>NC_140584.1:866201142-866801142 GCF_964204655.1 Triturus cristatus | reverse complement strand
TTACACACACAAAACAATAGAAATTCAGCAGGTATAGTTACCTGACCTAACTAGAGAGTACGCCCCCAAGCAATGCACTGCTTATGACCTCACATAATGCACCACTCATGACATGGTCAGTGACATCACTGATGACATCACTTATGACAGCTCAAATGAAATTCACTGAAAAAACAGATAAAAAGTGAGTTATGGTTCTGCCTCAAACTCCTCAACAACTGAATTCTCTAGTTATGCTTAGCCACGACACAACATACGCCATCACTCATGCCACACTCCATGCAGGCCCAGACTGGCCTTTTATTCTGTCAGACATTTCCTAGGGTGATGGGAGCCTGCAAATCTGAAAATGGAGGACCGCTGCAGGTGCCTCTGTCACTTTGTCCGGCTACCCAATCGCAGCATGTACAGGCAAAAGAGAGACTGAGAGAGAGAAATCACAGGGAGAAGAGTTAGAGGGGTGAAAGAGAGAAATAGAATGGATGGAAGAGGGATATCCAGGGTAAAAGGAAGGGGTAGTCAGTATATCAATGTGCAATAGACCTACCACCATTTCCTTCAGTTATACCTGTTAATAGTTTCTGTGCAGAATTCCATGTTAAGTGTGTCTGTAATGAAGTACCTTTCTAAAGTAAAGCACTGGGTTGAACAATCAGTTATTGCACAGGTGGGTGATTTCAGACTTCTGAGTTTGCGTAACCCCACACTACCTCTCTAAGAAGCCTGTGATTGCTCACTATCACTACCACTGAGAGTCAAGTCGTCAACAGGCTATACTTGGCCAGGATTGCCGAGCTATAGTAGGAGGAAACCCAGGACTTTAGAAGCGAAAGACCCCATGCCCCACAGCTGAGGCCCAGTAACCTTTGCTTAGCCCTCCGAAAAGGGTCTGAGAGACATTTTGAAGTTATTTATGCTGCTTTGTCATATGACCTTCCCAAGACTAATGCCATAGAGCATGGGCACAGAGTCACCAAAATGTCTGGGGTAATGGAAGTAACATTACACACCATTTGTTCCTACGATGACTTCACAAGAAGGGTCCTTTGATCCTTTGTTCATCTTGCAAAGTGACATTATATGATATATTGTATGCTATTACAGTAAATGAGATTGTGTGACCTTTAAAAACATTTAAGTTGTAATGTTAAACATAATTTGTAGGTGTAATTCAGAAAAATCAGAAGCTTTGTGATGGCAAAACCCTGACTTGCAAAGAAAATTCAAAGTATTGGGACAGATCATGACTAAGCCATTGGATCAGAGTTGTTGGCCAGTTACTAGGTAACTTAAGTTAAACTTAGCTCATCAATAATAGATATCCTGACCAGTATAGATCAGAAGAGACATGGCCAATATGAGGGGCCAGACTTCAATAATCATTTTTTAGGACCCAGAAGGGGCAACTACAGAATGAGGAGTCAGAATCAACCAAGTGTGAGATACAGACCCTTCACAGCATTACTTAGAAAATAGATGACAGCAATACTGGTCAAGTGCTGATATTGACCAACCTACCAAAGATCTGTTTACTAAAGGACTCACATTTGTTCATAGCACTACAGTGGACAAGTTCAAACTCACCAGGGACCTTTTTGGCTTCTTTAGACAAATCAGATTGAAGACATTCTTTAAAGAAAAGTGAAATTGCTACTGAGGAGAATTTATCAGGTCTTAAACCTCATTCATATTTTATCCCCAATTTAGACAAACTTGGACCTGAATTTCAGATTTTTGAGAAAGCAGTTATTGCTAACGTACAAGGAATAAGAAAGTATGTATCTAAGATGACTTATAATCGGTTTTATGAGGAGAATATTGCCCTAAGAAAGCTCTATGAAAATAAACATATAGCTGTGAAGCCATGTGACAAGAGAGGAGGGATTGTTCTTCTCAATAACAAGCAAAACAAATACAGAATGATGTTGGATATACCAGAACATTTCCAAAAGATAAGAGATGACCTTGAGAAAAAAGTCATCAGCAAGATTAGGACTATGAGTGAGGAAGCTGCCCAGAATGGTATTATTTGCAAGAAAGAATATGAGTTCCTAAACTGAACTCACAACCGTATACTTGTAATTTATGGAGTCCCGAAAGCCGCTAAAAAATGTGTTGAATCCTCCTCCTTGCCCAATATTTTCTACTATTGGTGCAGCAACTGAATCATTGCTGTTAAGAGCCTGCGTACATGCTCAGGCGATAATGCCCACCATGACTTTGCCCTCAAATGTCTTGAGATTGTTCTCAATGAGAATTTCTTTGAATTTGATGGTTTTCTGTATAAACAAACAAAGGCAGTCAGTATGGGGAGGGAGTGGCTTGCACTTCCAGTATAGCAAATATTTACATGGGCATACATGAAGAGTGATGCATATATACCAAGATAGTCCCATTTTGTGAAAACATCAAATATTGGTCTAGATTCATAGACAATATTATTTTTGTCTGGTGCGGAGAAGATCAACTCCAGTAATTCTTGGCATGGATTAATTTGTGTGATTGTAATCTGTAGTTCACCTCCAATTGCAGTAGGTCCCGCAGTGAATTTCTTTTTTTTTATAAATGTATCTTTTTATTGATTTTTATAACAGAAACAAAACGATCGGCATTTCACATGGAAAGTACACAAGAAATCAATTGATACGGCATTTCAATTAGGATTCTTAGTCGATTACAGTAATGCAGCACTTGGGTGTGGAGAGTCATTAAGGGGTACAGGCTCATCCTCAATGCTAGCCGTTGGCGCTAAGCATATATCTCCCCTGTATGCGTTCCATTTGGCCCACATGAGGGACCACTTTGGGGGCAGCCTCTTGCCAGGTAGACTGTTTTTTCCCTAAACATGCAACAATCAAGATTTGCCTTCCACGTGGCAAGTGTAGGGGGTGAGGTCCCCCCACAGCTGGGCAATATCTCTCTTGGCTACAGCGGCTCCCAGAGTGACCCACAATTTCTCCGCCCCCGTCAAGTCAGTGGATTCCCACACGTTTAGCAAACATCTCTTAACCTCTGAGCAAATATCTTTGTGAAGGACTTCCCTCATAACTACATGTATCCCCCTCCAATGTCTTTGTATCTGCTCACACTCCCAGAGAATATGCATGAGGGCGGCGACCTGCCCACATTGTCGTCTGCAATCTGCACTCTCTCCCTTCCCCGTCGGATCAGCTGGGGCCTGGTGATGTAGGTTCTGTGAAGAATTTTCAATTACACCAGGCGAAGATGAGCAGAGATTGCCACCTCCCGGGGGAAGGCCACTGCCTCTCTCCACTCCTCATCATCAAGCAGCAAGCCGTCCTTCTCCCACGACTCATGCAATGCAACTAGGGGTTCAGGTGTGTTATTGACTAGCTTTTTGTAGGTTAGTGAGATAGCTTTCCGTGGAAGCAGCCCATCCATCAACCGGTCCTCCAGTGGGGATGACTCGGGGAGGGAGGAGCCCTTCTCTAAGGTCGTGGTTAGGGCATGCCGAACCTGCAGGTAAAGGAAGTATTCAGTACCAGCGAGCTCGTACTGTTGTTGTAATGGGCCAAAGCTAAGCACATCATCCTTCACCCAGAGATCACCGATTCGAGAGATACCAATAAGGTCCCATTTATCGAAACCCTTGGAGGAGTATAAACTACCAAGTCGCTCTGAATCCCATAGCGGGGTAGCTAGCATCAGCTTACTGTCCCAACCTAAACTCCTGTTTAAGGAATGCCAGACCTGGACCGAGTGCATGGTGGGGCCTGTTAAGGGGAACTTCTTGGGATGTGCATAGAGGGCTCTAGTGTATGCTCCGCCCGGTAGCAGCCACCTGTCCATGGCATAGCCCGGATCTCCCAGAGCGCGGTATGTGCCTTGGTTGATGGCAGCAAGGTGGGCCGCCCAATAATATTTCTTTGTGTCAGGGAGGCTTATACCACTGTCGTACCAATTAAGGACTAGTTTATGCAGCTCTATTCTTGGTCTCCCATCCCATAACAACTGCCTCTGCAACTCCTCAATGTCTTTGAAATATCGCGTAGGAACAGGGACGGAGTAGTTTTGTATGGCATATAGGAAGCGGGGTAGGGACATCATTTTTAAAAGAGCTGCTCGGCCCAGCAGCGAGAGAGGGAGTGCTCTCCAGTTGGCTACATTTCGAAGGAGGTGCTGTAGGGGCAGGAGCGGATTTTTTTGGTAACGGAGCTTGGGATCTGCGGTGACAAAGATCCCCAGGTAGCGAAACCCATCTGTCACCACCTGTATTGGACAACCGCCGGGGAGAGCCCGAGCTCCGCCACTCAGTGTGTAAAGAAGGGATTTATTCCAGTTGATAGAATAGCCTGAAAACCTACCGAAGGATGTGAAGATGTCAAAAACACATATGAGAGACTTCTTGGGGGAGGTCAAGTACAGAAGAATGTCATCCGCATAAAGGGAGATGCGATCTTCCCACTCCGCCGACCACCACATTCCGCGTATGGCCGAGTCACACCGGATCCAGGCAGCGAGAGGCTCCAAGGACAGGGCGAAGAGCAGGGGTGACAGTGAGCACCCCTGTCTGGTACCCTGACTAAGAGTAAAGGAGTCGGACTGTTTGTTATTAACTATCACCTGCGCCAGAGGAGAGGAATAGAGGAGTCTGACCCATGATATAAATTGCGGCCCAAACCCCAACTTGAGAAGGACGGCAAAGATGTAGGGCCACCCGCAGTGAATTTCTTGACATCTGGATCCAACATCCAGACCGACAACTGGAGGCCTTGTTGTATATCAAACCCACTGCTATAAACACGCTACTCCACTTAGAAAGTTTCCATCCCCACTGTCACAAGCAAGGGATTCCATTAAGTCAATTTGTTTGGCTCTGTAAAAATTGTTCCAGCCTTCAGAATTATCTTAATAACGTGGAACTTCTTAAAGAAAAACGTTTGAAGAGAGGATATCCCGGATGGCTTATCCAGGGCTCTCTCAAAAGAGACAGATATTACAACAGGGATACCGTGTTCCAACTGAGAAAAAAGGAAGAGAGTGACAAGTTAGTATGTGTTATACAACATTCTAACCTTGACCAAAAAGTCAGCCAAATTGTAAACTCCTGGTGACACATATTTAACAGCAATGTGGAAAATAGCATGTTACCTGTACCTACGTTTGTCTTTTGGCCAAACTGCAATCTCAAGAATATGCTAGTCAGATCCAGCATTGGCAACAGAGGAAACGTCTAACAAAAATCCATTGAGGGTCAAAATCCGGTAAGTGGCAATCATAAATGTGGGTCATGCCATGCATGTAAAGGAGCCCTTGTCTCCACTTTGAAAGAAATGACAAATTGTAGATCATCTAATGTGTTTTAAAGTATGAATCCCAACACAAATTGATCCAAATGTAGTTTAATTGCAGAAGTATTAAACAACAACCCTCACGGACCTCGATCCAGCTCAAACTGCCAGATGAGGTTCTAAACAGAACCAACACAAAATAGAATATAGAACATGTGCATCACATGTAGTGACATGGTGACAATTATAAAGATGAGAAAACCACAACACATCTTCCTTTCTATAAAAACAAGAAACAAATTACATGCAAAATTCAATTAAAATAAGTGAAAAATACTTAAAGATAAATTTGACATAAGAAAGTGTAGAATAGCATAGGCTAAACTCTAAAAGTAATCATGAATGCAAAAGAAAACAAGAATTTCTCTATTGGAAGTGTTGTTAAAATGGTTTATACCAACACGATGAGAAAGTCGAGAACGTTGATTTGAAGTTTTCACTAAACAAGACATATTCCAAATATCACCAGAATCCAACTCCACTATATTTCTTTTGACAGCAGAGATTACGAAAGGACCCACAAACTTAGAAAGACCTTTTTTTACAAAACCAGGTTTTCGCACAAGAACAGTATCGCCAACATACCACAGAGTCTGCCTTGTGCAATGTTTATTATCAAAATTGATTTTATATCTGTTTTGATAATTCTTTCTTCGTACATTAATATCAGACACAGAGGGTTGGTCGAGAACAGAAGTATCTAATCCCAACCATACTGGATTTAACTTACAATGAGGTTTCCGTCCCCTGAGAACAAAAAAAGGTGACACAGATGTCACACTATTAGGTGTAACTCTATGTGCCCACCAAGTCTCTCTCAAGGCCACAATTTTAGC
Source organism: Triturus cristatus (assembly GCF_964204655.1). NCBI lineage: Eukaryota > Metazoa > Chordata > Amphibia > Caudata > Salamandridae > Triturus > Triturus cristatus. Next base: position 866,794,994 of record NC_140584.1, on the reverse strand, counting down.
AAAATGCAAATCTCGCAAAGCACCCTGAACTGTTTGTCCAATGTCCTTCACGGCCACATATGAAACATTTAGGACTACCATTTTGAGTATATTTCTTTTTATCAAACTTCTTTTCAACATCCTTATTCACCAAAGATCTAGTTTTTTCATTATCTTTGTCACACAGTTTATCTATCCTGTTTACCTCATTGACTGATGACTCTGAACAGCCATTTTCTTTACCTGAACTATCTTTACCTTTCTCTTCTTTACGCATCTCACGTACCCACATATTGGTGTTTTCCATACCTTCAATAATAGCGACTGCATCTTTTAAGTTAGTATTTTTGCTCAATAATTTTTCTTGTACCTTGACATTATTTGTGCATCTAAATATTTGATCTCTGATCAAAGAATCAGTTAAATGCTCAAAATCACATGTACGAGCTAATGTTTTAAGAGTAGCTACATAACTAGATATTTTCTCAGTCTTTCCTTGGACTCTAGAAAATAATTTATGTCTTTCCAAATCTACATTAATATGTGAACCAAAATGTTTCTCGAGCATTAAAACAGACATGTCATATACGTTACTAGGCTCACCAGTTTCATTTCGAATTTCAATTAAGTCAAGGCTTTCATAAATACATCTCCCTTCAATACCTAAATTATGTAAAAGAATTGCTTGTTTGCGACATGCAGAAAATTTCTCACCCGCTATAGCTATGAGGTAAGAGTCAAAAATTAATTTCCATCTCTTCCATGGCAATACAGGTTCACCTTTTTCAGACAAAAAATGCGGAGGTTCAGATGAAGTTGCAATTATAACTATATATGCATAAAAAGAATGTGATACGTGAATAAAAATAGATAAGTTACTGTCTAATATGGTTGCAGTAATTCATACCAACCAATGTTTATATATTAATGAAGGAAGAATGTCTTGCACAACTTTTAGACACGCAATGGAAGAAAACATGCAACGAAAAAAAAAGAAAGAAATTAAGGTGTGTGCATTCCTGTATGCAACACCAATTTCGTTTTCAGTTGTAAATAGTCTCATCACAATAGTGAGTGCATCACTGTATGCACTACCGCTTCATTGTTTAATACTTATGCTTCATAAACGTTTAAGAGTGTGTGCATAACTGTGTGCACTTCAAGTTCCAAAAGTTCCAAAAATGTGGTCTCTGGTAAACCTTATCTCACAAAATAAATGAATATAAACGTTTACCACAAGAGCTCCGCTAGTTACAGAAGTTCAAATGTACAATCTCATGTGTTAGCTATCTCTATAACCATAATCGTGCGCATAAGCGTTTACCTCCAATGCTCCATGTAAACAGCAACCGCAAAATAAAGAAACTGACAAGAAAAAAAATAATTACATCAGTCAAAATGTCCACTAGCGTCAATACGTCATGACGCGCTGGAAACAGGATGTGTAGAGATAAACAAAGGATGATCGATGATGATGTGCGGTCTAGTTGTCAGCTCCAGAATGCATTCGGAGAGACTTTTGGACTTCGCATACGTCATCATACTCAGATGGACTTCAAACCGTTAACATCTCTCGTGAAGATCGTAGGCCAGCATCACACAGTGTACATCTTCCGTACCTTCCGACAACAACGATCACTCAAGGATACTTGCCGAGTTCATCAAATCAATTGTCCCGCTTCCCATCGTAACCTCAATAACGCCGATTTCAAATCACAGGCAGAAGAGGATAATAGGGATGGCGAGATCTCCAATATTACGCGTAAGTTCGTTTCCAAAATAATATCGTGTAGGGTTGATTTCTTCTTTGTTTTCACCTCGTTGCCAGTGGTTTAAAGTATGAATCCCAACACGAATTGATCCAAATGTAGTTTAATTGCAGAAGTATTAAACAACAACCCTCACAGACCTCGATCCAGCTCGAACTGCCAGTTGAGGTTCTAAACAGAACCAACACAAAATAGAATATAGAACGTGCATTATCATGTTTATGTTGTTTATCTCATCTTTTGCTCCTGTGGTTTACAATATGTAGGAGAGATGAATCATGAATTTGAGTGAGATACAGTGAACACAAATCAGCTATACGTAAAAAAAAATATATAACTCGAGCCCACTATGAGAGAGACAAATGTGGAGCCCTATAGGCTTGGCTGGCTAATCTGGCCAGGAGAGGGATGGCGATTCTGGAGCTAAGAGGACAGAATGGAGAGGCTTGCTAGGACCAGCAAGGGATCAATGATTTGTTTTTTGATTATTACACAAACTTGTACAGGAGTAGATTAGACTCAGAGGAAGGAGCTCCAGATGCGATAGGGAGCTGCCAGCTTTGGGTGAGGAGATAGCGGACAACCTAGGCCGGGATGTAGCAATAGGTCAGGTGAGAAGGGCTATTAAAAGCATGGCCAGAAACAAAACACCGGGAACGGATGGGTTACCAACAGAATTGTATTTAATATATATTGACCTATAAGCACCTAGGCTCATTAAGCTATATAATGAAGCGAAACAGGGGGGGCACCTGCCTGAGACGACACGGGAAGTTGTTATCACCCCACTGCTTAAACCAGGGAACCGGGCCTGGGACATGACGACATACCGGCCGCTTTCCATGCTTAACCTAGATTACAAGATTCTGAGCTGAATTCTAGCCACCCGCCTCCTTCCTTATATGACAACGCTAATACACAAAGACCAAGCGGGGTTTCTCCTCACCAAAAACGCAGCTCTAAATGTCTGATGGCTCCTTCAGGTTCTGGAGGCTTCATCCTACCAGAAAGAAGAAGCGACTGTTTTTGCAGTGGACATTGAAAATCCATTCGATAGCCTTGAATGGCCTTACTTGTTCAGTGTGATGCGGAAATTTGGATTGGGGGATGAATTTGTGAGATGGACAGCTCTTCTATAGACAGATTCCACTGACGGGTTAAGATAGGAGGGCTAATGTCTGACGCCTGTAAAGTCGGCTGAGAGATGAGACATGGATGCCCGCTCCCCGTCTTGTTCACCTTGGCCATGGAGCCGCTTTCAGCTCAAGCCAGAATGGGTAAACACTATCAAGGCTTCAATGTGGCCAGGCAAGCTCCTCACATCGTGCTATATGCAGATGACATGCTGATGTTTCTGGCGGACTCAGGGGAAGCGCTTTGTGGAGCTAAGGGATTACTGCAGAAACTCAGAAGGGCTGCGGGGCTCAGGATAAATTGGGTGCAGTCTTGCCTCTTCCCTATGAAGGCAAACAGAGTAGGCCCACAAGAGACTGACAGAGTGAGATGGGAAGACCGGTGCTTGACGTACCTAGGTATGCAAATTTACCACACCCAGGAGGATCTATTGGAGGGTAACATTGGGAGAGCCATAAGGGGAGCAGGAAGCAACTTCAACTTCTGGGGAACTCCCCACTATCAGTGGCTGGCCGATTAGCCCTTCTTAAAATGATTACTCTCCCGCGGCTTTTATATTATTTTGAGACATTACCGATCTGGATACCAGCGAAACTTTTTGCTCAGGTCAAATCAATGATCTCGAGCTTTCTATGGGGGACTGGTAGACGGAGAGTAGCTCTTGGAGTCCTTATGAGGCCGAGATCGGAGGGAGGGCTGGCTGTATCTGATTTTTTGAGGCCTACTACCTGGCGGCAGAATTGCAATGGCTGACGAGGTGGGTGGCGGGCAGGCTTAGGGAGACAGAGGAGCTGCGAGATGATTCCCTGACCCTGAGGCTGCTATCCCAAATTGTACTGAGGCTCCCCAATCAAGCGCACACTACCCCTTTGGAACTAAGAACGCCGCGTACGTGCTGGAATAGGAGCCTGGGAAGAGCACAGACTTAACGCCCGTATGCCCCTGAAATCCCACTACTTATTTGTGAGGCCCTGCCTCATGGAGGAAACTGGCGGGGGCTGGAGGCGTGGAGAGAGTGGTGGTTATATGAGGAAAGTATCATGATCCCATTCAATGATCTTCAGGAGAGATACGACTTGTCCGGCGGAGATTTCTTATTGGACTCCGCACTTACTGCGGCCATACGAAAATACTGTGGAGGGGGACTCACTGAGCCACAGACATCAATGGGATGCCAATATGTGGTGACAGCAGGGGGCACCATTAAAGCGGTCAGATGCCTCTACAGGCGCATGACACAGGAAACATTAGTGCCCCTGACTGAGTTACGACAAAAATGGGAGGCGGACCTAGAAGAGCTTATTCCAGAAAAAGTTTGGGGGGAGCTAGTGGAAAGGGCATGGAAGAGCACCAGGAATACTAGATTCCAACTAGTACACTACTATGTCTTGCATAGAGAATATCTCACTAAGATTAACAAATATTTTGAGATGTAGACAGCAGCTTGCCCACGCTGTAATAGGGAGGGAGCAGATTTTCGCCATATGTTCTGGGAATGCCCGCAGCTGGGAAATGTTTGGGAAGAGGTAACTACATTATTGGCTGACATAACTGATAGAAGAGTAGAGGCATCCCCGGGATCCTGTCTCCTGCATTGGCTCCCCCACACAGCCAAGAACAAAGTAACAAGCACATTTCTATCTCTGGCTATTAGCTAAAAGAAACATCACTATGCACTGGAAAGCAAAAAGGGGCCGAGTGTAACCAGATGGAAGAAGGAATTTGTTAAATGAGCAGAATGCGAGGGGATAATCAGAATGCAAATAGCGAAAAGAATGAGGAGTGAGGCATGGCCGAGACCCGGAGGGAAATGGCCGCTTGAGTCTGTGACTCCGTGAGCCCTATTCCTCCTCCAACTATCCTGCTTCATCATCCTGATCCCCTGAGGTGGGAAACGCACCTTCAGGCCAAGTGGAGGCACCCTGTCTGACTCCCGTCGCTGCCGGCCTCTCAACAGCGGAAATCAGTTCCGGAAGTGGTGGGTCTGACCGGGCCACGGAGCCGGGGACTGAGTTTTGCCGACCTGCCGTTGTGAGGGGGCAGATGTGCGGCTTATAATCCTGGCGGAGCCCCGCTTCAAAACTGCACCGCGGGCGCAGGCCCCCAAAGCCATAAATCGGGTGATTCAGCGGAACGGAGCCTGCTCTGGTTGTGGCTCGGGAGGCGCCGCATGTGATCTAGTGCACAACAGCTGCAGTGGCCGCTCCGACGAGTGTGAATGGTGGAGGACTTGGGCCAACCTGCCGGCCCTAGGGTGTACTGAAGGAGCCCTGGTACATTTGACGACATAACGGGGCCTGGATGAGAGGCCCCCCCCCTCTCTCCGCCGGCTGCCTAATTAGATGGTCAGGTTGCTATAACCCTGCGAGGAGCCCGGCCTGGGGGCGGTGGATACTCCGCATATAGCTCGCTAAGTGCAGGAAAGGATCAATTGAGGAGGGTGGCTCCAGAGTGGGCCGCTATCCCACGATCCTGCTGGAAAGGCCAGTACATACCCTGGCATCTCAGGCCTGCTCTCCACAAGAATGGTGGCTCCATCGATGCTGGGAGATTGCGGTATTTTCCCGGTGCAGTGCTGTAAGTGCCTATAATCACCCTCTTCAGCCTTTACCTGGACACCAACCCAATAAGCCGGAGGTCATAGAGCAGCCTCACTGATCCACGCTGCCCGGGCACAACCGGTGGCAGGCAGACACGGACTCAGTCTGCTGGCTTGCTGTGATTGCCCCTAACTAACACCAGTCGCGGAGGCACACTGTTTGGGGACAGATCGTTGGAAAGCTATGATGGCCACAGACAAAAGTAAAGCGTCTGGCACGAAGGGTCCCAAAGCACTACAGACAAACAGGTTGGATCGTTATACCATACCTACAGACGTGCTCCAGAGCCGACAGTCGGGTGGTGGCTGCACCGGCGAACAGGGAGGGGAGGACCAGGAACTGTCCTTAAAAGATGTCATGAAGGCCATCACCACTGGCCAATCCGCACTGGAACATAAAATGGACACTATTGCAATTGAAGTTAACCTGATCTGAGCCGATCTCACCAAGCTCAATGGGAAAGTCAAGCAGGTGGGGCTCACCACCGCAAGCCTCGTAGATGACGTTGCCCAGCTCCAGGTTCAATTGCAGGCCCTGCAGACATTTCGCACAGCCAGTGACCTCAAACTAGATGATTATGAAGGGCGCCTACGCCGAAATAATCTGCGCATTTTGGGTGTGCCGGAGAAAGCAGAGGGGCAGCCCCTGACCTTTTTGTCGAAGACCTCATCCGACATCACCTAAAACCCAAGGGCCTAAGTAAGTTTTTCGTTGTCGAAAGGGCACATAGGGTCCCTGGTGGTCGCCCCAAACCGGGAGCCCACCACGCCCAATGCTGGCAAGAGTGTTAAATTACCGAGACAGAGATGTGATCCTCCAAAATGCCAGGCTGGGTGCCCCACTTTGCTTTGAGAATGCAGATATTTCCTTTTTCCCTGATGTCACACAGTGAGTGCAGCGTCAAAGATGATCCTTTACAGCGGTGAAACAAAAATTTCGAGACAAGGGTCTGAAATTGTGAGAAGTTGGCCTGATGTATGATGTCACTAGTTATAGTGTACACCTTATATCAGTCCAAATACCCTTATGGTGATTGGTTGTAAAGTCAACCTTATAGACCAGCTATCCTAGTGGTAGCATGGACAAGAGCAGTCTTAGGCTAAACTCTGAATGGCATGTGAAGCCAGCTGTGATACCATATATAATCCCTTGAATACCAAATGAAAGGACACCACAACAGATATATATATAAAATAAAGTGTATTTATTCTAAGCAAACCCTCAGCACTCTTTATGAGTTTAGAGGTAAGTACAACACAGTCTTATTAATGCATACAGTAAGTCACACAGGTAAGTAATACAGTTAGGCCCTAGGGGCCACGCAAACCATATACTAAATAAGTGGTATAAGAACCACTGTCACGGAAATAGAATAGGCCTAGGCCTAGGGAATCGCTGGGGCTACACTACACTAGCGTTAGTTAGGGAGTGGGAGGCCCACGGGATTCGTGTGCAGAGTGGAAACACTCACGCGTAATGCGTAAAAGTCAATAGCAATGTTACAGTTTAGAAATAGATAGATTTAGGACACTTCCGGAGTAGCTAGGAAGTTGAGACTTGAAAACTAGACACTAGGATAGTCACTATCCTGATGAGCACCGGAGTACCCAAGTTACCTAGCCCACAGGCTGCGGGTGCATAGGGGTGAAGATGCGTCGTTTTCGTCGTCGACTCCTATGGATGCCTGAAGAAAGATGCTGACAGGCAGTCAGGGGAGAGTGTCCGGTGGATCCCAAGGCTGGGATCACGAAGAGAAGAAACCTGCAAGCAGAAGGGACAGAGTCAAGGTCACTAGCCAGTGACCACGTGGAACCAGGAAGGAACCAGGCGATGTCGTGAAGAGTTGCAGGTGAAGGTGAAGCTTGTCGCTGGAGCCAGGAGGACCAGGAAGCGTCGAGGACGACCAGGACCAGGAGGCGAGCTGTCCCACGAAGGCTCTTGCTGTCGGCGGCGTCGAAGTTGGACTAGGACTCACCAAGCCTTGGCAAGCGGAACCCACGAAGAACAAGGGACTTGCTTCTGGTGCAGACCAGGAAGGTCTGGGGTGCTTCTTCTTTGCAGAGAAGCGGGAGCCAGTCTGGAGGAGCCAAACCAGCGCAGAAGATTTTAGGGAGCGTCGTCGCAAAGGCCACTAGCCAGCGGGCAAGCAACCGGACAGACGCGGCAAGCAGGAAAATGCTGAAGGGCCCCACGCAGGACTCGTGGAGTGTGGGGGGCTGGTCTTCGGTGCAGATGGTGCTTGGGGTTGGGGCTTCTCAATCCCCGGTGCACAACTTCGAGGGTACCTCAGAAGCTGCGCTGTAAGTTACTAGCCACTTTTCCCAGGTAGCCGGTCCCACGTCGCTCGTCGCCTCCACGGATCTCAGCTCTGCTGCAGATGTGGATGAGGGTCGGAGAAGTCTGGAAATCAAGGCTCTGGTCAGGCTCTGCAATCGGTTCCTCGTCGAACGTTTCACAAAGCAAAGGGTAGTCACTTGATGGTGCCTGTTTGCACAGGGTAGCCACTCCTTGGCTACAAGGGAGATTCTTCAGTCTTCTTCTTTCGTCGAATGTCGAAGGTCCAGAGTTTCTGTTCAGTTTTGCAGGTTCAGGATAATCTAAAGTCTTGAGGCCCAACTCCCACTCTTATACTAATCTGGGGGGCTGGGATACCTGCTAGGTCACGCCTTATGGGTGGGACCTGGGAGGGGGTGGTTACACCCACTTCCCTTTGTCCAGTTTCGCGCCAGAGCTGGGGCTGGAGTGCCCCAGCGCCGGTTTGAACTGGACTATGCAAGGAACACCTTGTGTGCCCCAGGCATGTCTCATTCCTTTCAGCCCACCCTGCCCCAATACACTAAAGGCTGTCTGGGGAGGTGCTAGCACCTCCCCAAGCAGGAAACCTATTGTCCAGGCCTCCCTGGCTGGGATCACTCCCAGCAGCAGGAGGTCAGACTTGTGTCTGTGGCAGCAGCATCCATTTTGTGAAGCTGAGGCTTTGGTTAGAGTTAAACAGCAAAGTAGGATTTTAACATGTCTCTCCCTCTAGAAGGGAGGAATAATATCCTCATCACCAGAAATGGTATGGGGGTATTATTCCAAAGTGTTAGACACCTTACACGACATGTTTTGATAAAGCCAAACCATAGTTACCATAACCGTTTAAGATTATAAGGCACTTTAAGAGTATATGGTAGGCTATATCATAGAACAGCTATAAGGACATGGTTCCGAAAGCTGCAGACAGGCTCAGCTCATGCTAGAGCACCATCTCACATGTTACCAAGCACTCTGCCTCCAGGATTGTTAAGGCCTGCCATAGGAGTGACTGATAGGTACACATGTGTCTATATATAAGGGTAGATATAGGCATACTATATCTAAGCAAGGGGTGATTACACGACCTTGCCCCAGCTGAGGGATCAGCCAGTTGTGTCTGATTGGAAGGCCAGACCAGGGGTGGCATAATACATGCTGCAGCCCCTGGGAGGCCTAGGGTACACCTATGCCCTGGGTACCTAGGGTACACTGTACAGGGTCCAATAAGGTGATCCTTACCAATTGTGTATGTACCTAGGGTACATGGAGTCCATTTTACAGAGAGAGCAGACAGCCTGAGACCCTGAATGGCAGGATCTCAGGCCAACTAAGTCGAAAAACCAGCTAGACACTAGGCAAAAAGTTGGGGGTAACCATAGTCAGATATCCACCTTCCTACACAACCCCCCCCCAAACGAAAGGAGATAAGGCTGGCCTTGACAAGGTAAGCCTCTATTGCCTGAGTGGCCATATAAGGAAGAACCAGCACTGGCATGGTTACCCCCTGTCTCATGGTCCACTAAGCAATCCCTCATCCTAAAGATATCATAGGGTCTCCACCATAGGGAATCTCTACCTTTGGTGTGTCTTTGCAAAGTAAAAGGCTGGTGTTGAGATGGAGTACTGAAGTGAGTGTCCTCAAAGTGAGGCCTCAGCTTCCTCCAATCATCCTCCACCATGGATGCCTTTCTTTCTCTAACTGAGTTGCACTGTGCTCTCAGGGTCAGCCTCTGGCTACCTAAAGCTGGAGGCTGGGTCCCTTTTGTGGGCTTACTGGAGGGACAGGTCAGGTTTGGGGCCCTAAGGTCCCATGTTTGCCTGTGCCCAACAGAATCCCTCTGGGGGAGGTCCCTAACTACCTGTGAAGGGGATCCCTCAGGAATGTTTTTACCCATCACCTGGCTAGGGCTACTAGCCAGGCAATCCTCATTCTTTTGATGGGGGGGTTCTTGTGGACAGGGGCCCTCTTGGGGTCCACTGACCTCCCTGACCTCTGCAGCCCTGGGCTGACTGAGGCAGGGTAGAGAGAGGCAGGCTACCTGCACCAGACTGGGTCCCACCTTGGAAGGGGCCACTGACATCAGAGGCTCTGCCAGGCCAGGCCTGGCTACCTCTGGGGCAGTTCCTTCACAAGGGGTGAGGTCAGATCCCTGAGGAGGCTGACCTTTTCCTAATGTCTGGGGAGAAGGAGACTTTTCTTCCTCCCCACTACTCTCTGTTTGTGTGGAGTGATCCATAGTTTCAGGCTTCACTACACCTATATCAGTCTGAGTGTGGGCTGAGACCATTACAGCCTTGCCAACCTTTTCAGGAAGGCACTCAGTTTGTGTTTGAGCTGTGACTGTCACAGCTCTGCCAATTTCTACAGGGAAGTCTGTCTGTGCCTGGGCTGTGGCTACCACTGCCCTTCCAACCTTTTCAGGGAGGAAAGCTACTTGGACAGGGGTTGTGACTGGCACAACCCCACTACCCTTTTTGGAAAGGCCTACCATTGTAGAATGGGTGTCTTGTTCAACTCCAGCCCAAGCTGAGAGTTCTAAGTCATTCCCCAGTAAGCAGTCCACAGGCAAGGTTGGAGACACTGCCACCCTTTTTGGGCCAGTGACACCTCCCCAGCTGAGACATACCTCTGCCATGGGATGACTGTTCTGTTTGCCATCAATGTTAGTTACCTGGTATGAGAAACCAGGCAAAAGCTGCTCAGAGGGAACTAGCCTATGGGCCACCATAGTGATGCTAGCTCCAGTGTCTCTGTAGGCCTCAGCTTTTCTACCATTGATGTAGGGTTCCTGTCTGTACCTACCCAAAGTGTTGGGACAGGCAGTGAAGTTGGCAAACCCCATGCCACCATCACAGACAAGAGTAGCTGCTGTAGGGGAGTTGGCTAAGCCAGAGTCCCCCTGTGTTCCCCAAGAAAACCCAACCAAATTTTTGGGGGCACTCCCACCACCTGGGGGATTACTGCTGACAGTAATAGGTGGTGTGACAGGAGTAGTTGGAGGAACAGTTTTGTTTTTAGCCTGTGGACAACTGCTGTCAGTTTTCCAATGCCCGGGTGTTTTACACACATGGCAGTAAGGCTTTTTAACTGTGGTAGAGGAGGGAGCTTGGGACCCACCACCCTGTGTGGAGTTTTGGGGCCCTGAGGAAGATTTCTCTTTTGCTTTATCCCCACCCTTCTCTTGAGGCTTGGTGGTATCTTTCTTTTGGTCACCACCCTGATTTTTAGGCCTAATCCTGGTCCTGACCCATTTATCTGCCCTCTTTCCCAATTCTTGGGGAGAGGTCAAATCTGAGTCTACCAGGTGTTGATGGAGAAGCTGGTTCTGACAATTACTAAGGATCTGCTCCCTCATAATCAAGTTGTACAATCCTGTATAGTCCTGCACCTTGCTGCCAGTTAACCAACCTTCCAAAGCCTTAGTGGCACAATCCACAAAATCAGACCAGTCCTGTGTCTGTGTCTTCTGGGTGTCTCTGAACAACAACCTATATTGCTCAGTGGTTAAGCCAAACCCATCTATCAGAGCACTCTTCAGGACTTTGTAATTGTTTGCATCCTCATCACTGACTGTGAGGAGCTTGTCTCTACCTTTGTCAGAAAAGGAGAGCCACAAGATAGCTGCCCACTGACTTTGGGGTATCTGCTGTACTTTGCAGGCCCTCTCCAAAGCAGTCATCCATTTGTGGATGTCATCCCCATTCTGATATGGGGGGACTATCTTGCTTAGGTTTCTATGGTCATAAGACCTATCCCTATCTCTAGGAATGTTGCTGCCACCAGTGGGTTCTGACCCACACAATTTTTGCTCTCTAGCCAGAGCAAGCTTCTCCTTGGCAAGGGCAATTTCTTCCCTCTGAATCCTCAGATTAGCTTCCCTCATTCTGGCTTTATGCTCCTTTCTCTCAGGTGAAGTCATTCCCCTGTGAGAGGAAGCATTAGAGATGCTAGAAACATGGGAGTGGATGGATTCCCTTGAAGGGGATCTGTCCCTCCTGCTTCTCTGTGAATGCCTACTTGTGGGTCTGTATGGGGGGACCCCATGCAAACTCCCATGTAAACTTAAGTTAGCCTGGCTAAGTCTCCTTACTTGGCTCTGGCTGTCTACCTCCCCATCTGAAGGCCCATCTGACTCCTCTGTAGTGGGTAGACCCTCCTCTGTGCCTAGGGCACCTTCCTGTGATGCCCTCTGAGCATCATACTCCTCTAGGAGTTGTCTTAACTGAAGGAGGGTAGGGTTTGCACCCTGTTTTATTCCTCTGGAGGTACACAATTGTCTCATCTCCTGGAATGTTAAGGTATCATACCTAGAGGGGGTCTTCTGCAGACCTGCCCCTCCTGAGAGAGCATCTACTTGATCTCCTCCCAGAGGCATGATCTAGTGAGGGTGTGGTGTGTGCACCTACCTACACTAGTTGTATCTACTAAACCTTTCTAGTAGTTGTAGTCAGGGTGTGTTATTCCCTTCAACCTACAACTACAAAGTCCAGTAGGACTTAAGTATAATAATCTATGTTATATGTACCTAGACAATATCTGTGTGATCTTTCAGTTTAGTATCTCAAGATTACAATGGTATTACAACAGCAAGCTCAGATCCCAACCGCTGCTCACCAATGTGAGAAGTTGGCCTGATGTATGATGTCACTAGTTATAGTGTACACCTTATATCAGTCCAAATACCCTTATGGTGATTGGTTGTAAAGTCAACCTTATAGACCAGCTATCCTAGTGGTAGCATGGACAAGAGCAGTCTTAGGCTAAACTCTGAATGGCATGTGAAGCCAGCTGTGATACCATATATAATCCCTTGAATACCAAATGAAAGGACACCACAACAGATATATATATAAAATAAAGTGTATTTATTCTAAGCAAACCCTCAGCACTCTTTATGAGTTTAGAGGTAAGTACAACACAGTCTTATTAATGCATACAGTAAGTCACACAGGTAAGTAATACAGTTAGGCCCTAGGGGCCACGCAAACCATATACTAAATAAGTGGTATAAGAACCACTGTCACGGAAATAGAATAGGCCTAGGCCTAGGGAATCGCTGGGGCTACACTACACTAGCGTTAGTTAGGGAGTGGGAGGCCCACGGGATTCGTGTGCAGAGTGGAAACACTCACGCGTAATGCGTAAAAGTCAATAGCAATGTTACAGTTTAGAAATAGATAGATTTAGGACACTTCCGGAGTAGCTAGGAAGTTGAGACTTGAAAACTAGACACTAGGATAGTCACTATCCTGATGAGCACCGGAGTACCCAAGTTACCTAGCCCACAGGCTGCGGGTGCATAGGGGTGAAGATGCGTCGTTTTCGTCGTCGACTCCTATGGATGCCTGAAGAAAGATGCTGACAGGCAGTCAGGGGAGAGTGTCCGGTGGATCCCAAGGCTGGGATCACGAAGAGAAGAAACCTGCAAGCAGAAGGGACAGAGTCAAGGTCACTAGCCAGTGACCACGTGGAACCAGGAAGGAACCAGGCGATGTCGTGAAGAGTTGCAGGTGAAGGTGAAGCTTGTCGCTGGAGCCAGGAGGACCAGGAAGCGTCGAGGACGACCAGGACCAGGAGGCGAGCTGTCCCACGAAGGCTCTTGCTGTCGGCGGCGTCGAAGTTGGACTAGGACTCACCAAGCCTTGGCAAGCGGAACCCACGAAGAACAAGGGACTTGCTTCTGGTGCAGACCAGGAAGGTCTGGGGTGCTTCTTCTTTGCAGAGAAGCGGGAGCCAGTCTGGAGGAGCCAAACCAGCGCAGAAGATTTTAGGGAGCGTCGTCGCAAAGGCCACTAGCCAGCGGGCAAGCAACCGGACAGACGCGGCAAGCAGGAAAATGCTGAAGGGCCCCACGCAGGACTCGTGGAGTGTGGGGGGCTGGTCTTCGGTGCAGATGGTGCTTGGGGTTGGGGCTTCTCAATCCCCGGTGCACAACTTCGAGGGTACCTCAGAAGCTGCGCTGTAAGTTACTAGCCACTTTTCCCAGGTAGCCGGTCCCACGTCGCTCGTCGCCTCCACGGATCTCAGCTCTGCTGCAGATGTGGATGAGGGTCGGAGAAGTCTGGAAATCAAGGCTCTGGTCAGGCTCTGCAATCGGTTCCTCGTCGAACGTTTCACAAAGCAAAGGGTAGTCACTTGATGGTGCCTGTTTGCACAGGGTAGCCACTCCTTGGCTACAAGGGAGATTCTTCAGTCTTCTTCTTTCGTCGAATGTCGAAGGTCCAGAGTTTCTGTTCAGTTTTGCAGGTTCAGGATAATCTAAAGTCTTGAGGCCCAACTCCCACTCTTATACTAATCTGGGGGGCTGGGATACCTGCTAGGTCACGCCTTATGGGTGGGACCTGGGAGGGGGTGGTTACACCCACTTCCCTTTGTCCAGTTTCGCGCCAGAGCTGGGGCTGGAGTGCCCCAGCGCCGGTTTGAACTGGACTATGCAAGGAACACCTTGTGTGCCCCAGGCATGTCTCATTCCTTTCAGCCCACCCTGCCCCAATACACTAAAGGCTGTCTGGGGAGGTGCTAGCACCTCCCCAAGCAGGAAACCTATTGTCCAGGCCTCCCTGGCTGGGATCACTCCCAGCAGCAGGAGGTCAGACTTGTGTCTGTGGCAGCAGCATCCATTTTGTGAAGCTGAGGCTTTGGTTAGAGTTAAACAGCAAAGTAGGATTTTAACATGTCTCTCCCTCTAGAAGGGAGGAATAATATCCTCATCACCAGAAATGGTATGGGGGTATTATTCCAAAGTGTTAGACACCTTACACGACATGTTTTGATAAAGCCAAACCATAGTTACCATAACCGTTTAAGATTATAAGGCACTTTAAGAGTATATGGTAGGCTATATCATAGAACAGCTATAAGGACATGGTTCCGAAAGCTGCAGACAGGCTCAGCTCATGCTAGAGCACCATCTCACATGTTACCAAGCACTCTGCCTCCAGGATTGTTAAGGCCTGCCATAGGAGTGACTGATAGGTACACATGTGTCTATATATAAGGGTAGATATAGGCATACTATATCTAAGCAAGGGGTGATTACACGACCTTGCCCCAGCTGAGGGATCAGCCAGTTGTGTCTGATTGGAAGGCCAGACCAGGGGTGGCATAATACATGCTGCAGCCCCTGGGAGGCCTAGGGTACACCTATGCCCTGGGTACCTAGGGTACACTGTACAGGGTCCAATAAGGTGATCCTTACCAATTGTGTATGTACCTAGGGTACATGGAGTCCATTTTACAGAGAGAGCAGACAGCCTGAGACCCTGAATGGCAGGATCTCAGGCCAACTAAGTCGAAAAACCAGCTAGACACTAGGCAAAAAGTTGGGGGTAACCATAGTCAGATATCCACCTTCCTACAGAAATATTCTATGTTATTTCTGGCACGACTTCGAGTGGAAGCTGGAGGGAAGATCTGGTTCTTTGAACGGCCGGAGGAGGCAACATACTGGCTTGAGTTTCAGATGTAGGGGGCCCCAAGTGACCGTACTGCTGGGGGTGACCCCACCTCGCAGGCCCACGGCTGACAGAGATAACCTGGATAAGAGGGGCTACTGGTGCCAGACGGATGCCAAGGTCGACAGGACAGGTAACGGGGTGCGGCGGGGATGTACTCTGGGATGACGCCTCCCCCCTCTGAGACTATCATGCTGAACTTTGGTGCGGAACTCATGTTGGGGACTCTATTCTGTGTCCATTAAAGACGGGGGGATGGGAAAGCGGGTAGCCACGTCCTTCATTTACTACCAATAGTTCTTTCTTAGGGCGACAGGCACTCTGCAAGTTTAATATGGGCACTTTCACGCCCAGAGTGCAGGGCAGCAGGGAGGGGGGGTTGTTGGGTGGGGGAATTGTATTGTTATTTTGTTATGTTTTCCACATCGGCAATTGGGTGTAACTGTATCGCAGAGGACTCTGGCATTCACAAACTGAATAGAGAGTGCAATGGGGGACAAGAATGTTAAAATATTGAGTTGGAATGTTAACGGTCTCGGGGATAAAATCAAACATAGTGTAGTTCTCCAGTACATCAAGAGACAAGCTCCAGGCATTGTCATGCTTTAAGAGATGCACCTGATTGGAAATCTATGTAAGGCACTGCACAGAGGGGGGTACAAGATGGTTGCACATGCGGGATTTACCTCCGGCTCCCAGGGCATAGGCATTATGGTGAAAAACACATTCCCCCTTGCCATAGGCGCCACGTTGACGGACACTCCGGGTAGGTATGTTGGGGTCTCGGACACATGGAAGGGCCGGCCTATTACATTCTTGTCTGTATATGTCCCCCCAGGCCTGCAGGGTACCACCTTTGCGGACCTGGGCTCAGTCTTGCTCACTATTCCGGATGGCCTTTTAGTTCTTGGGGGCGATTTTAACGCAGTGGCTTCCGGCACCCTAGATCGCTATCCTCCTAGAGAACTGGGACCCTCTTCGAGATGGTTGCCTGACTTTCATGGAACCATGGGACTGGTAGATGGGTGGAGAACATACCATCCAGATCACATACAACATACATTTCATTCAGGGGCGCACCATAGCCTCTCCTGCCTGTACTATTGCTTGGTGCCTGCGGCACAAGCCGCCTACAAACACCAGATTAAGCACCTAGCCCGGGGTATAGCTGACCACTCGCCGGTATGGGTCCACATAGTCAGTCCTTAATCTGACCGAAGTGGGAATAATAGCGCCAATTAACCTGCGGAACCCGACAATCCGCCGAACCCTTATCAAAGCCACAGACGATTACTTTTCAGATAATGTGGGATCCATGTCCTCCTCCCAGTCCTTGTGGGAAGAATTCAAAACAGTAATGTGGGGTCAGGCTCTATCGTTAATTTCAGGACTGAAGAAAGATAAACAAAAAGAGGTCCTAGACACTGAGGCCGAAATTTATAGGCTGGAAAGAGATCTAGAAGCCGGAGTGACACCGAAAAAGCTCCACTTACTGAGTCTGAAACAACATGACTATAAAGTGCTGGCCACTGACAGGGCCAAGGCATCGGGTAGGGAGCAGCAGGGTAGGGTTGATGAACTGGGAGACAAAGCCGGGAAACTCATAGCATGGCTAGACAGGAGGGAATGGGCAAGCAGACTGGTCCAAGCAGACTGGTCCCAGAATTCAGGGTTGACGGGGACGTTGTTCTCACAGAACCACAAGACATAGTTGATAGATTAGCCAGCCACTTCCAAACAGTCTAAAAGACAGTCACAACATGCACTGAAGAGGATTCTCAGGCACTGTTATGAGACAATAAACACCCCAATCTCTCCCCAGAAGACCGTGATTTCTTGGAGGGTGACTTATCAACAGAAGAGATAGCTCAAGCAATCCGTTCCTTAAATTCAGGGAAAGCCCTTGGTCCCAATGGTATTTCCATTGAATTATATAAATTACGACAAGATAAACTTGCTCCCTACTTGAAAACCATGTTTGAAGAATCCAGAGACATATGACTACTGCCCAGAGAGCAGAGAATAGCCACCATAGTCACCATACACAAAGAGGGGAAACCTAAGACTAACTGCGGCTCCTACAGGCCAATTTCTCTTTTAAACGCTGAGCTTAAAATCCTGGCCAAACTCCTAGCTAATCGCCTAATCAAAAGAATCAACATCTTAGTTCACCCCGATCAATCAGGCTTCATGCCACAGCCTTAAACCTGCGCAGAGTTCATGGGGTTTTGGATAGGGTACATACTATCCAAGAACCAGCTGTGATAGTATCCTTAGATGCTACCATGGCATTTGACACTGTAGAATGGCCGTACCTCTGGGCGGTCTTGGCCAAAATGGGGTTTGGCCCGAAGTACATTCAATGGATACGGCTCTTATACCAGGAGCCTTTGGCCCATGTGGTGGTCAACAATAAATTGTCAGCGACATTCCCACTCGGCCGAGGCACTTCTCTTCGCCTTAGCCCTGGATCCATTGGCAGCCTGGATCAGACAGGATCCTGTGATACGAGGCTTGCGATGGTCCCCAGACTTAGAAGATCGCATCTCGCTTTACACGGATTATATTTTGCTCTATTTGGCCTCCCCCACGAAGTCCCTTGTAGTGGTCTTGGATATCCTATTTGTGTTTGGCAGATTCTCCAGCTTTATGATCAACTGGAATAAATCCCTGTTATTCTCCTTACGAGGAACTCCACCCATCCCCCAGAGGAACTGCCCGATACAAATTAACACTGCGGGCTTTAAATATTTGGGAATTTTTATCTCTCTCGACCCTACAGTCCGTTACGCCCAAAATCTTCTTCCGCCCCTGCGAAGCTTAAAACGGACATTGCCCGCTGGAAGTTACTCCCTCTCTCACTCCTGGGCAGAGCCGCTCTATTCAAGATGATGTCCCTGCCTAGGTTCTTCTATATACTACAGAATACTCTGGACCCTGTACCAGCTTTTAAAGAAGTTGAAGGTCTCCAGAGGAACTTGCTGTGGGATGGCAAACCTCACATTGCCCTCAATAAATTGACCCTAAATTGGTACGATGGAGGCATTAGCCTCCCAGATATTAAAAAATATTACTGGGCTGCACATTTAGCGGCAATCAACCATGGGACATACGGCCGTATTGATGATCCCGGCTACGCCATGGATAGATGGCTCCTTTCCGGAGGCAACTATAACAGGCAATTATATTTATGACCCAAAATAAACTTCTTGACAGGCCCCACCAACCACGCAGTCCGCATTTGGCATGATGCCACTAATTCTCTCGGATGGGGGCAGAAATTGACCTTGGCCACCCCGCTATGGGATTCTGAGAAACTGGGCAGCCTATGGAAATCAAAGGGGTTTGATAGATGGGACCTCTTTGGCATTTCCCATATTAAGGGCATCTGGGGAGAGGGTGGAGTCAAATTCTTCCATACTTTACCGACGGAGTACGAGCTGGCAGACACCGAACGTTTCCGATACACACAGATTTTGCACTCGCTTCAGTCTCATCTTCCCAGGGGGACCTCAATTCCTGAAGCCTCACCCTTAGAGGACAGAATGTTAGCTGGTCACCTCCCCGAAAAAACTATCTCCTTAATTTACAAGAAATTAATTAATAACATGGTAGATCCCCTCCAATCATTGCGGGAGAAGTGGAGACGAGACGGGGTTGAAATAGATGAGGACTGGCAGGAGGCAGTGTCATCCCCTAGAGTAGTAGCCATTCCGGCGCGCCTCAGGTTGGTTCAGCTTAAAATCCTCCATAGAATATATCTCACGGGCCCGATTGGTGCTTATGGGAAGATCCGATAATGGAGAATGTCTCGGCGGCGCTGCGGCCATATGGGGACAACTATGCATATCATCTGGGAGTGTCAATGTATCAGCTCCTATTGGAGCAAGGTCCATGACACGATCAATGTGGTGCTGCAGGTCCGTCTTCACCCAGAGGTACGTAGGTGCCTCTTGAACATATGGGAACCTACAGACCTGAACACTCACCAGACTCAGTGGGCCACACTAGGGTTCATGGCTGCCAAAAGAAACATTGCACAACTATGGGGTGCAGCCCACCCGCCCACTCTTGAAGCCTGGGAAAGAGACCTTGATTGGTGTATGTATAGAGAGAAAACTGTATATTCGGCCAGGGGATGCCCCCAAAAATGGTCCCGAATATGGAGTCCCTGGAACACACACCATGGAGAGATTTGTGTGCCACCCCGATGTGCTGGGCAAGATGACTCCCTAACCCCGTGACATTCCCCTCGTATACACGGCAAGAATATGACAACTCTCCTCTTGTGCCTCTTTACAATGTATAATTTTGTTGATACCTCTGTATTGTTTATTGAAACCGATGTAGGTTTAATAAAAAGATTTATAAAAATAAAAAAAGAATGAGGAGTGAGAGGGCGTTGGAGACAGCGAGAGCATGGGAAAAGCTGGTTGTACTGCTACTGGACATAGATGACATGAGGGACGATGATAAAATAGAGCAGTCCCCTGAAGAAGTAGAGTCGATTATACACCCTAGAGTAAGACACAGGGCTGTGCACTCAGCCAAATGAAGTATTGTACATTCATCCCTCCCGTGGAACTGAAATCGCTGTGCTGGTTTCGAGAATTATGGAAAATAGTGGGGGACAACCTGTCTGCAGAAGCATAGCAGCTTGATTGTAAGTGACACGCCTGGAGGGAGGGCAGGGAGGAGGGCAGTTGGGGGAAGATAGCATAGACAACTATTTATAAGAACTCATTGTAGTAATATACATGAATCCAGAATTGTATTGTATTGTGAAACTGCAGGTATGGGAGGGTAAAGCATTGCCCATCGTAAAGACATTTCTCCTGAATACAACGAGTAAGGGGAATTCTTGATTGAAACTCCTGATCAAATGGTAATTGTATTGAAATGATTACAAATGGAAGGTCATGTAAAACTCAATGAAGTTTGTTTAAAAAAAAAAAGAAATCAGCTATACTTAATAATAGAAATCATGCACTGTTAGTTCAACATTGGATGCAGTTGGGACATACAGAAACAAATCTTACATGGGTGATATATGAAAGGATTTGAGCAGTTAGAGGAGGAGATGACATTGAATTCTGCAAAATATAAAAGTATATTGGATATTCACTGGGCTCACACAGAAGAGGTGTAATAGAAGTGATTCTGTAGGAGAATGCTATATATTAAGATTGCTAGTTGGACCCTACTGTTCCCATTGTCTACTTGTCATTGCTGTTTGAGTCCATCCCATTTATATGCCTTGACCCCTCATCTCCTGATTTAGGTTTTGCATCATAATTCTTTTCCATCTGGGGAAGGCTTTTACATTTTTTTCCCCATGTTCTTGACTTGTATTTGTAACTTTAACTCATTTCACTTTCTAGTGCTTAGGCCCTTCATCTCCTTAAATAGGGTTTGTATTAGATCTTGATTGTGCGAAGATCTCTGTCTCATGGGTTATATTTCCTTCCCTGTTTCTTAATTATTTTGTTAGTATTTACCTTCTGTATTTTCCTCAATAGGTTGTTTGTTCGATATTAGCTGGATGTAACTCAGCCTTTCAATCAATCAATCAATCAAGGACATTTATAGAGCGCACTACCTACCCATAGGGTCTCAAGGCGCTGGGGGGAGGGGGGTGCCGTTACTGCTCGAACAGCCAGGTCTTCAGCTTCTTCCTGAAGGAGAGGTGGTCTTGGGTCAGGCGCAGGTCGGTCGGGAGGGAGTTCCAGGTCTTGGCGGCCAGGTAGGAGAAGGACCTTCCTCCTGTTGTCGCTCTTCGGATGCGGGGGACGGCGGCGAGGGCGTGGTGGGCTGAGCAGAGGTGGCGTTTGGGAGCGTAGAAGTTGATTCGGTTGTTGAGGTAGCTCGGGCCTTGGTCGTGTAGGGCTTTGTGTGCGTGGGTGAGGAGGCGGAAGGTGATTCTTTTGTTGACGGGGAGCCAATGCAGGTCTCTGAGATGTCCGGAGATGTGGCTGGTTCGCGGGATGTCGAGGATGAGTCTGGCTGAGGCGTTCTGGATCCGCTGGAGTCTCTTCTGGAGCTTGGCGGTGGTGCCGGCGTAGAGGGCGTTGCCGTAGTCCAGTCGACTGGTGACGAGGGCCTGGGTGACGGTCTTCCTGGTCTCGGTGGGGATCCACCAGAAGATCTTCCGTAGCATGCGTAGGATGTTGAAGCACGCCGAGGAGACGGTGTTGACTTGCCTGGTCATGGAGAGAGAGGAGTCCAGGATGAAGCCCAGGTTGCGTGCGTGGTCTGTCGGTTTGGGTGCGGTGCCCAGGGCGGGGGGCCACCAGGAGTCGTCCCAGGCGGAGGGTGAAGAGCCTAGGATGAGGACCTCCGTCTTGTCTGAGTTCAGTTTCAGGCGGCTGGTCGTCATCCACTCAGCTACCTCTTTCATCCCTTCGTGCAGATTGGCTCTGGCGGCGGCGGGGTCGTTGGTCAGGGAGAGGATCAGCTGGGTGTCGTCGGCGTAGGAGATTATGTTGAGGTTGTGTTGGCGTGCGATGGCCGCGAGGGGGCTCATGTAGACGTTGAAGAGGGTGGGCTCAGCGAGGATCCTTGAGGGACGCCGCAGATGACTTCGGTGGCCTCTGACTTGTACGGTGGTAGGCGGACTCTCTGTGTTCTTCCGTCGAGGAAGGAGATGATCCATTCCAGACCCTTCTCCTGGATTCCGACGTTGCTGAGGCGCTGTACTAGGGTGCGGTGGCAGACAGTGTCGAATGCCGCGGAGAGGTCTAGGAGGATGAGGGCCGCTGTTTCTCCGTTGTCCATCAGGGCTCGGATGTCATCGGTGGCGGCGATGAGGGCGGTCTCGGTGCTGTGGTTGGCTCGGAAGCCAGACTGTGAGGGGTCGAGGGATCCATTCATCTCAAGGAAGGCGGCCAGCTGCTTGTTGACGGTCTTCTCGATGACTTTGGCTGGAAACGGGAGGAGCGAAATGGGGCGGTAATTCTTGAGTTCGGTGGGGTCCGCTGTGGGTTTCTTGAGTAGAGCGCTGAGTTTCATAACAGGGTATAGAAAATATGTTACATCATGTTTTAGATCTTTTTGTAATATAGTCGATTCGATTCGATTCATAAACTTTATTCGATTCAAAGAGAAAGAATTATAAAAGTATACAGAACACCACTAGAAAATCATTCTACAATTTGTACATTAAAAGAATAAAAAGAAAAATGTGTACAATTTTACATCATTTGTCAGAAAGCAATGGGAACCATAAAAGGTTTTCAGACCAAACTAGCTATACCGTTTCCTAATCTGGAGAGACAATCTTATAAAACTTAACATAGCACAACATACTCCAGGAGATGATAATGATAACAAGTAGTCATAGCCTTCTTTATAATTACATGGTTGCTGTTCTTTTAGAATAGGCTTAATAAACCTACTCCTTGGTTCCTTATATAAAGGACAAAAAAGAACAATATGGATAGTACTTTGACTAACTTTGTTAATACAAGGACAAGGGGGCAGCCTCTCACACCATCCCCCTTGTTTTGGAAAGGCAAAAAGAAAATGAAGTGTGTTTAGTCTAAACCTTGTCAGGTAAAAACGCCATTGCACATGAGTGGTAAATGTTAGATAAAATTGGTGCTGTAGTTTGCCCAAGCAGTTTATTGACTGATCTAGACATGACATGCTTAAACTTTTACGATAACTTGTTTTAATTAGAGTTTTTATGTCTCCCTGTATTTTTTCGGGGTTATCATAAAAGTGGCCCAGACCTATTCTGTGCAAAGTATCACTGACGTATGAAAGCCATGGGATCTGCATTGCATGGTCAAGATTTTTGCAGTCTTGGAGGATATCTTTAGAGAGCTGAAGGTCTTCTGATAGCCATATTTTACCCCATAATAATAAGGGCGAAATGCGAATGATGTCAGTCACATATTCCATTCCCATCTCAGTGTGACAGAAGCTGTTAGATGAACCTGATGGGATTGACAACAAACGCTTCATTAATTTGTTTTCCATGACCTGGATCATGGCTGGGCTTTCTGTACCCCAGACCCCTGCCCCATAAGTGGCCACAGATAAGCATTTTGCTCTATACAAGCTTTTTAATTGTGCGACCGGTTTTTGCCCTAGTTTACTACAAAAGCGAAAAAGACCCTCTATGGATCGACTAGTACTTTGTACTCGCGCCTTCATCAAGGGGACCCAACTCAATTTACTGTTAAAAAGATTACCCAAGTAATTAAAATTATCCACTTTTTCAATGGTGTTGTTGGTTACCATAAACGTACGGGTTTTTGTCCCTTTTGGACCACAGACCATTGCGAAAGATTTTGCAAAGTTTACCTTTAGGTCCAGGTCCAACATGAAGTTATTAAATGCATCCAGACAAGTCTGCATGCTATTTGCTGTGAGGGTCATTAATACCGTATCATCGGTATAAGATAACATAGGTATCTTCTTGCCGTTTACCTTTGGGAAATCAGAGCAATGATCCAACAAGTACTTTTCCAAGCCATTTGTATAAACTAGGAACAAAAAAGGCGCTAAAATGCAACCTTGTCGCACACCCTCAGTTGAGGGGATAGATTTTGTTTTTTCCCCCCCTGGCCCAAACCTTATTGCCACAGTTGTAGCTGCATGTAATCTGCGGAGCAGGGTAACCAAGGGTTCCTCAAAGCCCATATCCTCCATCATTCGCTATAATTTGTTTCTGCAAACAGTGTCAAAGGCACTGGATAAGTCCATGAAGGCCCGATGAACAGAAGAATTCCTGGCCTTCATGTACTTACTCATAATCAGTGCCAAATTTAGACACTGTTCGATTGTTCCCTTTCCTCTTCTGAATCCATATTGGGAATCTACAATTAGGCCCACAGAGTCTGCCCACGTCTCCAATCTAGTAAGGATTATCCTTCCCAGTAATTTACATGATGTGTCAATTAATGATATTGGGCGATAACAACGAGGGTCGCTCTTATCACCCTTCTTGAAAATCGGCACCACCACTGCCTCCTTCCAGGATAGGGGAATACGACCAACAATAACCGCTTTAAATACATTTAGCAGCAATGGGGCCCATACAACAATGTTATGTTTAAAAAAGTCCAATGGCATTGCATCTGGGCCAGGGGCCTTTAGTGGGACACCTTTCCTCAAGGCCTCTTCAACTTCCTGCAATGTAAGCGAAGAACTAAGCAAAGAAGCTGTCAGCGAGAACTCCATATCCTTTGTTTCATCCTGCAGTCCTAAAAGCGCTAGTGAGTTGGGATTAAAAATTGCCCCAAAATGTGCCTCCCATGTCTCACCTGTTATCTGCATCACCATATTATCCTTATCATTGCTAGAAAATAGGGGGCGATTTACCACTTCCCAAAAAAGCTTGCTGTCTTTTAATTCCGAGGCCTTCTCTAAATCATCCCAAGCGAGGTTTTTTAAGTCCAACTTCCGTTTTCTAATTGCCTCTTTGTAGGCGCCTCTAGCCGTTTTTACCAGCTCCTTATTCCTTGGTTTTTGTTGCAAAGCCATTTTTAATGATTTTAGAGAGGCAGAACATACAGCATCAAACCATTTAAAACCCTTGATCTTGTCATTACCAATTGGTTTTTTAAGATACTCTGTTACATTTCCACATAGGATTTCGAAGTTCGTAATAACAATTTCAGGGTCAGTTGTTGGTAATAAACAGGATTCAATTTCGGAGCTATTGGCACTTAAAACCTCCGCCTCTAACCCAATTGCGTCTACTTTCCCCCACTTCAAGATAACACCTTGGTTCCTATTATATTTTATTGGTTGGTCCCAAATTGGGTGCCTTGTGCTAACAGGGGGGCATAATGTTAGAATCAGAGGGTTGTGATCGCTTGCCAAATTTGCAAGCGTCTCAAGTTTATCAATGTATTGAGAATAACCACCGGACACAATGGCAAAGTCAATAACACTCATCGAGCCTCTAGTTCCCTGGAAAGTTGGTATTGGGAGGGAATTTGGGACAACCCATGGTTCCATTATGCATAAATCGTTAATTACAATAATGTTATTTAACGCATCACCATGGGGTGTGTGCTTAAAGTGTTGCACAGGGTGTTCATTTAGATCTTCCAAGCTACATACATTTGACCCACCAAATTTACACAATGAACAGTTGAAATCACCAACCCAAATGATAAAAAGTAGGGGTAAATCGCTACGCACCTTGGATATAGCTTCCTGCAAGCTCACAATTACAGATATTTAATTTTTATCAAAGACATTGTGATACCAATTAATCAACAATAAGGGCACAGGAAACAGAGATTGTAGCAAAAGTAATTGGTACCAGGGAGTGTCCACTATTTTAGATGTTGTTAAATTATTCAATTTTAGGGAAAGTGCAGTCAGTATCCCACCCTTTGCCCTGCCTGCCTGTGATGGCACAGCTAGTACACTAAAGGACCGAAGCCCGTCAATATCCTGATCAGTTCTACTCCATGTCTCCTGGAGACACAAGATATCATGGCTACCCGCATAATCCAGCCATGCTTCATCTTGTAGTCTCCCAGAAAGGCCTGCGATATTCCACGAAATCAGGCGGAACCTTGTTTCCCCTGGCGGATTACCTGGGTGTTCGATACGGGTTGCCCCATCCAACCTAGGGGCAGGCAAGGTCAGCTCATAGTCTACAATATCACAAACCTCTGATTCCAAGAGATTATCCCGTTGTACATTACAAGTTAATACCACCTCATTAGTACTATCCCTCGATCCATCATAACTATGTTCCACTAAGGAACTAGCCTTTTCGCTGAATAATTCAATGGGCTTTTGACTGGTTGATAGTCAGTCTATCGCCTCCATCCCCATGAGTGGGTCAAAACGATTACTTAGGGCAATATTATTTGGCATCCACCCAAGATATTCCTCACCCCGAAATCTCATTCCGTGATGATTTTGCGGTGGTTGTAAAGGATTATTACTTGGTGTCCACCCGAAATATTTCTCACCCTGGGGTCTCATCCTAGGATAATTTTGGGATTGTTGAAAAGCAACATGCTTTAGATTGGGGTAAAAGTATTCTAAGCCTATACATTGTATATCCCCCAATCTACCAAACCTTGGTTTACAACAAATAAAATCTTTAACCCAATTGTCCCTAAAGTTTATGAGGATACAATCCCCCTCCAAATCTTTCTTACTTGGCCCCACCCAAGGAACCCTTCGGACACTTAATATTTCTGTTCTAGAGGCAGGGGGAAGTGCCCTATTTTTATTGAGCCAAAAGGTTACTTTATTTCTAAGATCCATGTTTGACTCCAATTGATTTGGCCTGACTCCTGGGACTCCTGTCAAAATTGCGATAAAAGGAGCGCAGTCAGGGGGTAGATCTACACAAACCGGCTTCTTTAGTGGAGCTTTTTCTCTATGATTTATAAGTCCCTGTTGTGGTATTACCCTAGGCCCGGAAGTGACTGCCTGCTTGGGTGCGGATAACTTTGATGTGGATGCAGCGGCCACTGCGGGCTCTTGCTGACAACCCATAGCAACCACCAAAGTAGAATTATTTGAGGCAGTTTGTAAGGGTACTTTAGCAAGAGTAGCAGTTGCGGCCATTTGCGACACTGCAACTTGATTTTTTGGTCCCACTTTCTTTATAGCATTAGGGTTACCCCCCATGGTTTCAATAGGTTTACTGTTCTTAGCCAATTTCTCAAGACAACGAGTATTGACCGATATAAGATGTTCTAATTGGTCCAGTTTCAAATTTACTATTTGCGTTCTTTCTACAAGAGGCGTCAGAAGCCCTTTAACCAGCTTTTCAATATTAAGCAATAATTCGCCATTATTTGGGCAGGAATGATTTGTATGTACATAATCCCCAGATGAAATCCCCCTTTGTGTTGCTGATTTCGATGTTACTCTTAAAGTATTTATTTTTACTGTTTTTGCTCTACTACCCTTATTGTGACCCCCTCCTTTTTTCCATTTACTAGTTTTTATAGTTTCAATTCCTACTGGCTCGGGTTCTAAGACCTGGGGTTGTGTTAATGTGGGCACTATAGGCTCAAATTACAGTTTTGGGTGCTATCCCCACTAGCAGTGCTTGATGATATACAGTCTTCGTTTGGGCAGTCCACCAAGTCAATCGAAGAAATTAAATAAGAATTAGAATTAATTACAGGAATTGGGCTATCTACCAGATCATTTACTAAACTTTTTTCAGGGGTAATTATAGAACCAATACGTCCTAGTGAAGAGCGTTTCCCTGTTACCAGATCTATTGAGAGGCGCTTTTCTGTAAGAGCGATTTCTTTTTCCAATATCCCTGTTGCCCGAATTATAAAATCATCCAAAGTTCCAGTTGCTTTAACACTACTCGTTTTCAATGTAACCTGCCTACCCTTTCCGGAACGTAAGGCCATCATGGGGAAATTCTTTTGAGAGGAGTAATACAGGACAAGATCCCAACTGAAGAAAACAACCTATAAATCAGACCATAAAAAGATAATAATAACACTTCAAAAAAAAATAAAAAAAATACTTCAGGTCTGTGATGAAAAAGAATAAGCCCGGCCCGTCCTTATTCGTCCTTGGACGGCCTTAGACGGCCCGCCTTTTGCCCGGGCTTAGCCCCGGGCGCTCCTGCGCGCTCCCGCGCGGCGGGCACGCGTCCTTCTAAAATAGCAAAAGGAAGGAGTGATGGGTGGGGGGGCGGGGCCAGCAGGGAGAGCAGCCCAGGTGAATCAGATTGGGCTTGCAGGGACTCCTGGGCGATGGAGTCCCTGCTACCGTGCTCGCAGCCCTGCCAGCAACAAACACACCCCAAGTCCTAGCACAAGAGACCGTCCCTCTCCCGACAGCAGCTCCCGCTGATGTCACACGCGCTGCGGGACCCGCGAAGCGGGTCCGGCGAGTTGCTGTGGCTTTTCCAAAGGGCAGAGGGTGAAGAAAGAAACAGCAGCAGTCCGGTGGCAGGTCCAATCAAAGGGCAGGTAAGCGTCCCACGAACAAAGTCCTGGAGCCTGTTTTAACTCCGTGGGTGGGGGGGCGGGGCCAGCAGGGAGAGCAGCCCAGGTGAATCACATTGGGCTCGCAGGGACTCCTGGGCGATGGAGTCCCTGCTACCGTGCTCGCAGCCCTGCCAGCAACAAACACACCCCAAGTCCTAGCACAAGAGACCGCCCCTCTCCCGACAGCAGCTCCCGCTGATGTCACACGCGCTGCGGGACCCGCAAAGCGGGTCCAGCGAGTTGCTGTGGCTTTTCCAAAGGGCAGCGGGTGAAGAAAGAAACAGCAGCAGTCCGGTGGCAGGTCCAATGAAAGGGCAGGTAAGCGTCCCACTAACAAAGTCCTGGAGCCTGTTTTTACTCCGTGGGCGGGGGGGCGGGGCCAGCAGGGAGAGCAGCCCAGGTGAATCAGATTGGGCTAGCAGGGACTCCTGGGCGATGGAGTCCCTGCTACCGTGCTCGCAGCCCTGCCAGCAACAAACACACCCCAAGTCCTAGCACAAGAGACCGCCCCTCTCCCGACAGCAGCTCCCGCTGATGTCACACGCGCTGCGGGACCCGCGAAGTGGGTCCGGCGAGTGGCTGTGGCTTTTCCAAAGGGCAGAGGGTGAAGAAAGAAACAGCAGCAGTCCGGTGGCAGGTCCAATCAAAGGGCAGGTAAGCGTAATATAGTCATCTTTTCACTTTTTGTGGGTATCAGTGCAAGCACTTCTTCTAAGACCGCCATGTATTTATTGGCATATATTTGGCTTGCCATATCTCATTTCGGTTGGCCAGTGGCGTAACACAGGACCACGCAACCCCCGCAGTAGGGGGGCCCCCAAGCTGCAAGGGGTCTCCTCAGCACAGTACTCAGGCCTGAGAGTTCCGGATTAAATCTGGAGTGGGGGCCCCTTCATGTATTTTGCAGGGGGCCCCCTCAACCTTCGTTACGCCACTGTGGTCGGCAGTAAGTATTACAGGTTATGCTATTTTAGAAATGTGCATAAGAAAATCAAGAGGATTCTACATAGTAGGGTTTTGAATTTTAACTATTTCTGCTGAATGGTTCAAAGTGTTAAGTCATGAATTAGGAATATATTTTTTGTCTTGAAAGGATATTGTATAACAAAAGACACAATAATAGAAATTTCTATGTATTATTCCTTAGCGTCTGATAACAATCGATATATGAGTACATGATTCGTGTACATGATTCGTACTTTTTGTGTCCCCCTATATGGTTGTTCAATGTTTTGATATATTGGTTGTAACTGAGGCATGTTTGAGAAATGTTTGTGGACATGTGTGGATGTATGTTGAGTTTTTTATCATGATGTATGGAGATGGGGTTTATATAGCATTACAGAAACAATTTTGATTACATTGTAGTAGATGATGTTATATTATGTTGTTTTAATTACTATTGCACATAAAAGATGTATGGTTGTGTGGATAATAAGAACATATGTTTAAAGAAAATATATGTATGTATTGTATGTATATTACAAGTTGGGTTCAACACATATGCTTTGAACAATGATTAATGCAGATGTAACCCCTTTGCTGCCAAGCCTCCACCCTCAGTGCCACGCCTTTGTTTGGGCTATTTGGGGTATTTCACGCTTAGGACCCAATACCCTTTTGTCCACATTAAGTTTGTGGATTCCCCTAGAGGAGACCGAGAAATTAGGCAAAATACAGCACATTATTGGGTTTTTGGGGAAAAATGGGAAGTAAGTGCTGCAGAGGACAGTGTCTGTTTTAATCCCTGCAAATGGTATCAACAAAGGGTTTGAGGTGCTAAAATCACCATCTTCCCTGCTGTCAAGAACAGGTAACCTTTTGTCAGAAAACCAACATTTTCTACACAGTTTTGGTATTTTACTGGAACGTAACCAATAATAGATCCTGGAAGGCTATACATTTCTGGAAGAAGACAGAAAGATGAATTCCGCAAGGGGTCCTTTGTAAAGATCCTGCAAGGCTTTCCTATGGAAAGTAATATTTGAAATAAAAACAATATTGAAATTGAGTTGAAAAAAAACAGCCATTTGTTCCTACATTTTCACCTGTATCTTCTTCTAAATATGCTAGATTTTTTAAAGCAATATACCGTTATGTCCGCGGGGATACATTGGGCTTGTAGGTTCACAAAGAACCCGAGGTACCCAGAGCCACTAATTGAGCTGCACCTTGC
This sequence comes from Triturus cristatus, assembly GCF_964204655.1. NCBI lineage: Eukaryota > Metazoa > Chordata > Amphibia > Caudata > Salamandridae > Triturus > Triturus cristatus. The sequence continues at coordinate 866,764,636 of NC_140584.1, read as the reverse complement.
AATGGTTTTTCATTTTATATACATGTATACAGCAATTCATTTGGTAAAATATAAACAGTGAAAAATAGGTATCAAGGAAACCTATAAATTTCTGAAATGGGAACAAGATATGGAGGTTAAAACAATTGGTTATTTGCACATCTCTGAATATGTGGGCAGCTATACTAGCATGTGAATTAGGGGGCATTTTTCAAAATGTCTTCTTTTTTGCACACTGACTTACATTTGGAAGGCAGAAATGCATAGAAAGACAACGGGTAATAACACTTGTTCTACCATTATGTGTTCCCTAAGTCTCACGTGTGTGTGTAGGCCTAGTGCCCGCGACAGGAAACAGGGCAAAACACAACATGGACACATCACATTTTTCCAGTGAAAGCCGACCTTTTTTTAGCAATGTGCCTAGCTGTGGACTGTGAGCCCTAGCTCAGCCAGCACCTAGAGAAACGTGGCAAACCTGTACATTTTCGAAAAACAGACACCCAGGAAAATCCAAGATGGTGTGACTTGTGTGGCTTTCACCAGGTTTTGTTACCCAGAATCCCTTGCAAACATTTCTGTGATGGAAACTTCTGACATCTGCAGGAAGCCACAAAATTCCACCCACCCAGCATTCCCCCAAGCCTCCCGATACAAATGGAACCTCACTTGTGTGGGTAGGCCTAGTGCCAGTGACAGGAAACGGCCCAAAATGCATCAAGGACACATCACAAGCTTCCACAAAAATTGACCCTTTTTTTGCAATGTGCCTAGCTGTGGATCTTGGGCCCTAGCTCAGCCGGCACCAAGGGAAACCTAGCAAATCTGTCTATTTTTGAAAACTAGACACCCCAGGGAATGCAGGAAGGGTGTGGCTCTCACCAGGTTCTGTCACCCAGAATCACTTACAAATCTCAAACTTTATAAATTAAAAAAACACATTTTCCTCATATTTCTGTGATGGAACGTTCTGAAATCTGTGGGGAGCCACAAACTTCCACCTACCCAGCATTTGCCTAAGTCGCCATATAATAATGATACCTCACTTGTGTGGGTAGTCCTAGTGCCCGCGACAGGAAACGGCTGAAAACGCAACAGGGACTCATCACATTTTTCCACAGAAAACTGACCCATTTTTTGGAATGTGCCTAGCTGTGGATTTTGGGCCCTAGCTCTGCTGGCTCCAAGAGAAACCTAGCAAATCTGTCTATTTATGAAACCTAGACACCCCAGTGAATCCAGGAAGGGGTGACCTGTGTGGCTTTCACCAAATTCTGTCACCCAGTCACGTGCAAACCTCAAACTTTATAAATAAAAAAACACATTTTCCTCACATTTCTGTGATGGAAGATCCAAAATCTGTGCAGAGCCACAAACTTCCACCCACGAAGCATTCCCCAAGTCTCCCGATAAAAATGGTACCTCACTTGTGTGGGTATGCCTAGTGCCCAGGACAGGAAATGACCCAAAACGCAACGCGGACACATCATATTTTTGTTTGGACCCTAGCTCGCACCAAGGGAAACCTAGCAAACCTGTCTATTTTATAACCTAGACACCCAAGTGAAACCAGGAAGGGGTGACCTGTGTGGCTCTCACCAGGTTCTGTCACCTAGAGTCACTTGCAAACCTCAAATTTTATAAATAAAAAAACACATTTTCATCACATTTCTGTGATGGAAGATCTGAAATCTGTGGGGAGCCATAAACTTCCACCCACCAAGCATTTCCCAAGTCTCCCGATAAAAATGGCATCTCATTTGTGTGGGTAGGCTTAGTGCCCGTGACAGGAAACGGGCCAAAAAACAACGTGGACACATCACATTTTTTTTTGTTGAAAACAGATTTAATTATGTCCGACGTCATAAACAATGCAGGGCTCCTTAACCCAGGAAACATCTGCTATATCACACATTGCAAATCATTGTCTTTGACAGTTGATTTGACATTATTTTCGTCAAGATATGCAATACAATAAAACAGAAACACCACAAACCCCCCCCCCATTGCATTCTATCAGCTGGCACTCCGTGCCTATCCCACACAATCGAGTCCTTTACCACATATCCAGACACTTATCTTAGGGGCCCACATATCAAAGTAGATATTGATGCATCCAATTCCAAACCTCGATAATCTGCCCACCGTTTCCAAATGTTGGGGTGCCCCTAGCCTTAAATATCGGGATCTCCAAACCCAAATTAAAATCCCTCCCTAATTTCCATGCCAAGAGAGAGGGAGGGGCCGTCGCCTTCCACAGCCTTGCTATATCTCTTTTGGCCAATGTCAGCCCCAACAGCAGTAGATGCCTCTTTTTGTAAAACATTTTTGGCAGAGTTTTATATAGCACAAACTTGACCCGAATCCAATCAGGTATCAGAGAGCTTTACATAGCACCAGTTACGTTACATGAGGACACACATTCATTTTTTGTTAGGCACAGGGAGGTTAAGTGATTTGCCCAGAATCACAGGATGTTTAGCGTCATTACTGAGACTCGAACCCAGTTCCCCCAAGTCCGAGGTCGAGCTCCCTAACCGTTATGCCAACTCCTTTCCCCAACATCTTTTGTATATATTACCCAGTGGCGTAACAAAACTTGAGGGGCCCCCCCTGCAAAGTACATGGAGGGGGCCCCCTCCAACCACACTCAGGAGCTCTCAGGCCCGGGCAATGTGCTGAGGAGACCCCCTGGAGCTCGGAGGCCCCCCCACACCATGGGGGCTGCTGGGGCCTTTGTTACGCCACTGCTTCCCTTCACAGCCACAATTAATGATATCATGAAACTTTAGAAATACTACCTGTAAATTTTAAGCTAAATGAAACACAGCTTTTGTTTAGATAAACCACCCACTTCCAAAGCTAATGAGAAGAAACCGGGGGTCTGTATCTTATAGTGGAGAGGTTTATTGATCACAATCCCTTCTATGCTCTGTTCGCTCATTACTTTCAGTTGCTATTATTCAAGGCCACTGGAATTATGCAGCAGGGATAGATCAAATTATGTGGCAGGCTTGACTATATTATGCTGCAAGAAAAGGCAAAGCATGCTGTATAATGCGGCACAATGTTGGGATAGCATTGCCTCATTATTTTTTTATTTTTACTCACGTTATGAATGTTTGGGCAAATGTTTCATCCCATTAATACAAGTTTTGCACCCAAACACATAAATAACTGAAACGTGTCCTGCCAACTTTTGTGAAAGGCTTTCTACTGCACAGCAACACATTTTTGAGTGTTTAGAAACTTGGTCCGTTTGAGCTAGAAACATTTTTTCTTAAAATTTGCAATTTATGCAACCGGTGACGGATTCTGTGGCAAATGCGGCATAATTATGTAGAAAACGTTGCAACTGCAGAAGCCATAATGCCAGTGTCCTTGCTAACATTCAAGTTCACTGCACAGCTGACTAGCATTTGCACTCTGCAGCCCCACTGTGGTACATCCCTGAATTACAGTTGTACATCTGGCCAAAACCACTAACGCTGTTTCTGATCTTTCCATGGTCTGCTATAATTAGGAAAAGCTTTAATGAAAACACGTCCCCGTTATGAAACCCCAACGCCTCCTGTAAACACTTTGCTGCCCTATGGGTCTGGTTCTTTCTATTGATAAAATAAATAAATAAAACACTTCACCTCACTATCACCACCTTTTAAAAAAAGTAAATCTTAGCTCACAGAGAGGAGACTTTCGGCCATCCATGTGGGTCATGATCTGGTACTGGGTGTAACTATTATGTCATACTAAAGTCTTCTTTAGCCAGTGTCATGCTGTCAGGCACTGATCAAGAGCGCCTACCGAATGTACAGTCGTTGGAGGACTACGACACCCAGAATCCTCGGCTGTACGGAGGAGGGGCCAAAACCGGGTAAATACGCGGCTCAAGAGCCAATCGAGGCGCGTAATACTGGAGAGTGGTTCAAGCTGGTGCCGACGCCCAGCGCAAAGCAAGGAAGACGCGTGTCTAGCGTCTGCGACTGTACGGAAGATTGGGAGCTTCGATTTCACGGAGGATTGGAATCTTCGTAGGGAGCGGAAACGCCGCGAGCATTTCAGAGGATTGTGTGGTTCCATCGTACTGGAACTTCAACGTGGGACGCTGACGTAAGCGTCGCCGCGTTTTCAGGACCAAAGGATTATCGGGGGTGCAGAGAGAGGCAGGATCGAATCAGTGGACTTCGTGACTGGTTCCGTGGGAACTCACCAAGGCATCCGACCAGAGGAGAGAGAGACAGTTCGGTAGCTCGTAAGTACGAGCGTTGCGCTCAAAGGCTTGCAAGACATTGCTGTGATTCACGTTAGTGTTGCGTTCAGGGAGAGCGAGACATTTTGGTTACCAGCGCTCTCGTTGTACTCCAGAGAAAGAGCGTTGGGCTTCATTTGGATTTACGAGACATTTTCATTTTAGCGCCTTTTTAGTTAACAAAAACAAGGCACCTCGTCTTGAGATACTGGAGTCGCTACCAGGGGAGGTGGAGTTTAATTTAAAGGCGCTCAGTGGGATAATTTGCAACGGAGGGGCAAGGTGAACCGGGGGAGTGTCAGCTAGTGTTGTGCTTAAAGCTGATGGTGCAGCGGTATGCCTGAATTGATACACTTAGTGAGACCTAAATGAGAGTAGATTGTTTTACTACTTCTTGTCATTCCAGATCTCCCTGTCCCCGCTTACCCTTACCTGTCCTTATTCCCTCGCCTGAGTGCTCTGGTACTCTGTGTTTCTATAACCAGAGCCAGGGACATCGGGAGGTGGACCCATTGTGCTTCGCTCGAATCTACAGGAACGACGGCGGACGTGACACATGCTGCGGGTATTGTGGTGCCATCACAATAGCCCTCCTTCATTTGCAAAAAAATATTCAAAAGGAGGTGAGATTTGTGTGCAGCCAGAAATGGTGAAACTTTTTTTTAAAAGTCTTTGGTTTGTCATAGAGGTCGGAGTTTTCATGAGAATGTACATTCCCATTTTGTTAACGACTCTGAATTCTGTGGAAGGTAAGTAATTGCTTGCCCTATTTACAATTTCTGACCACATGGGACTGTTCTGTCTTATCTAGAGAAGCTTATACCTATCTCCCCTAAATGCAGCCATCAACTAACACCTATGCCATCTGTTTTCCTAAATGACCCCAGCTCAGAACAGGAAGCTGGACCGCTTGGGTGGTCACCATTCTAACCCCAAGCCACCTAGCAGCTGTTATAAGCCATTGAGTTCAGAGTCCTCACACACACAAACCCATGCCCACAGTCTAATAATGTCACAATGCAGTCTCCCTTTCTATGGCAGGAACTGTCCTAACAAAAGAAGGGTTGCTGTCTTTAATCCCTTAACCCGCATCCTTCTTGAAACGGAATCCTCAGGTCCTGGGCTAAACTCAGATTTTACTAAATGCCAATCTTTGCCCCTCGCTGCAGTGATATATATCATAAACAGCTACAAATAAACAGCCACTACAAAGTAAAGACAAGCTTTAAAACGTTTCGGAGGCAGAATGGGTCAACCAATGCGGCTGCAAAGCAGTCAACTGGTATTGCAAGCACCAAGAGTGGTAGCAATTGCTGTCACAGCCTTCTTTTCTTGTATTGCCAACACTTATCTCCTCTTCAAGTCTTGAAATAAATTTAAATAAGATTCCAGGAAGTGGGTATAGAGAAACATTCGTGTTTTTTCTAATTCCTAGCAAGGTGTTCTCCTTTAAGGTATTATTAAAAAATAAAATACATCGTTTTGCTATTGGGTGTGGACGGGGTATGTTAGGTGTTTATCCCTTTCTACGTAAGTTTAAAATAAGCTTAGCCTACTGTAGAGTGTGGATGTAGACACTTTACATAGACTGGCTTTTCAGTCCCAACATGCAAAGCACTGTGACTGTTGTCGAAAAATCCAGGACTGTATTACCGTACTTCTGATGACATGAGGCCAGTTGGTAATTCAGGCTCAGCAAGCACTGAAGCCCGACTGGGACATGTAGCTCCTCTCAAAACAGTATGCAGAATATGTTCTGCTGGCCAGTTAATCAGCACCCTTCTCTTTAAAACAGCCTCTCCTCTTTCATAGTTTCATGTTGATATTTCTTGTGGGCAAGGAGTTAAAAGTGACTAAGATAGTTAGGAGGAGAGGGGCAGAAGCGAGGGTTAAACACCTCAGCTGTTAAGACTGGTCACCCCGGTCAGATAACTTGGATTCCCTCCTTGGGTTTCTAGTATCTTCAAAGGCGTCCCACGGGCAGTTGTGCACCGTTTAATTAATTAACAGCCTCCGAGGCCGGGGCCCAGGCATGCATTTGCACCATTTAATTTATTAAGAGGATGGGTGTGCGCACCATTTAATTCATAATGAAGATGCTTGCTGAGTAAAGGGGCCCCTGGAGCGCGGAGGCCCCCCTGCAATGCGGGGGCTGCGGGGGCCTGAGTTACGCCCCTGATATTACCTCCTATACCCTCCATAATATGCAGGATTGTTAGTTTCGGTGAGGAGGGGAGCTCCCACCCCAACACCTCCTTCATGCAAGCCAACACCCCTCTCCAGAATTTAAAAAAAACAACTTTTTATTTTTCACACCAACCAAAGACCGGTACATGCAATATATATTCACTGTGATTGATACCCCATCCCATACAGACATGCCTGCAACATAATGCCGTTCACCCCATGACAAAACGGGGGTCCACACGAAAAACAATACATTATACATTGTCTGGAAATAAGGAAAGGTCAAGTCAAAGTATCAGGTTCAAACCAACAATGTACAGGGATCGGGGGACAGAGAGACCCAGACTATTACCCCTAAGGGGGAGAAGCCAGCACCTCTGCCATCAACTGGGCCATCAGTGCCCGTCTGTCCCCCCTGAGCTCCACTGTTGGTGAGATGCATATATCCCCTCTGTATCTATTCCATCTCCCCCACTTCTGGTCCCACTTTTTGGGGCAGCCTCTATTCTTGAATACTGATTTTTCAGCCATCACAGCAGTATCCATGTCTTTCGCCCAGTCAGCCAGGCGCGGATCCACGGCCACCCCCCAGTGCAGTGCAATGTTCCACTTCGCTATAATAAACCCCGTAGAGGCCCATGCCCGTTCAGCCTGCGTGAGATCGGACGCCCGTTATGTAGGCACAGTTGAGGTGACAGTGCAAGGGATTTACCTCCTGCTCTCCCAAGTTGGTGGGCAATTTTCGCCCAGGAGTTGTGTATGTGTGGGCAGTCTCATAGAATATGGAAAAAAGTACCCTCCTGGTTGTAATGTCGGAGACAAAGTGGATCGGGGCGCCTACCCAGTCGGAACAGGAGTTTGGCATCGAAATATGCCCGATGAAGGATCTTGAGTTGGAGCAGGCGTAAGCGCATTGGGATAGCTATTTATCTCAACCTCTATCTCACCCAGATTGTTGATGAACTTCTTGTAGGTGAGTGAGATGGCCTTACGGTCCATAGGATCTAGTAACATGCGGTCCTCCAGGGGGGATGAATGGGGAGAGGACCATCTTGAGGCAGGGATGAAGACACCGCGTGAGTGATCTGCAAGTATCTGAATGTCTCTAATGGAACCAGTTGATATTTAACTTGGAGCTCCGGGAACAATGCCAGCCTCCCCTGAACCCAGATATCTCTGACCATGGAAATTCCGATCAGGTCCCATTTGTCGAGAACATACGGAGAACGTAGAGGATACGAATCCCGCAACCCGCCCCGATGCCGTGAGGTCCATGTACAACAATTTAAGGTACGCCAAGAATCGCGGGCCTATATTAAGCCGGTCAAGAAGCGCAAATAAGTATACCCAACTGAGGGATTCAAACGCCCTGTCCATATCCGCCAACAAAAGGGCAGCTGAAACTCCTCTTCCCTGGATGTTAGCGACTGCATTATGCACCCGCCTGATGTTATGGCGCGTGGCCCTTTGAGGCATAAAGCCTGCCTGGTCCGGGTTGACGAGGGTAGTTATGTGAGATTGGAGGCGGGTGGCCAGTAGTTTGGCCAAAAGTTTTGCCTCGACATTCAGTAGTAAGATGGGGTGGTACGAGGCATGTTGGTCTGGAGGCCAGTCTGGCTTTTAAAATATGACCACTCTGCATGTCTTCAGTCCCGCGGCAGACAGCCCTGATCCCTAGCTTCATCAATAACTTAAAGATAATGCTTTCCTAACTTGGAGAAGTATTTCTTAAAGAATTCACATGGGAACCCATTTGGTCCCGGCGCTTTACCTGAGTTCAAGTCCCCCACTGCAGCGCAGATCTCCTCCTCAGTGAATGGAAGCGCAAGTTCAGCCCACGCATCATCGGAAAGGGAGCGGGGCAGCAGGTCATCTATAAAGCGATGGATGAAATCCTCCTGCAAGATTTCTCTCGGGCGTAGAGTTCCACAAAATACTGTGCAAAGCTCTCGGCTATGAGGGACGGGTCACTCAGAACCCGGCCATCAGGGCCCGGTATACTGGGGAGAACCTGAGGCTGCAGGGCTCCTTGACATAATCTGTGCAGAAATGTACTGGATTTATCGCCCCATTGGTAAATTCTGCTGCGTGATGCTAACCACGGACGGCGGGCCTCATCCATCCGCATGAGTTTGCTGCGCTAGTACTAGCTGTCAGCGCACCAAGTTCCCTCCCTCTACCCTACTATTCTGCTTCAGCTCCATCATCTGGGCTTCTGACCGCAACAGGGCTTCCCGCCGGGTGTGGTGTGCCGCCGCACAGAAGGAAATATCCACCCCCCGCAGTTAGGGCTTCATGGCTTGCCATAACATCGCGGCCTCAGCCACCGTCCCCACATTAATTTCCAGATATTGTTCAATCGCCTGCCCTATGTATTCTTGGTACTTCTCATATTGAAGATGCCATGGGGAAAGACGCCAACAAAAGGGTGGTTTCTCAGGACCCAACTGCACCATCAGAACCACTGGAGAGTGGTCATATAGACTCTTTGGAAGCAGCTCTACAGCCCACGCCCTCTCGACGACCCGCAGGGGCACAGTAAAGTAATCAAGGTGGGAGTATAAGTCATGAGTATTTGAGAAGTATGTTCCGCTCCATGTAGCCTCCGCCAGACATCCACCCATCCCAATCCCACTGCCAAGGAATTTAACTTAGTACTACGATCGACAGTGGAGTGTCCTCCTGACTTCCATATGTCCAACTCCAAGTCCATAATGTCATTCCAATCTCTTCCTATATTTACCAACCCCTCCGGTAAATCTGTTCACAGTGTCGTGAGACGCTCAACTAAAGACCATTGCAGCGGCGGGGGAACATGGACACTACCCAACACCACCCACTCCTCATATATGGTGCCTTCAATAAATATGTATCTCCCCTGAGGATGTAACCATGTTTTGGCATGTTTATAAGAGATCCTACGATGCATCAAGATTGCAACTCCTCGGGACCCCCTGGTAAAGCCAGAGTGGAACATTTGAACATGCCCATATCGGAGGAGACACATTGCTTTGTTACCCATTAAGTGCGCCTCCTGAAGCATCAGGACATGCGCTCTGTACCGTTTGGCCTGCTGAAGTATGGCCCCTCTCTTGACCTTATCCAGGGACCCTCTAACATTCCAGCTCACTATTCGTAGGTCTCCCTCATGGGATCGCGACCTATCTATCGGGCTTGCCATCTAAGAGTCTCTGGACCTCGAAGTGCAGGACAACCTTAAGCCAGTGCGCAAAGGGAAACTACATGTAGCGAAAATGCAGTGCAATCAGAAAACAAATAATTCCCAACATCCCCCAAACCCCCCTCCCATACCTCAAAACAGCTGAAGTATCTGTGGCGGAGGAGGTGGCTTGCGGACCCCAACAGGGGTCCTCTACCCTACCCACCAATGGATCCCCAATAACCTGCCCATCGCCAACAGACGTTCCTATTAGCTATCGAAATTCGAACAGGGGTAAGAGCCCCTGCCCGTACACCGTTGGCATAGACATGAAACACAGACAGTCCCCAGTTCACATAAGCCCTGGCGCTGCTAAGACACCCGAGGTTTCTGCCAGGGCACCGACGTAGATCGAGTAGAGTCACTACAGGATTTGGAGCTGCGTCTCAATCTCGATCTCCTGAAGCCTTTGTTCTTAGGTTTGGGTGGCCCGAGGGTGACCTCGCTGGACGAGGAATTAGATCCCAGCCCAGGCGGCGTGTGGCGCCGAATCCTCATAGTTTCATCTGTCTAATGGAAGGCAATCCTCTGGTGATTCAAAGAAGAGAGTTCGGGGCTGATATACCACCGGCAGCTTGGCTGGATATAGCAATGCGTACAGGAGTTTCAGCTCAAGGAGGCGGGCCTTGGCTGCCATAAAAGATTGTCTTTTCTGCTGAACTAGTCTGGTATAGTCCGGGAATATGAGACTATGGGTATTTTTGTACTGCAGTGGTTCCTTGAGTCTAGCCTGTTTCAATATTACATCTCTGTCATGATAGTTCAGGATCTTGGCAATGACAGGCCGTGGTCTGGCACCCGGGGGAGGCTTTAGCATTGGTGCCCTATGTGCCCTTTCGATGACAAAACATCCGGAGAGCGAGTCGGGAGGAAGCCAATCCACCAGCCACCTGGTAAGAAATATTTCCATGTCCCTCCCCTCGCAACCTTTAGGGCAGCCAACAAAATGGAGGTTACCTTCGGCCTCTTCCACCCGCGAGGCCACGCCTCTAGTGAGCGGCTACAGCGACGTGACCTGCTTCTGCAGTGTAGATACTGAATCTTCCACTCCCAATACTCTGGTTTCGGCCTCAGTAATGCGTTTGACCGCATTTTGAAGATCTTGCCTCAGGAGTGTTACCCACCTCTCCAATCTTTGCCACCAGAGCAGCCCTGGACTGCGTGATGGCAGCCATGAGAGCGGCATTATCTGGAATGCCCCCTTGTGCCCCTCCTTGGTCCGCAGCAGAGGCCCCCGGTCCAGTAAAACGATCGATCGTGCTCTGCTTGGCAGCTCCTCCCCCTGGTTTGTCCCTTGTCATAGTGGCGGTCGGATGGCTGTCGTCGACAGTGGTGGTTCAGCAGTCCTCCGGCCAAACCCTCAGCTCAAAACACCGTGGCTCAAAATGCCACCCGCCTTTCTCCACTCACACTGCCCCAATCTGCAGAATCTGTGTCCAGCTAATGGCCACTTGCAATGCAGGACACGGGTGTAGACCTCCTGCCCCCAAGCCGCACTTAGTGCTAACCCGGCCGCTTCCGCGGACAGTCGTGTCCCCTCTCCCCCTAAAGGTAGGCCCTCTGTCTCTTCACGTGCCACATCTAAACAACCAGGAAGGTAGATCCATCCCCCTCACTGATCTTTACTGCCAATAGCATGTCCTGGCCCAGCTCCTCACAACCAACAACGCTCTTGCAGAGCCCAGTAGTCGCAGGCCAGTCTCCCAGCCACGTATCCACCTAGTACTAGCCACCAAAGCACTGCAAATATCCAATCAGGGCCGTCCACTGCAAGCCCTCACATACGTCACCCCTCTGATACAGACTCAGCGTAAGAATGTGTCCAGCCTGGAGGAATGGGACAGGGAGCTCAGGCCACGATGTGGGGTCCTGCTGCCAGGTTCACACAGCCCCATTGCTGCAGTCCAGCACAGGCTGACCTCTGCCCCAGACACCGCGGCCTCGGGCGCCGACTCCCTGCTCACTGGGGAGGCACCAGCATCTCCATTGCGGCCCCGCGGGACCCCCCCTCCCGACCAACCATCTTCTCGGGGGGCTGCAAGTCACAGGAGGCCCACGTGGGAGACACTGGCTGCCGATTCCAGCACTGAAGATTGAAGGAGAAGAGGGGGAGGCGAGCCAGGGCACTCACCGGGTCTCCGATCACGGGTCAGCTGGCCACACAGCCTCCGCCGCCTTCTCTATGTGATCTCCGGGCCAGCCACCGGCACTCGGCCGTAGGGGTGGGCGGAATTTGCGAAAGTGACTTTCGCAAATTATCGCGAAAATGTTAAAAATCTCCGCAAACACGCGGAAATATCGCGAAGATGCGGAAGTTTTTTTCCCGCCCGTTCGCGGTATTTTCTGCGTGGTCGCGGCTCGCCAACTTACCCATGCGGTTGCTCGCGGTCGTGGCCATCTTGTTTTCACTCTTCTCGCGGTGCATGATCGCGAGAAGAAAGACGTGATCGCGCGACCAATGACATTACTGCGGGCGCGAACTGTCACGAGACAGCGCAAATGGCTACCAACAATCCAACATCTCGTGGAGAACGCGACCGGATCGGGAAAACTTGTCGGCGAACGCGGGGATTCAGGTAAGGCGATCGCGCGCGCGCGAGAATGTATTATTTTACAGCGCGAGCAAGAAACAAATTATCGCTAAGCTGCGGAATGCGGAAATTTTGACATTTTCGCGCTCTCCGCGGAACACGAAAATGTCAAATTATCGCAATTTCCGCGAGCGGAACGGAAATTTAGCCCAGGCCTAGTCACAGCCGGTCCGCTCAGGATTCCGCAACTCCGCACTGCTTATTCCACCGCCGCACCGAGGCCTCCACTGCCACCGCGAGGTCACCGCTTCAGGTCCACCCACAAGGCCTCCCGGCCGAACCACGATGCAGGTGCCGCTGCCGCTTCAGTTTCGGCTCTTCACCAGGTCGAGTCACCACAACACGGTTCCCAAGCACCCCAGGGGACTTTGACGTTGTTTTCGTCCGACGGGAAGGATATTTTGAGGATATTAGCGTAGGGCTTCATGAAGCCTGCCTAACTCGTGTCCACCATGCTGGATCGCCAGGTCACGCCCCCACACATCACATTTTTCCACAGAAAACAGACCCTTCAAAGAAAAACATTTCCTTCACATTTCTGTGATGGAAAGTTCTGCAATCTGCAGGGAGCCACAAACTTCCACCCACCCAGAATTCTTCCAAGTTTCTTGATAAAAATGGTACCTCATTTGTTTGGGCAGGCTGTTAGAAAATAATCCACTCAGCAGACAGCAGCATATGAGAAGGTAAGCTGTTTTATGAAAGCACCATCTGGCAGCAGACCGGTTCCTTCATGGCCAGTAGTCTGTAATGTTGCGATGCACTTGAGGGAGACCAACTCTTCCAGCCTGGCGGGACCCACTCATGGAATGTACCCCCGCTCTCTGTAAGGCTAATAGGCTGTGCTGGCGTACGCCAGCGCAGCATGTGATATGTTAATAAAGAGGCCGGGGGCCCGGACGGGGTTAGTTGACTGGCTACCACAAGACATAACATTTGTGCTCCGTTTGTGTCCCCACCCGGCACCAGGTCTTCGACCATGTGGGGTCCCCTGCCGCAGGCCGACACTACACTGGTGATGAGGTGGCTGCCTTCTAAACCCTCGTGCAAGCACGGCAAGGCCCACTCAGCCGTGGCTCCACGCCTGCCCGAAGTGCCGGCCTCACCTCAAGGTCTTTCTAAGGATCCGGCCGCTGCGCAGCTGCAACTGAAGAAGGCGCCCTGCCGCTCCCAGTCAGCGACTACCCTGTGCCCACCTGAAGACTCCCAGCAGTGAGTGCCCGCCCTCACTGCCGCTCACGCGCAGTGCGTGCACGGCCTGCTCACGGCCCCATGCCTCGCCAGCCTCCCGCCACAGCGCCCGGCCTGCTCAAGGCCCCACGCCTCGCCAGCCTCCCGCCACAGCGCCCCCTGTCATTACTACAGGGCAACGCAAGGCTGCAAAGCGTCTTCAAAGCAAGGCCGCGAAAGCGTCTTCCTCACGGCGGCCTCCCTGTGCTTTGCATCGCTGGGCGCCGGCAGCCTGAACAGCCTTCCACGTCAGTCATCCTCGCATTCCTCCTACATGCGGTGAGTGCTCGCTTGGCTGCCACACCCGCTCCGCGAGTGCGCAGCCCATCGTCTCCTCTGCACGCCGACTGCCTGATGCCACAGCGCCCCCGCCGTCCCTGTGGCGCACTGCTATGCCGGCGTTCCTCTACTTCGCAGCGACCTCTACATGTGCCCTACAGCACTCCGCTGCCAACCTGCTTCACATTTGCGGCGCTACACCGCCCTCACGCCATGGGACCCTGCGAGTGCCTCCACGTGCACAGTCCTCTTCAAAGCCGTCGTCTCCCCAGCTCCATCACTCAGCTGGAACTGGCGCTCCACTCAGCACTGCATGCCCACGCCAGCACCTCGGTTCCTACCCTTCCGCTGACGTCCCGGGCCCATTGCGACACGGCGTGCAGCCCACTGCCCGCCACTACACCGCCTCACCATGTCATCCATCCCGCTTCTGGAACCCTTCACCATCACCGGCCCTCCTCCATCACATGCAGCGCGATGGAAAGCATGGGTAGAGCGTCTCGAAACCTACTTCGGCGCAGCAGACATCCCAGCACCGCGCAGATGTCCTGTGCTCCTTCACTTGGGAGGCGCTGAGATCCACAAAATCTCAGTGACCGTCCGTGAAGAGGGGCCCCCACGGAACTATGCTTCCATGCGGGATGCCATCATGGCGCACTTTGAACCGTACGCCAATCCTAACTACGAACGGTTCCTCCTCCGCCAAGCGCAGCAGCTGCCAGACGAGTCAGTCAACGTCTTCTATGCGTGCCTTAAGGAAATTCCCAGCACCTGCACCCTCCCTGACGAGGAAGACAAGATCAGAGTGCAGTTTATCCAAGGGTGCGCCACGTCCAAACTCCGCAAACACATCCTACAGGAACACAACATGCCCATGAGGGACATCCTGATGCTGGAGCGCTCCAAAGAAGTGTCCAAAGCAAGAGCGGCACATATGGACCCCGCCTCAACTTCCGCTGTCAAGGAGGAGCTGGTGAATGCGATACGCACCGATGGGCGGGAAGCCCGGGCGAAACCCTCCTAAGCCGACAGGCGGAGCCAACAGAATCGACCGTGTGGATGGTGCGGAGGCCCACTACAGCATAACGGACCCTGTCCAGCCAGCGAAAGACCTGCAGCGCCTGTGGGAAGCTGAATCACGTCTTGAAAGTATGCCGTTGGTCTCAGAGAAGGCGACCTGGAGGTCCACGGACGCAGGTGCGCGCCATCAAGCTGCTCCCGGGTTATGCCCCCGACAGCGATATGGACGAAGACGATGTGGCCATAGTCCATGTGGTACGAATGCTGAACACGCTCGCAGCTGCCCGGCAGTCCGCACCCATCTGCACTATTGGAATACAAGGTCACTCCGTCGCCGCCCTCATCGACACAGGAGCCACCATCAATCTCATGGCTGAGAATGTCTACCGAAGTTTGCCTAATCATCCAGCGCTTCGCAATACCAACATACAAGTGTATGTCTTTGGTACCCAAGGCGTCTTCCAAGCGGTTCTCTCTCATGAGAACACCCACCAATTGGCGAAGGTCTACGTGTCACAGGACGGATCAGGGTTCCTCCTTAGCTGCCGCACTGCACAAGACCTCCACCTCATCCACTTTGCCTTCAACATGCACGCCCATGACCTCGACGGCATCCTCCAGGACTTCACAGGGCTGTTCGAAGGAATCGGATGTTTGAAAGGGCCGGCCATCTGGCTACACATCGACAAATCAGTGGTCCCAATTGCCCTCCGGCACCGGCGGATTGCGTTCCACTTGCGCCCAAAGGTGGAGACCAAGCTACAGCTGCTCGAAAAGACATGCATCATCGAACGGGTGAGCGGACCAACACCGTGAGTGTTGCCCATCGCTGTGGCGAAGAAACTGAAACAACCGGACGCCATGCGCATCTGCGGGATATGCGCATCCCGAACTTGGCCATAAAACGAGAACGCCACCTCACACCGACGGTGGACGATATAATCAGCGAGCTGGCAGGATCCAAATGGTTCTCGAAGATGGACCTACGATCAGGTTACCACCAGATACCTCTACACCCAGACTCACGCCCCATCACTACGTTTTCAACACATGCAGGACTCTGGAGGTACACGCGGCTTAACTTTGGCATCTCCAGCGCGGCAGAAGTATTTCAGAACATCATCAAGAATGTCCTCCACGGGCTAGAGGGTGTCCTCAACGTGAGCGACAAATATCCTGGTGCATGCCCCAACCCTGGAAGAACACCTCCTCCGCCTCCAAGCTGTCTTTGCACGCCTCCGCGACTGCGGACTCACGCTCCACCGGGAGAAGTGCGATTTCTTGCAACGAGACATCAGCTTCTTCAGCTACAAGTTCTCCGACAAAGGCACTGGCCTGGACCCAGACAAAGTGAAAGACATACAAGGAGCACCAGCCCCTACCTCCGTGTCCGGCGTCCGCAGCTTTTACTGTATGGTGATATACTGTGAGCGTTTCATCAAGAATCTGTCTGACCTCACAGGCCCGCTCAGAGAATTAACAAAGGCCTCCAGTCCATGGACGTGGGAGCCGGAGCACGAAGAGTCCTTCAACTGCACAAAGCATCCCTGTCAGCAGATACCACTCTGGTATACTTCGACCCCTGCAGAGATTCCCAGCTGGTGGTAGATGCCAGCCCCACGGGTCTCGGAGCGGTTCTGGCCCAGCGTCAGACATGTGGAGAATGGGCCCCAGTAGCTTACACCAGCTGGACGCTCACGCCTGCGGAGCAACGATACTCCCAGATAGGAAAAGAAGCAATTGCCATCTTATGGGGCTGCCGGCATGTCTACATCTACCTCTATGGCCATCCGTTCATGGTCGTCACCGACCACAAACCACTGATCCCAATGTTTCAAGGCTCATCGTCTCACCCCCCACCGAGGATTGAAAAGTGGATCCTACAACTCCAGGAGTTCCAGTTTACCGTAGAGTACCAGCCAGGCACCCGGAATCCAGCAGACTTCCTATCTAGACACGCTCGGCCCACCACGATACCAGAGGCGGCAGAAGCAGCGGCAACCGAAGATTACATGAGACTGATCGTTGACAGGTCGAGGCCCCTTCCCATCTCCCTGGAAGACATCATTACAGCCACCAGAGATGATGACTGTCTTCAGCTGGCGATCCAAGCACTTGCGTCAGGCGATTGGAAACCGCTACAAAGCCCTACACCACGTCACACGGAGACCGCCCAGTCATGTCTGAAGGCTCTATAAGTTGTCCGCCAGGAACTGTCAGTGAGCGAAGACGGCTGCCTCCTGAGAGGTCCCCGCCTCGTCCTACCAGCAAGTCTGACCCACAAAAATGCCCTCCTGGCACATGGAGCCCACCAAGGGATTGCCAAGTCAAAAAACAGGCTTCGGAGCAAAGTGTGGTTTCCCAGCCTTGACCAGAAAGTGGAAGCAATCATGAGACAATGCCCTGTCTGCCTAGCAACCAGCCTTCCAGATAAACCCGCACCGGTCATCACTGAAGCCACCCCCGGTGCCCTGTGGGAAAGAGTGAGCGCAGATTTTGGCACCCCTCCTGGGAGGCTCACACATGCTGGTGTTGGTAGATGACTTCTCACGATACTCGGAAGTGGAAATCGTGCGCACCACATCCGCAGCGTAAGTGATTCCGAAACTAGAAAAGTTCATGGCAACCCACAGACTATTCAAAGAAATTTGCACGGACAACGGGCCCCCATTCACAAGCATTGAGCTGACCAGCTACCTAGCCTCCAACCACATCAAACACCGCCCAAAAACCCCGCGATGGCCTCAAGCCAATGGCGAGGTACAGCGCCTAATGAGGACTCTGAACAAAACCATTCAGATTGCCGTAGCGGAAGGTCGCAATCTAGAACAGGCCCTGTACCAGTTCCTCCGTGAATACCGGCTCACCCCTCACTACACTACCGGCATCTCCCTGAGCAGACTAAGCCTCAGCCAGAACGTGATGGACACCATCCCGCACCATCCTGCGTGTGAAGACATCCCAAATCCGCAATATCAAGCAGATGCCAGAAGAGCCGCAACCAATGACAAAGCTTCCCGGAGGAGGCATGCCAAAGCACCCTCGATCCAGTTAGGAGACTATGTGCTGGTACAAGATCGCCACCCTGGAGGAAAGTTCCGGCTGCCCTTCGAACTGGACCCCTGGGTCATGGTCACCATCAAAGGCACCCAAGTCACAGCTCAAAGAGGCCAAGAGACTGTAACAAGAAATGTGTCACAGTTCAAAAGATTACCCAGAAACAGCATGGAAGACTTCCCTGACATCAGATCACTACCTGGAGACCACCCCAGCACCAGTGGAGAACCTACAAGAGTGATCACCGCTGGCCCAAACCAGACAGCAGCAGGAGACGCCAGCAGGATGCCATCCCCTGATGCCCTCCAAGATTCTAGTTTCGGACTCTTGACCGGAGAAAGCGAGAATGCTGAGCCCAGCGGAACCAAAAAAAAACAGCTGCCATCGCCCACTCCGTTGCCGAGGGACAGCCAGAGTTGGTACGCCCTAAGGCCACACCCGAAGCCATTGCGACGATACCAAGACTTTGTGACTGAATGAGCCACATCGACCAGAGAGGCGAGCCGCTGAAGGGGCAAGCGGGGTGGGCGCACCTGCCACCGGAGAACAAGTAAGACTGTTGCTTTTTCTTGTTGCAACCACACAGACATTTTGAGTCATGGACTGCAAGTGCATTTGGTTCGCCTAAGTTTCAAATGTGTTGTTATGTTTAACATTTATCATTTCCTGGTATATGAGGACTGTAATGTTGCGATGTACTTGGGCGAGACCAGCTCTTCCTGCCTGGCGGGACCGGCTCATGCAATGTACCCCCGCAAGGCTAATAGGCTGTGCTGGCATACGCCAGCGCAGCGTGTGATATGTTAATAAAGAGCGCGGGGTCCCTGGCATGGTTACTTAACTGGTCACCACAAGACATAACGCGTGTGCCCCGTTTGTGTCCCTCCCCAGCACCAGGCCTTCGACCACGTGGGGTCCCCTGCCGCAGGCCGACACTACATAGTCAACTGACCAGTATCGATCATTCTTTCTACAAAACCATCCATTGGAATCTCACTACAGTGAAATACCAAATGGAACAACTCAACAAGCCCAGGTAAATTACAACACATCTCCTTTCTAAGTAAGAAAACTATCACTTCTAAAACAAGTACACTTATAGGACATAGGGGAATAAGAAAGAAAAACACTGAAAAGCTAACGTCCCACAGAAGGCTACAAAGAAGATAAGAGAAAAGAAAAGTAAAGAACCATGAGATACAGAAACAAGTAAAAGACCAAACACAGTGTATCAATAAACATAATCTTAGTTTGTTTTCCTTCACCACTCCTTCTGTCCTATTCCTCTCAAGAACCTTTGAATCTGTAGCAACTTCCTGAGGAACCGTTTCTCCCCCCTGGTCGTGATTGAACAAGGTCCATCATTATATCCATCCCCTATGAGCATAAATCAATCCACAGCTTCATAATTTTTTTTTTAGCACACACCGCCCTTCTGATATAAGGCAACTCTGCGTTTGTTCCAATGCTCTCCATTCTCCAAGACCACATGAAAATCAAAGGCATGCTTAACCTTGAAAGGTCCCATAAATTTGGTCAGCCCTCTAGTTTCTCTACCTGCCTTAAGTTTCAACAATCACACACTTCAATTATTCCCCTGCCAACCACCGCCTCAACTCTTACATCTTTACGCAACACACAATCTTTCAACCAAGCTGGTGTAGGAAGGTGGATATCTGACTATGGTTACCCCCAACTTTTTGCCTAGTGTCTAGCTGGTTTTTCGACTTAGTTGGCCTGAGATCCTGCCATTCAGGGTCTCAGGCTGTCTGCTCTCTCTTTAAAATGGACTCCATGTACCCTAGGTACATACCCAATTGGTAAGGATCACCTTATTGGACCCTGTACAGTGTACCCTAGGTACCCAGGGCTTAGGTGTACCCTCGGCCTCCCAGGGGCTGCAGCATGTATTATGCCACCCCTGGTCTGGCCTTCCAATCAGACACAACTGGCTGATCACTCAGCTGGGGCAAGGTCGTGTAATCACCCCTTGCTTAGATATAGTATACCTATATCTACCCTTAAAATAGACACATGTGTACCTGTGAGCCACTCCTATGGCAGGCCTTAACAATCCTGGAGGCAGAGTGCTTGGTAACATGTGAGATGGTGCTCTAGCATGAGCTGAGCCTGTCTGCAGCTTTCGGAACCATGTCCTTATAGCTGTTCTATGATATAGCCTACCATATACTCTTAAAGTGCCTTATAATCTTAAAAGGTTATGGTAACTATGGTTTGGCTTTATCAAAACATGTTGTGTAAGGTGTCTAACACTTTGGAATAATACCCCCATACCATTTCTGGTGATTAGGATATTATTCCTCCCTTCTAGAGGGAAAGACATGTTAAAATCCTACTTTGCTGTTTAACTCTCACCAAAGCCTCAGCATCACAAAATGGATGCTGCTGCCACAGACACGAGTCTGACCTCCTGCAGCTGGGAGCCCTCCCAGCCAGGGAGGCCTGGACAATAGGTTTCCTGCTTGGGGAGGTGGTAGCACCTCCCCAGACAGACTTTAGTGTATTGGGGCAGGGAGGGCTGAAAGGAATGAGACATGCCTGGGGCACACAAGGTGCTCCATGCATAGTTCAGTTCAAACCGGTGCTAGAGCCCTCCAGCCCCAGCTCTGGCGCGAAACTGGACAAAGGAAAGGGGGTGTAACCACTCCCCTTCCTGGTCCCACCCATAGGAGGGACCTTGCAGGTAGTCCAGCCCACTAGCCCAGTATATTAGTAGCTAGTTGGGCCCTGCTAAATTAGATTATCCTAAACCTGCAACTTGAACAGAAACTCTGGACCTTCGACATTCGATGAAAGAAAAAGACTGAAGAATCTCCCTTGTGGCCAAGGAGTGGTCACCCTGTGCGAACAGGCACCATCAAGAGACTTACCCTTTGCTTTGCTGAAGTTCTACGAGGGACCGACTGCAGAGCCTGACCAGAGCCTTGACTTCCAGACTTCTCCGACCCTGATCCACATCCACAGCCGAGCTGAGATCCGTGGAGGCGACGAGAGACGTGGGACTGGCTACCTGGGAAAAGTGGCGAGTATATTCCAGCGCAGCTTCTGAGGCACCCTCGAGGTTGTGCACCGGGGATTGAGAAGCCCCAACCCCAAGCACCATCTGCACCGAAGATCAGCCCCCCACACTCCACGAGTCCTGCGTGGGGCTCTTCTGCATTTTCCTAATTGCCGCATCTGTCCGGTTGCTTGCCCGTTGACTAGTAACCTTTGCGACGACACACCTTCAATTTTCCACTGCTGGTTTGGCTCCTCCAGACTGGCTCCTGCTCCTCTGTAAAAGAGAAGCATCCCAGACCTTCCTGGTCTGCACCAGGAGCAAGTCCTCCATTCTTTGTGGGTTCCACTTGCCAAGGCTTGGTGAGTCCTAGTTCGACTTCGATGCCGCCGACAGCACGAGCCTTCGTGGGACAGCTCGCCTCCTGGTCCTGGTTGTCCTCGACGTCTCCTGGTACCCGTGGCTGCTGTGACAAGCTTCACTTCTTCACCTGCAATCTCCCGACATCGCCTGGTCCCTTCCTGGTTCCACGTGGTCACTGGCTAGTGACCCAGACTCTGTCCCTTCTGCTTGCAGGTATCCTTCCTTCTTGATCCTGGCCTTGGGATCCACCGGACACTCTTCACTGACTGCCTGTCAGCATCTTTCCTTCAGGCATCCATAGGAGTCGACGACGAAACCCGACGCAAGTTCACACCTATGCACCCGCAGCCCGTGGGCTAGGTAACTTGGGTACTCCGGTGCTCATCAGGGTATTGACTATCCTAGTGTCTAGTTCTCAAGTCTCGACTTCCTAGCTACTCCAGAAGTGTCCTAAATCTTATTAATTCTAAACTGTACTATTTCTATTGATGATACGCATTACGCGTGAGTGTTTCCACTCTGCACCTGAATCCCATGGGCCTCCCACTTCCTAACCTTGGGTAGTATAGTGTAGCCCCAGCGATTCCCTAGGCCTACCCTATTTCCGTGACAGTGGTCCTTATACCACTTACTCATCACTTCAAATGGAAATTTACCTAAAGTATCTTGCTCAGTGGTGAGGTAAGCCCACAACATATCATCAACAGCTTCCTTGAGAACCTGACTAGACACACATGCCATCTGAATTACTCCCTTAACCAACCCATTTGCCGTTTCCGGTCTTCCATTTCTTTGGGGATTGTACAGCAAGGTGAGCTGGTGCATAATACCATTTTTACAAAACAATTCCTCCATGACCTGGGAAGTAAGTTGCATACCATTGTCCCTCACGAGTACGAAGTGGACTCCTTCCTCAAGGAACACTTTTCTCAAGGCACAAATGGTGGTACTTGTAGTAATATCATCCATGAGTTTCACCCGCAACCACTTTGAATAAGCGTCCACGCATACCTTAGCAAATCACAAGCCACTGCATGCCTCGGACATCAAACCTATGAAGTCCATGCAAACTGTGCCAGGGCAAACCAGGATTTCCAATATGTCCCATGGTGGTTTGATTACCAACACGAAGACACTTCTCACTTTCCTTACACACACCGCATTTCACTACCCAATCCACCCTGGGCCACCAGAATTGTGCCTTAAGACGTTTCTGGGTCAAACTGTGTCCCAAATGGCCTCCTTGAGCCATTGCTACCAGTTTGTGTCTTAATTTAACTGCTGGTACAAAAGGGGGTGGTGATGGACGGAGCATCAGAACCAATCAAACACTCACACCCAGTCAACAGATCTGGGTTTGATCCATCACCGTTCTTTAGCCCACTCTGCCATTTAACTGGTGGCACAATTTTTTCGCCCCTCATTAAGTTATGATTACCACATGTGGACAACTCATCTATCAACTTGACAAATGGTGGTATGGAGCTGGCAACACAACTTTCCCTCCTCTTACCATAAACAACCATACTTATGACCTCACTAAGAGTAAGATCCACATCCATAGCTTCCCACCACTCTTCCTTTGTGGATGCACCAGCACCTCCCAACACTACATGTTGTATAGATGCAACAGCTACTTCACCTTACTTCCTAATCACCCACCACAGGACCTTTCACCATCCGCCAATCCATAGACAATTGTGAAATGCCTGTACCTGTACATTCCTCCAACCTTGAATATGCTCTACCACATAATGATATGCCTGGGGCCTGGCAGCAAGCCTTGCCAATCTCGCAGAGCCCTTTCCAGCACCACCAGGGAGAATAATTTTAATTAGATGCTTATGATCTGACCACAAGATAAAATGCGTGCCCCACAAATATGTATGAAAGTACTAGACACCCCACACTGCGGCCAAGGCTTCTCTTTTAATAGCTGAATAGTTCCTTTCCATATCAGTTAATGTGCGGGATGCAAAGGCTACAGTTTTTTCACCATTCTTATGCCTTTGGGTGAGTAAGGCACCTACCCCTATAGCGCTTCCATCCACAGTCAAAATGGACTAAAGATCAATGTCAAAGCGTACCAATATGTCAGCTTAAAAAATCTCTTTTTTTATAATCACAAAACACTTTTCCTGAACATGTGACTATACAACATGTTGTCCCTTCTTCAAGAGAACTCTCAAAGGCTCTGTATTATCAGTAAAACTTTGGACAAATTTCAATAATATTCAATAAGGCCCTTGAAGGATCTCAGCTGATCCTTGTCTTGAGGAGAAGAAGCCTGATGTATGGCTTTCAACATGTCTTTCTTCGGTCTCACCCCATTAGCTGATAAAGTATAGCCCAAGTATTCTATTTGTACCTTTAGAAAACTACATTTTTCTTTCCTCAAAGTGAGAGCTACATCAGCAAACCTTTGCAAATCAAGTTTTAAAACAGCATTGTGTTCTTGAACAGACTTGCCAAAAATAGGTATTTTGTCCTGAAAGTAAACCCTTTGAAAACTTCAGAGATCCTCCTTTGAAACCCACTTACAGCCGATGATAGTCCAAAAGGCATCCTAGTGAATTGCTAAGTTCCCTCCATAGTGATGAATGCTGTGAGTGATTTGGACTCTCAATGAAGCTTTATTTGGTGGTAGGCGCTCTTTAAATCCAGTTTTGAAAAATAGCTCCCCCCCTTCAACAACAAGATCATCTCATTAATGTTGGGTAAGGGGATGTATCTGCCACAATGTTCTGATTGAGCGACCTCAAGTCCATACAAAATCTGAGCCGCCCATCAGACTTTTGCATATTGACCACTGTAGAGACCCAGCTTGATGCCTTCTCACGTTCTATGACTCCTTGTTGCAACATTTCTTAAATCAATTTCTTTACCTCCTCACATACCACCACTGGGACTCTCCTTATTTTATGTTGGACAGGAATGACCCCCTTCTTCAAAAGAATCTTATGGGCATACCCCTTCAACAAACCCAAACTGTTGTTAAAGACTTTACTATTTGAGAGTAGTATATCCTCGATAGACTCCTCATCAACCACCATCACTTGAGAACGTGCCCTTGGATTAACAATGATATATAATTCATATTGGTAAAGCCATCCTAAAATTGGTGGTCCGCGTTCAGCTACATACACTTTGCCTTCAGTAACCATACCCTCAAATTTAATTTGTGCATCCATGAAACCCAAGATGACAAAAGTGTTACCTTGATACCCAAGAAATATCGGTGGGTTTCAGGGTACACTCTGCCCACGTCTGTTCAAATATAGACCTTGGAATAATAGTATACATAGATCCAGTGTCCACCATTAGTTCCAGTTCAATGTCCTTTATGATAAACATCGCTTTGGGTCGATATTTCCTCTGCCCCTCTTGTATCATCTCTTCTGCATCGCTTAACTTAAGAATTCTGTCACATGACTCAATAGGACATACATCACCTTCAGACAACAAAGACACTTTGTTGCAGTTACCCATCCTCTCATAATGGCCCATACGGCCACACCTCCTGCATTACTTGTTATTGGCAAAACAACATTTTGAGTCTGAAGAATGGGTAGTACTACCACACCGATTGCCCAACCTACTGCCTTGTTTAACCGTCCCACCATATTTGTTAAATTTGCCGGTGTGCTTTAGTGTAGTTACAGATTCTACGGGTTTGCCTATAGCCCCTATTTCAGATAACTCTCCCTCTTGTTTCTTCCTCTCTAATTCAAGTAGGCATGAGGCCCACTGCTCCAAAACTTTAGCCATATCTATGGTCTCCCTCAACGTGGGAGTTTTTGCTGCCCGCAAACGTTCTTGAATTTTCTTCTCTCTACACTGTACTATCAAATGACCCCAGTGTTTAATTTGAGCCGGTGGATTCTGGTGCTCGGCACCAGCAATTAATTGCTAACACTGGCGCTTGTGACAGTCTGCCACAAGGTAGCGCTGTCTGGGTAACTTAGAGACAACCACAACAACAGTTAATTATTAATATTAATTCAATATACATTGAAAAGGACTATAACCTGCTGGCCAAGTCATTCTTATAGCTCTGGGGACCTAAAATAGTCAACATTGTCACACTTGTGTGTAGGAGTGTGATGGTTAGTAGCTGTGTTGTTACTATCACTGGCAGCATAGCAGGGACAATATGTGGTGCAAGCTGCAGTGGCCTCCTGACAAATTAAGAACTGACTGACCTCTTGTTAATTCATCACTCATGTCCCAAACTTACACTTTGTAGACAGCACAGGAAACCAATTTGTCAATCGATTTGTCTACTCTTTGTGATTGAGTATAAAAGGTAAAGTGTGTCATTACTACATTTTCTTCGTTAGCAAACCTAATCTCTAATCTGCATTTAGCTTCTTCAAATGCATCTACCATTAGTTGGCCACTCTGTTCCGCAGCTTGTGGTATGTACCGGAAAATGATTTGCCCTTCACTACCCAATACGCTTAGTAATAACGCTTTTTTCCTAGAAGGATGAAAATCTTGGCCATCTAATCTTGCCTATCTTCCCTCTAGTCTCCTGATAAAAATGGTACCTCACTTGTGTGGTAAGGCCTACTGCCCACAAAAGGAAATGGCCCAAAATGCAACTTGGACACATCACAATTTTCCACAGAAAACTGACCCTTTTTTTTTAACAATGATCCTAACTATGGGTTTTGGGCCCTAGCTCAGACGGCACCAAGGGAAACCTAACAAATTTGTACATTTTTGAAAACTAGACACAGAGGAATCCAGGATGGGGTGATTTGTGTGGCTCTCACCAGGTTCTGTTACCCAGAATCCCTTGCAAACCTCAAACTTTGTAAAAAAAAAACATTTTCCTCACTTTTCTGTGATGGATAGTTCTGAGATCTGTGGGGAGCCACAAACTTCCACCCATACAGTATTCCCTCAAGTCTCTCGATAACATTGGTTCTTCACTTGTGTGGGTAGGCCTAGTGCCCGCAACAGGACAATGCCCAAAACGCAATGTGGACACATCACATTTTTCCACAAAAAAATGACCCTTTTTTTGCAATGTGCCTGGCTGTGGATTTTGGGCCCAACCGCAGACGGCACTGAGGGAAACCTAGCAAACGTACATTTTTAAAAACTACACAACTAGGGGAATCCAGGATGGGTTGACTTGTGTGGCTCTCAACCGCTTCTGTTACCCAAAGTCCACTGCAAACCTCAAACTTTGTAAAAAAAAAACAACACATTTTCCTCACATTTAGTTATCAAACATCATAATCCAATCATCCAATGGAACTGGTGGAGAGCCTGGATGAGATAGAAAACAATGCGATGGTGTAACTGATATATGTGGCACTGGCACACAAGACATATCTTCTCTGAGTGGACTTACAGACGCTTCACCCATGACCACAAACAATATGAGTCCAGGGACATCTTAAGGAGTTTGATCCAATTTAAGGTCTTTCATGCCCTTTTTGGCTAGGTCACTGACACACATTCTAAATGTGTTTACATCTAACATTCAGGGATAGTGATGTGTGTTTTCAATATTGTGTTACAGCAGCAGCTCACTAATATTACTACAAATAATCTCTCTGACACCCTCCCATTTCTCATATTTGAGGTCCTGTTTTGATCTAAAAGAAACTTTTTTATGGATACCGCTTGAAAATATAAACATGTTTCTCTGCAAAATGTCTGTAATGCATCACCCACATTAAAAACAAATTAAAGGAAAATGGTGTTTAAAACAATCTAATAGTTAATCAAGGTCATCAGGGCAAGTCTCTCTCCAGAACATAGCGGGGGCTCTGTCAGGGGGCCCCCTGAATGGCTGGGGCCCTGGGCTAGAGCCCATTTTGCTCATGCCTTAAAACTTCTCTGTATGAGTTACTACGAGATCGTCAGTAAAATAATAGATGCACACCCACCATGGTTAAGTAAACACTTGTAAAGAGCTTTTACAAGAGATATACGCAACACTGGATATCAAATTCGAGTGTGTACTGACAAAAATTAGTTGGGTGCATCATCAACACTTTTAAATCCTTTGATGAATTGGTAGATATTTACTTGCTGTTGAAGCATCAAGAAAAAGCATCACCAAATATTATGAATAACTTTGACTGAAGTGTGCATGTCGCCAGGATGAACCACCAGTGCTTTAAAAATAAGGCGTGCATATCACCAACATTAAAATGACACGCTATAAGTTGTGTGTGCCACCGAACAGCAAGTCACGTATTTTCCAGACTGCTTTAGTCGCTCTGCGTCTTCTATTTGTTCCCGTAGCAAGCAATCGATGTGCTGTGGGGTGCTGCTACATCCAAGATGAAGGCACATTTGCGTATGACGCCTCCAACCAGCCAAAGCGCTAACCAACCGTTCCGACTGTTATGTCTTGCGAGACACGTTCTAGTGTCTCGACAGGCATAGAGTCTACAGCCACTCCCCTATGGGAGTGGGCACACTTGCACCCCCACACGCATCCCTCACAGGTGTCACGAGTGACGTGAGCCTGTCAATAAAAGGGCCCGGGTGCACGTGCTCGTGGCCAGTTCCAGGATCATAGTATCGTGTCCGTGTGGTCCTTTAGCAAGTATGTGGGCCTAGGGCCCAAGACATCACAATGGCGACGAGCGGGTCCGACCCCGCGTGCACATGGCTGCATCTTTGTCGTGCCCGGAGGAAAATGTAGCCCGAGGTACCCTGCACCTGTAAACCTGCAAGGCAGGACCCTGCGGTCACCAGACCACACACGTTTGACCTGGGAGAGAAGCAGGTGTAAATTACTGTCACACCGAGTGACGTCTTCGGAACCTATGGAGCCTGCATGGGGTGAGGAGTCTAAGCACCAGTGCTTGCATCGAGGAGAGTGTCTGAGTGCTGCGGCCAGAGGACCTTGAAAGCACCACCAAGCATAGAGTGGCTTGTGCAACGGCAACCCTGCTAAGTCCGCATGGGTGCCGCGAAATCGAGTGCCCCACGGTGAGTGCCATAAACCCTGCAAGACACAAGACTGTGCACCACATAAGAATCCCCTGTCTTGCCCATACTAGAGCTGTCCAGCACTGGCAAGGAAAGCAGCAACAAGCAGTGCCCACGCTGGTAAAGTGCGCGGTTTCAGCGAGGGTGAGCTCGCGTCGTTCCCTGCTGTAGCAAAACTGATTTCTGCAGGCGCCCACCAGCTCAGCGCTTCCAGTGGAGAGACAAGGAAGCAGGGCACGCATAATGAGGTGTATGCAAAACCTCACTGCCCACTAGTTACTCCCTGTACACGCCGCATTATAAACTTGCATGAAGCGCAACCTCCCTGCCTGCCACAGTCTGCCTTAGTGGAGGAGAGGAGCACGTACCTTGCCTCGCCTCCAACAGCTCATCCTGCACAAAAGGGCTCCATGTCAGTCTCCACAACGCCTGCGGGATGGCCCGGTCACTACTAGCAGGAAGAAGACTGCCTTGGTAGAAGAGATCTGCTGAGGCCAAGAAGAGGAACTGGCAACCGCACAGCGGGAGTCTGAGGGTAAGCCGCACAGACTGCGCGAACCGAGTCTCAAACCTTAAGTTTTTCAGCGTGTTCATCATTCCTCCGTCATCAAAGTTCCAACAGCCCAAGAAGTCCAAGTACACGAATGCAAGTGCCTCCCCAGAGAACATGGAGGTACCTGGCCAATCTCTGCCTCAGGGGATCGACTCCAGACTAAACGCCTGCAATCATCAAGGCAAGTCATCACCCGCCATCGTCCAGATTCACCACATGGCTGGCAACGCTACCATGCCAGTCCTCATCAAGTACGTCTACCGACACCATCTCGGATACACATGGATTGGAGTCCAGCACTATTGCCAAACTAGTCAACAAGAAGACTCAGAGGCTACCTGCTAACCTGGTCTGTACCTGAACTGCGGCAGCGAGAGCATGTCCTGACAAAGACCCATACACCCTTGAGGTTTGTGCAAGAGACTGGCTACTGGCTCCTCGGCGGTTCGCAGCTGCCCCCAGCCAGCACACACGCAGCCTCATCGAAGCCTACCAGCAGTCCCGACGAAGGGCCTCCCCAGGCGGGAGAGCTGGAAGAGACATTGCCCCACCGACAGGTCACCTGACACAGCAAGTTAGCCTAATAGAGACTTTAGGCGATCCTGGAATAATCCAGTGAACTTTCACCATGAACTCCCACCATGATCTTGACACACCCAGTTAATGAACTATTGTTACACACCACATACCATCATCCTGGTCAGCGGACGGAAGTTACGTGGGACTAAATGACATGCTTACACTGGCATGTTCCCAGTGCGCAGATGACATCTTCAAGCAAGAGTTCGTGTCCTGAACCGAGCAGATTAAATGATGACTACCTGCTGAAAGTGTCCTGCCACAGTCAAATTCACCAGCCCTTGTCTGCCGTCTTCCTAATGCCAGACCCAAGAAACTGATGGACCCTGTGGTGTTTTTGTTACTGTTTATCCCTACAGGTTGAACTATTGAGTTTTTGTTTATTAAAATTTTGGAGGAATGTTATGTCCTGCGAGACACGTTCTAGTGTCTTGACAGGCAGAGAGTTTACAGCCAATCACCTATGGGAGTGGGCACACTTGCACCCCCACACGCATCCCTCACAGGCGTCCAGAGTGACGTGAGCCTGTCAATAAAAGGGCCTGGATGCACGTGCTCTTGGCCAGTTCCAGGATCATAGTATCATGTCCGTGTGGTCCTTTAGCAAGTATGTGGGCCTAGGGTCCAAGACATCACACCGACCGCGACTTATGCGATACTAGTGAAGGTATTCTTACACCACTAGTAGCTGGCCGAACTGGACAAATCTTTGTCGCTATGAGGGCAATCCTTCCCTCCTGCGACCTCCGCAAGGCTTCAAACTTCCGTCTGAAGCCAACAATAACGAAACTATGTGCAGGTCCCCTTTGGGTCCGCAGCTCAGATGGTGACAGCATTTTGTCGTCAAAATGTTAGAAGATAATCCACTCCGCAGACAGCAGGATATAAGGAGGCAAGCCGTTTTATTGAAGCACCATCTGGCAATGGACCGGTTCCCTCATGGCCAGTAGTCAACTGACTAGTACAGCACGTTCTTTCTACAAATCCATCCAGTGGAATCTCACTGCAGTGAGATTCCACATGCAACAACTCAACAAGCCCAAGTAAATTACAGCATAGGCCTAGTGCCCGCGACAGGAAAAGGCCCAAAACACAATGTGGACACATCACATATTTCCACAAAGAACGGATCCTTTTTTTTCAATGTGCCTAGCTCACAATTTTGGGCCCTAACTCAGCCGGCACCTGGTGAAACCTAGCAAACCTGTACGTGTTTGAAAACTAGACACCCAGTGTAATCCAGGATGGGGAGATTTGTGTGGCTCTCACCAGGTTCTGTTAACAAGAATCCCTTGCAAAACAAATTCCTCAAATTTCTGTGATGGAAGGTTTCTGGAATCTGTGGGAGTCACAAACTTCCACACACCCAGCATTCCCCCTAGTCGCCTGATAAAAATGGTACCTCACTTGTGTGGGAAGACCTAATGTCTACAACAGGAAACGGCCCAAAACGCAACGTGGACACATCACATTTTCCAACAGAAAACTGACCCTTTTCTTTACAATATTGCTAGCTGTGGGTTTTGGGCCCTATCTCAGAGGGCACAAAGGGAAACCTAGCAAACCTGTGTATTTTTGAAAACTAGACACCCAGGGGAATCCAGGATGGGGTGATTTGTGTGGCTCTCATCAGGTTCTGTTACCCAGAATCCCTTGCAAACCTCAAACTTTGTCAAAAAAACACATTTTCGTCACATTTCTGTAAGCGAAAGTTCTGAAATCTGTGGGGAGCCACAAACTTTCACCCACCCAGCATTCCCCCACATCGCCCGATAAAATTGGTACCTCACTTATGTGGGTAGGCCTAGTGCCCGCCACAGGAAAAGGCCCCAAATGCAACATGAACACATCAAATTTTTTAGACTAAGAACGGACCCCTTTTTTGCAATGTACCTAGCGGTGGTTTTTGGGCCCTAGCACAGCTGGGACCAAGGGACACCTAGCAAACCTGTACAATTTTTAAAACTAGACACCCAGGAGAATCCAAGATGGGGTGACTTGTGTGACTCTCACCAGGTTCTGTTACCCAGAATCCCTTGCAAACCTAAAAATTGTAAAACAAAACTAATTTTCCTCTTATTTCTGTGATTGAAAGTTCTGGAATCTGCATGGAGCCACAAATGTCTACCCACCCAGCATTCCCCCTAGTCTTCATAGAAATGATGCCTCACTTGTGTGGGAAGGCTTAGTGCCTGCGAAAGGGAACCCAAAACGCAACATGGAGACATCACATTTTTCCACAGAAAAACTGACCCTTTTCTTCCATTGTGCCTCGCTGTGGGTTTTGGACCCTAGCTCAGCCGGCATCTAGGGAAACCTTGCAAACCTGTACATTTTTATAACCTAGACACCCTAGGAAATCCAGGATGGGGTGACTTGTGTGGCTCTTACTAGGTTCTGTTGCCCAGAATCACTTGCAAACCACAAACTTTGTCGAAACAAAAACGATTTCCTCATATCTCTGTGATTGAAAGTTCTGGAAGTTGCGGGAAACCACTAGCTTCCACAAACCCAGCTTTTTCCCAAGTTTCCCAATAAAAATAGTACCTCACTTGTGTGGGTAGGCCTAGTGCCCGCAACAGGAAACGTCCCAAAACCCAACGAGGACACATCACATTTCCCACAGAAAACTGACCCTTTTTTTGCAATGTGACTAGCTGTGGATTTTGGGCCCTAGCTCATATGGTACCTCGGAAACCTAGCAAACGTGTCTACTTTTTTTTAAATTAGAAAATTTGAAACCCAGGGGAATCCAGGATGGGGCTCTCACCAGGTTATGTTACTGAGAATCCCTTGCAAACCTTAAACTTTGTAAAAGAAAACACATTTTCCTCATATTTCTGTGATGGAAAGTTCTGGAATCTGCAGGTAGCCACATACTTCCACCCACCGAACATTCTCCCAAGTCTCTCAAAATGGTATCTCCCTTGTGTGGGTAGACCTAGTGCCCGTGACAGGAAATGGCCCAAAACTTAACGTGGAGACTTGAAAATTATAGATCACAAAAAGACCTGGTTTTTCGAGGGAGTCACCTGCGTTTTTGATCCTGGGTTTGACGGCCATGTAGGAAAACCTACTAAACGCAGACATTTCTGAAAACTAGATACCCAGGGGAGTCCAAGAATGTTTGGCTTGTGTGGATCCCCCATTTTTTTCCTGCCCAGAATCCAATGCAAACCTCAAATTTAGCTAAGAAAATCAAATTGTCCTTATATTTCTGTCTGGGATCACAGGGCCGGCACAAATTTCCTACCACCCAGCATTCCCCTTGGTCTCCCCATAAAAATGATACCTCACTTGTGTGGGTGTCCAATGCAGAGTCAACCTTAAAATGTATATAAACAAAAATATAGTGCTTAGAACTAGCTGTGCCATCCCCTCAAACTCTATGTTTTTGACTCTTCCCAGTCACAGGTCATTGGACCACCCACACAAGTGAGGTATCATTATACTCGGGAGACAGGGGATTCTGGGTAAGAAAACATTGGGGCAACCACATAATCCACACATCCTTGGACTCCCCCAGATATCTAGTTTTCAGAAATGTCTAGGTTTGGTAGGTTTCCCTACTTGGCTACCAAGCCCCGGATCAAATATGTAGGTGACCCCCTTGCAAAGCCAGGTCGTTTTGTGATTGATCATTTTTGATGTACCACAATACGTTTTGGGCACTTCCCTATGACGGGCACTTGGCCCAACCACACAAGTGAGGTGCCATTTTTATCTGGAGACATTGGGGCATCCTAGATCGAAGGAAATTTGTTTGTGATTTGTTTAGCAAAATCTGAGATTTGCAGGGGATTCTGGGTAGGAACAAGTTGGGGGATCCACACAAGCCACACATTCTTGGACTCCTCCGGTTGTCTAGTTTTCAGAAATGTCTGGGTTCGGTAACTTTCCCTACATGGCCACTGAGCCTAGGACCAAAAACGCAGGTGACCCCCTAGCAAAACCAGGTTGTTTTGTGATTGATAATTTCTGATGTCTCCACAATGGTAAACATCGTTTACGCCGAACAGTTTACACCGCATGTAATTACAATGCAGTCGTTTCAACGCATGACATTACTCTGCAAGTCGGATCAACGACTTGTGGAGGGGTCAGAAGGTGTTGGATTTAAAATCCAACACCTTCCCTACTGTTGCACAGACTGGAGTTGGAATAGTAAATTATACTATTCCAACATCCAGCGCCCCCCCCCCCCCCGAGCAAGTTGTTGTTCCGACTTGCGGAGTAATGGCATGCGTTGTTCTAAGGTGGTCGTTGTAATGACCGCGTTGTAATTGCATGTGTTGTTGTTGCATGCATGGTAAGGTGGCATATTCCTCCACAATACGTTTTGGGCCCTTCCCTGTGGCGGGCAATTGGCCCACCCACACAAGTGAGGTAGAATTTTTATCGGGGGCCCTGGAGGAACACTACGTGGTAGGAAATTTGTGGTTTCCTTATGATTCTGGAAGAACATGGCATAGTAATGCAAGAAACATTTGTGACTGTAGTTACATTTTTAGATATGCAGGGCATTTTGGGTAAGAAAGCTTGTTGGGATCCATGAGAGGACACCACTCTGTACTGCCCATGATTTCTAGTTTACGAAAATTTCAAGAATTGGTGGATTTTCCCTTGGGACACGTTGGCAGTGAAAGACAGAAAACACAAATATTGCATCACAGCCAACTATTCCTCGAATACACGCTCATACTGGTTGGATTTGGCAAGAGGGTGAGTGATGGTTCAGAGCCCCAAATTTTAGTAACAAGAGATTTCACAAAAAAGAAACGCACTGTTAATAATTAAAAGATTAAAAACCTGAGCCAATGACTCACAGCTCATGAGCTGAAAAGCCACGGCAAGGCACCAACCTCTTTCCATGTCATTCACACACTTTTCATACATGACGCATACAAGACCATTCACACTGCCAGCCACGAGCCCAGCACATTGCAACACTCACATCAACAGACAACGTAGAGACAGTGTATACCCGGGCAGAGAAAGCCAGAAAATACAAATATTACTTCACGACCAACTATTCCCCAAGTACACATACATACTGGTCGGATTTGGCACGAGGATGAGTGAAGGTTCAGAGGCACAAATCTTATTAACAAGAGATTTAACAAAAGGGAAGTGCACTTTTTATAATTAAAAGGTTAAAAACCTGAACCAATGACTCACAGCTCGTGAGGTGTAAACCCACGACAAGGCACCAACCTCTTTACAGGCCATTCACACATCTTTCATTTGTGACACGTACAAGACCATTCACACTGCGAGCCGGGGGCCCAGCACACTGCAACACTCACATCTACAGGCAGCGGCCTTTAAGGGCCCTTCACTTTCATATGCTCACATTTCTGACACAGCAACCACACTGGCTGACAGAGTGGGTGGACTGGCATTTGGTTAGCAGTGTGTGTAGTAACCAGCAGCAAGTCCCTATTCACATACCACTAACCAAGCCATAGTCCACGCACACCACCAGCCAAGTGCCAGTCCACGTAACCGACAGCCAAGAGCCAGTCAATACACACCAGCAACCAAACACCAGTCCATGCACACCACCAGCCATTCACCAGTCCACACACACGATCAGCCAAGTGCCAGTCCATGTCCACCCCATCACATTTTGTATGCAAACAAGAAAACACAAACCAATTGGCAATAGATACAAAGCTATAATTACAAATGCAACAGCTCTCACTCACTACATCACACTAATGGCAACCATGAAATCTGGACAAAAAATAAAAAAACAATATAGACCAGTCAGTTTACTTTTATGCTCAAGGTTGCAACCAAAAACTCTGTTGTGTTTGGTACAATATAAAACTTGTGGGCACACACAGCCCAGGTTTAGAAGGACACTAGGAGCAACACATACAACTCTCCTTCCACATACCTCTTCGGGCACAGACTCTACATTTCTTAGCATGAAATTCTTTTTGTTCCGTGGGAGAAAGGTGATAAGGAAAGTTGCGATTTTTCATTCTAGCCACATCCTCCACCACTGCTTCTCTGGGGACTCCTACCTGTTCCACTAATACAAGCCTGCCTATCAGAGCCTGCTGAAACTGAACAAATGTCATCTTAGACTCAGTAGAACAATCCTTAAATACAAGAAAGGCATTGTAGCTTGCTAAATGGAATAAATGTATAGCCAACTTCTTATACCAAACGTACGCCTTACAAACAGCAGTGTAAGGTTCCAACCTCTGGTCTACTCAATCTACACCACCCATATGCTTATTGTAGTCTAGAATGCACACAGATTTGCACAACCCAGTAAACTGACCCCAAACAGTCACAGGTGAAGTACTTCCATCATGGATGGTAGTCAGCAAATAAATATTTCTCCTGTCAGAAAATTTCAGAGCAAGAAGTTCATCACTACACAAGGCACTGCACTGTCCATTCACAGGTTTTTTACAAACCAGCTCTTTTGGGTAACCTTTATAGTTAGAGCGGATTCTGCCACAAGCAATAGTGTCCACTTTGAACAATTCCCTGAACAATGGCACACCAGTGTAAAATCCATCCACCTTTGTTAAAAAGTCCTCTACCAAGTTCCCACACAATTTTCTCTGTAACTCTGAAAGTGGGCAGACAACCAGGGAGGTCAATGCTGGAATCCCTACTAGTGTACACCCTGAAATTATGGACATATCCTGTACTACTCTCAGAGAGCACATACATCTTAATTCCATAACTTGCCCTCTTGCTACGAATGTACTGCCTAAAAAACAGTCAGCTCTTGAACAGGACCAAAGACTCATCCACAGCTATTTCTTTCCCTGGCATATAGATCTCTGAAAATCAATCTACAAAGTGATCAAGGACAGGCCGAACCTTAAAAAGATGGTCACAATTGGTGATCTTGTGGCAACGCTAAAGCATGATCAACAAAATGCAGCTTCCAAAGAAGAACCAAAGACCGGTTACGACTCGGTTGCAGGAAATATAGCCATTGCCATCAAGGGATTAGTAGACCAATATGAAGACAGCTACGGCTTAATACTCAGGCGCATCAAAAAAGTTTACACCAAATACTTCTGCAGCTCATCCAAATTTGTGGGAGTCCACCGGAGAGCTCTAGAGTGGGGATTACGTCTAGCACTGTTGTCCCTCAAATACTGTTCAGCATACAAATTAGTCTGCTCAACAATCTCAGCCAAAAATGCATTGTCCATAAACAACTGAAAGTAATTTATAGGCAAAAAATGTTCGCAATTCACTCTACACCCTGCAACACCACTAAAGGCAGGCAACACCAGCTGCACCATCTTTGGGTCAACCCAGAGTCCAGCACTTCCGGTGGGAAACCTTGCAGCCCCGGGCTGCAATCCAGATGCCTGTTGCTGCACTATAGGCATACCAGTGTCTTCCTCTAAAAGTGGCACTTCATCCGCACTGAGAGTGGCTTCATCATCAGATGACTCTTATCAGACAGAAAATTCAGTGCCAGAATCTTGGCCTTCCTCCTCTGCCTCAGATGCAGAGTCAGTCTCATAATCATGGTCAGAAGAAGATTTGAAAAACAGACCAACAATCTGCTGAGCAGGCATCCTGCGGCTAGCCATAATCGTTAGTTATACAAGTAACGTTTGGCAAATAAGTCAACAGTACCCAACACTGTGTACAAAAAAAGTCATAAACAAAGTGTGGATTTATAAAACAAAATGAAAAACTACTGGCATATAGCAGTTGCACGGTAAAGTCAATCAATACACAGGACACAAAGACCCTATGTACTGTAAAACAATACCTCTCACTTGCCAGAGACTGCTAGACTCACCAGCACCTATTCTGCAGAGACACAGCAAGCACCAATATCCCAATAGAAAAAAAAAGAAAATGACACACAAGGCAACACAATACACATTGCACACAAATACAAGGAAAATGTCACACACATTCAAACAGAAGTTAAAGAGGCTGCTAACAACAGTTCCAAACCCTTGCAACTACACAAACTGCAGCTCTACCAGTGCCGGAACCGTAATCACAAGTTACACCAAAGTAAAACAAAAGATGTGCATTAAAATGAAAAGGGGAAAAAAATGTTACGGTCACAAATAATAGCAAAACACGCAGACCAAACGCCAAACTACATTTAGAATACAAACTTTCCCTGGTGGTCTAGTGGCTTCTGCTCTCTTGGGGGAACACAGGCTTAAAATCACAAGGTCTATCTGCCCCCAATGGAAGGAAAAACAGCCAAAATATTCACCCCTAAAACGGGAGCGACCCTTGCCCAAGGGGTCACGGCCAAACATTTTGCGGCATACAAATTAAAATCCCTGGTGGTCTAATGGCTTCTGCCCTCCTTAGGGCAAAATGGGCCCAAAAATATAATGCCAATCCGCCCCTAAGGAGGGCAGAAATGGCCAAAACATTCTCCCCCAAAAGGGAAGTGGCAATTGCCCAAGGGGCCACTCCCCAAAACATTTTTAACTACATATAAAAAAATCTCTGGTGGTCTAGTGGCTTCTGCCCCCCTTGGGCCAAAAGGGCCTAAAAATATAAGGCCGAAATGGAAAAAACATTCATCCCCAAAAGGGGAATTACCCCTGCCCTAGGGGCCACTCCCCAAAACATTTATAACTTCGTACAAAAAAAATCCCTGGTGGTCTAGTGGCTTCTTTTTTCCTTGGGTGCAGATGGGCCTAAAAATAGAAGGCTAAAATGACCAAAACATTTATCCCCAAAAGGGGAGCGATCTTTTCCCTAGGGATCGCTCTCTGTGATTATTAAAAATGACTCCCTGACTTCTAGTGGGTTTCGACACATTGGGAGCTAGATCTGCCTAAAAAGAAAAGGCCGGATCAGCCCCCGCGCGGGGGGCAAAACATGGCTACACTTGCCGCCAGAGGAGCGACCCTTGCCTAAGGGGTTGCTCCCCCAACAATAAAGAAACAAATCCATGGTTTGTCCAGTAGATGGATTCCGGCTCCACGATCCCGGGCCTCATCCACAATCGTGGAGCAGGAATCCATTCAAAACAGGCACAGGGGGAAACGAAAAACTCTTTCCTTTCCCCCTGTATCTGTTTTCCCCAAAGAACCCCACCTACCCTTGACAGAAGGACTTATCTGAAACACGTCCTATCTGTGGACGCGCTGGAAGCAAATAGCTTCCAACGCATCCCCGGCAGCCTATGATGATATCGGCGCGCCGTGAGCGCCCCAATGACATGTGATTGCCGAGGAAGTGGGGGTTAGGGGTGCCATCCCCAGTGGGGGCATGTAGGTGGGTGGCCCACGGGGAGGCACCAGTGCATCCCCCGTGGGCCATTGCCAGCATGTAATGGCTACATCCTCAGCACACGCTGCAGAGTATTTAATCACTACATCCTTGTCATAAAAGGGGTTTATGGTTTGGGGTAGACAGTTATTGTTTTTGTTCTGATTTGTATCCCCTGGATTCACCACCTTGAATTTATACTCCTCGGGAGCCCTCTTTTCTCCTTAGACAGCATTAGACCCTCCAACAGAATCGACAGAAATGAGAAACCTAGAAGTGATCAAGGACCCATCATATCCTTGGCTCCCTGGCTAAACCAAGTCATGAGAAGTGCCATACACCATGCACACTTTTTTTACTCTTACATGCTTTAACGTTTAGTTGGCTCATTGCATCAAAGTAAGCATACAGAGGTGTATCGTTTGTCGTGCTAATACACTAAAATGTTCCAGCTCCAAATAGCATCATCAACTATTTTTCCAAAATGTTTTATACATCTATATGTAATGCCTCTTCAGGAACAATAGTTATGTTCCACTACATGTTCCCTCTCCCTCTTTTATCAACTAATGATACAGTGGGTCCCAGATGTCTTCAAGACGTGAACTTGGAGATAAGAGTAGCGCATAAGTGTTACCACATTGTTGCACATTTTTTATTTTTGTATCCATTCATTAACATTTAGCACTGATTCTCAACCACAACTTATAGCCACCCTTCTTTTTGATAGCAGCAGCCCATCACTAAATACAAGCCGAAGGTATGAGATCCTTTACCTATTATAATAATGCCGAGTGGGGAGGGTCCCAGCACACTACACATCATATCTCGAAATATGGAAGAATAGCGTTTCAGTATGTTGCAAGGTAAGGGCACAATTATGCCATGTGGATAAAACTAGCCCCTGGATCATGACACCACATGCACTTTGTGTCAACCTCCAGGTCAAATTAGTTAAATTTCACATGTATATAGCAAGCCTGTGGAGAAATGTATACAGAAATAGTATATGCATGCTATTTGATGAGACAGTTTTTGTTTGCATACTGCAATAGCACCTTTGCCACTGTTAGCGGCGACCCCATATCAGAATACCAGAGACTTCTGGGCTAGGCACTGCAACAATTTTGTTCCCCTATCACTTCTCTATCAATACAAGAAATTAGATGTTGTGGATTAGAAATAGCAGTCAGCTGTGTAAAAGCCATGCAGTTGTGTGGCAATGGGGATCACCTGCAGTCTAATGTGAAGCTGAAAATGCGAAAAAATGTATCACCTAACTTTAAATTGAGAGGTAGATGAAAATAAATCCCTTTGGCAGTAAGTGAACTTTAATCTACGCAGCAGAAGCTGTGCTGTAGGTTCAGAGGAGAGTAGTATGCCATGGCTCTTTTTTATAGGATGTTCTAATGAATATAGAATCACAGTTTCAGTTAATGCAGACCACTACATGTGTTCTCTTTTGAGGTCTTGAGAGTGGAGTCGCTAAGATTGTGTCTAGAGGACTGGGGTCTACTGTCTCCTTCTCAGCCTTGCTATGAGACACCGGTGTTCATGTGTTCTCGCATGTTACCAAAAATGACCGGTGTGCACTTGGCCAACATGAAAGTAATGTTCAAGGTAAGTTACCTCAAATCTGCCTATCCTTTAAAGTAGAGTCAGAGTTTCCCAGTTCAAGCAGGGCTGCTTACCTGCTCACTTCAGTCTGGTCAGCAATGTCTAAAGCTGTCCAAAGAAGTCGTGGGTCAGATTTAGTGGAATACTAGTGAAAACATATACTAATTTGGTTAAATCCACCATTTAATGAGTGCCATGTGCTCCGTATAGACAAGGGCTGTGTAATCCAATGCCCCATTGATTCTTTTAATTTACGTATCACAGGGCTGTCAATTTACCTCATTATCACTTCGGCTTCCCAATGTATATGTATCCCTAGCAAGTTCATGGATGTATCTCTCCATTATACTGGCTATTCTGTTTCAAATTGGGTGGTTCCAGGTATCAGTCAAACACCTCTGATTTGTTCCAGTTGCTCAGTCCAGAGATTCTTCCAAATCCAATAATCTCCCTCTCTATCGGGCCAAGTTCTGCTCTGGTCCTCCAATACATAATAGCATTAAATCTGATTAAAGATATAGCAAAATATTGACTGTATGTATGACATTCCTTAAAAATGAACACCAGAGGCTCTAATGTAATCGCAGATAGCAGAGGTGATGAGGAGCATCCATGATGGGTTTCTCCTGAGATTATGATGGGCTGTGACATCAGGCACCAGATTTTTCACCCAAACGCTAACTGTGAGCGACACATATAATAGCGATATCCACTCTAATACCCCTTCACTCAAGTCCACCCTCTGAACCACACTATATAGAAACATCTATTACAAGGAATCAAATGTCCTTTCAGTATCCAAGAAAACTGTTGTAGCCTTCAATTCAGGCCACATACGATGATGTAGTGAGGTAAAGATAGTAAAAATATTGTTCACAATTGATCGGCTAGGAAAAAATCTAGACTGATCAGGTGAAACTAGAGAAACTGTAGGAGAGTAGTCGAAAGAGACGAAGAGTTTTGTCGAAATAATTTTTGTCATTATTTCAGTGTCTGTATTTTTTAGTCAGAGGGGATGTTGGGAAAGAGAAAAGATTCCTGCAGGGGTCTAGAGAATGTGCAGCCCCTATAACTAGGTCCTTCGCCCAGCCATAAAAGAAATGGATGTTGCGGGTATGTGTATTACAGGAATGTAGATGTATGTAGGCACTTTGTCTATGCATGTAGAATGCATGTGGAGAGCGAGACAGTGCATGTGGCTATAGTCACAATGGGTTTCATGTTGTATCAGACATACTCTGTATGGTACTTAAAACAGAGGCATAGAGGGAGAACCACAACAGTAGGTGTATATTGCATGGCTTTGCCTCAAAACATTATAGGGATCTCTTTCATTAGTCCAGTCATTTAAAATTAAGAGAGGCGACACAAGGTCCATTTGCTGCCAAGGACTTCCCCCCTGCCCTCTACTGACCCATTGTGGCCTACGAGAGGCTACCCCATCAGGTTAACAGGTAGTTAAGCTGGCTAGCTTCCCTTGCATTTGTGCTCTTGCTTTGGGTTGTTCTTTAAAAGGAGATTTCCAGCTCTCCTGACTTCCTGCTCACACTTGTCAAAAAGACCATGGCTGCACCAGTCTGGGTAGAATTCACTAAAATACATAACTTCCCAGGATTGGCCAAATAACTGAACTGCTGGAAGGCACAAGAACTGCAACCTTGGTATGAATATAATGCAGAATCATGCAGTCAGTTTACCAAGATTTCTTCACACCGGTGGCAACTAGAAGATTCATTGGAGCTCCAGGATTGGGGTATGGATGGCCAACTCCCCTTACGAGGTTCTGGGTAAGTAGCCTGGGGAAACTGACAGAATTTGCCAGGAGCTGCCGTCTGCATTCTACTTTGAGGGAGAGAGCTGACTTTCTGCTCAAGAGGACGACTGGAGGCGTCCCTGCATGAAGAAGACACCACTTGAAAGGAACAGAGACTGCGAGGAGCTCAGGCAGTGTGATGTGATGCCAGCACTGCAACACCGGGTGTAACCAGCATTGAGAAGCCGAGAGTGAGGTCCGGAGGCCCTTGGTTTCTCCCTTTAAAGGGGCATTGATTCCTGCGGCTGACGTTCTGAAATTTAGCACCATGAAATACCAAAGCGCTCTGAAATTCGTAACTGTCGATGAGGTTAGACTTGGAATACTCCATGTGCCAAAGAGAAGTCCAAGGACATGTGAGGAGCGCCACGGCTGTAACTCAGGGTGGGCACCGGCTTGTTTGGGAAAGGGTTTAAGATTGGGCCTGGAGACGACTAAAGCGGCAAGATCCCTATGACCGAGAGGTCTACACCACTCAATTCAATTCAATTTATTGCATAATTAACAAAAATTATTACAATCCACATTTAGTATAAAAACAATTTTAAAACTTGCGTACATAAATTATTTATTTCGTCTTGTCTTTGTTTTGATTTTAGTATATATATATATATGTATATATATATATACATATGTATATATATATTTTTTTTAAACCATTTCACAAAGTCCCCGGAAGAATATAATTATTGTTTTTGAGTTCTTGGTCTAACACGTTTTAAGATGTAATCACGTGGTAGAACGTCCAGCCTTATCACTGAAATCCTCTTTGGTTGTGGTGTAGGGCTGCTCATTTGCCCAGGAGTAGTTTTTTAGCTTCTGTCATAAATTTGAGTCCCCGGCAAGCAAGGATGGGAGAGGAGCCACTCAACCAAGTTATTATCGCTTGCCGGCATGTTTTTATGTTCAAATTGAGACAAACAGCGCGTAGGTATTTCCTTCTCAGTGTCATTAGCGCTGGGCACACACAAAACAAGTGAGTTAGAGTTTCGTTGTGATATCCACATAGTCTGCATTGGAGACTTTCGTTCTGATGTTTCCACGACGGTCTTAGATCTTTTGAATAATGCAGGCCCAGTCTGTAGTCAATGAATTTTTTTTTTAAATGTTGACTAAAGTGAGTTGCTAAA
The DNA here is from genome assembly GCF_964204655.1 of Triturus cristatus. Taxonomy (NCBI): domain Eukaryota; kingdom Metazoa; phylum Chordata; class Amphibia; order Caudata; family Salamandridae; genus Triturus; species Triturus cristatus. Next base: position 866,721,544 of record NC_140584.1, on the reverse strand, counting down.
TAGGTCTGCTGTTTCTGATAAGAGTAGGAGGAGATGACGGTCCAAGCATGGCGTTGAGTAGCCAAAGTAGTTTTATCCTCTAGTAGAGATTTCCTTTTTGCCTCTCTGTTGGCTATTTTACAGAAAGAAGTATGTTCAATTTCTTTGTTCCATGTTTCTAGGAGATCTAGTTCGTGCAAGCAGGAGTTCAAGTAGGTTGCTCAAGAGTTTCCAGTAGACACTCTGTCTTGGGAGCTTATCTCTTGCCAACAAACATAGTCCATGGACTTGGATTGAGCTAGCCGAAGTTTGTGACACCATTTTACAAACCTTGACATTGAACGAAGGTGTTGATTTTGTAAACCAAATTCGAGACGGATTTGAGCCGCAGATGCTGATTTAGGTAGATTGAACACAGATTTGTAGATTTTGTTCTGTAGTTCGTTTAAGATTTTGGCCTCGCCTCCGAGTCAAGTGACTAATCCATATGATAGTGTAGGTTGAATTTGGGCAGACATTACCCTAAGGAGGTGCGTATAGTCTGGACCCCCCATTTTTTTTTTAAGCTGTCTATCTGCGTAAATTAATGTTTGGGACTTTGCTCTAATAGTCCGAGTGTGTTCTTTTTTTGAATTGCCTTTCCCAATCGTCACGCCTAGGTACCGGTAATAGTTCTCTTCTTCCAGTACTGACTTATCAATCGTCCATACAAATTTAATCTTTTTGTGCTCAACTAGTCGAAGGATTTTTGTTTTTTCCCTGTTTAACTCCAGTTTTTCTTGTGTTAGATAGGAATGAAGGTTGGTTATTAGGCGTTGTAGACCTATTGGGGTTTTGCTTAATAGAACAATGTCGTCGGCAAACTGTAGGATTGGAATTAATTTGTTCCCTAGTTTGGGTGCATGGCTGTTTATTTGTCCTAGGTTACTACCTAAGTCTGCCAAAAACAGGTTGAATAGGCACGGGGCCAGGACACAGCCTTGTTTTAAGCCGTCCTGAGTTTTGATTTTTGATGTTAAGCTCGATCCCTGGCTTAATTTAACCCTTGCCCATGTGTCTGTGTATAGGCTGATTATTGCGTTTAGCAACATCCTAGGCATCCCCCAGACTTTGAGCTTTTCCCATAGTCTTGACCGGCTCACTCGATCGAAGGCTGCTCTTATATCTATAAAACACCCGTACAATCGTTGGTTCTTTTTCTCCGCTCTCTCCATTAACAGTGCCAGTGTCGTCAGGTTTTTTGTTGTCCTCATCCCCTGTCTGAAGCCGATTTGGAAAAAGGGAAGCAAATTGTTGTTTTCTACCCATTCTTGAACCTGCTCTAAAAGACATGAAGCATACAGTTTTCCTTCTACATCTATAAGAGAGATCAGCCTGTAGTTAGCTGGGTTTCTTCTGTTCCCCTTTTTATAGATGGGGTGGATGATGTTTCCTTTCCACGATGTTGGCATACGGCGAGAGATAAAGATTTGGTTGAACAAAGCTGTTAGGTGGTTGGACCAAAAGTCCTTGTTTAATTTAAATACGGCAGTCGGCAGTCCATTTGGGCCCGGTGCACCCTCGGGTTTTAGTTTCTGTAAAAGTTTAGTTACACTTTTGCAGGATGTCAATGCTGGCTGGTCGCAATCCCATTTTTCCTTGTCCTGGTCAATTAGTTTATTTAAACTTTCCTGGGGGCCCACTTGATTGCCTGAATCCGCTGCATTAGTTGCCCGTAGCATTTTGTTAAATGGGGCAGTGTCCTTTGTTGCATAGAGATTCCTTACGTGGGCTTCCCAGACATCGGCATTGATGCCAGGATCATAAGACATCTCTCCACCATTGTTCAATTTATTAATAATCCCCCAGAACTCCCAAGAGTTTTGCTGTTTGCTGGCTGCTAGGAGTTTTAGCCATATTGATTCTTTATATTTGGCCTTTGCAGCCCACAGCATTTTACGGTAATTCTTCCTCAAGCTCCTTAACAGACTGTGGTTCGAGTTGCTTCCATGGTTTTTGGAAGGTTGAACGTTCCGTTGCTCCCTGGATATTTTTTTTTTCCAGTCTTAATTCATCAGTGAACCAGGGTTCTTTTAAGATTTTCGAGTTGTTTTGTACGGCTGGGGGAGCAGAGTGCTTTTGAATTAAAGTCTCAACCAGGTTTTCCCAGCGTTTTACAAGGTCTCCGTCCTCTAGTTGTTCATCTTCTAACATAAATTTGTTTGCTGTTACTTGGATTTCTTCGATTTTTCCCCCTCTCCATCTGATTTTTCGCAAGTTAAATTTCTCCGGCAAATCAGACAGGGTGATTATCTTGTTAAGCCTGGTGACTGCTGTTTTCAACCTGATGATTTGGGGAAAGTGATCACTTTCTGTACGGTGGGCTATGTCGTAGTCTACGATACTGTCTATTATGCTCTTACTTATAATTGTAAAGTCTATGGTGGACTTGACTTTCCCACTCTTGTAAATTGGTCCTGTTGTTGAGTTTCCCCTTTTTTCAGTTTTGAGGATTATCAGGCCCTGTGTTTCTAGTGTATTCAAGAAGGTTGCTAAGTAACCTGATCCGAGTTTTGTGGTCTGGTTACGACTAGATGTTCCGTCTCCCGTTAGGTTAGAATTAAAGTCCCCTGAAATTATCAGTGGACATTGCTCGTTTGATTTCTGTAGGACTTTGATGAGTTTAGCTAGTGTTTCCATTTTTTCTTCCTTGCTTGACCGTTCAGGGTGAATGTAGATATTTATTATTAAAAATTGTTGTAACAGCTTTCTGGTTATTTTTACTACTTGTACCCAGCTTAACCCCACATCCAACATCTCGGTTTCCCAGTTAAATTTCTGGGATACGTATATCGACAGTCCTCCACGTGGATGTCCAAATTTGGACAGCTTCTTTGCCAAGATGTGGTGTTCTGCGAAGCCTGGAATTGCAGGATGTATCAGATTCCAGGTCTCTTGGAGGAGGATTATGTCGTGTTTTTGGAAAAAGTGTTGGGTCTCGTGATCTTGATCCATACTACTAAAACCATGTGTGTTCCATGAACACAAATTAATTATTTCCGGATAAGCTTTGTCGGAATATTGGTTTAGTGTGTGTTTAGTATAAAATAGTGTTGCGACAGTTTTAGGAACTCTGTTGGTTTAGAGTCAAAGGGATCCACGACCAGTCCTGGACTGAACTAGGGGGTCCTTTGTTGGAAGGCAGGGTTGGGTAAGTGTACGTTGTTCCAGGGGTTTTCGCCTGGGTAGTAGAGCAGACACCGCGGAGACATGATTTATGCTTGTGACCGATTGGTTCTTTCCCTTTTGATGGAGAAGTGCCTCCGGTTAGGGGATATGGGTATCTAGGGCGTTTATGTTGGATCAAGGTTATACCCCAGCACTCGAATGATCTTTTGTTGGCAAAGATTTTAGCAGCTGTGTCCTTTGTGGCCCAGGTGGTAACTGAGACTTCTATGTCTGGAGAGTGGTTGTTTTGCCGAAATTCAACTGCCAGCAAGTCTTGGGAAACTATCCCCCTGAGCTCTGGAATAGTGTTGATTAATTTTATTATGTTTCCTCTGTTGAGTGTGTCGTGCCTGCCTCTTGTAACGTATTCTGGTATAAATGATAAAATTGGTTCCATATCCTCCTTGCAGGGTGTTTCGCTTACTCAGGAATCCGGCTTGAGGGATTCACCATTGCTTGTAGGCCTAGTTGAAGCCTGCCTTGAGCTTTCCTCCTTTTTCTTGTCCCTGGGAGATATCTGTTCTCCATTTAAGCTTTGAATAATTTTTGCTTTATCTTGATTTTTGCTACGAATTATACATTGGCGTACGTGTTCAGTTTTTGTGATATTAATTGGGGTCTTGTCCCTAATGAGTCCCCACGCTCCTGTTTGATATGTTTTTGATACGACTAGCGCTCGGGGGGAGCTATGAACCGAACAGTGCCTAGAGGAACCCTTCGTCGTGATCTTCAATGGGGTCCGGTCAAACTCTTGATTAACAAGCCTAGGTTTGTGTCGTGAATGCTTGGAGTTTTTGTCGTATGCTTCGCCACCCCTTTCTTGTATTGTCTCTATGCTCTGAAATTTTAGAGGCGGACTGGCCTCGGTGGAAGTGATTGAGTCAATTGAGAGTGAGTGGTGGTTTACTAAGTGCTTATTTCGAGCATCCTCAACTAATGTGGCCATTGTCAGTCCTTGTTTGCTAGGCCTTTCGGTAATAATTCCAGATGTTAGTAGAGACAAAAGCTGGTTTAGGCTCCCAGTTGGTGTTAGGCCTAGTTCATGAGGTGACACTAGTGTCGTGGGTTTCTTGTTCGGAAGGCTTAACCGTCCGTGCTCTGGGTCCTCTGTTCTACTAACCAAAGTGTTAGGAGGTTTATGTAGCTTTACTGGTTCTCCTCTTGAGTTGTTTCTGAATATCGGAAAGAGGGTGTCTAAGGCGGTTGGTTGGTTGCTTTTTGCCTTCGATCTTCCCTTCCTAACTCGTTTCCTTTGCCTTTTTGTCAAATTGACTTGGGGTTGAGGGTGGAAAGTGGCCGGAGGCATAGTTGAGTGAAGTTCAAGAATATCAGGTTCTTTTGGCTGGAGCTCTGTACAAGCTGTTTGGTTGTGTAACCTGTCCTCCCCTTTACTGGACTTTGTGCTGTGAGAACTTGAAACACTACTTTTATCTTTTCTAGGATTGGTTTTTTGTATTGACTGGTATGTCTTGGTTGGTTTTGTGATTGTTTGATAATTTTACAACTCCCAGGATGTCTTTTAGGATTTCAGGAAGAGATGCTAGTTTCTCAATAATGCTCCTACATTCACAAACGGTTGGTGAAGGGACAATGTGTCCTTTGTTGGGTACAAATTTGTTTGAATTGTTGTTTGGGGAACCCTCCACCCTTGGTCTATTTGCCAATGTGGATATTAATGTGTCAATCTTGGAACTAATGAGTGCAATGTGCTCTGCAATTACATTTATGAGGTCAATTTGGACCTCCATTTTGTCAGACTGATAATTGAGCGCGTTTATAGCCTGGTCCAGTGTACTTATTAGTGCGTTCCCCCAGTGTACGTTGGGCTCTTGACTACCTGTACGCCCATCCTGTTTGGCTGTAGGTGAGATCTTGCTTCCTGATGAAATAGAAATAGGCAGCTGCGTGTTTTCTTTACTTGTTGTACCTCCATAACTAGTGCTGTCTTCTATCCAGATTCTTTGATTGTCGGGGTTTTCTGCCAAAGTGGATGGTGTGGAGGCAACAGGGCCCAGTGTAGTCTCCTTAAAGGGCGGGTCTTTTGATGGAATGGACCCTGGCACCGGCATTTTTAGTATACTTGACCTTGTTGTTTTTTGTCGATTTGAACCGTTTGGTACAAGGTGGGACTGTAACCGGACGTCCTCCCCTCCTGTCCTCTGCTTTGGTGATCCGTTAATTTCACCCTGCAGTGACTCCATTGGCAAGTCTCCGTTGTTTCTGTGGCCGTTTAGGTTCGTTTTTTCCAGACCATTGAAGATGTTCTCTAGAGATTCGTTTCCTAAGCTTGTTAAAAAAATCGGTGATGGCTGTTGGTCACTCATCACATCTCTTTTACTTGATTGAGGATTTAGTTGAGTCTGGTCCTCTTGCCGCGGAGGTGTCAACATGGTTTTAGGCATAAGTTGGTTTGGTTTATGGACCTGAGCCTGGGCCTGCACAGTTACCGGGCGGAGTCCTGGCGGTTGGTTACCCAAGTGTTCGGAGGATAAAAGTGGGAGAGGTCGTACAGTTTCGCTAGATGTTAGGTCGAGTGGCCAGTTGCCCGGAAGAGGGCTTGCCAAAGATTTAAAAGGTTTAGGCTTGGCTGGTTGGATAGGGCTCGGCAGGTATTGCGCCTCCTTTGTTGTCGCAAAAAGTGCGGAAACCGGGTCCTTTAGAAAGAAGAATTTGTCGATTTTGAGCTGGCTTCCTGAATTGTGACCAGTTTTGACAGGTGACCCAACTGGTCCAGCCGTTGATGTCCTCAAGACAGCTTTCCCTCCCGTTTGTACTGCTACTAGGATGTGGTTATCGTGAGGGGTTGTGTCAGAGGTTGTTTTTTTTTTTTTTGCCTTTTTACCCCGTGAAGGTTTTTTCGGTGGAGCTTGCCTGGTTGTTCCTGATCTCATGTCTTAGTTGCCTGGTTGCCTGCTTTTGGCTAGATGTAGGTTCTGAGATTAGTGCTGGCTACTGGCTCTCGGAAACACCTGCACTCACCTAGACACTGCACTAGCCAATTTCCGGCAGCTCAGGGCCAGTGCAGGGTTGATGGAGCGATGGAGCGACAGCAAGTCGGCGGTGAAGGCGTGAAAGAGGCCGTGTGAGGCCGTAAGAGGCCGTGGGAGGGAGGAACCTCCTCAATCAGTCACTCACACGATGTCTAACTTCTGGCCTCCGACAACCGCAAACCTGGCCTGGCCTGGCCTAGGGCTAGGACCACTCAATCATCAGTTTAGGTGGAGGCCTGCAGGAAGATTTTCTGCTATACCGTGTCCAACAGGTTCTGCTGGCACTGATAATTGACAAGGGCAAGATGAGACAAGGTGCAGGGTGCAGTGGATGCAGTTGTTATCAAAGTTAAAGGAGAACTCCACCCTTCACCCCTCACCTCTGTTTGTCTTGTGCTCTCCTCGATGCAATCTTCCGTTGCTTCGGCTGGTGCACTGAAGCTACTGCTGCTGATTGCTGGTGGCACTGGTTCCGAGTCCGGCTCTTAAGGCTCTCTTGGATCACTCACCGCCGCAGGAGCCACTCGAACGGGAAGGGACCCACTCCCACTTCCCGCTGCCGCCACCGCCACCGGACTCAAGCCCTGTCTCGCCCTGTCAGCAAGGGCCAAGGTCAACTCGGTGTCAAGTAGCGGGCTCCGCTCCGCTAGCGTGCGTGAAAATCGCAGAAAGCCTGCAGCCTGCACCCGGTCGAGGTCGAGGGGCCCCCAGCCTAAGCGGTGCTCGGCACTCGATGGATCCTCGAGCAACGGCTAGGCGGCCGGGCGGTAGGTGTACGGCGAGCGGCTGGAAGCTGGAAGAGCGCTGCGATCACCCGCGCGGCTCAGCTCTGCTCTGCTCAGCTCGGCGTCTCGGCGTCCCGGCAATCCGCAAAACCTGGAACCTGGAACCTCTGTTCAACCTGAACCAGTGCGCCTCAGAACAGCGCCCACTCATGCACTATCGACTAACTTATGCTGGTGCTGCTATAACTTACCTTAGGTTACGGGTGGAGTGCCAATGTTAAGCTTAAACTTCATTAGCTGGGTCAGAGCCACGAACAAAGCATTGCTGCTTTAGGGCCATGTCTGGTGCTCACCACTGAAGCCAAGTCAGCCCTGATGGCAGCGACGCTCACTTGCAGTGCCTGTGGGACAACTTCACAAACTCTAAAACAGAGACAGAGAAAGAAACGTTCTCTTCTGAGGGAAGAGCGGGTGCACTTGAGTGGGATATGATTGAACATCTTGTTGTGAATGCAATTCACATAGTAAATTGTATTATCCCGGCAAAACAATATAAGATTCACATGCATAGTGCCAAAAACCAATGTAACATACCCTAGTAGACCATTCTGTAAAATATTGACAATACTGCTGTCACTACAACCTGAATAACTGCCCTCTTTTGAGCTCTGTACAGTGATCTATTTCTGTGTGCGGTAAAGTACTTTTCTTTAATAATTAGTTATTATTTTTCACTTGATTTTCATTGCGTGCTAAATTTCTAACCCCACACCACCTCCCTGTGTAAGCGTTGACCTGCTCGACTTTGCCAGCCTGTAAGCCAAATGCTAAATGGATGCACTTGGTGACCAGTTTTGTGTCCATATAGACCCTGGTCACCAGTGATAAAAAGCTCTGATTGATACAGTCTGAGCCCAGTAACCCCTGCCTGCACGGAGATCCCTGAAAAAGCTTCACCAGGTTGGTTATAATATTTTGTGGTAATCCGTAACTCCCAAGAGATTTACTACTGAGCACATATTTAAGTGCAGACAGTATCTTTAGGAATATAAGCGGCTCAACTAGAGATGCCCTCTCCAGTAGCAGCCCGCCCCCTGCCAAAGTGGAGGGGCAGGCCGTGCCGGAGAAGGGAGGTGGGGAGGTGGATCGGGAAAAAAAAGAAAAAATAATGTTTAAAAAAACTTACCTGAACAACGTTGCCACATTGAGCTCTTCCGCTCTTCCTCTGGGCACAGGCTTCCAGACTGTACTGCAGCCAATCCTGACGCTTCATGAAAGCATCGTCGGGATTAGCCTGAGCGCCAGCAACTTGCACTCCCAGGCAGATTGGGAGCCTGTACCTGCTCTAGAGAGCTTCACTGTGCATGAGGGTTTGGCTGGCCTGAGACAGCCAACTAAACCCTCATACGCAATGAAGGGCATGCTCACCACTCCCCCACCAGCTGTGGCATCCCCTGGACCCGCACCCAAGCTCATCAGAGTCCTCTGGGCGGATCCAGGGGATTACAATAAAACTATAATAAAACGTGTTTAAAACCTGTTTTGTTATCCATTTATTTGCTGGTGGTAGTGATGGAGCAGGTAAAACAAGATTTTGTATACCTCCTCTAATTTGCATGACATTAATTAAGTAATCATTCTAAAATTAATTTACATAACATGTTTGAAGTGGAAGTGATACTAATCAAAATTTGCACCTTGATAAACATAAATATAGGTGGGACTAAATTACTAATTGCATGGTAAAATTAAATAATTAACAATGGTACACAAACTAACCTTAGATTGTGTTGAAATAGTAAAATTACATGGTTTATTGCTTCGTGATTGTATTGTGGCTTAAAGTTATCGTATGGTAAGTATTATCGCTTTAAATGTCGCTGCAGCTAGGAAAATACTAATATATATTGGGATTAGTGTGGGTTTGAACATTAGAACCTTCGTTTCAATATATTAATTGCTGTTATGTCGATTTTCGCTTAGTTAACATTCGGGCCTACTAGGCCGCAGTACTCAAGATGGCGTTCTCTGAAGCAGATGCCACCATGTGCGCGCGATGATTTCTGTGCATGGCCAGATGGCTCTGGAGATCACAAGGTGAATTGAACTCCTGACATCGTGTTCCCTGCCAAGGTCGAGTCGATGTGTTGGGGACTTGACCGCAAGCCAGTAGATGAATGTATGGGAACCACGGAAGAGACAAAGAATGAACCTATCAATAGGACCCTTTTGCCTTGAAAAGATACATTTACTGGTCCCCACATGGGAATCGAAAGAACCATTACAATTTGTGAACTCTTGTGCCAAGTCACTATGCAGAACCAGTTTGCACTGGGAAGAGTGCAGTGAACTATTGATAACCCCAAACTGTCCAATCAGAACATTTGGTCTGCCCCTAAAGTTGCCATATTTTGTATGAAGTAAGGCAAGGAAAGGTATAATAACCCCTCATCTGTCATTACGGGAGGAGTTGCTTTTTGCGGTTACTCTTAGTTGCTGTCGTTCTTGGGTTATTCTTTAGTTGTTTTTGAAGGAGAGTCTTTGGGAGAGAGTTCTTGTTGGGTGGTTATTGTTCCTCTTTTCAATTTTTCGAGTTTTCTAATTTTCATTAAGTTCTCTGCTGCCAGTCTGGGTGTGAAATTGATCCATGCTGCGGATTGATGTATGGACATTGCTGAATTTCTGAACTTTGTATTCAGAGATACTTCGCTATATCCTGTATTTTGCCTGATGGTTTGATCCCTTGGTGAGGGTTAGACAGCTTGTCTGAAGGAGTCTTTACCTGAGAATGCGGATAACTCCTTATTCGATCTGAAGTTATTCGTCGCCTGTTCATTGGTAAATGATTTATTGCATTTTTCCTAAATTTATGTTTAAATGAAATTTCTAAATGCTTAATTACACTTTAATAAATCTAAATTTCAAATTATGAGCTGTAGTAAATAAATGTAAGATTAAAGGGATTGATTAATGATTTAGAGAAACAAAATTGAAATAACAGGAAACGAGTATTGTGGTTCTTAAATTAATCACTGAAGATATCAAATGTTTTCCTAGACTTTAATTGTGTTTTAGCAGGTTATAATTCACCATCAACCAGACCAACTAGTTGGTCAATCGACCAAAAAGTGGAGTGCCTTGATGATAAAGTCAGGTTTCTGAAAGATGTTTATAGAGTGTATATATAAATTAGTAAGAAAATTAATCCTGATAGATAATATGGTACCCACATATCCAGCAGCTTCTTCTCCTGTGTACAGATTCGGGTGAGTTTTGTGTGGAAGTGAAGTGTGTTGGTGTTATGGGCCCACCAATGAATGTATGAACGAACCTTTATGAATAAGATTCTGTGACATAAGGAGAATATGTAAATGTTGTTCCTTGCGCTGGATCAGTATTTCATGGTAGCAGAGACGATAGTTTCTATTGTATTGGTTTGGTGATTATTGATTTATGTTTAACACTTTATGTTGAGTATTGTTTATGTTAAGTGTTGTTGGAAATTTGAAGCTTCCAGGAAGTAGGGAGTGGATTTATGTGGCAAGAGAAGTGACATGGAATTGAACATTATCTGGTTTCAAGATTTGTGATAACACAATGAACAAGTTACTTACCTTCGGTAACGCTTTTTCTGGTGGATACAGTATCTGCCAGTGGATTCCTCACCTTGTGAATATCCCCTGCGCCAGCATTCCACGGAACTTTCCTTCCCCAGCACTCCACGTCGACGTCGGCGACGTCATAATGCATCGGCTCCGCTCGCGACTCCGTATGACGTCACCGGAGCCATAAGAGGCCCACATCGGCGTGATGACGTCAGTTCCCTTTTTTCCGCGCCGTCGACGCGCAACGGTTTTTTCCAGTACTCTCCTGATACTTAGTAGTTGTAAGGTGTTACTGTTGTTAATCTGTAATGTCTTCGACGAGGAAGTCTGGCTTTAAGCCCTGTAGGGAATGTGGCGGCCACATGTCGATGACGGACCCGCATGAGGACTGCTTGTGGTGCCTTTCGTCGAACCACAATGTTGAAGACTGTGCATGCTGCAGGAGGATGAATCCTAAGGCGTTGAAAGAAAGGAAGGCGAAGCTGTTTATGGCAAAGATCGGTAAGGAGAAGAGAGGGAGAAAGAAGGAGAAATCGAGGCCGGAGTCGTCGACTTCGAGGTCGTCGAAGTCAAGGAAACATCACAAGAAAAGAAAACATTCTTCACGACGCCGGTCTTCGAAGAGCAGGAAGTCGAGGTCGGCTTCGCCCCAGCGACGTCGAAGTAAGGACTTGTCACCTTCTCCTTCTAAGTCTCCGGGTGGATCTCCTTCGCCGAAGCGGGCTCCAGCGCGTTCACCGGCGCAGTCCCCGGCGCCGTCACCAGCGTCGTCTCCGGTTCCAGTGGAGTCGCCTGTTTCGGATGGTGAGCAGGAACAAGGGGAAGAGCCTACTCCGGTGCCTGAAGATTCTACGGCTCCAGTAGAGGACACTACGGCGCCGCTGCCAAGTACTCCGCAAAGGGATACAGGTTCTGTACCTTATCCTCAGTTTCCTGCTCCAGGTACTGACTCTACTCAGTTCTTGAATGCCATGTATGGTATTTTTAATAGGGCGGCCTTCCCATCCAGAGCACCAACTGGTCCCGTGGGTCCCATGGCGTATCCGTTAGGGGTGGCGCAGCATTACGCTCAGGCCCCCTTTATGCCCTTTCTGCCGATGGCGCCTTCGTGGCAGTTTCCGGCGCCGTCTGGGGATCCGTCACGGCTTCGGCTGGATTGTCCTGCTTCAGAGCCTTCCTCGACGCCGTTGCCGACTCCATCGGCGCCACGTCCGGCGCCGCCGACTCCTATACCTCTGGCTCCACCGACGCCGCGTACGACGTCGACGACGCCGGCTCCCCGGATTCGATCAAGAAGGGAGGCCCAAAGGGTTTTGGAGGAAGGAAGGTATAGGGCAGAGGTAGAGGAAGGTGAGGTTGACATATCCTCTGATGAATTTGAGGGAATACAAGAGGCTAGTGGCCTGGATACGACCCCGGAGTGGGAGCACACCTCATCAAGATCCTCTCCACCACAAGAGCTGGCACCCTACCATACTGTTATTAAAAAGGCTGCAGAACTGTTGGATTTACAGTTACCCTCAGTAGAGTACAAGTCGAACTTGCTGACGGAGGTGCTACACTCTTCAACTTCCACGTCAGAGCCTTTGCTGCCTTTTAATGAGGCCATCTTGGAACCTGTTTTGGAGGTATGGCGGAAACCACTTTCTTCTCCGGCGGTTTCCAGACAGGAGGCGAGAAGATACAGGGTGGCGCCTGGGGATCCGGATTTTCTGTCTACACACCCGTCTCCAGAGAGCCTAGTTGTGCAGGCTTCCTGCTCAAAGCACGCTTCGGGGGCTTTCCCTCAGTCTCCCGCAGATAGGGAGTCCAAAAAGGTGGACCAGGCGGCTAAAAAGACTTTCTCTTCAGGAAGTATGGCACTAAAGTCTTCCAATGCCACGTGCTTGCTGGGTCGTTACGTGCATGCCTTGATGGACTCAATGAAGTCTTTAGCCCCTAAGCTGTCTGAGGGCGATAAGACGTCCTTCTTGGAGGTAATTGCAGACACTCAGGCCGCTGCCAGACAGGTAATCCAATCAGGGCTGGATACGGCAGATTCGGTGGCGAGGATAATGGGCTCATCCATAGCCGCGAGAAGGCAGGCATGGCTTCGTTCGTCGGGTTTCTCCACGGATGTTCAGGCCACTTTAGTGGATTTGCCGTTTGATGGGCAGAAGTTGTTTGGAGAGAAGGCAGATTCTACCCTACAAAGATTTAAAGACAGCAGGTTAACGGCTAAGTCTTTGGGTCTGCAAGCTCCTGCAAAGGGTTCTGGTTTTAAGAAGTTTAGAGGATTTGGAAGATCATCCTTTCGCTCCTTCCGACAGCCTCAGCAGCAACAGCAGCAGCAGCAACAGCAGAATCCCCTATATAGATCCTATAGAGGGAGACAAAGGGGTCGGAGAGGTTCTGGACGCAACCCCTCTTCTTCTTCCTCCTCCTCTGCTCCCAATGAGGCTGCAGGGAAGCAGCCCTAGATCCCCATCCCGGATCATGTAAGACCTGTGGGGGGTCGGGTGTCCTACTTTTTACGGGGTTGGAAATCTGTTACGACAGACCTTTGGGTCTTGAACCTCGTAGAGACTGGGTACGCCCTTCCCTTTCGGGAGTTTCATCTCCCTTACCCTCCTTGCCAAGGTTACTGCTCGGAAGACCATCTGCTTCTCCTGCAGAAAGAGGTTCTAGCTTTGCTTCAAAAGGGTGCAATAGAGGTGGTTCCGGAGCAGGAAAGGGGTCAGGGATGCTACTCCCGGTATTTCCTGATTCCCAAAAAGGACGGCAGATTGCGTCCGATACTGGACCTCAGAATCTTGAACTTTTAGCTGAAACAGGAGAAATTCAAGATGCTGACCCTTGCGCAGGTTCTTCAAGCGTTGCAGCAAGGAGACTGGATGGTGTCGCTCGACTTGCAGGATGCATACTTTCACGTCCACCTGTTCGCCTCGAAGGCACGGAAAAAATAGGTGGAACTGACGTCATCACCCCAACGTGGGCCTCTTATGGCTCCGGTGACGTCATACGGAGTCGCAAGCGGAGCCGATGCATTATGACGTCGCCCACGTCGACGTGGAGTGCTGGGGAAGAAAAGTTCAGTGGAATGCTGGCGCAGGGGATATTCACAAGGTGAGGAATCCACAGGCAGATATTGTATCCACCAGAAAAAGCATTACCGAAGGTAAGTAACTTGTTCATTGTGTTATGTTAAGGAAATCTCCGTATGAATGAGTGGAACAGCAATAGGTTTTCTTGTGAAACTCTGGCCTTAATTCTCAGGAGCATTATAGTCTCCACGTGTATTTTATCCCCAGAGAAATGGGTTTGCCTTTTGCTTGTTAGAAGGGTAAGGTAGAGGGAAGTGCTACTTTATCGGCAAAACGAAAGAATTCTGTGGTAGGGTAGAGGTAAGCGCTGACTACTGGAAAGACAGAATTCTTGTGTAATTGGACAAAGCTATCTCTTTGGTTTAGTGAAACAGGCAATGGAGATGGGTTTATGTTGTTACTAACAGATTTTGATTAAAGAAAAACTTGAGAAAAGTTTGCCGATACATTTTGTAAAGGAGGGGTCAGCAAGAACAGGAGTAGTGGGAAAGGCAGATGACAGAAAGACCGCGCTGGGATTGGTCAACTGTGGAAAGACGAAGCTTTCACTGATTGGTGCGTTAGTGTGAGACATGCTAGGATTGGAGAGTTACAAGAGTGACATAGACGCTCTGGATTGGTGCGTTAGTGTGAGTCGCGCTTGGATTGGTCAGAAAACTGAGAACCTTGAAAAAGTGCAGTGCGGAGCTTAATTGATTAAGAGTTTGAAATATAAAATAAGATGTATTACGATCCACCTGAAAAGGAGAAAATTCATGGTTTGGAAAAATCAAAAACCTATTCAAGAAAAATAAGCCGATTGTAGCTAGAGAAGAACAGATACTTCCTCCACCGAAAACGCCTGCATCCTTTATGATGACGAAATATGGTTATCATACATGCATTTGGTTGGAAAATTGGGTAAAGTATACCAAAAATGATGGAGTACTAGCATTTCCGGAGAATGGTTCATTTAGTCTAGCTGTACTACGAAATTTAAGAGATAGAATGATGAGATTGGAACCAAAACCCAGACCTGCTCAATTTGAGGCTTTGACTGAATGGGAAGAAGAGATGTATGAACGAGAAAGGTATCGGAGTGGAAGAAGGTATAATAATGTGTTTGGTAGACATTATGGTCAAGAAAGCCACGATGACAGAATGAGAAGATGGCGTATTTCCTTTGAGAAGTGCTGGAGATACGGGTGGTAGAAAATGTACGTAAAAAATAAATAATACGGAGTCAGAAGGTTACAGATATGGAGTGAGTGAATCTGAGGATGAAGTGCTAGAGGACATTTTCTATAAAAAAACACCTCCATATCAACAGGATTCTGCGATGGTGAAACTAAGTGCACCACCAAAGGAAACTATAATAAATACAAGTTTTGAACAAATGCCGAATAATCTTGGGAAAAATAATCCATTTAACGTTTCAGAAATGTCACAGACGAAAAGATTTGATAATGAAAAGTCTGTTGAATTAGCTAGAACCACACAAGAATTAACTGAAAAAATTAGAGAATAAACAAAGAATATGGAAGCAGTGACTGTGCCTGTAACTATAGGACCAGTGATACCAGTTTTTGATAAACAAAAAGATAATGAGCATTGTTTAACAGTCCCGTATAATTGCGTTATGCAAAAGGAGAAAGAAAGGAGTAGTTCAGGAGAAAATGAATGGAAGGTTACTGCAGGAATATCAGGATTAAGTACACCTAAAAATGTGACTGTAAACCAGAGTCCAGCAAGTAAGACACCTATGGCAACAGAATCAGCCACAGAAACCCCAGAGAAGATGTAGATAAAATGAGAATAGCGACAACCCCTGTAGGACCAACATCTGAAGAATTAAGTGATTGGTTAAGGAGTTTGCAGAAAAAGGATACAGAACCACAACCTTTAGATGTGGCGAAATTAAAAATAACTTTAGAAGAATTAATTGTAGGAACCATTCCAACTGAAAAATTAAAAGCATACCAAGATGAAGAATTAATGTTTTTATTTAAAAACATTACTTGGAGAGCAAGGACTTTGCATGAAAAGTTAGAAGAGACAGCGAGTGAGATGGGAAAAGATTTTGAAAAAATAAGGTAATTGCAGAAGCCATACAGAGTAAATTTTACTGAAAAGGACATTGAAAACTTGAATACTACAGGAAGGTTAACTCAAATTAAATAGTTAATTGCATTATTAAGAAAATGGGGTGATGTGGACCGATGGAAAAGTAGATGGTTTAGCAGGAGAGAGGAAACTACAGACAAAGCCTCTCTAGCTTTCCCAATGAGAGAGAAAGAGCCAGTGGTAACAGAATGTCCCATGAGAGAAATTCCTGGAGGAGGATATGTACATGCTCCATGGACTAGACAGGATATTTTGTCATTTACAAATGATTTTCCAAGGTTGAGAGAAAAAACAGTTGAATGGTATAGACAGGTAGATAGGTTTGTCAAACTTTCAAAAGTATTATGGGAACCCAACTCTCACTCTGGAGGTCACGTGATGGGGAACATGGCGGCTAGCTAACGTCGGTCGTGAGGATCGCTGTGGAGCAGGAGAGTGAATCAAACGGATGTTCGGCTATATAATGTAAGGCGAGGCGGCGCTGGCGACTGCGTTTTAAACCTACGGAGCGTCTAATTCTTGCATGTTTTTCGCCAGCGGATTTTAACGACGCCGCAGCATGTATGGAGAGACGCGGAGAGAAAGGTCCGTGGTGTTTCTGGAGAGCGTATATGGAGGATACAGGGTGGTGAGAACATAATAATCACCCCAGTAAGAGGGAATGCTCCTGGAGCCCTGGGATCTATACACCCCACAACAGTTTCGCAGATACTTAATTTTAGCGTGACTCAGGAGTGGATGGAGAAAGGTCCTGCATTTGGTGACTTATCTCTGAATGTTGACAATACGGACAGCAAGGAGAGATCAAGAGCTACCGGGGGGCCCCCTAACGGGTCAAGAACAGGAACAAAACACAGCGGAGCTTCTGAATACCCTCTGAATACCCTAGGGGGCTCTAGGGAGGATAACTGCGGTCCTCAACCTTTGTCAACTGGTAGGAGTAGATGCCTCCTACGCCCTGTCCCGGAAAAGAAGAATAATACTGGGAGGGGAAAGCAAGTGAGCACTCCTCAAGCTGTAACGCCGGTTAAGAAACCCCCCAAAGGTAGTAACATTAAAAAGTGTAGAGTGAAGGAAACAGGCTCTCTGTCTAAACCGCCCCCTTCTTTCAGGTCCTGTTTTATAATTATGGAATATTTGGCAGATTCTGTTAGGACTGAGGAGGGTATTGAAAGTGTAGGGAGTGGGATAGATACTACAAACCCAAATGGGCGACAGAATGTGCAGAACGAACCATTGAGGTTGGAGAATCGCTTTTCCCAATCCCTCATCGGGATTGAGACAGAGATCCTGTAGAATACTACACCCATGGCACAATCGACACATGGGGGGGGCTCATGGGGGCGAGGACCCCGCGGACATTGAAGGAGGTCCGCGGCCAGAACATAGCCCACAGATCTTCTACTAAGCTTGAGACAAGATATGTTGCATAAATTTGAAACCTCCGAACAGAACCAGAAAGACATTTAAGGAAAATGTTTGATCCTCAAACAAAAGATCGATGGGATCCCTCTGTGTACAGCTGTATTGGAGGAGGAGGTGAAGGCTCTGGGGGAGGCCACTGTAGTGAACTATAAGGAAATAGCGGGCCTCAAAGAGGAGAATGAGCTGCATGCGAGGTGGAACAATGTCCGCATTCAGGGGGGTCATCAAAAATGCAGAAGGATCATACATTAAATGGTTTATATGTAGGCCACTGGGAGATCTGTTACCGGACAGAATCGATATTGATTGGGGAAAATAACTTCAAAGAGTCCCCAGGGACCCCTATAGGCTGCAGCCAGGGAGGAAGGCCCCAAGAAGGATCCTAGTAAACTTCTTAACCTTTTCAATTAAGGAGCTGGTGTTGGGGCTTGCGTTGAAGGATCAACAGTTGAAATTCGGGGACGTCACCTATCAAATTCGCTCTGATCTATGCAAATGGACTACCCAGAGGCAATGGGCTCTAGGTGAAAAGATGAGTGAATTACTCTCCAAGGGAGCCCAGGTGCAGATGAAATTTCCTGCCAGGCTTAAGATAATGTGGCGAAATAAAATGCACACAATTAGAGACCCTGTAGAAGTCGATGCCTTGTTAAACTTGATGGGAAGCTCAGAATAGCGATATAAAACATATATAGATTGATGTAGAATGTTCATATAGTTCACATACTGAAGCAGCATGTCAAAACAAAAACATAAAAATATATATATATATATATATATATATATATATATATATATATATATATATATATATATATATATATATATATATTACCTACTGGCGGTTGCCAGTAGGTAGTTATAGTTAGGACCACGTTTCCATAGGAAATCCGCAACATTCTATTTTGAATAACTTTGGCGCCGGTCGACGAATCCTCGCGAATTTTTCAAAATAGGTGGGGCGCTACGCTCCGCTCCTACCCTGAAAGTCTCGGGGGGATTCGTCGAGCGGGGGCTGAGATAAAAGGGGGGTCCCAAAACGCGTTTTTCCCATGCATTTTTCCATAGGACCTTTAGACAGGGCTACAGCCCGAACGGCTGAACAGAATTACTAGAAATTTGGCAGAGAGGTAGTCCTCAGGTCAAGGAAGTGCCTTTTGTAGGTTTGGTGTAAATCTGTTCAGTAGATTCTGAGAAAATAGCCTTTAAATCAATATATATATCTGAGCCAGCTTACGGTGCGCTTACGGTACGCTTACCGTACGCGTACGGTGGCGTGCGCGAGCGCGATTCTGATTGGCTCTTAGATCTTAGTAAACATTCGAATCGGCCGAAACCAGGAAGCGGCGGCTGCCATTTTCTCTCTCGCACTGAGAGTGATGTTGAAATATAAAGCACAAAAACATGTAAAGGGGCTGTTTAGACAGCTCCCACACACATAGCCATGTTGAGGGAGTCCCCAAAGATCCCCCAAGGCCAAAAACGGAATTTTTATTTTTTCGCTAATTTCGCCGATTACGCTTACCGTACGCGTACGGTAAAAAATTATAAAAAAAACAAAATTATCCACACTCTCCCCACCCCATGTGCTATTGGTGGCCGAAGGCCACCAATTGTGCATGGCTTATCACACCTGACATAAACTATATTTAAAAAAAAAATAATATAAAAAAAAATTATCCACACTCTCTCCACCCCGTGTGCAAATGGTGCCCGAAGGGCACCATTTGCGCATGGCTTATAAAAATTACGAAAAATTAAAATATTACCTTTCAAAACGAAGTGCATCATATGTCCTCCATGTGCGCACGGTGCGCGAAGCGCATCGTGCGTACATGGCCCATCTAGCGTAATGTGGGCACGCGGTGCGCGTAGCGGACCGCGTGCCCACCGTGCGTGCACGGCACTAATTGCGTAAAGTGGGCACGCGGTGCGCGAAGCGCACCGCGTGCTTACTGTGCGCACCGTGCGCGCACGCAACGAACTGCGTTAAGTGGGCGCGCACGCCACGAATGGCGTAAAGTAACTTAGCATTTAAAAAACCGTACAAATTCACTGAAAAAAACCATAGGTTTCACACACGTTATAGTTAGGAATTAGCATTTAAAAAACCTTGCAAATTCACTGAAAAAACCATAGGTTTCACACATGTTATAGTTAGCGGAAATTTTACTGATAAAAAACCAATGAAATTCCCCCGTTATAGTTAGTGCAGGCAACTATAACTCACGCGACCGCAATCTTCTGCTGATGACATATGTGTCTTTATGAAAAAAAAAATATTTGTAATATATGTATAGCTAAAAATGTATGGAAGAAGACATGGGCAAATAAGTGTCTAAATACAGTATTAGCATCAGCAGAGGATTGCGGTCGCGTGAGTTAGAGTTGCCTGCACTAACTATAACGGGGGAATTTCATTGTTTTTTTATCAGTAAAATTTCCGCTAACTATAACATGTGTGAAACCTATGGTTTTTTCAGTGAATATATATATATATATATATATATATATATATATATATATATATATATATATATATATATACAATATATAAACACACATAATAGGTATCTAATATACCCTCTTTCTGTTGCACAGTGAGACCTCAAAGGCTTCTGCCTGAGAATAGGGTGGGGGGTTCCCCTGCGGGGGGTTGGGGGGAGGGCACGGGTGGTTGGGATCTCTTGGGAGAAAAATAAATATTGTCCTTACTCTGCTAGTTAGTTGGTGGTCTTCATTAGGATATGCAGACGTACAATGGGTGGCGCAATATCAGTTTGATTCTGAAGTGGTAGGCAGCAAATGGGTTCCAATGATTGACAGATGGAAAATAACCTAGTACACCTTCTGTCCTGGAATGTAAATGGTTTGAAGTCTACAAGGAAGTCAGCTCGAGTAATGGAGTTTCTGAAGAGAATTGAGGCCAATGTCATTTTATTGCAAGAAACCCATTTAATAAAACATGAATGTATAAAGGCTCTTAAAAAATCGACCTGGGTACAGGATATCCTGTGTTCAGATCAAAGTGGAAATACGAGGGGAGTAGCTATTCTCATAAGAAGTAACATGGGTATCATACTGGAAAGCCATCAGACAGATTCTTCTGGTAGGTGGGTAATAGCGAAGATAAGAATACAAGGTACCTCTGTGGTTGTTGTTAATTATTATGGGCCCAATGAGAATAACCCAGATGCACTAATCAAACTTGAATCATGTCTATTGTCATCTAGTGCCCCAGTGATTTTTGTAGGGGACTTTAATTTAGTTTTAAATAAAAGTTTGGATAGAACCTCCAAAGCTAAATATGTTACCCCATCAAAAACTATGGCAGTACTTAAAACTATGATTATTGAGCTAAACTTAATTGATATATGGAGACATAAGATGGGGGATAAGAGGGATTTTACATTTTTCAGCAAAAAGTATGGCCACCACTCATGGATCGACTATTTTTTATTAGATCAAGAGTTGGCCACAGGGGTCGAAACGATTAAGCATCTACCAGCCATACTTTCAGATCATTTGGCTGTCCTCCTATCACTAAATCTCCAATATAAGAGGGGTATAATAAGGTGGACCCTGGACAGGACAATCCTGCTAGATGAGGCGATCACACTTAAAATAAAAGAAGAAGCTGCGATCTTTTTTGAGGCTAACAATGGGTCCGCAAAAGTCCAAATCATTTGGGATTCTTTCAAAGCTTTTTTAAGATCTATTGGCACTGTTGTCATGATCGGTAAAAAACGTAGTATGAGGCACCATGTGGAAAAGTTATTGGAAACTATTAAAAATAAAGAGCGGGAGGTACAAAAGGCCTCACTTGAGAGCTCCAGTAATGTGGCCTCCCTTACGAAGCAATTAGAATTATTGCAAGCAGAATATCAAGGAGCACTTGATAAGATACTATTGGATAGATGGAAGGTCAGCAAATTACAGCAATTTGCATATGGGGAGAAGAGCGGGTCTTTGCTAGCATGGAAAGTTAAGGCTGATAAAGCTCAAAATCAAATAAGAAGCCTCAGAGAGCATACGACAGGCGATAAAGTCGATACTAATTCTAGAATTGGGTTGGAAGTCTCTAGACATATGAGCCAATTGTACAAAGAAGATATCTACCCTGGGAGGGACAATATTGAAGGGTTCTTTAAGGATATCAAACTCCCATATCTAAGCGAGGATCAGAAGGCGACTCTAGCAGCCGAGATAACAGAGGAGGAGATCCAACAGCAGGTTAGAAAAATGGCCAGAGGGAAGGCCGCCGGCCCGGATGGCCTTCCAATTGAGATTTATCTTTGCCTCTTGGATAATGTGATTCCAACTCTTAAGGAGCTTTTCAATGCAATTTTAAGAGATGGGGAAGATCCTCCCTCAAGCTGGGCTGAGGCAACAGTAATATTGATCTGAAAACCCAATAAGGACCCTTTCTTGGTAGATTCTTTTTGGCCCATTTCACTGGCGAATACCGATTATAAGGTTTTTGCAGGGATTCTGTCTACCAGGATAGCTAAGATCATTAAGAGTATCATACACAACGATCAGAGAGGCTTTATCCCTGGGAGGCAGCTTAATGAGCTAACCTTCTTAATGTTTGGTGTAGTACATATGGCAGAAACCTATAATTTACCTGTAAGGCACGATGCAGTGGATGCCGCTAAGGCTTTCGATCAGGTCCACGGGCCTTATATCTGGGAGGTCCTAAAGAGATTTGGATTTCCTATTAATTTAATAAAGACCGTTCAACTTCTATACCGTTCACCGAGAGCAAGGGTCCTCGTAAATGGAGAGCTAACTGAATCATTTAATGTATTGCGTGGAACAAGACAGGGATGTCCCCTGTCCCAGCTTTTGTTCAATATATACATTGAACCATTTGCGACTTGGATTAGAAAGGATATTAATATCGTTCCTTTCAGATATAGAAATTTTGAGATTAAATTAGCTCTCTATGCGGACGATCTTTTACTCTATACCCTGAACCCACAATGGTCCATTCCTATATTAATGACCAAAGCGGAATGTAAATGTAAATGTCAACGTACTTATAGAGCGCACAGTCACCAGACAGCCACCTTGCGGTGTCGCCTTTGCGGTTTCCTGGCGCTGATACTCATACCGCTGTGGAACCCCTCCTGGCTTTCCCTGTGAAGTGCCCACTCCTGGGCACCCCCAGGGTGAAGCCAGGCATCCTTAGCGCTGTTGGGGCCGGTGTGGAGGCTAAGCAAGCTATTGCCCAGAGTTGCAGCGTGGGGCCCGTGATGAGAATAGGCACCGAGGCGAGAATAGACAGGTCCGAGGAAATTGAGCCCGAGCCCCGCCGAGGCGGGAATTGAACCCTGGTCCCTGGACAGAACTCTGCTTCAGGGTCTGCCGCTCTAACCATTGAGCCACACTCCTCCATTTGGGATGATATCAGGATACAGGATGAATACAAATAAGGCTGAAATTATGGAATGGAACCAACCAAAGCGATCATTGCACCCATAGCAGTCAAAACCGAACATGCGCTACCTTGGCATTATAGTCACGCAGAAATTGGCGGAAGTCACCACGGTGAACTGGAAAAAGATCAGCTAAGAAGTAGGGAGACTGTTGGTTAGATGGGCAAATCTCCCTCTAAATTTATACGGTAGGGTTAACCTTATCAAGATGGTTATTTTACCCAAAATTACATTTCTTTTTAACTCCATACCATTATTTTTTGACAAAAGTCAAATTGCTAAACTTCAAGGAAGGCTGGGGAGCTTCATCTGGGCCGCTAAAGGTTCTCGCATATCTTGGAAAAGATTAAGGAGGAGGCTGGAGAAGGGGGGCTTGCCCTGGCTGATACGATGACCTATGGCCAGGCTTTTTTCTTTAAGAACTGTCGGATGCTTCTAAATAAAGTAGATAGTTCCGCCATAGGAATCCTTTTTGAGGCAATGCTTGGTGAACTGAGGGAGGGCCAAGACCAATTTATGTTTGTTTGGAGACCCGAAGTTTAAAAAAAAAAGTAAGATTGAAGATTTTATTGGGGGCTTTGAAAGTATGGGTCCTCATCCGGAAAAAATTAGGAATTCCCTATTATTCATCTAGGGCCCCGATTTGGGAGTCACCGGGGACCCCTGAGTGTTTGAATGATTCACTCAGTCTCCCATTAAGGAATGCAGGTATTTCTTGTTGGGGAGATTTGAAGATGGGAACTGAGGTAATTGGTTGGGAAGCTCTGAATCTAATCACAGGGGGCCAACTAATCAGGTTCAAGTATTACCAGCTCTCTGCTTGGTGGGCGAGCCAAGACTGGAATGAGGAGGAAGATGATACCTGGTTAGACCAAGCAATAAAAACTGGCACTATTAAGAAGGAGGTAGCCTTGTGGTATCATACTTTGGTCAACGCAGAAGATGACTTGGACAGGGATATTCAGAGGCTCTGGGGAGACGAGATGCTGAATATAAATTTGAGTGAAGCTTGGATGAGTTCTTTCGCAATGCTTAGAGAGACTGTCAAACCTGCTTATTTAAAACGCAACCACCTCTTCACTGCCTACAGGGTCTATTGGTCCCCAGCAAGATTAGAAAAACTTTCAGGGTCACATTACGAATGCCCAAGATGTAGAGATTCCGCAGCAGATGATCTCCACATGTTTTTAACATGCCCAGCTATTATGAAGTTTTGGTTCGAAGTATGAGAGTTTTTAACTGACGTTATAGGTACCTTAGTGAGGGTAAGTCCCCGTCTGGTGTTTTTTGGACTTTGTCATGATAATCCTACTGGCATTAGCAGACTGGATGCAAGGTTTATTTTCTATGTAATTCTTTTAGGAAGACAGGAGATTTGTAAATCATGGAAGTCGGATGGTCCACCTACTTCACTTGAATGTAAAAAAAGTGTGATATATATAAGTAAACAGGACCTAACATGCGACCCTAGTAGTCGAGAGAAAATATGGGTTAAGCTGGTGGATTGGACTCAAAGCCAGAGGTCCAATGATTAAGCCAATGTTCAGCCGTTGGTCCTGTTCCCTTCCGTGTTACGGGCACTCCAGTGAAGGGTGGAAGTGGAAACAGCTTTCCTATTTAAGTGGAATGACTCCAACCTGGCCTGGTTCACCAGAGAAGGATGGGTGAATAGCCAACAAGTAAATTGGCAGAATGAGGACCAAAAAAAAAAAAAGTATTATGGATAGATCTGAATGGTCTTTTTGACAAAATTGTGCCTGCAGATTTATGGACAGAATGTAAGATCACTATAGATTGGCCGACCCAAGAGTACCCTAGGGATCCTAAGACAGGAGATCCAGATCCAGAAGTAATGAAAAAATATGATCAGGTAATTACGTTCCTAAAAAAAAAAATACCTCCAAAAGAAACTGATTGGGTAAAAATTGACAGAACTCACCAGGAGGTTAAAGAATCAGTGCATGCTTATTACGCGAGGTTACTGTTGGCTTTTAAGTAATACAGTGGAGATGAGAAAAGGATTTGAGTAATTTTGTTTACAGATTTGTCTATGGTTTAAGGCCTGAAGTTAGTGAAATGATTAAACAACATACAGTAGACTGGCAAAATAAAAAGACAGACGAATTGTTGCGTCATGCAAAATATTTTAGTGATAAAATTGAAGCCAAACAACGCAAGTTAAAGGAAAAGGCAATGTGGGCACAGGTTAAAGTAGCGGAGCGACAAGAAACCCAGTTAATTGAACAAACCAGTGGAATAGGGCAACCAAGACCAAAACCTAATATTGGAAAGGGAAAAGGGCAGATTAGCATAGATGAAGCTAAAAAGATGTGGCCATGTCATAATTGCGGAAAGTTAGGACATTGGAAATCCGAGTGTAAATTGCCACAGAAAGCTAATGGTGATAATTCATCATTAAATCCACAGGTGCAGAATGAGGTGAGTTGCCAACCACCGCGATAGCAGTAGGTTGTTACTCAACAGTGTCAGGTGCCAAAGCCACCTTTTCCACAGAACCTAAATCCTCAAAGATACAGTAATGAGACAGGATTCTACAACGAAGAACAGGTAACAAAGCTACCGCGCGCTGGAGCCATTTTGCAGTATTGGCTGCAACGCAATGAAAGTGAGTCAGAGGAGAGTTATTGACAGTGCCTAGGAGAGGAAGAAGAGTGCGTACTTGGCCCAACTCTAGAAGTAGACCAGACTGGAACCTTTGTGGATAGAAAGGTGAATGAAGTGAATGTTACTTTCCTAGTGGACACTGGTGCTACTCGTTCAACTGTTAGATCAGCTGACTTAAAAAATCTTCCTCTCTCTGGTGAGACAATCCAAGTGGTTGGAGTTTCTAACAAACAGATAAAAGCCCATCTTACCGATTCTGTAAAGGTTAGAATAGGGAAATTTGCTGATATGCATCGCTTTGTAGTATGTTACACTAGACCTGTAAATCTGGTAGGTAGCGACTTACTTTGTAAAATGAACTGCACCATCTTTTGTACACTGGATGGTATAGCTTTTGAATCTCTAGATGATGAGATGATGATGTTCTTTATAGAATGACAATGGCTAACCTAGAACCAGAAATTACTGATGCATTTGTTGTATTTGATCCAGAGGGGATACCTCAGGAAATAAAAGAAACAGTGAAAACAGAAGTGTGGGATTTCACAGGAGAAGATGTTGGATTAATGAAAAGGGTAGATTCTGTGAAAATAACTGTAAAAGAAGGAGTAAATTACCCGAATACTCCTCAGTACAAGTTGACACCAGAGATAGTTACAGGAGTAACGCCTGTAATAGACAGAATGATTGAACAAGGAATTCTAAGAGAGATAATGAGCAGTCCATGTAATTCACCGATCATGGGTTTGAAAAAGCCAAATGGGACATTTAGAATAGTGCAGGATTTGAGAAAGGTGAATAAAATTGTTGTTCCTTGCTGCCCCATTGTGCCAAACCCTTCAGTAATTCTATATCAGATTCCCCATGATGCAGAATGGTACACAATCATTGATTTGTGTCATGCTTTCTTTTTTATTCAATTGCACCCTGATAGCCAACAAATTTTTGCCTTTCCGGTTTGGCGAGCGTAAATTGGCATGATGCTGTATCCCTCAAGGGTATACAGAAAGTCCTTCAATATTTAATCAGCTCTTAAAGAAATCACTGGAAGATTTAAGGATGCCAGAAAGTTCAGTGCTAGTCCAATATATCGATGACCTATTAGTGGCATCAAAGACGCGAGAAGCCTATGTTGTCGATACAATTGCACTGTTAAATCATTTGGCAGATGGAGGACTTAAAGTATCACCATCAAAATTGCAGTTTTGTCAGAAAGAAGTACAATTCTTAGGTAATAAGATTGAAAAAGGCCTGAGAAAGGTAACATTGGATAGGATTCAAATCATTAAAGGAATGAGAGCCACAATGACACAGAGAGAAGTCAGAATGTTTCTTGGAATGGTGGGGTACTGTCGCCAGTGGATTTGTAATTTTTCTTTGATTGCAAAACCATTGGTATGTTTGACAAAGAGTGATGTGAGAGATCCAATTGAGCTGATTAAAGAAGAGATGAAATCTTTTAAACAATTGAGAGACAGCTTGTGTGAAGCACCGGCTCTTGGAATGCCTGATTCTGGAAAAGAATTTGAACTTTATTGCAGTGAAAAAGATGGATGTGCTCTTTCCGTGTTAGTGCAGAGACATGGAAGATTGAGATGAGCAATTGCCTATTTTTCAGATGTACTAGATCCAGTAGCGGTAGCATTGCTTGGATGTTTGAAAGCAGTAGCCGCCACATGTAAGAGCTTGGAACAAAGTGAAGGAATTGTAATGGGATATCCTGTGGGAGTATTTATTCCACATGATGTGGCAATCCTTTTGACAAGAAGTAAAACATAGTTCATGACGCATAGTTGTCTAACTAAATATGAAAAGGTGATTTTGGGTGCAACAAATGTGAATCTTGTAAGATGCACTAATGTGAACCCATCGACTTACTGCCGGATGCTGTGAATGCAGAAGTAAAGGATGATGTTGATCATGATTGTCTGGGAGTGCTTGATTTTTGCACCAAACCGCGTCCAGATATAAAGGACATGCCTTTGAAAGAGTCTGACTATGATGTTTGTAGATGGGTCATGCCTGAGAACTGAAAAAGGAATTTTGAGTGCTGCATATGCTGTGTGCACTTTTGCAACCGTTTTGGAAGCATCTTGTTTGAAAGGAGTACGATCTGCTCAAGTTGCCGAGTTGTTTGCACTGATTGGAGCATGCAAGTTGGGAAAGAATTTGCGAGTCACTGTGGTTACTGACAGCCAATGTGGGTTTGGAGTGGTGCATGACTTTGGGCAGATATGGTACCAAAAAGGTTTCTTTTTTTTTTTTTTTTTTTTTCAAAATTTTATTGAAACAATAAATCAGATACAAGCATGGGCCTACAACCACCAGGGCCGGCCGCTAGATTCAGAAATGATCGTACATTAGTTAAAGCAGTAGGCGACACCTGGGGCCCAGCCCCGTAAATGGCTCAGGATAGCTCGAGAGAAGCAGGAGACATACATTTAACATAAATAACAACAAAAAACAAAAGGCGAGGCATACAGGCAGAAAACGTGGGTCAGGCTACATCCGGGGGACTTTTACTCCAAGACTTCAATTAGCTATCATCAGGAGGGAGTATTGAAAGATCGGGGGGGGGTAACGGGAAAGGAACATCCATATATGCGATTATACAATCAGTTACGAGGAACCATCAAGGGTCAGGGGGACAAAGCAATATCGGTGTCCACTAGGGGGGGCGTACAGATACCCCCACGATATACGTTCCATTGCCCCCAAATTCTACCCCATGCCCCGGGTTTACCGCGGGCCACATATACAGTCTTCTCCCTAAACATACACCAGTCCATGTTTTCCTTCCATACTGACACGGTGGGTGGCCGCTGGGAGCCCCAAAGCTGCGCTATATCCCTCTTGGCAATCATGTAGCCCAGGGCCGCCCACCGAGTCTGCGCCGCGTTATAATCATTGGGCTCCCACACATTCAAGACACAGCGACGCACCTCCGGCAGCAGCTCCACCCCGGTGACTTGCCCCATGACCCCATGAACCCGACGCCAGTATTCCGCCACCTCCCGGCACTCCCAAAGGATATGGAGAAAGGTGGCACTGAGCCCACACCCCCGCCTGCAGAGCCCATCCTCCGAGAATCCCATCGAGACCAGACGGGGGCCCGTAACATACACCCGGTGGAGAATCTTTAGCTGAACCAGGCGGAGGCGGGCTGGAATGGCAACTTCCTTGGGGGACGATAGTGCGGACTGCCAGTCCTCGTCGTCTAATTCCACCCCGTCCCCCGTCCACGTCTCACGAAGGCGCACCAATAGGTCGGCCCGATTGTTAATGAGTTTTTTATAAATTAAGGAGATAGTACTGTCGGGAACATGACCATCAAGTATGCGGTCCTCGAGGGGCGAAGAGGCAGGGATCTTGGTCCCCTCCCCAAAGACAGAGAGCAGGGCGTGCCGAACCTGGGCGTATCGGAAAAACTCCTTTTCCGTGAGTTCGTATTCGCTCTGGAGCGCCGCGAAGGTCTTCACCGCGCCCTTCATCCATAAGTCTCCCACTCTACTGATGCCAATCGTGTCCCAACGGTCAAACCCCTTCGTTGTCCAGAGGCTTCCCAGTCGGTCGGAGGCAAATAAAGGAGTAGCGCATGTTAGTCGCTCACTCCAGCCCATGGCTACATTGGCCGCCTTCCAAATCCGTACCGCGATCTTAGTGGGGCCCGTCAGGGTCCGTCCAGCCGAGCGGGAGTAAAGCGCCCTGTTATAGTTACCGCCGGGAAGCAGGAATTTATCCATCTCATACGCCGGATTCAAGCCAGGCGCATACGTGGCGTGGTTAATGGCTGATAGCTGCGAGGCCCAATAATACCTGCGAATGTCGGGAAGCGCGATGCCCCCGTCATACCAGGGGAGAGTAAGTTTGGCCAGGGCAATACGCGCCCGCCCGTCCCACACCAGTCTCCTCTGCAGACTCTCTACTTCCCGAAAGTAGGCTACTGGAATGATGTCGAAGGAGTTCTGAAGTGCATAGAGGAACCTGGGAAGGGACATCATTTTAAACAATGCGGCCCGACCCAGTGGGGACAGGGGCAGCCTACACCACCGAGCCGTGTCTTCCCTCAAACGTCGAAGTGGAAGCAGGAGATTGTGCTCATAGCGAGCTACCGGGTCCAACGAGATGTGTATCCCCAGGTATTTAAAGCCGGACAGAGATATTTGGATCGGAAGCCGAAGCGGCAGGAGAGGGGGGCCACCGGAGATAGGATAGACACAGGATTTAGACCAGTTAATCGTGAGACCCGAATTTCTCCCGTAGGAAGTCAGAACATCGAAGAGAACGTTAAGCGACTGCCGCGGCGAGGTAAGATACAGGAGGATATCGTCAGCATATAACGAGACCCGATCCTCAAAGCCCGGGGCCCACCGGATCCCCCTGATCGAGGGCTCCCAGCGAAGCCAAGCGGCGAGTGGCTCCAGGGCGAGAGCAAAGAGCAGAGGGGACAACGGGCACCCCTGCCTCGTACCCCTACCAAGAGCGAAGGGCCGAGAGACCCGCCCATTAACCACCACCTGAGCCATGGGTCCCGTGTAGAGAAGCTTCACCCAGCCAAGAAATCCCTCCCCAAAGCCGAATTTGGTCAAAACAGCCCAGAGGAATGGCCACTCGATGGTGTCAAAGGCCATCGTGGCATCTGAAGAAACCAGCACGGCCGGTTCAGAGAGGTACTCCGCCCTGGCGAGGGCGCCATGGAGACGCCTCAAGTTGAGGGCGGTGTTGCGATGTGGGATGAATCCGCATTGATCAGGATGAATCAGATCGCAGATGACGCTCAACAAACGATTGGCAAGGACTTTAGCCAGGATTTTAGGCTCTGCATTTAGCAGTGAGATAGGCCTGTAGGAGGCACAGCGGTCCCGTGGCTTACCGTCCTTGGGGATCACGACTATCGTGGCCAGTCGCTGGTCGACCGGAAGGGAACCGGCCTCAAGGGACTCCAGAAACATACGACGGAGGAAGGGCGCTAGTTTATCCGGGCGCAACTTATATAATTCGATAGGTAGACCGTTGGGACCCATGGCCTTGCCCGAGCGAAGGGACCGAATCGCAGTCGCGATTTCATCTACCGTCAAGGGAGCGTCCAGCTGCTCACGGTCCTCGGCAGAAAGGCCAGGCAAAGCAATGTCCCTCAGGAGAAGGCGAGAATCTTCCTCATCTCTATCAGTCACCGGGGAGTACACAGTCCGGAGGTGGTCGGCAAAACATTCCACAATCTCACCAGGCTCCGTCACACACACTCCATCCGAGACACGCAACTCCGGGACCACACGATTCACTCTCTCCCTCTTATCCAGCCACGCAATCAGCTTTCCCGCCTTGTCCCCGGCATCATACAACCGACCCTGCTGCTCCCTATACATAGTTTTGGCAGCGTCGGTGACAAGAGATCTGTATTCAAACTGTTTCAGATTAAGGGCATGGAGCCCGTCCGGAGTGACACCCGCCTCCAAGGCCGACTCCAGCCCCAAGATGTCAGTCTCCAGCTTCACCACCGCCTCACTCCTGAGCTTCTTAGCCACCACTATCTGGGAGAGGGCGTGTCCGC
This sequence comes from Triturus cristatus, assembly GCF_964204655.1. Taxonomy (NCBI): domain Eukaryota; kingdom Metazoa; phylum Chordata; class Amphibia; order Caudata; family Salamandridae; genus Triturus; species Triturus cristatus. The sequence continues at coordinate 866,690,810 of NC_140584.1, read as the reverse complement.
GGATTACAGTTTTAAAGGCTTCCCACAGGGACATTGCAGACAACACAGACCCCTCGTTTTCAAGAAAGTATTGGTCCATAGCCTTAACCAGACTCTCGCGGGTCGTGGGGTCTCGCAGGTACCACGGGTTAATGGGAGCGATCCGCCCTGCAGACCGCGACTCGGTGTCAAAGAGAAGCCACAGCGGGGAATGATCGGAGATACCCCTCGCTAGGTGCCCGACCTCTCGAATTCGACCCGCCTGCGTCGCGGGCATAAGGAAATAGTCTAACCTAGAAAGACTCCCATGTGCCCCAGAGTGAAAGGTGTATTGACATTGGGTCGGATGCATTAATCGCCAACTATCCACCAGGCCGAAGGTCTCCAACAGACCACCTAGCCAAGCCTGGGCAGCGGGGAGGGCCCTGGGTGGGTGACGATCCAGGTCACCCGAGACCACCGAATTAAAATCCCCGCCCATAAGCAAAAGGCCATCCGGAAGTTCAAGCAGCATTCGACCCAAGTCCGCGAAGGTGGAGTTCTGGAGGCCCGGTGGGACGTAAATTGAGACCAGGGCAAGGGGATGCCCCTCCCACCTCCCAGTCAGACAAACATAACGCCCTCTGTCATCTGAGACCACCCGCGTGATCTCCAACGGAAGTGAGGATCGCAGGAGAATGCCCACCCCCCTGGAGCCAGTTGTGTAACCAGAGTGAGCCACGAGGCGGTATCCCCCCCTGTTCATTGCATGGCAGACATTACCAACCAAATGCGTCTCCTGGAGAAACACCACATCAGGAGTCAGACGACGCAAATACTGCAGAACTACACCCCGTTTGATACGGTCCCCCAACCCATTGACGTTCCAAGACATCAGCTTCAACCCGTCCCCCCCCATCCCCTCCAATAGATCAGTGGTCCCCCCGCAAGCAGCACAAGTCCCAAAAGTGGAAGAAAATCAATCCCTCGCCCTGCAAACAAAAACCACACTACAAAACAACCCCTCCTTCCCCCCCACCCCCCCCAACACCCAACTCCCCCCACCCTGCACCCCTGCGGGCCAAAAAACCCCCCAAAATTGCAGTGTGCCTGTCGCCCAACTAACCCCAGTCTACAAAAAGACCCCGGAGGAGGAAAGGGACCCGTCCCCGCCCGCCCCCCATACACATACTAGCAAAACACACTGAACCAAAGAAGTACATCCCAGCTGAGCAGTACAAATTGGCAAAATCAAGGACCAAAAGTCACTCCAAAGGGGACCCGCCACCGTTGGCACCCGCAGAGGGCCCGGGACGGCCACCTCTGTCAGGCAGCGAGTCCAACCAGTCACTCACGGCCACAGGAGAGTCAAAGAAGGCAGTCCGATCATCATGTTCCACTCGGAGTTTGGCAGGGTAGAGCATAGAGTACTTTAGGCCCAGCTCACGAAGACGACGTTTCACCCCCTGGAATCCCATCCGCTGCTTCTGGACAAGTTGAGTAAAGTCCGGATAAAAGTTAATGGATGAGTTCTCATGTCGAACCGGGCCATGGACCCGCGAGGCCTGCAGAATCGCATCCCGGTCTCTGTAGTAAAACAATTTGGCCACGATAGGCCTCGGGGGGGCCCCCGGCCGTGGCCGCCCGCCCGGAACTCGATGAGCCCGCTCAACGGCAAAAAATTTACTCAAGCCCGCAGGGGTCAGCTGTTGGAGGATGAGTTCCTCGACCAGGAGGTCAACCGGGCGGTCGTCGGTGGACTCCGGTACGCCGATGACACGGATGTTGTTGCGTCGGGCCCGTCCCTCGAAGTCCTCCAGCCGCCGGGCCATCTGCTCGTTGACCACCTTGATGTCGCCAAGCGCGGCCTGCAGGCCCGACACATCCGCACCCAGGGTGGAGGTCCGTGCATCGAGAGTTTGAACCCTCTCGTTTGTTTTGGAGAGGTCCGCCCGTATTAAGGTGACATCAATCGCCACCGTATCGATCTTGCGGGCCAGGGCCTCATATTGCGTGGCGATGGTCTCCCTGATGCCATCAATGGCGCCCATGATGTCCTGTAGGGAAAGTTCCGAAGAGACGGATGTGCCACCACCGGCGACGTCTGAGGGGGGACCGGCCGTTCCAGGAGAGCCTCTGCCCTGAGTGTAGCGGTCCATGTTGTTGGTCTGGACCGATCCTCCACGGAGGGAGGATTTAGTCTTACGCCCCTCGGGGCCCCCCTTGCCCCCCATGTGGCCACGGACTCCGAGGGGGACCGCCGATCAAGAGTAGTTAGGATACTGGCCCTGGAAACCAACGCCTCACCCGAGGCCACAATATGGCGGTGCGGGGGGACCCAGGGCGATAGGCACTCTAGTGGCAGGTGGAGACAAAGCTTTGTGCAGAGTTTAGGGAAACACCCCGCCACCTCAATCGCTCCACCGGCCAGCCCCCTGAGGTCTGAAAGTGAAACCGAAAGTGGCCACGCGGCCCCTGGCACCGCGCCACAGCCGTTGTTGTTCAACTGCGACACGGCCCCACGGCCCACCCTGCCCCGGGCACCTCCGTCGGGCGGGTCCCAAAAGTTCAAACAACGATATTTCAGGATTCCCGGGTCCGATTAAATTCCTGAAAAGAGATACGTGCTCAGCTGGTCGTCCTCTCCCAGATTCCATAAACCAAATCAGGATATTGTCAGGATAAATTCCGAGGAGCAGCGAGGGTCCGGGGAGCCCTGTGCTCACGCGACCATCTTGGATGCGCGCTAGGCTCCTCCCCCCCAAAAAGGTTTCTTGACGTCGAATGGAACTTCAATTAGAAATGCAGAAATAGTTGGCAAGTTACTTGAGGCGATACAGCTGCCTAAAGAAATAGCTGTCGGAAAATGTACAGCACACAAGAAAGGAACAGATTATGTGTCAGCTGGTAATGAATTTGCAAATGACATAGCCCAATACTGTGCTCGAAATCTGACTTCATTGAATCATAACAGGGAAAAGGAAATGGATTTATGTCCCTTGCTTTTTACTAATACATTAAGTACATGGGATGAGGTGAGACAGTTACAGGAAGCAGCAGAGGAAGAGGAGAAAAAACAATGCATAAAATCAGGATGCACACAACGGAAAGTGGACAGAGTTAGGATTACAGAGATGGAAGATAAGTAATGCCTGATAGCATGATCTCTACCATGGCACGGATGTACCCTGGGCAGGCCCACATAGGAAGGGATGCCACGATTAGACTTTTCAAACAAACTTGGTATAATGCAAAATTCCGGCTTATAGCTGAGAGCCTTTGCCAGAGATGTCTCATATACCAGCAATTTAATCCAGGAAGGAAAACTGTGGTGAGATTGGGAACCATAGAACGGGAGGGAGGTCCTTTCACTTGTATGCAGCTTGATTTCATTGAAATGCCCTCATGCAACAGGCTAAGATATGTACTAGTGATTGTTTGTCTGTTTTCTCGTTGGGTTGAGGCTTGGCTGACCAGAAGGAATGATGGAGTTACTGCAGCAAAACTCCTACTGAGAGAGTTCATTCCTAGGTTTGGTTTCCCAGTAACTATCAAAACAGATAGAGGGAAACATTTTCAGAATGAAATTATAAAACTGATTTGTGAAGCATTAAAAGTACAACAAAAATTGCATTGTGCCTACCGACCAGAGGCTTCTGGAGTGGTGAAACAAATGAATGGCACAATAAAAAACAGATTGGGAAAAATGTGTTTGGCCACAGGTCTCAAATGGCCAGATGTCTTGCCTCTTGTCTTAATGAGCATTAGATCAATTCCTGATAGGAAAACTGGTCTGAGCCCCCATGAAATTATAATGGGCAGAGCAATGAGACATCTTTTCATTCCTGTCAAAAAACTGCTGCCTATATCTGATGACTTCGTCTTGGACTATTGTAAAGGATTGGCTGATATGGTACAGTCTGTATTTCATCAGGTTGGACCAGATGCGACAACTCTTGAAAGGAAGCCAGCTCATGATCTGAGTCCTGGAGATTGAGTCTGCACAAAAGTACACCGAAGAAGAAATTGTCTGGTTCCACGCTGGGGAAGACCGGATGTATGACGTTACAACGCATGATTTTACAACGCATGCTGTTACAACGAAAGTTTTACAACGCATGCGATGTTACAACTCATGCTTTTACAACGCAAGTCTTTACATCGACATACACTAGATGGCGTGCTGACATTAGAAATGTGTAATTTACTATTCTAACTCCAGTCCACGTTGCCGTAGGGAAGGTGTTTGGATAGTAAACTACACTATTTCTAATGTTAGCATGCCATCTAGTGCAAGTCGATGTAAAGACTTGCGTTGTAAAAGCATGCGTTGTAACATCGCATGCGTTGTAAAAGTTTCGTTGTAATGGTAGTGCGGTGTAAAAGTTGCGTTGTAAAGGTTGTTCCCCGGGAAGACCACGTCAAGTGATTCTGACAACGACAACTGCTGTGAAGTGTGCAGGGGTGAAGAACTGGATTCATGCCAGTCACACTCTTCGAGTCCCAAATCCAGAAGATCAATCTGAAAGACAACATCGGGAAGTATCAGATACCAGTTTGGAATCAGAAGAAACTAAAACAAGACAAGTACCAGAAGCAGATGAACAAGGTCGAAGTCAAATTATTGGTCAGGAAAATGTACCACTAAGACGATGACTTGAAATTTCAGATACTAGTTCTGAATCTGAGACAGAACAAGCAGGAATACGAGAAAGAACTAAACATGAAACTGGAGAAACTGAACAAGTAATCTGTGATGAAGAAATCCCAAGTGCAAGTACAAGAGAAATTCCTCCAGAAATTATAGAGATAGAAGGAGAGGAATTAGATACAGAGAGTGAGGGTGAAGTAAATGCGGAAGAACCCCGAGGAGGTTTAGGGACACAACCAAAACAGGTAGAAAAAGGGTCAGATAGTCAGCAGGAAGATTGTGTGGAAGAAACACGAGGAGGGATAGATTCAGACAGTGAACCTGAAATATTGATAATAAAATTAAAAGACAGGGATATCCAAACGGAGACAGAATCAGAAGAAAGTGAAGCAGAAAATAAAGGGGGAAGAAATTTGAGAAAAAGGGCTTGGAAAACCAAACGAGATGAGATAGGATCTAAATTGAAAAGGCCATTGAAAGAAGATGCTTGGCCCAACAAAATCAGGAAACTGAGATACAGATTGACAAGAATAAAGCATGATAATGCTGAACAAGTGAATGAAGTGTCCAGTCAGGAGAAACAAGAGGACACGGATCAGAAACACTTGCAACGCACAAAGAGGATAAAAAGGCCTAACCAGAAGTACAAGTCACCGTAATGGACATATGTGGCACTTCCTGATATACAAGAGGAAGCTGATAGCCAAGAATGTCTGAGAGTGACTGAACAGGAGGTGGACAAGGAAGAAGAAGCCTCAGAAATTCTGAGAGTAATGTTGTCTGACATTAGAGAAGAAACTGATGATCAAGAAATTCTGAATGAAGACTGTGAGCCAATGGATAAGGATGATACACACATGAATTAAGAGGCAAAGAACTCTGAAAGGAATTGAAAGCCCGGATAAGACAAATGACCAGAAAGGACCAAGTAGGCAACTAAAGCCTTAGGTTTAGACAAAGAAAACGTTTGAAGAACGAGGCTAAGTCAAAAGACACTGATTATTGACAACATGGCAAACACTGAGAATAGAAATCCAACATGTGGATTTTTCCAAAGTTGGTGTAGAATGGGTTTTTGTTGTACAGGATTATTAATGCTTGTTTGGATTATATTAGCAATAACTATTTCATTTAGATTAACATTTGAAAATGTAGACAGACACTCAATCAATGGAAACATTACCCAAAACTCTGATGACAGTCATATCACAAAACTGGTAGATTGAACAGAAGTTCATAAAGATAAGTCTATAAACGATTTTTCTAAGAATGTTTTTGCAAAGTTATTATATGAATGTGTAGAAGCACTGGATGTTAGAGATTGTTACGTTTGTATGCAGTTGCCTGGATTGTACTCCTGAGGCACAGCCGGGAGCATTGTTTTTAAAAAGTTAGCGCTGTAATTTTATCTTGTGTGTAAAAAATTTCTCTGGGAAACCTACCTTTTTCACCCAATTGCACGTAGACTGGGGGCTTCATTTCACACCCTCACCGCCTAGCATCAGAGCTAATCGCTGCAGCGGGAAACGCCCAAGTAATTGTCCCCAGCAGCGAGTGAGCCGGTCCTGTGGCCACGCCCACTCGCTCGAGGCCACGCCCACTCCGCCTACAAAACCGAGCCGATTGAGAGCTCTGGTTGGATTGTACTCCTGAGGCACAGCCGGGAGCATTGTTTTTAAAAAGTTAGCGCTGTAATTTTATCTTGTGTGTAAAAACTTTCACTGGGAAACCTACCTTTTTCACCCAATTGCACGTAGACTGGGGGCTTCATTTCACACCCTCACCGCCTAGCAGCAGAGCTAATCGCTGCAGCGGGAAACGCCCAAGTAATTGTCGCCAGCAGCGAGTGAGCCGGTCCTGTGGCCACGCCCACTCGCTCGAGGCCACGCCCACTCCGTCTACAAAACCGAGCCGTTTGAGAGCTCTGGTTGGATTGTACTCCTGAGGCACAGCCGGGAGCATTGTTTTTTAAAAAGTTAGCGCTGTAATTTTATCTTGTGTGTAAAAACTTTCACTGGGAAACCTACCTTTTTCACCCAATTGCACGTAGACTGGAGGCTTCATTTCACACCCTCACCGCCTAGCAGCAGAGCTAATCGCTGCAGCGGGAAACGCCCAAGTAATTGTCGCCAGCAGCGAGTGAGCCGGTCCTGTGGCCACGCCCACTCGCTCGAGGCCACGCCCACTCCGCCTACAAAACCGAGCCGATTGAGAGCTCTGGTTGGATTGTACTCCTGAGGCACAGCCGGGAGCATTGTTTTTAAAAAGTTAGCGCTGTCATTTTATCTTGTGTGTAAAAACTTTCACTGGGAAACCTACCTTTTTCACCCAATTGCACGTAGACTGGGGGCTTCATTTTACACCCTCACCGCCTAGCAGCAGAGCTAATCGCTGCAGCGGGAAACGCCCAAGTAATTGTCGCCAGCAGCGAGTGAGCCGGTCCTGTGGCCACGCCCACTCGCTCGAGGCCACGCCCACTCCGCCTACAAAACCGAGCCGATTGAGAGCTCTGGTTGGATTGTACTCCTGAGGCACAGCCGGGAGCATTGTTTTTAAAAAGTTAGCGCTGTAATTTTATCTTGTGTGTAAAAACTTTCACTGGGAAACCTACCTTTTTCACCCAATTGCACGTAGACTGGGGGCTTCATTTCACACCCTCACCGCCTAGCAGCAGAGCTAAGCGCTGCAGCGGGAAACGCCCAAGTAATTGTCGCCAGCAGCGAGTGAGCCGGTCCTGTGGCCACGCCCACTCGCTCGAGGCCACGCCCACTCCGCCTACAAAACCGAGCCGTTTGAGAGCTCTGGTTGGATTGTACTCCTGAGGCACAGCCGGGAGCATTGTTTTTAAAAAGTTAGCGCTGTAATTTTATCTTGTGTGTAAAAACTTTCACTGGGAAACCTACCTTTTTCACCCAATTGCACGTAGACTGGGGGCTTCATTTCACACCCTCACCGCCTAGCAGCAGAGCTAATCGCTGCAGCGGGAAACGCCCAAGTAATTGTCGCCAGCAGCGAGTGAGCCGGTCCTGTGGCCACGCCCACTCGCTCGAGGCCACGCCCACTCCGCCTACAAAACCGAGCCGATTGAGAGCTCTGGTTGGATTGTACTCCTGAGGCACAGCCGGGAGCATTGTTTTTAAAAAGTTAGCGCTGTCATTTTATCTTGTGTGTAAAAACTTTCACTGGGAAACCTACCTTTTTCACCCAATGGCACGTAGACTGGGGGCTTCATTTCACACCCTCACCGCCTAGCAGCAGAGCTAATCGCTGCAGCGGGAAACGCCCAAGTAATTGTCGCCAGCAGCGAGTGAGCCGGTCCTGTGGCCACGCCCACTCGCTCGAGGCCACGCCCACTCCGCCTACAAAAACATGTGCACCTCACGTACGCGCAGCAGACGGGCGCAGCGGGCGCGCCTAAGGCAAGCCCGTCTGGGCCCGTCCGGGCCCAGCCGGACCCAGGCCCAGGAACTCTGCCGGATTTGGCGCCTGGGCGTCTGGTGTACACAAGTGACATGCTTCGGGCTCTCCACCTGGAAAAAAATCAGGAATGTCGCTACATCCATGATGAAGGCAAACCGTATATCAACTGTGCACGCTGTAACCCAGTCGCCCAGACTCCGGTAAAGCCTGGACTACAGATGGGCCTTCTTAACTGCCGTTCCCTCCCCAAGCATGCGCACGAAACCAACTTGCTGATACAAGATCATGGAGTGGACGTATTGTTTCTCACAGAAACCTGGCTTTCTGCCAGCTCAGATTTTGATATTGTCAATACCCTTCCCCCAGGTTATCTTATCCAAACCCTGCATAGACCTAAAGGGAGAGGAGGGGGACTGGCAATAATCCACAAAGAACACCTAGTTTGCAGAACCAGCAATGCTAACATTGAAGACTGCGAAAGCTGCCATTTCGCTCTCCAAACCTCCCCGGCACACTCCAGAACAAGACTGTTGATCTATCGACCTCCGGGTACACCAGGGAAATTCATTAACGCTCTCACCGAAACGGTGGCACAACTAGCTTCTTCCGCCTCTAACTTCCTCTTAGTGGGCGACCTTAATCTCCACCTCACAGACCCCACAGATTCTATAGCACTTGACCTCTTGCATGACCTGAGGTCATTTAACATTCGGCTGGTCAATAATGGACCTACCCACGACAAGGGACATCTCCTGGACCCCGTCCTGACTAATATCGCGGACATTACTACTGGTTCCCCCCTTCCTCTTCCATGGACATATCATTTCCTAATCCCGATCTCCTGTCATCTATTCATAGCCCCCTCCCAACCCTCCAAAACTCGGGTCACCGATCGTCGCTGGCACAAGCTTGTTCCAGAGGAATGGGCCACTACCCTTTCAAATTCCAGACCCACTCTCTCCCCCGATCCTGTCATTGCCGATGAACAGTTTAATTTCTGGGTCACATCTTCATTGGATCAACTTCTCCCCAAAACTACTACTCTTAAACATACCAAACGGGTGACCCCCGCTCCCTGGTATACTACGGAGCTTAAGTCCCTAAAACAGGAATGTAAGAAAACGGAACGTTCCTGGAGGAAGGATAAGTCTAAGGAAAAAAAGGACGCGTACCACACCGCACTACAAAATCACCCTTCGAAAGACCAAAAGTCTATTCTTCCAAGAAAGAATAGAAAATTCCGCGTGCTCAAGCAAGGAATCTTTTACTATTCTAAAAGAACTCCTTAAAGTCCCTGACCCCGGACCCAGAAATCCACCATACCCCAAGGCAGACGAGGAAAAATGCCATAAACTAGCTAACTTCTTCAAGGATAAGATCCAGAAAATCCTCGACTCAATTCCAACCACTAACTCGAGCGAGGAAAAAGAGATCAATAACACTCCTATTTCACCCTGTCTCACCTCTTGGGGACAAGTGACTGCCGAGGAGGTCGAAAGCACGCTTAATAACATCAAAAGCGGTTCCCCCAGGGACCCCGCACCGTTACGTATCCTCAAGAGAGTAGCACCCACGATCATCCCCCCCCTTACCCAGCTTATCAACGCTTCGCTGCAACAGGGAGTCGTCCCCTCTAGCTGGAAGGCGGTAGTTGTCAAGGCGTTATTGAAAAAACCTTCCCTTGACCCTGCGGATTTGGCCAATTACAGACCAATTTCCCTCCTCCCAGGAACTAGTAAGGTCGCCGAAAAGCTGGTGAACAGAAAACTTTCACAATTTCTGGAAACTAATGATCGGCTGAAAAGCTCGCAGACGGGATTCCGCCCAGGGCAGGGCACCGACATCGCCCTCCTTGCGGCGGTGGAGGAGGCCAGAGCACTTCTTGACGCTGGAGGATCAGTGGCAGTGATCCTCCTCGACCTCAGTGCGGCCTTCGACACCGTCAATCATCAACTCCTTATCCACCGCTCCTCCGAAATTCCCCTCCAATGTGGTGTACCTCAGGGCTCCTCCCTGAGTCCCACATTGTTTAATATCTACATGTCCCCATTGGAGGAGGTTGTCATCCCGTTCGGAGTGAGTATCGTCAGCTACGCCGCCGACACTCAACTAGTGGTATCCCTATCTCACCCAAGCCAACAACTTGCGGACCTTTACAACTGTCTTACGCAGATACAAGGATGGATGAACCGGTCCTATCTGAAACTCAACGGTTCAAAGACTGACATTCTCCTCCTGGGTCAGAAGGGACTCTCCCTGTCACAGAACATCTGGCCACCCTGTTTAGGCCCGCCTCCTGACCCGAAACCCGAGGTTAAGAGCCTGGGCGTCTGGCTCGAAAAAGATCTATCGTTTGCAACACAGGCAAAAAAAGTAGCCAGGACTTGCTTCGGGCTCCTCAAATCAATCCGAAAGATCTTGCCCTTACTTCCTCCTACCGCAAAAAAACTGCTGATCCAAGGCCTAATATTATCCAGGATCGACTACAGTAATTCCATCTATCTGGGCGCTCCTGAGGCAACCCTGAACAGGCTACAGAGGATCCAAAATGCGGCTGCCCGGATCCTCACCAACACTCCTGCCAGAGCCTCGGCCAAACCAGCTCTGAAGCTCCTCCATTGGCTCCCGGTTAGAGAACGAGTGAAGTTCAAAGCCCTCTGCCTGGCTCACAGACTGTTGCAAAACAAAGGTCCCCCGATCCTAGGAAAATTTATCAATCCTTATAAAGCCCCAAGATCCCTTCGATCTGATCAGGAACACCTCATCATCACTCCCAGAGTCAAGAAGGCACGCACTGGTAGAAGACGCTTCTCGGTTCATACCGCATGCCTCTGGAACGCCTTACCCCGCGACCTGAGAACAGAACCTAACTATCTGCGTTTCAGAAAGCGACTGAAAACCCACCTCTTCCCTTAACTCCTAACCTCCCCCCCTTGCCCCCACTACACCCAGGTGTACTGATCTTAGTGCTGGGATACTCACGGGTGACTACGCGCTCTATAAAATTTAATAATAATAATAATAATAATAATATTTTCTCACAAATTCCTGCAGTTCCTGAATTAAACAAGGTGAAGCCTGGTAAAACTCTTGGCAAATTTTTCCTAGAAGCAAGAAAACTAACTTTAGAAGATGTGTTTAAAAATAACCTTACTTGTAGTTTGAGAAAAGAAGAGAAAACTTTCCTGAATATGGTAGAGGAGAGGAGAATTAAAATTCAAAAGAAAGTGACTGGGGAAAAAATGGAAAAACCATTTTGGGATGTTGGGAAGGAAAATCATTTAAAGGGAGAGATAAACCCGGCAATGGCTTTAGATTGGCCCCAGAAAGGGAAATTATGCATAAGTAGATATAATACTGTATATGACAATTACTTTGTAGGTGCAAGTGAGTGCCAGGAGTCATACAAAATCTTGGGAGGATGGGGATTTAAAGGAGGAAAAGATCCAGTATTCCCTGGAATATATTACATTTGTGGAAATAGAGCTTATTATAGGTTGCCGGACCATTGGTACGGAACTTGCTACCTAGGCCTGGTCTTTCTAAAAATGTTTCATGTGGAAAGGGGAGAAAATGGATTGCATGAAATAGGTAGACAGCTAACACGTAGAAGGAGGGAGAGTTGGTCAGAAATTATTGGTGATATTTTTGGAGCACTGATACCAGCAGTTGGAATATCTCTGAATGCACATAGAATTAGAAAATTGTCTAAAGTTGTGGATCATTTATCAACAAACACAGCTGGAGGGTACTTAATGGTAAATACCGAAATGGTTGCCATGAGAGCTATGGTAATGCAAAATCGACTTGCCCTTGACATTATATTGGCAAAAGAGGGAGGAGTCTGTGGAATGCTGAAAGTACAACATTGCTGTACTTACATTCCTGACAAAAGTCAGAATATAAAGAAATATATTGAGGATATAACTGAATTGCATGAAGAAATTGTTCCAATGCTGGTTGAAGGTGTATGGGAGAAACTTGGTAAACGTTTTTCCTCTATCAAGAATCTATTAACAAAATTAGGTAACTCTTTTGCGGGCAAAATACTAATACCTGTGACTTTTGTGATTATTTTAGTGTTAATATTAAGATTAGGATGTCTGTGCATAAAAAGAAGAAAACTACAAAATAAGAGAAAAAGAGAAAACAAGAAAAAAAAATAGAAAGAAATAAGGGAAAGAGAAATAGAGGAAATAGAATTAGAAGAATTTAAAGAAAATGTGTACAAGAAAACAAAAGAGAACAGTGTGGAGAACACTATTGTTTAAACTAACAAATGCAAGTGAATCCGAATAAAACCATTTCCGTAGAAAACATTTAGTGAAACTAGTGAGTAGTGGTGATGTTTAAAAATCCCCAAAGGGGGGATTGATGGAGCAGGTAAAACAAGATTTTGTATACCTCCTCTAATTTGCATGAAATCAATTACGTAATCATTCTAAAATTAATTTACATAACATGTTTGAACTGGAAGTGATATTAATCAATATTTGCACCTTGATAAACATAAATATACGTGGGACTAAATTGCTAATTGCATGACAAAATTAAATAATTAACAATGGTACGCAAACTAACCTTAGATTGTGTTGAAATAGTAAAATTATATGGTTTATTGCTTCATGATTGTATTGTGGCTTAAAGTTATTGTATGGTAAGTATTATCGCCTTAAATGTCGCTGCAGCTAGGAAAATTCTAATATATATTGGGATTAGTGTGGGTTTGAACATTAGTACCTTTGTTTCTATATATTAATTGCTGTTATGTCTATTTTCACTTAGTTAACATTCGGGCCTACTAGCCTACTAGGCCGCAGTACTCAAGATGGCGTTCTCTGAAGCAGATGCCACCATGTGCGTGCAATGATTTCTGCGCCTGCCCAGATGGCTCTGGAGATCACGAGGTGAATTGAAATCCTGACATCGTGTTCCCTGCCAAGGTCGATGTGTTGGGGACTTGACCGCAAGCCAGTAGATGAATGTATGAGAACCACGGAAGAGACAAAGAATGAACCTGTCAATAGGACCCTTTTGCCTTGAAAACATACATTTGCTGGTCCCCACATGGGAATCGGAAGAACCATTACAATTTGTGAACTCTTGTGCCAAGTCACTATGCAGAACCAGTTTGCAATGGGAAGAGTGCAATTAAGTATTGATAACCCCGAACTGTCCAATCAGAACATTTGGTCTGCCCCAAAAGTTGCCATATTTTGTATGAAGTAAGGCAAGGAAAGGTATAATAACCCCTCATCTGTCATTACGGGAGGAGTTGCTTTTTGCGGTTACTCGTAGTTGCTGTTGCCGTCGTTCTTGGGTTATTCTTTAGTTGTTTTTGAAGGAGAGTCTTTGGGAGAGAGTTCTTGTTGGGTGGTTATTGTTCCTCTTTTTAATTTTTTGACTTTTCTAATTTTCATTAAGTTCTATGCTGCCAGTCTGGGTGTGAAATTGATCCATGCAGCGGATTGATGTATGGATATTGCTGAATTTCTGAACTTTATATTCAGAGATATTTCGCTATATCCTGTATTTTGCCTGACGGTTTGATCCCTTGGTGAGGGTCAGACAGTCTGTCTGAAGGAGTCTTTACCTGAGAATGCGGATAACTCCTTATTCAATCTGAAGCTATTCGTCGCCTGTTCATTGGTAAATGATTTATTGCATTTTTCCTAAATTTATGTTTAAATGAAATTTCTAAATGCTTAATTACACTTTAATAAATCTAAATTTCAAATTATGAGCTGTAGTAAATAAATGTAAGATTAAGGGGATTGATGAATGATTTAGATAAACAAAATTGAAATAACAGGAAATGAGTATTGTGGTTCTTAAGTTAATCACTGAAGATATCAAATGTTTTCCTAATTAATTGTGTTTTAGCTGGTTCTAATTCACCATCAACCAGTCCAACTAGTTGGTCCATCGACCAAACAGTGGAGTGCCTTGATAATAAAGTCAGGATTCTGAAAGTTGTTTATAGAATGTATAGAATTTATATATAAAGTAGTAAAACTGGTGCTCAATATCCATAATGATGGAGGAGCAATTGCTACCAGCTTCCAAGAGGCAATGCTTGCAATTAGCACCTGGATGGCCAATAATTGCTTAGAGTTAAACTCCGACAAAACGGAAGTTTTGATATTCGGAAACCTCCACCCGGTTTGGTCTACTACTTGGTGGCCTACCTCCCTGGGCTCACCACCACTTCCGGCAACCAAAGTGAGAAACCTAGATGTCATGTTTGATGACAAACTCACCTTTATGCCCCATGCCAACTCAATTGTTTCAACAGCCTTTCACGCGCTAAGAATGATAAAAAAAAACTCCTTCCATTCCTACCACTTGGTGCCAGAAAAACCCTAATAAGCACATTAGTTTTGTCAAAAATCGATTATTGCAATGGTCTCTTTCTTAATGCACAGGCAAAGGTCACCAATAAAATTCAGATGGTGCAGAATGCTGCAGCTAGGTTGATAACAAACACCCCCAAATAGCAGTCAATTGCTTCACAGGTCCGGAAACTCCACTGGTTACCAATCACCAGCTGTATAAAATTCAAAGCTCTCTGCATCACCTTCAAGGCCAGCCACAAAAATGGTCCCCACTTTCTAAGCAAGGCATTCTGTATCTATATCACCAATAGAGCCTTGCACTCTTTAACGGCCACCCTCCTGAAGGACCCCCGGACAAAGAAGGTTTCCCGGGGTGACAGAAGATTTGTTGTTGCCACAGCCAAATTATGGAACACCCTTCCCACTCACATTAAATCATGTCAAAATCTGCTCTCCTTCAGGAAACTCTTGAAGACATGGCTTTTTGACCAATAAGGGGCCGATTCCAATCCTGGGAAAAGGATGTACGAATCGTTGTACGGAGCGTTTTATCCGTACGACTCGTACCCGGTAAACTGTCCGAAGAACCTAGGAAGTACGATTCGTACAGAAAGCCTATTTCTGTACGTTTCGTACAAAAGACCGTACGGGTAAAAAAAAATAACGATTCTGATCCGGAACAGCTTGTACGCGACGTCCGGATGCATTCAAGCAGCGTTTTCCGGCCCAGCAAGTACGATTCGTCCCTACGTCACTCCGTACGGCTCTTTTTTCACGGGAGCCAAACACAGCCGTAAAAGCAGAGTCCGACGCGAACCGCTACGCAACGGAGCCCCGGTATGCGACCTACACTCATGAACCCCATCGTAAGTGTCATCCCGGTCCTCCTAGCCTACGACCTTGTGCACCGGACCCGACGCACACGCCGCAGAAGGTGAGAACAACACCCAGGGGCCGGGGGGGGGGGGTGAGGGGTAGGAAACATACCCCATACCCAAAGCAAAACCTATAATATGGAGCCCATACATTACCACCAGGGTCTGGTCACTTGGGGGGGCGTAGCCAGCAACCCCTGCGTACCGCAACAACGAAAGTGGACGTGTACGGTGCGTTGCACACGTACCCCTAGCACCAGTAGAACAGTCATACGGACCATACACACTCAATGCATGCGTGGGTACGGTGCGTTCCACACGTACCCCTACGGCACCAGTAGAACAGTCATACGGACCGTACACACGAAATGAATGCATGGGTACGGTGCGTTCCACACGTACCCCTACGGCACCAGTAGAACAGTCATACGGACCGTACACATGCAATGAATGCGTGGGTACGGTGCGTGGCACACGTACGCCTACGGCACCAGTAGAACAGTCATACGGACCGTACACACGCAATGAATGCATGGGTACGGTACATTCCACACGTACCCCTACGGCACCAGTAGAACAGTGATACGGACCGTACACACGCAATAAATGCGTGGGTACGGTGCGTGGCACACGTACCCCTATGGCACCAGTAGAACAGTCATACAGACCGTACACACGCAATGAATGCGTGGGTACGGTGCGTTCCACACGTACCCCTACGGCACCAATAGAACAGTCATACGGACCGTACACATGCAATGAATGCGTGGGTACGGTGCGTTCCACATGTACCCCTACGGCACCAGTAGAACAGTCATACAGACCGTACACATGCAATGAATGTGTGGGTACGGTGCGTTTCACACATACCCCTACGGCACCAGTACAATAGTGATACGGACCGTACACACGCAATGAATGCGTTTCACACGTACTCCTGCGGCACCAGTACATTTGGGATACGAGGCGTACACACGCCAGGAATGTGGGCTTACGGACTGGCCCTGCATGTTACCTTCATATTGGTGTGTGTGTAGGTCCAGGCCAGCAGTGTACTGCTTCAAGGGGGTGGGTGGGTGGGTGCAGAGGATTCCCAGCAGTGGCCACACATATAGGGGTGGTTGCAGATAAATACCAGCAGTGTCCAGACATATGGGGGTGGGTGTACAGGACTCCCAGCAGTGGACAGAGACATGGGGGTGGGTGCAGATGAATACCAGCAGTGCCCAGACATATGGGGGTGGGTGCAGAGGACTCCCAGCAGTGGACAGAGACATGGGGGTGGGTGCAGAGGACTCCCAGCAGTGGACAGAGACATGGGGGTGGGTGCAGACGACTCCCAGCAGTGGACAGAGACATGGGGGCAGGTGCAGATGAATACCAGCAGTGTCCAGACATATGGGGGTGGGTGCACTGGACTCCCAGCAGTGGACAGAGACATGGGGGTAGGTGCAGAGGACTCCCAGCAGTGGACAGAGACATGGGGGTGGGTGCAGACGACTCCCAGCAGTGAACAGAGACATGGGGTGGGTGCAGAGGACTCCCAGCAGTGGACAGAGACATGGGGGTGGGTGCAGATGAATACCAGCAGTGTCCAGGCATATGGGGGTGGGTGCACAGGACTCCCAGCAGTGGCCTGCAATATGAGGGGTGTGTGCAGATTAATACCAGCAGTTTCCAGACATATAGGGGTGGGTGCACAGGACTCCCAGCAGTGGACAGAGACATGGGGGTGGGTGCAGAGGACTCCCAGCAGTGGACAGAGACATGGGGGTGGGTGCAGACGACTCCCAGCAGTGGACAGAGACATGGGGGTGGGTGCAGAGGACTCCCAGCAGTGGACAGAGACATGGGGGTGGGGTGCAGATGAATACCAGCAGCGTCCAGGCATATGGGGGTGGGTGCACAGGACTCCCAGCAGTGGCCTGCAATATGAGGGGTGTGTGCAGATGAATACCAGCAGTGTCCAGACATATGGGGGTGGGTGCACAGGACTCCCAGCAGTGGACAGAGACATGGGGGTGGGTGCAGAGGACTCCCAGCAGTGGACAGAGACATGGGGGTGGGTGCATATCACTCCCAGCAGTGGACAGACATGTGAGGGGTGGGTGCAGAGTACTCCCAGCAGTGGACAGACATATATGGGTGGGTGCAGAGGACTCCCAGCAGTGGACAGAGACATGGGGGTGGGTGCAGATGAATACCAGCAGTGTTCAGACATATGGGGGTGGGTGCACAGGGCTCCCAGCAGTGGACAGAGACATGGGGGTGGGTGCAGACGACTCCCAGCAGTGGACAGAGACATAGGGGTGGGTGCAGACGACTCCCAGCAGTGGACAGAGACATGGGGGTGGGTGCAGAGGACTCCCAGCAGTGGACAGAGACATGGGGGTGGGTGCAGATGAATACCAGCAGTGTCCGGACATATGGGGGTGGGTGCACAGGACTCCCAGCAGTGGACAGAGACATGGGGGTGGGTGCAGACGACTCCCAGCAGTGGACAGAGATATGGGGGGTGTACATCATTATCAGATGACCACACCTACATGGTGGTATGGATGCATCCCTAACTTTGGAATATTTTGATAGTGCTATGACTACACATCACTGACAGCAGTGTCCCACTCGCAGGAGGATGGATGTCTTTCACACACTGCATGACACACCACATGTGGGTGTGAGGACATATAACACATGCATACCCACCCATGGCGGATGCAGCACAATACACACCCTGATATCATGCCACAAGACTGTATAGTCATGTAACTGCCTACAAAACTAAGATAGCCAAAGGGGACACACACTGTCACGCACATCCCAGGACTGATAGGAATGTCCAGGTGCTGAGCCAGCCACCAAGATGTTATCTCTCATGGAAGGAATAGGGTGGAAGTACCCTAGATACAATGCCCACAATTGCCAGTCAGGTGTCTGGGTGTGCGTTGGACAGACATGGGAGAGGGAAGTGTGAATGGGTCTGGGGTAGGGGGGGGCGGAGCGCTGCAGGAGACTAACTGCTGCTGTCAGGGAAGAGTCCATGGACCGCAGAATCCTGCGTTGGTCAGACATCGTTGCTGACATGCCCTCCATGAACGGCACCATCTGTGTGAGCAGTTTAGTGTGTCCATGGAGGACATTTAGCACCGATGCCTGCCCAACCTGCAACTGCCGCAGTATGTCCACAGACTCTTCACTGAGGGCAGCAGGGGTGACAGGGGCAGGGGGTGAGGTGCCTGGGCCGAAGGAGACATGGTGGGCCTCTGCACGGACAGAAGGGACGGGAGCAACTGGGAGGGCGGAGATGATAACGGAGAAGTCGGGGACAGATGTGGGGATGCTGCCAGGTGGTGTTGCAGCCTCCGCCTCCCCCAGGAGGTCAGCGTCAGACCTGTCGGCGGCGTCGCTGGTATCATGTCCAGACAGGTCCTCTGACTGACTCCCCTCGCCCTCCGTGCCACTGGCTCCTCCTGACTCCACAGCACTGGTGGCACTGTCGCTGGGTCCCTCCTCCAGGTCCGTGCAGGTGTCTCCCTCAGTTGCGGATGATGATGCTGTGGGCAAGGAGAAGAAACCGAAATGCATCAGTCACCTGTATACATCTGACACATGAGCACGAAAAGCAATTGGTCACAGTGCATATCAGGCAATTGTGAAGGGTGGTATGGAGGGGGTTGGAAGGAGACACCGTGACTCTTCAAATGGGCTGAATGATCGGTTTTATTGAATTTAAACACCGCTCTCTCCAAGTGTCCCGGATGGTGTAGGGTCGTCTGGCTTGTGGAAGTCCTGGTCAAGGGTTCCTCCTCAGGGGCCGTCTCCTCGTCAGTTGCCAAGGAAAGAAACACACAGGGATACAAAGGTAAGTAGGCTTGAAGGGGGCATAGGAGAATGGAGGGGGAAAAGGTTGTGAGGGGTCACCGGGGCTACCACCGTCTGCCGTGTCTCACTTAATCAAAAAAATACAAGAGGTTCCTAGGTACAGAGGTGTGGCTGTGGGGTGAAGACTGCTAACAAAAGAACACCCAACACTCAGGCTCCCCGCGTCTCCGTGACCTCCCTCACACCAATCACCCCGTCCCTTCCCGTGATTGTGAAAGGCTCAGGATACGATCACGTACCTTTCCCAGCCACGCTCCTCCAGGAACGTGGCGGGGCGAGTGGCGTATCTGTTGGCCTCCTGGCTCCGTCGACGGCGCACCTCGGCGTCTGCTGTATCCTTCAGTCGTGTTCTCTCGATCTCCGCTGCTCTCTCGCTCCTGTCGTGTCTCCTTCTCTCCGCTCTCGCTGCTTCCTCCGGCTTTCGCGCTCTCCTCCTCTTCCGGGTTCCCCTTACGAGGGAGCGGGGCTCCTGATTGGGTGGCGGCCTCTGACGTGATTCCTGCAGACTCCTCCCACAGGGATTCCCCGTTTGCGTTAAAGGGACCGTACGAGTCCTGTGGCCGGGGCGGAAAGGAACAGTCAAGTATCTCTCCAGCTCGTTCGTCCATAGCAGTGACCCCGTGACAGCAATGCATCATGAGTAACAGCTAGATTACTCCGCACATATGTCAGCCCGGTACTGCCCAGTTGGTAGACCCACTATGCCACTTGGACACAAGGAAAAAAAGAACACACCAGGCCACTACCTGAATGAGAAATACACTGAGAAGCTAGTGTCTGTGAACCGGTGAGCACAGCAATATAATGAAGTCATGCCACCTCTTGTTTACCCTGAAAGAAACAGTAGTGGTGCACCCAACGTAAACTGACACACCTCAATACTCAAGGTGTCACCACACTCAGAGACCTGTAAGTACTTTGGAACAGAAAACAAAAACATTTTGGTACCTTGGGAATCCCAATACTTTACACAATCGACATGTTTGGAATGTGCCAATTCGCCATTTCGCAAAAAGAACACTCATGTGCCTGCATGAAATATGTCTCACAAGGCAGTGAACACAAAACTACATTTACACTGTCATTGAAGAAGCTGGCACCTTTTCTAAGAAGCCACTGTTAGAAATGAATGGTGTTGCAAAAAGTACATATACATGGGCCCACGGAGGTCTGGATGTCTTGAGACTTGTTAGTTTGTATCACCAACAACAAAGGAGTCTCACAAAATCCAGACCACTGTGGGAACATATATATGGAGTATCTGCAACACCATTTAATTCTAACAGTGGCTTCTTTGCAAAGGTGCCAGCGTGTTCCATGAAAGTGGAAATATAGTTTGGTGTGCACTTCTTTGGGAGACATCTTTCATGCAGGCACATCAGTGTTCTCAACACAAATCATCAAATTACCACATTTAAAACATGAAGAACTGTTGACAAGTGCTGTGAGTGCCAAGGTACAATTTTTTTAGAGTAACAACTTGAATTATGTCAGTTGCCACATGGCCATCTGTCACCTGATTACACAGTTGGCTACACATATGACCTACTGCCTGTCATCTGGAGTGGCACCAATGTCCACACCCAGGACAATGCATGAGCTACTGGGCCTGCAATTGGGGTGTTAAAAAGCATAGCTGTACTGTGGAGACACCCTCATGGCAAGCCAGAATGTCCACACAGATGTCAGCACACAAAGTCCAAACTGCGTTGCATCTGAACCACACACAGGTGCCAAAAATGTATGAGCAGGAATCATGTATTAGAAAAAATGACACAGGCTGCAAAGCACGAACATTAAGCACTGGCCAGCATCACAGGGGCACTGCACGGTGATCCTGTGTACAGCCAATTCTCACACACAGGTCAGATCTGGCAAGGAAAAATCAGGGGTGTCCATGTAGGCCTCTCCCGCACAACCACCCATACCTAAGTCAATGTGATTGATACAGATCAAGAAGTGACACCTCTTATTCAGGGTAACAAAAACTGTGCAGGAAAAATTGCTAGATTTACACAACATCACCTCCTAGGGCTGGCAACACATATTTGTGACAAACAACCAGCAACAGATTGTTGTGAATAGCCACACAGGCACTGCCCAGTGTGAGTATGCACAAGCAAAATGGTGTATCCCTGTCCAGTGGACACATGTAGCACACATTAGAAAAATACGAACTAGGCCAGAGACTAATGCCACAGAGGCAGACCTATGCTGAACCCACAGAGAATGTGCACAGTGTTAGATGACACACATGATTAGGAGGCCAGGGTGTCTCAGGGGACTGTAGTGGGCACACTGCTCTGTGTTCCTGGAATGAGCTGACTGTACCATGAGCAACCGTCATGGCACTATGCATATCTCACACTCATGCACATCATGTCTGAGGCCACCACATTGGTCATGCATGCTGCAAGGGTGTTCAGTTGAAACCTCACACTCCTATGTTGAGAATCATCATCAGTGCAAACAAATATGGACCCCCAACATAGTGAACAGGTCATGGCACAGGCAAGGTACCAACACAAGTCACAGACCACCCTCCCACATGATGCAGAAAGCAATGTGCACTTAGATTTACTGGAACCTTAGATGACCATGTGCAAATGTGATTACACACAGACCAGGGGACACATGTCAAGGAGGGGAAGGGATGAAAAAGAGCACCAGGTGACATTGGGGAACAGAAAATGCACTGCACATATAAACTCTGGGAGTGTATCCAGGCTACAGAGCACTTCCAAAAGCTGGTGACACATAACACAACAAACAGCCATGTACCTACCCCCTCGTTGCTGCAGTCTCTCCTGTAACAGCCTATCGAGGTCAGGGAATACCACCGCCAGGACACGGGTCATGTGGGGGGTCAGGCGTCGGCGCCCGCCGTGGGGGCGAGGAGAGTCGATCCCCAGCTGGACCCAGGCGATCCGCCGGGTCCAACACCGGATGTCCTGCCACCTTTTGTGGACCTGGGGCAGGCTCCGACTACGCTCCCCCGCAGATCTCACGGCCCTGACGTTGTCCCTCCAGATCACCCCCTTCTCGTAGGCAGCTACCTGTCAGGATGACAAAGTGACACAACATCAATACACCTGCTCCATGTCCCAGAGACACACATTTGAACATCTTTAAAATGTTGAACAGGGCATAGGATGCTGACAGGAATTGCATCATTCACAATAAGAAATTGGCCTGTGTGCAAGCCCCAATGCACTACATGGCATTGAAAGTCAACAGGTGGCATGAGGGGTGCGTCACACTCACTAATCATGGCACACACTGTGCAGCACATGCAACAGCAGGCTGATGGCCAGCACGTGTCAAGCAGTCACATGTCCCACTCCACTGACGCACCCTCAGCAGACTAGACAGACACACCCAGGCACAGATCACTCGCCTGTCAGTCACAACAGCGGATACAACCCTCACTCTGCACATGTGTCACTTGCCAGTGGGGTGTCACAGGCGTTGTGCCAGCTCTGCAAGTCAGACACACAGCACGACTTACTTGTCACATCAGATAGGTAGATCTGTTGCCTCTTCCATGCAGATGTGGTGCAACACTTCACATAGACACTCACCCACATGACAAGGAACATTCACACACATCAATGTCCATGAGGTCGTACACATCATTTGGACACTCTCACCACAGGTCCACTCAACTCATACACATCTGTGGGTACAGTCACCTGTCACACCGGGGGGACCACTGAATCACCTCAGGACAATAGGAAAAAGCCACCAAGGATTTGCCAGGCAGAATGTGTCATTCACTATGCAGTGATTGTCACAGTAAGCACAATGCAAGTGAGGAGTGCACACAGGAACTACCTCATGCTCTGCATGAGAGACATAAGCATGTCCCCCCCTGGGAGCCACTCTAAACAACATTGCATGTCTGTCACACCTGGACACAATGCCAGAAGTGACAGTCACACAACAGGTGCATAGGGAAAGGTAGTGGAGTCAGCACTCACCTGCTCCCCTGGTCTCCCATACAGCTTGGGGTACTGTGGGAAGAGGACGTCCAGCAACGCCCCATTCTCCTCCAGGGTGAATGGCTGGGCCCTCTCCACAGTACGTGACATGGTCCAGAGGAAGCAGAGACAGCAGCAGTGTGGTCGACTGGAAAGTTGTGCAGGCAAGTGCCCTCTCATGGGTTCTGGCTGCCTTATATCTGTCTTGCTGAGGGGCATTCATTGTGAGGAGTACATAGTGATTGGTCAGACACATTTGCATCGTACGTTTACTTCAATCCCTTTAAACATACACCTATGACACGCATTTGCATCGTTCAAATTTTGAGCATCATGTCTAGTCAACAACCACTTTGCAACATTGTATTTTTTGGCCAACTGACTGTTCCAGGACACCTGATGGACACATTTCAACTGAAAACTCAGTATCCATGACAACCAGCATGCATTTAGGGCCTAATACTTGTCCCTTATGAGTCCCCTATGTAATTTTGAAATCCACACACAGATACGGTGCGTTTCACACGTACCCCTATGGCACAAGTACAATGGTGAAACAAAGCATACACACGCGATGATTGCGGGTGTACGGTGCATTTCACACATACCCCTACGGCACAAGTACAATAGTGAAACGAAGCGTACACACGCAATGATTGCGGCTGTACGGTGCGTTTCACACGTACCCCTACGGCACAAGTACAATGGTGAAACGAAGCGTACACACGCGATGATTGCGGGTGTACGGTGCGTTTCACACGTACCCCTACGGCACAAGTACAATGGTGAAACGAAGTGTACACACGCGCTGATTGCGTGTGTACGGTGCGTTTCACACGTACCCCTACGGCACAAGTACAATGGTGAAACGAAGCGTACACACGCGATGATTGCGGGTGTACGGTGCGTTTCACACGTACCCCAACGGCGCAAGTACAATGTTGAAACGAAGCGTACACACGTGCTAATTGCGGGTGTATGGTGCGTTTCACACGTACCCCTACGGCACAAGTACAATGGTGAAACGAAGCGTACACACGCGATGATTGCGGGTGTATGGCGCGTTTCACACGTACCCCTACGGCACAAGTACAATAGTGAAACGAAGCGTACACTCGCGATGATTGCGGGTGGACGGTGCGTTTCACACGTACCCCTACGGCACAAGTACAATAGTGAAACGAAGCGTACACATGCGATGATTGCGGGTGTACGGTGCATTTCACACGCTTACAATGGTAATACAGGCGTAGACATGCCAGGAATGGAGGGCTACGAGTCGCACAAGGATGTCCATCAAGTACTTGTTATTGCATACTTTCATGTGCAGGCCCTAGGTGTGTCAGCCAGTGATATTGCACATGTCATCTCATCTAGTTGCACAATTGATGTGTGATGACCTGTGTACACATGTCATGTGTGATGGGGCACAAAGTGGCACACATCAGCTTGACACTTGCCACATGTGTGTCTGTAGTCCAACTGTGTCATGCACAGCAGCAGTGGGATGGCACAGTCATCACCACCCGCACCTGTCTCCTGATGCCAGGGACACTCTCTCAACTGACATGTCATGATCAGCGTGCCCCTATGTGACTATGTCAGATGTGTGTCATGTGTTCCCATGAGCTTGCTGTTAGTGTTCCATCAACTGCATCTGCTGTTGGTGCATCCAACATGGGTCTGTGTGGAGATGGGCATGGCATACATCTACGCACACCATGCCACATGTGGATTCCCACGGCTGTAGCATCTGTGTGCATCGGACATCATATTTTCCCAGGCATACATGTCTACATCGTCTCAATGGCTGTGTTTAATTGTTGTCACGTGTACCCCTTCATCGCAATGTGTCTCATATGTACATTTGGCATTCCATGTGACCTGTGCGTGTGCCTTGCAGTCAACTGTCTGGATGAGATGACATCCTTCCAATGCAGCTATGTGGATGTGTTTCACTCCGGTGATATCTCTGGCTGTTCACTCAGACTTGCCCCCAGCTCATTTCAGGGCCTGTCATGTAGACTTGACAATCAACAGGTGTATCTGGCTTTTCGTAGGAGTGCCAGCAAGGTGGCATATGTGTCCTGGATGTATTGCACACACCAGACTCCATAGTTACCTGATATGTAGTAGCAGTTTAGCATGTGCTATGTTCATTGACATTGATGTTAGCAGACTCTCAATCTTCATGATTCCTAACAATGTCTTGCAGGGCACCGCCTGTCCCAAGAACAATGCAAGACTTGGCTGCCATGAGGGAACGTGCCTGCATCCGACGTTACAGATTCACTCAACAGTTAATTGAGGACTTGACCGACAGGCTGGCACCACACCTCTAACCGCGACACAGGTATCCTACTGCGCTGACCCCAAAGATGAAGGTGATGGCAGCCCTACATTGTTTTGCCACAGGTACATTTCAATTGACCATAGCTGATATTGGTGGGATGTTACAGACAATGTTCAGCCGTGTCCTGCGTGATGTTTTGGCAGCCATGAATTCATCAAATTTCCTACTCCTGGGGAGTTGACCGATGTCAAGGGTGATTTCTATGCCCTGGGAGGGATGCCCCATGTCATTGGGTCCATTGATGGGACACATGTGGCTTTGGTACCACCACAGGCACAGGAGCAAGCCTATCACAACCGTAAACATTACCACTCAATAAATGCCCTTGTGGTGTGTCTTGCTAACATGCTGATTTCTCATGTCTGTGCACGTTTTCCAGGATCAGCACACGATGCCTACATCATGAGGCGTAGAAGGGTGCCACAAATGATGCTGCGGATGCACAACGAACGAGCATGTCTTGTTGGTGGGTATAGTCTGTTGGTCCAGTGTGTTGCGGTATCTTTGGCTCTTACGGCATCTCCTGACCCACTTATTTACATGATGTTTCCATGTAGGGGACTCTGGATATCCCAACATGCCATGGCTAATGACACCTCTCCGCAACCCAAGAACAGCTGCAGATCACAGGTACAACACTGCACACGGGCAGAGCAGGCGAGTGATTGAGAGGACGTTTGGCCTCCTGAAGAGCCGATTCCGGTGCCTTGACAAGACAGGTGGGTCCCTCCCATATGCACCGGAGAAGGTGTGCAAAATCATCATGGCAGTTGAGAAGTCAGTGCCACTCATCCTTCATCCTGATGAGGAGCAACACCCACCCGTGGAGGATCCAGGGCTTGGTCACGAGGCAAGTGATGAGGAGGAGGAGGATATCCGGAGTCAGCTCATACGCAAGTTCTTCGCATAATGGTGAGTCACTGGGTATGAGTGTGCAAGCTTGTAGCATTGAGTGGCATGTGTTGCAATGTGTGTGTCCAGCTGACTGAATGCAAAGTGACTTTGATGTGTGTACTGATGTGTCACTCGAGTGATGATGTCATGCCACACAGTTTTGCGGAGAGACTTTCTTTGAAATTTGCATTTGTCCAACATTGTTCATGTTTCTTAACTGACCATGTGTGCGGCGAGATTTGTTTTAGGTGACTTCTTGTGTGTCTGTCATTCCCAGGTTTTTGCGCCTGTTGTCTGCTCGTGTCATCTTTGTCCTCCTGCTATTCCTCATGAGGATTGCAACGTGTGCTGAATCAGCGTTCCATGCACGGACATGTGGAAATGTCAGTTTGGGTAAGGATTGCAGCAATGCTTTTTGGTGGTGGTACGGGTTGGGAATGTGTGGGGACTGCTTCTGTGCATGTTGTGGTACCATGCATACATGTCTTCTCACCATGGAGCATATAACATGTAGCATCACTCCCATGACATGATAGTCACCCTTCTTGACAGTCATCTGTAGTGGAGTGTGGAGTCTGATGAAGGCATCAATGTGCGTAAACCTGGCCTCTGAAACATTGCTGATGCTACGGGTGGACATAGTGTGGGACATCACAACAACTGGCTCTATGGTGATTTGCAGCATCTCTGTGTGCAGCAGGATGTGTTTGGCTCATCCCCTTGACTTGTTTGCCAGTTCAGTGGGATTTACAACATCCTTGTTGTGAAGGGGGGGTCCAGCGTATGTCCCACATGTTCTGTCAACTGACCTGTGAGTCTGTTCGTATGAATGCATTTCCCTTTGTGTGAGTTTGTGCAATAAAGGTGTTCTGCACAATCCAAAGTGCCTCATCTCTGCCACTGCAGATCTCTTGCCAGTTTGCATGCGTCATCTATGGCATAATTGTCAAAGATTGAGCATATGAGTGTATGTGTACTTCGGCAACATGCATGCATTTCTTCATGGCTAATAATCTCTATTGTGAATGAAGTACCTGGTTGTGTATGTATTTGTGCAGGTTGCTTCCCACGACGGGACGTCAACGCCTGCTGGCGGTGTGTCTCCTGTGCGCAGCTCCGCATTTTGTTGCCTGATCCTGTGGCCGTCATTTTTGTTGATTCTTCATACATTTTCTCGGAGTGCCCAAGAGTAACCTGACACTCCTTCCTGTTAGAAGGCGACCTCAGAGGAGCCCGGAGGTGGCCCTGACTATCCTGAGACCAACCCTCGAGGTATCGTAGCCGGGCACTGGCGGGAGACTCCTCAAGGGAGGAATCTCGTATCTAGGATCGCACACTTGGCACCACACGACAAAGAGACGCCACACCGTGGGTTCTTAAGAACAAATCTTTATCAAATCGGAGTCGTAGGATCTTTATGATCAGCACGGCAAGTATATACAAGTAGAGCACGGGCTCACAGAGTCTCGGGAAGGGGTAGGAGGTAGCGGGACAGTCTTTGTGGTTATGGATCAAATGCAGGGGCGTACCCGGCGCACAGCTCACAATCCTCGAGCTGGGGGATACGCTTGTCATCGTCGGGGTCCGGCGGGACCAGGAGAGTCTGTGGGAGCCGCGAGTCACTCATCAGGGCTCAAGCACAAGTTCGGAGGTCTTACGATCTTCAGGGAGCCGCGAGTCACTCAGCAGGGCTCAAGCACAAGTTTGGAGGTCTTACGATCTTCAGGGAGCCGCGAGTCACTCAGCAGGGCTCAGGTGTTTCCAAAGGCGAATCTGCCGGATAGTCCCAGAGCACCCCTTGTTATAGGTCGACCCCTCTTTGATGTCCGGAGTCTGTGCAGGCAGGGGTCTTGTCACCTGGGGGTCACTTGTCGGGGTTTCCTGCCAGTGTCTTTTGATCCTTTCAGGGCCGGGTTGGGAGGAGTCCCAGACACCCAGCAGGCGTGGAGCCAGCCCTCGGGGAGGCCGGAGGGCCGATCGAAACCCACCTTCCCAGGGGAGCTCAGAGGTGCGATGGAAACTGCTCCTCCCTCTTGTCATGACCTGCATCGCACAACGACCACAGCTAAAACTACACCTCCCAGAACACCTTTCTCGGCCGTCACGGAGCACTAGGACCAGCTAGCATCCTGATTGGGAGGCTATATAGCCCCGCCCATGCCGAGAAACGGGGCTTGACAATCATTCCCGTTCTTCAAGCTCCGAACACGCCAGGCGGACGGTGTTCCCCGCCGGAGGTCGGGCGTGCTTCAATCCCAGCTGTTCCTAGCCTTTGGTTCGATTCCCGGTCCCAGCTTCGCCGCGCGAAGGTAAGACGCCAGGCGGAAGGTTGTCCCCGCCGGAGGTCGGGTGTCTTCAACGCAACCCTCGTCCTTTCCTTCCCCTAAAACTTACTAGGGGATTCTTGTTTTGTTAGGTAATTAGATGGAAGCACCGATAGTGGTGATCTTGGGTAGCGCGTTTTCACTGTGAAGTCAACAGTGAAAGGATAGCGCTAATACACATTCTCGCTAGAGACTGTTATCTCGTGGGACCCGCCTCTACGAGAGGATTCTCGGAGTTCCTCCACATTCAATCAGGTAGGGAGGGGGACTCATTTCACTGATACCATACGGGTGTGTGTCTGCCGGAGACACGTTGGGAAACCTACTCACCATTTGTTTTGTCCTTTCAGTTGGTCTACCAACGCTCGTGTGCTGGACCTGCCAATACCTAACTCCTATCTACCTCGACACTACCCCACAGGATTCCTTGTTCCACCCTCCTTTCCCGGGGGAACGTCTGTCCATAGAGAAGGGTGGTTCTCTCTAGGGCACGACGCGCTTTCGGGAGAGAGGGACTCTGCATCAACCGTCGTTCCTGCTGCCTTCTAGCCAGGTTAGTGGCACCCCGCCGTGTGCTCCTGAACACGGTTGTGACAGATTGTCAAGCCCAAGTTGAATAGGCAGCCCGGACGATGGACCCCAATATGGCTATGACCTCCTTGCTCGAGGGCCTGGCGGCACTACAGCAAGAGGTACACACATCAAGAATGGAAAACCAGGAGTTAAGAAAGGAGCTGGGAACGCTCCGAAGGGAGGTTGCCTGCATTTCACGCCAGGAAAAAGGACAAAGGTCCTATATTAAAGACTGGACGCTTCCTCCTCCTCTCTCGGCTACCTCACCCACAGCGGGAGCACCAGGGCCAGGGTCCTTTTCGTCAACCACTCCACAAGACGCCTCCGTCCCCACCGTCCACGTCATACAAACGCAAAGCATCCCTCTTGCCCCTCCCGAGAGATTCTTCGGGGATCCGAAGAAATTTGAAGTATTTCTGAATCACAGCAGACTCCACTTTTTGTGCAAACCCGCAATCTTCCGTGACGACGAGGCAAAAACCTCATTTATGATGTCATACATGGGAGGGAATGCCGCTAGTTGGACCATCCCCCTGATGGCACGCAACGACCCCGTACTTCACAACTTTCAAGACTTTTGCACAGAAATGAGAAAGTTGTTCGACCGAAAATCCCACATGATGTCCCTCGACCGTGAGCTCTTGACTCTCCGGCAGGGATCCCAAGACTTACTGACGTATATCACGTCCTTTAATCGCCTCGTTGTAGAAACAGACTGGCCTCCAGAAAAAAGAACGACGCTGTTCTTTCAAGGATTAAGGAGCGAATTAAAAGATGTCCTGGCTCAAGTTGTCCAGTTACCCAACACCTGTGAGGAACTGATCGAACTCACGGTCCAATTGGACCATCGTTTGCTAGAACGAAAAAACGAGAAAGGAAGAACGGGCACTTCATTCGAGAGTGCCGGGCCAGAGCTAACGCTGCAGAGAGACCCAACCTGTCTCTGAAACAAGCTGCAGCTCTCCTCCCAGTTCCGGAAAACTAGAGCGCCCAAGACCGCAGGAGACCACTGCCTTGGGTAAGGAGCTAGAACAGGTCTCAGCTTCCCTTGCTAACACCATCCAACCTTCTGTAGCACACATGAACGTGTGCGTTAAGCTATGGACGGGACCCACTGCTACCGTGGAGGTGGCTGCACTCCTGGATTCAGGAGCCACCGGGAATTTTATTGACCAACAATACGCACGTTCCATCGGCGTGTCGTACGTTAGAAAAGAAACTTCCGAAGTGGTCAAGGCAGTGGATGGGAAACCCCTTACTTCCGGACCCATCCGATATCGCACGGTTCCTCTCCCCATGCAAGTGGGAAGGAATCACCACGAAACCTTGCAATTTGATCTCATTGATGCCCCTCACTTCCGCCTAATCCTGGGGATGCCTTGGCTTACCCTGCATGACCCCATTATCCGATGGGCTGAACGATCCGTTTCCCTTACGTCCGAGTACTGCAGGGAACACTGCCTCGTGGAATCTCAACCCATGGGAGAGGAGAATAGTACGTTGGCTGGGATGTTGGCAGAAGGATGTGAGGAGGAAATCTACTGTTGCACTACAGTATTGCCGATACCATACCAGGAATACCTCTCCGTCTTTGACAAGGAAAAAGTCACACGTTTACCCCCCCATCGGTCGTACGATTGCCGGATAGACCTGCTTCCCGGAGCCAACATACCATGTAGTAGGGTGTATGCCCTAACAGAGCCAGAAACCCGATACTTGAAAACTTATCTGGACGAAAACCTTGCCTCTGGATTTATCCGGCATTCCTCCTCTCCTGCGTCGTCACCCCTTTTTTTTATATCGAAGAAGGACTGTGACGAATTACGGACTTGCATTGACTACAGAGCATTAAACAAAATAACAGTAAAAAATCGCTATCCTCTGCCCCTCATTCCCGTCCTCTTGGACCAGTTGAAAGGAGCTCGTGTTTTCACGAAATTAGACCTACGAGGGGCATACCACCTGGTTAGAGTACGAACTGGGGACGAGTGGAAGACAGCTTTCAGGACCAAATTTGGGCTATATGAGTACCAGGTTATGCCTTTTGGACTATGCAACGCCCCCGCCGCTTTCCAATTCTTCATGGACGAAGTGCTGCGGGGGTTGTTAGATACCATCTGCATAGTCTATATAGACGATATCCTCATATACTCAGAAAACCTCCAGGAACATGAGGTACATGTTAAAACCGTACTAGACAGACTCCGAGTACATTCCCTATACGCTAAATTGGAGAAGTGTCTTTTCCATGTGACCGAAATAGCGTTTCTGGGATATATCATTAATGCCCAGGGATTTCAGATGGACGCAGGAAAAGTAGAAGCCATCACGCTTTGGAAAGCTCCCAGTAATGTCAAGACCATTCAAAGCTTCCTTGGATTTGCCAACTATTATAGACGTTTTATCAAGGACTTTTCACGAATAATCCATCCCATCACGCGTCTACTCCGAAAGAACATCTCCTTTGTGTGGGATTCCGAAGCAGAACAAGCGTTTCAGGAACTAAAGAACCGTTTCACCCACGCACCCATCTTACGGCACCCCAATCCCAGTTTGCCGTATCAACTAGAGACGGATGCATCACAATATGCCCTAGGAGGCATCCTCTCTCAAAGACACCCCGACACGGGCCAAGTACATCCGGTGGCCTATTATTCTAAAAAACTGAGTCCCAGTGAGATTAATTATTCCATCACCGACAAAGAACTCCTAGCCATCAAATGAGCATTTGAAGAATGGCGACACTATCTTCAAGGGGCCAGGCACACCGTGGAAATCTACACTGATCATCGGAACCTGCTGTTCCTAAAGTCAGCTAAAGCACTTACACCCAGACAGCTCCGATGGTCCTTGTTTTTTTCGGATTATGATTTTGTGATAAAATACAGGCCAGGAGCCCAAAACGGAAAAGCTGATGCCCTGTCACGCCTACCATGTCCACAGGAAGACTCCCCTGAAGGAGTCAGTGACAGTCCTCCTATCCTTTCGGTGGAAGTTTTTCAACCACAGTCTCTAGCCACTACCTTCTCAGAATCCTTTCTGAAAGAACTACAGGAAACCCACCTACATCTTGAGCAGCAAGAATGGATCGCCGAACACCCAGAGATTCGAACCGACATCAACGGCCTTCTATACCATGACCAGAGATTATTCCTCCCAGAAAAAGCCCATCAAGAACAAATACTGTCCTGGACCCACGACACCACCATAGGAGGACACCTCGGAGAAAATAAAACCATCGCATACATAGAGAGATCATTTTGGTGGCCCACCATGAAAAACGACATCAAGGATTACATCAGGAAATGCTCAATTTGCGCCCAAAGCAAGACCAGCCATAAGAAACCGACAGGATTGCTTCGTCCCATCCCAATCCCAGCACATCCATGGCATACGGTATCAATGGATTTTATAGTGGAGATGCCCTCATGCCAAGGCTATACCACCATATTGGTGGTAGTTGATCATCTCACCAAGATGGGGCACTTCATTCCCCTAAAACGCTTACCTACCTCTGCCGAACTAGCACTCGCCTTTCTTCAACATGTAGTGAGGGCACATGGACTACCCAAGGTACTCATCACCGACAGGGGCTCCCAATTTACATCCCGATTTTGGAAGGCCTTATGCACCACCATGGGAGTGGACACAAGGCTCTCAACCAGCTATCATCCCCAAACAGACGGGAAGACTGAACGTCTCAACCAAACCCTTGAACAGTATCTACGCTGCTTTTCCTTACAAAACGCCATGGATTGGTTCCCGTTACTCTGGATAGCTGAGTTTTCTTACAACAACGCTGATCATTCTACCCTCGGTTGTTCCCCGTTTTATTGCTTACATGGGTACCATCCTAACATGCTTCCGTTCGACTGGCCTGCAGAGACCAAGCACCCCACCATACAAGAACACCACGCTCATCTCCGACAAATCCTTAAGGAAGCGAAACGCCAACTGAAAGACGCTCAAACTGCGCACAAGCTATATGCCGATCAACATAGAAACCAAGAACCTAGCTATCAGATTGGAGATAAGGTATGGCTAGCAACAAAACACCTACGCCTCAAGGGGGTGGGTAAGCTAGGCCCAAAATACATAGGCCCGTATTGCATTGAACGTGTGATCAATCCAGTAGCCATACGTCTGACCCTTCCCCCTTCCTGGAACATCCACCCAGTTTTCCATGTATCCTTACTAAAGCCATGTCCAGACGACGTGCGACTACCCGTACATCCCCCACCTGTGGAAATCGAAGGACGAGCGGAATATGAAGTCCGAGAACTCCTGGACTCTAGAATAGTGAAGGGAAGGGTACAGTATCTAGTGGATTGGAAGGGATATGGGGCGGAAGATCGAACCTGGGAGCCTCTTTCGAACTTGAACTGCCCAAGACTAATCCGGAAATTCCATACGAAGCATCCAGGGAAACCTGGCCAACCGCCGAGACGGCGGTCCTCAAGGGGGGGTTCTGTCATGACCTGCATCGCACAACGACCACAGCTAAAACTACACCTCCCAGAACACCTTTCTCGGCCGTCACGGAGCACTAGGACCAGCTAGCATCCTGATTGGGAGGCTATATAGCCCCGCCCATGCCGAGAAACGGGGCTTGACAATCATTCCCGTTCTTCAAGCTCCGAACACGCCAGGCGGACGGTGTTCCCCGCCGGAGGTCGGGCGTGCTTCAATCCCAGCTGTTCCTAGCCTTTGGTTCGATTCCCGGTCACAGCTTCGCCGCGCGAAGGTAAGACGCCAGGCGGAAGGTTGTCCCCGCCGGAGGTCGGGCGTGCTTCACTCCCAGCTGTTCCCGAGCGTTTGATTCGGTTCCCGGTCCCAGCTTCGCCGCGCGAAGGTAAGACGCCAGGCGGAAGGTTGTCCCCGCCGGAGGTCGGGTGTCTTCAACGCAACCCTCGTCCTTTCCTTCCCCTAAAACTTACTAGGGGATTCTTGTTTTGTTAGGTAATTAGATGGAAGCACCGATAGTGGTGATCTTGGGTAGCGCGTTTTCACTGTGAAGTCAACAGTGAAAGGATAGCGCTAATACACATTCTCGCTAGAGACTGTTATCTCGTGGGACCCGCCTCTACGAGAGGATTCTCGGAGTTCCTCCACCTTCAATCAGGTAGGGAGGGGGACTCATTTCACTGATACCATACGGGTGTGTGTCTGCCGGAGACACGTTGGGAAACCTACTCACCATTTGTTTTGTCCTTTCAGTTGGTCTACCAACGCTCGTGTGCTGGACCTGCCAATACCTAACTCCTATCTACCTCGACACTACCCCACAGGATTCCTTGTTCCACCCTCCTTTCCCGGGGGAACGTCTGTCCATAGAGAAGGGTGGTTCTTTCTAGGGCACGACGCGCTTTCGGGAGAGAGGGACTCTGCATCAACCGTCGTTCCTGCTGCCTTCTAGCCAGGTTAGTGGCACCCCGCCGTGTGCTCCTGAACACGGTTGTGACACCTCTCTCATCCCAATGGGAGCGCGATGTCCTCCAGCCGGAGTGGCACCTCTAGGCCAGGGTCGCGCTGGGGCCGGGCGGCCATCTTGGTGCATGAAGTGGGCACGCGGGCCCGATGTGGCCGAAAGGAGGAAGGCCACGGACGGGGAAGTCCGGGTCGGTGTGTGTGTGTTCTGGTGGGAAGGATCGGCTAGGCCGTGTGCTCAGGGGCTGCATGAGGTGCATGGGTCAGGATATGTGGTGCGGGGACAGGGATGGGCATGCCACGAGGCCGGGTCTAACACTTCCTTTACATACACCTGTTGCACTGTGCCTTTCTGACCTCCTTGTCTTTGTGTGCTACTTTTTGCCTAGTGTCTCACCCCTTCCGCCTGCTGCTGCCTCACTTGCGGCACCGCCCCATCGAGTGCCCTGATTTGGCAACCCACATGCCTACAAAATGCTCCTCCCTTCCCCCTCCACCCATTCTAAATGCAGTCAGCAGCTTGTCTGTGCCACTGTTGCACCAACGCCGTGCCAAAGGCAGCACCGTCTGCACCTGCAACGTGCACAGTGCACGACCCTCTGGTCCTTGCATAACCCACGTCACACAACAGGCTCATGCTGCAGCCACCCTCCAAGCAATGTCCTCCAGACAATCAAACGCCTGCTATCAGGCAACCCCAAAGTGCACACAGGACACATTTGCATGCTGAGTGTGCAACTCCAACTGCCTACACAGTGCTGCCCCGCCTACCAGAGCCTGTCAGAACAACCAGGTCATGTGCCTCCTACTCCACACCCGCTCCGTCCACAAGCACGCCATTGGACTCTGTTACCTCCTCAATACAACGGCCCCACACATCACCTTCATGACAGTAACCTGGTCAAAAGCATCCTCAGCACACAACTTATTCATTGCCATCTCAGACAGATACAAGATCACCCGCAGGCACGGCAACAACAATCTCCGAGGATGAATTGCAATTTATTCCCAAGTACACCCTCTGAGTCACAAATCCGGTTTTGCTCCAACCACCTGGCCACCCTCAGAGTAACACTCATCTACAGATCTCCAGGCCTACATCCACAATTCCGCAAAGCCATCAACACGTACATCTGCACGTACGCCCTCACCTCCACAGGCTACATGTGGCTGGGGGCTAGTAACTTCTTGCTGGAGGAGAACCACACCACCATCCAACATTGGTCCATCAACATTTGCATCCACGTCGACCAGGCGAGTGATTGAGAGGACGTTTGGCCTCCTGAAGAGCCGATTCCGGTGCCTTGACAAGACAGGCGGGTCCCTCCCATATGCACCGGAGAAGGTGTGCAAAATCATCATGGCAGTTGAGAAGTCAGTGCCACTCATCCTTCATCCTGATGAGGAGCAACACCCACCCGTGGAGGATCCAGGGCTTGCTCACGAGGCAAGTGATGAGGAGGAGGAGGATATCCGGAGTCAGCTCATACGCAAGTTCTTCGCATAATGGTGAGTCACTGGGTATGAGTGTGCAAGCTTGTAGCATTGAGTGGCATGTGTTGCAATGTGTGTGTCCAGCTGACTGAATGCAAAGTGACTTTGATGTGTGTACTGATGTGTCACTCGAGTGATGATGTCATGCCACACAGTTTTGCGGAGAGACTTTCTTTGAAATTTGCATTTGTCCAACATTGTTCATGTTTCTTAACTGACCATGTGTGCGGTGAGATTTGTTTTAGGTGACTTCTTGTGTGTCTGTCATTCCCAGGTTTTTGCGCCTGTTGTCTGCTCGTGTCATCTTTGTCCTCCTGCTATTCCTCATGAGGATTGCAACGTGTGCTGAATCAGCGTTCCATGCACGGACATGTGGAAATGTCAGTTTGGGTAAGGATTGCAGCAATGCTTTTTGGTGGTGGTACGGGTTGGGAATGTGTGGGGACTGCTTCTGTGCATGTTGTGGTACCATGCATACATGTCTTCTCACCATGGAGCATATAACATGTAGCATCACTCCCATGACATGATAGTCACCCTTCTTGACAGTCATCTGTAGTGGAGTGTGGAGTCTGATGAAGGCATCAATGTGCGTAAACCTGGCCTCTGAAACATTGCTGATGCTACGGGTGGACATAGTGTGGGACATCACAACAACTGGCTCTATGGTGATTTGCAGCATCTCCGTGTGCAGCAGGATGTGTTTGGCTCATCCCCTTGACTTGTTTGCCAGTTCAGTGGGATTTACAACATCCTTGTTGTGAAGGGGGGGTCCAGCGTATGTCCCACATGTTCTGTCAACTGACCTGTGAGTCTGTTCGTATGAATGCATTTCCCTTTGTGTGAGTTTGTGCAATAAAGGTGTTCTGCACAATCCAAAGTGCCTCATCTCTGCCACTGCAGATCTCTTGCCAGTTTGCATGCGTCATCTATGGCATAATTGTCAAAGATTGAGCATATGAGTGTATGTGTACTTCGGCAACATGCATGCATTTCTTCATGGCTAATAATCTCTATTGTGAATGAAGTACCTGGTTGTGTATGTATTTGTGCAGGTTGCTCCCCACGACGGGACGTCAACGCCTGCTGGCGGTGTGTCTCCTGTGCGCAGCTCCGCATTTTGTTGTCTGATCCTGTGGCCGTCATTTTTGTTGATTCTTCATACATTTTCTCGGAGTGCCCAAGAGTAACCTGACACTCCTTCCTGTTAGAAGGCGACCTCAGAGGAGCCCGGAGGGGGCCCTGACTATCCTGAGACCAACCCTCGAGGTATCGTAGCCGGGCACTGGCGGGAGACTCCTCAATGGAGGAATCTCGTATCTAGGATCGCACACTCGGCACCACACGACAAAGAGACGCCACACCGTGGGTTTTTAAGAACAAATCTTTATCAAATCGGAGTCGTAGGATCTTTATGATCAGCACGGCAAGTATATACAAGTAGAGCACGGGCTCACAGAGTCTCGGGAAGGGGTAGGAGGTAGCGGGACAGTTTTTGTGGTTATGGATCAAATGCAGGGGCGTACCCGGCGCACAGCTCACAATCCTCGAGCTGGGGGATACGCTTGTCGTCGTCGGGGTCCGGCGGGACCAGGAGAGTCTGTGGGAGCCGCGAGTCACTCAGCAGGGCTCAAGCACAAGTTCGGAGGTCTTACGATCTTCAGGGAGCCGCGAGTCACTCAGCAGGGCTCAAGTACAAGTTCGGAGGTCTTACGATCTTCAGGGAGCCGCGAGTCACTCAGCAGGGCTCAAGCACAAGTTCGGAGGTCTTACGATCTTCAGGGAGCCGCGAGTCACTCAGCAGGGCTCAGGTGTTTCCAAAGGCGAATCCTCGAGCTGGGGGATACGCTTGTCGTCGTCGGGGTCCGGCGGGACCAGAAGAGTCTGTGGGAGCCGCGAGTCACTCAGCAGGGCTCAAGCACAAGTTCGTAGGTCTTACGATCTTCAGGGAGCCGCGAGTCACTCAGCAGGGCTCAAGTACAAGTTCGGAGGTCTTACGATCTTCAGGGAGCCACGAGTCACTCAGCAGGGCTCAAGCACAAGTTCGAAGGTCTTACGGTCTTCAGGGAGCCGCGATTGACTCAGCAGGGCTCAGGTGTTTCCAAAGGCGAATCTGCCGGATAGTCCCAGAGCACCCCTTGTTATAGGTCGACCCCTCTTTGATGTCTGGAGTCTGTGCAGGCAGGGGTCTTGTCACCTGGGGGTCGCTTGTCGGGGTTTCCTGCCAGTGTCTTTTGATCCTTTCAGGGCCGGGTTGGGAGGAGTCCCAGACAACCAGCAGGCGTGGAGCCAGCCCTCGGGGAGGCCGGAGGGCCGATCGAAACCCACCTTCCCAGGGGAGCTCAGAGGTGCGATGGAAACTGCTCCTCCCTCTCTCATCCTAATGGGAGTGCGATGTCCTCCAGCCGGAGTGGCGCCTCTAGGCCAGGGTCGCGCTGGGGCCGGGCGGCCATCTTGGTGCATGAAGTGGGCACGCGGGCCCGGTGTGGCCGAAAGGAGGAAGGCCACGGACGGGGAAGTCCGGGTCGGTGTGTGTGTGTTCTGGTGGGAAGGATCGGCTAGGCCGTGTGCTCGGGGGCTGCATGAGGTGCATGGGTCAGGATATGTGGTGCGGGGACAGGGATGGCCATGCCATGAGGCCGGGTCTAACACGCGTCCCCCCCATCTGAAAGCCGGAGAGAACTACCCATCATCTTGGGGGTTCTCTTCGCTGAGGCGGAAGAACCGGGAGAAGCCATCGGCGTTGGCGTGGTCAGTACCAGGGCGATG
Organism: Triturus cristatus; assembly: GCF_964204655.1. Taxonomy (NCBI): domain Eukaryota; kingdom Metazoa; phylum Chordata; class Amphibia; order Caudata; family Salamandridae; genus Triturus; species Triturus cristatus. The sequence goes on along the minus strand of NC_140584.1, from coordinate 866,651,875 downwards.
TTCCACGGTGAAATCCATCCCCTGGAGGGAGATTGACCACCGCAGTAGTTTGGGGTTTTCTCCTCGCATCTGCATGAGCCATCGCAAGGGGCGACGGTCGGTTTGGACTTTGAAATGGGTGCCGAACAGATAAGGGCGTAACTTCTTGAGGGCCCAGACTACTGCGAACGCCTCGCGCTCGATGGTGCTCCATCTCTGTTCTCTGGGCAACAGCCTTCGGCTGAGGAAGGCTACGGGCTGGTCTAGGCCTTGGTCATTCACCTGGGACAGGATGGCCCCAATCCCATGCTCGGAGGTGTCCGTTTGCACCACAAACTCCTTGGAGTAGTCGGGGGCCTGGAGGACGGGGGCAGTGCACATGGCCGCTTTCAGGGCATCGAACGCCTCTTGGCAGGCAGAGGTCCACTGCATTTTCTTGGGTTGTTTCTTGGACGTGAGCTCTGTGAGGGGACCGACCAGGCTGCCGTACCCCCGGATGAATCTCAGGTAGTAGCCCGTGAGGCCCAGAAAGGCTCGGACCTCTGTTTGGGTAGTGGGTGGTTCCCAGGCTAGGATGGCATCGATCTTGGGCTGTAGAGGGGCGACCTGGCCGCTTCCGACCTGGTGCCCCAGGTAGACTACCGAACCTTGCCCAATCTGGCACTTGCTGGCTTTCACGGTGAGGCCTGCCTGGCGCAGGGCGGTTAGCACCCTCCAGAGGTGCTGGAGTTGCTCACTCCATTCGGAACTGAAAACTGCGATATCGTCTAGATAGGCAGCGCTGAACTGTTCCAGCCCGGCCAGGACTCTATTTACCAGTCGCTGAAAGGTGGCCGGGGCATTTTTCATCCCGAAGGGCATCACACGAAAGCGATAGTGCCCATCCGGGGTGGAGAAGGTGGACCGCTCCTTGGCTCCTTCTGTGAGCGCAATTTGCCAATAGCCGCAGGTGAGATCGAATGTGCTGAGGAACCGAGCAGCCCCGAGTCGGTCAATGAGCTCGTCGGCTCGGGGAATGGGGTGGGCATCGGCTCGGGTGACTTCATTGAGTCCCCGGTAGTCCACGCAGAAGCGGAGTTCTGGGGCGACACCGGGGGCAGCTGCTTTCGGGACCAGGACCACGGGGCTGGCCCAGGGACTGTCTGAGGGTTCGATCACTCCCAAGGTCAACATCTTCGAGACCTCGGCCTGAATGCAGGACCGGACTCGATCAGGGACTCGGTAGGCTCGGTGTTTCACCAGTGGGCTGTCTCCGGTGTCCACGTCATGGACACACCAGCCGGTGACTTGGGGGACCAGAGAGAATAGGTCGGAAAACTGCCCTAGGAGCTGGCGGCAATCCTCACGTTGCTGGGAAGTGAGGGATGGGGAGAGGTTCACACCTTCTACAGAGCCATCCTTCTCTTTGGTACACAGGAGATCAGGGAGGGGATCCGACTCCTCTTCGGCCCCGTCATCGGTGGCCAGCAGGAGGCTCAGTTCCGTCCGCACAAAGTGAGGCTTGAGGCGGTTCACGTGAAGGACCCGGAGGGGGTCCCGGGGGTCTGGACGTCCACCAAGTACGTGACCTGGCTCTTCCGCTCAATCACTTTGAAGGGCCCGGTCCATTTATCCTGGAGGGCGCAAGGTTTCACGGGGGCCATGACCCATACTTGCTGGCCCGGCTGGAACTCGACCAGAGTGGCGTTCTGGTCGTACCAGCGCTTCATCTCTTCCTGGCTCGCCTCCAGGTTGGCCCCGGCCAGCTCTCGGAACTTCCTAGTCTGGTTTTGGAGGGTCAGGACGTATCGGAACACATCTCGGGGGGGGGCCTCGGGGCGCCGCCTCCCACCCTTCCTTGACCAGGCTGAGGGGCCCCCGGACGGGGTGCCCGTAGAGTAACTCGAAGGGGCTGAACCCCAAGGATTTCTGGGGGACTTCCCGGTAGGCGAACAGGAGGCAGGGGAGCAGGACGTCCCACTTATGCCGGAGGGGCTCTTCTAGGCCCGCGATCATCCCCTTCAGAGTCCGGTTAAACCGCTCTACCAGGCCATTTCCTTGGGGGTGGTACGGGGTGGTGAACTTATAGGACACTCCACATTGTTGCCACAGGGACGTCATGTATTTGGAGATGAAGTTCGTACCGCGATCGCTCACGACCTCGCGGGGAAAACCCATACAGGAAAAGATTCCCATCAACGCCCGGCCCACCACGGGGGCTGTGACGGTGCGCAGGGGTATGGCCTCAGGGTATCGGGTGGCATGATCCACCAGGACGAGGATAAAGCGGTGACCTTGGGAGGTGGGGGGGTCCAGGGGCCCCACGATGTCGATCCCGACCCGTTCAAAAGGGGTACTGATGACAGGGAAGGGTTGGAGGGGAGCCTTGCGCTTTCCTCCGCTCTTCCCACTAGCCTGGCACGTGGGACAGGACTTGCAGTGGGCTTCTACATCCGCTTTCATTCTGGGCCAGTAGAAGTGAGTCACGAGGCGACTGTAGGTTTTGTCCTGGCCCAAGTGGCCTGCGAGGGGGACGTCGTGGGCCAAGCCCAGGAGGAGGTCTCGGAAGCGTAGGGGTACCACCAGCACCCGGGTGGATCCTAGCTCCACCGACTTCTGCTCGCTGTACAAAAGGTCATTTTCCCAATACACTCGGTGCGTTCCAGTTTGGTCGCCCGCGGCCTGGGCCGCTGCTTGTTGCCGGGGCCCGACCAGGGAAGGACAGGTAGCTTGCTCCCGGCAGAACTCCTCTCGGGAGGGGCCCCCCTCGTGGCGCCACAGGGCCAACTCGGGCAGATCGCCTAACTCGGTGACCTGTGCGGAGTCGGAAGGTGGGGGTTCGTCGCTGGAGACCGACCCTCCTTGTGGGGGGATGTGGGGACCCTCGGCGGGGACCATCCTGTCTTCGGTGGTCGGGGCGCCTTCGACTTCCCCAAGGGGGGTCATAGATCGGGTGGTGGTGCACACCCACTCAGGGAGACCCATCATCCCTAGGTGGGTCTTGCGCTCGACTTGTTTCCAGGGGGAACTTTCCAGGTCGTTCCCCAGGAGACAGTCGACTGGCTGGGAGGTTCTCACTGCGACTTTCAGTTTACCGACCACCCCTCCCCATTCAAAAGGCACCAGGGCTACCCTACACAGACTTTCCGTATTGTCAGCGGAAATCACCGGGCAAAAGACGTTGGGGAGGACCTGATCTTCGTTGACTAAATGACTGAGGACACCGGTGATGCTGGCCCCGGTGACACGAAGGGCCTCTACTTGGTGGCCATTGATCGTTACAAGCTGCTCATATTTCTTCGTGTTGGAGGGCAGGAGGCTTCCAGGGACCATTTCTCTATCTCCTAATGATGCTAGGGCCATGGCGGCGGGTTCCCACTCTACGGCCTCCTCAACCTCCTCCCCCAGTGCTACATTGGCTATCTGTCTAGCGGGGGGGGGCTGTCGGGGTGATGTGTGGGGCCATGGGGCATTCAGGGTCGTTGGCGTAATGCCTGGGCTTCTGACAACGGAAACAAGTGATGGTCACCCGGTGCCCCCGTCTCACGGGTGGGCCGGATACAGCTGGTGGGGGCGCCGGGAAAGGCGGAGGTTGGGTTTTCGGGGGACTGAACTGGGACTCTCTCTGCCCTCCCTGGTCCCCCCCCTCTCTGGCGGGGTGGTCCCTGACTGGCTCGGGAGTACTCTCCTACGGGGCCCCGGGAGACCCGGGTGTTGGTCCAGTGATCCGCCTCGACAGCCAGCTTTCTCGGATCTGTGAGCTTGCTGTCGAGCAGATGCTGGCGTAGTTCCACAAAGCAGTTCGCAGCCAGGTGTTCCCACAACATGAGGTCGGTAAGTTCTTCTAGGGTGGTTACCTTGCTGCCCTTGATCCACCCATCGAATGCACGGCTGAAGAAGTTTACATACTCCACCCAGGTGGTGCCCGGGATCTTCCTGCAGTCCCGGAACCGCTGGCGGTACATCTCCGGGGTGAGGCCGTACCTTGTGAGGAGGGCCTCTTTCATGTGGTTGTAGGAGGTCTGCATGGAGGTTGGTAGGTCGAGCAGGGTGTCTTTCCCTTCGCTCAGAAATCGTCCCCACAACCCGGCCCCCCAATCCTTCTGCGGGACCCGATGGGAGGTCATGGCGACCTCGTATGCCCTGAACCACTGTTGGATGTCATCGTTTTTGTAATATTCTTTGACCACATCCTTGGGAATGTGGACCTTCTGCTCCGCCGAGGAGGCCGCCCCTCGGTTTCCCGGGGTCGCGCTTCTTCGCTTTTTGCTTTTAGCTCGATTTCCTTCAAGCTGCGTTCGTGCTCCAGTTGAAGTCTCCTTCTTCGTGTTCCCGTTGGAGTTTCTTCTCTTCTAGTTCGCCTTGTACTCGCATCTGTTCCACTGCTAGCTTTTTCTCGGCTAATTTCAACTCGCCCTCGATTTTAAGTTTGGCCAATTCGAGTTCGTGATGGCGACTTCTCTCTCTGTCTGCGAGTTCCTCCGGGGATAGGCCCCCGTCTGGTACGAAGCTTCGCACCTGGTTGCTGCTGCGTTCTCCTTGGGAGGGTCCAGCATCGTCGTGGAGCTCCACCGCTCCTTCTGGGCGGGGGGCTCCAGAATCCACCCAAGCTTTTAGTGCCTTCTGCATATCTTCTTTGGTGTTGAGACCAGTGGTAGCGATTTTTAGTTCTTTGCAGAATTGCTTCAGTTCTCTGTGCGTGTACTCTTCCAGTTGTTCCGCCTGGAACACGGTACTGGTGTCGTTTTCTGTGAGAATCATGGCGTTTCCTTCTGCCATCTTTGTCGGTGGTGCGTCAGCCGTTCACGGTACGATCTCTAGATTATGGGCCCGAATCCCGTCGCTTGCCACCAATGTTAGAAGGCGACCTCAGAGGAGCCCGGAGGGGGCCCTGACTATCCTGAGACCAACCCTCGAGGTATCGTAGCCGGGCACTGGCGGGAGACTCCTCAAGGGAGGAATCTCGTATCTAGGATCGCACACTCGGCACCACACGACAAAGAGACGCCACACCGTGGGTTCTTAAGAACAAATCTTTATCAAATCGGAGTCGTAGGATCTTTATGATCAGCACGGCAAGTATATACAATTAGAGCACGGGCTCACAGAGTCTCGGGAAGGGGTAGGAGGTAGCGGGACAGTCTTTGTGGTTATGGATCAAATGCAGGGGCGTACCCGGCGCACAGCTCACAATCCTCGAGCTGGGGGATACGCTTGTCGTCGTCGGGGTCCGGTGGGACCAGGAGAGTCTGTGGGAGCCGCGAGTCACTCATCAGGACTCAAGCACAAGTTCGGAGGTCTTACGATCTTCAGGGAGCCGCGAGTCACTCAGCAGGGCTCAAGCACAAGTTCGGAGGTCTTACGATCTTCAGGGAGCCGCGAGTCACTCAGCAGGGCTCAAGCACAAGTTCGGAGGTCTTACGATCTTCAGGGAGCCGCGAGTCACTCAGCAGGGCTCAGGTGTTTCCAAAGGCGAATCTGCCGGATAGTCCCAGAGCACCCCTTGTTATAGGTCGACCCCTCTTTGATGTCCGGAGTCTGTGCAGGCAGGGGTCTTGTCACCTGGGGGTCGCTTGTCGGGGTTTCCTGCCAGTGTCTTTTGATCCTTTCAGGGCCGGGTTGGGAGGAGTCCCAGACACCCAGCAGGCGTGGAGCCAGCCCTCGGGGAGGCCGGAGGGCCGATCGAAACCCACCTTCCCAGGGGAGCTCAGAGGTGCGATGGAAACTGCTCCTCCCTCTCTCATCCCAATGGGAGCGCGATGTCCTCCAGCCGGAGTGGCACCTCTAGGCCAGGGTCGCGCTGGGGCCGGGCGGCCATCTTGGTGCATGAAGTGGGCACGCAGGCCCGGTGTGGCCGAAAGGAGGAAGGCCACGGACGGGGAAGTCCGGGTCGGTGTGTGTGTGTTCTGGTGGGAAGGATCGGCTAGGCCGTGTGCTCAGGGGCTGCATGAGGTGCATGGGTCAGGATATGTGGTGCGGGGACAGGGATGGGCATGCCACGAGGCCGGGTCTAACACTTCCTTTACATACACCTGTTGCACTGTGCCTTTCTGACCTCCTTGTCTTTGTGTGCTACTTTTTGCCTAGTGTCTCACCCCTTCCGCCTGCTGCTGCCTCACTTGCGGCACCGCCCCACCGAGTGCCCTGATTTGGCAACCCACATGCCTACAAAATGCTCCTCCCTTCCCCCTCCACCCATTCTAAATGCAGTCAGCAGCTTGTCTGTGCCACTGTTGCACCAACGCCGTGCCAAAGGCAGCACCGTCTGCACCTGCAACGTGCACAGTGCACGACCCTCTGGTCCTTGCATAACCCACGTCACACAACAGGCTCATGCTGCAGCCACCCTCCAAGCAATGTCCTCCAGACAATCAAGCGCCTGCTATCAGGCAACCCCAAAGTGCACACACGACACATTTGCATGCTGAGTGTGCAACTCCAACTGCCTACACAGCGCTGCCCCGCCTACCAGAGCCTGTCAGAACAACCAGGTCATGTGCCTCCTACTCCACACCCGCTCCGTCCACAAGCACGCCATTGGACTCTGTTACCTCCTCAATACAACGGCCCCACACATCACCTTCATGACAGTAACCTGGTCAAAAGCATCCTCAGCACACAACTTATTCATTGCCATCTCAGACAGATACAAGATCACCCGCAGGCACGGCAACAACAATCCCCGAGGATGAATTGCAATTTATTCCCAAGTACACCCTCTGAGTCACAAATCCGGTTTTGCTCCAACCACCTGGCCACCCTCAGAGTAACACTCATCTACAGATCTCCAGGCCTACATCCACAATTCCGCAAAGCCATCAACACGTACATCTGCACGTACGCCCTCACCTCCACAGGCTACATGTGGCTGGGGGCCAGTAACTTCTTGCTGGAGGAGAACCACACCACCATCCAACATTGGTTCATCAACATTTGCATCCACGTCTCCGACAAGTAACACACTGGTCCACACCCCGCTACCGATCCCCCAAAGATGCTTGATGTAAGTCGCCACAGACAAGCTGTGTGGGACACTCGAACCAACACCACCGCCACACCCTGCAACCTCACACACTGGATCAGCTACTGATCGAACAATCTTGCCACATTGACGGACTTTCCTGTTAAGCACAACAACAGTTAAGCCACCTGGGACAAGGCAGACCTACTGGACTCATACAGATCAAGCCGGACTCTTGTGCAAACCTTGCAACACAAAGTACCTTCATTTACCTTGCAGCCCTGGAAAACGCCACTGTTACACCTGTCAGCCCTAGGGTGGTCTCCCCCTCTATTTTTGATCATGCCTCATTTTTTTTCACCCTCATTTTGATGTTGGACTTAGGTCTCCGGGCGCCTTTTCATTGCCAACCAGTGTTAAGGTGCAGGTGCTCCCTTCTCCCAAGATGGCTGCCACAGGCCCCTGCTACTGCAGAGTGGTCTTTACTAGTAGCACCCTAGCTGCCAGGAGCTGGCTGGGACCCCACAACAATGTTGCGACACCAGCCCGCCTTTTTTGTCCCATAGGTAGAATGGGGAAGCTCCTGGAATGTGCTGGAACCTTCTAGAATGGAGGTGTGGTTTTTACTTTTGCCGCCTTGGATAGTGGTCACCTGACCTAGGGCTACTTAAGTGAGGGAGGGAACGTTTTCTAGTCAGTTGGCCAGTTGGGGTAAAGCAGAGCTGGGGAATCCATGCAGGAGTTTTAGGCGGTAGGGCCTAGCCAGGGACTTATGCCTCTGAAAGTGACAGGACTTAGGTACTGCCTTTTAAGTGAGTGAGGGATCCTGTACAGCCCACTGATCTAGCCCAGCGGTAGGAGAACCCAGGGACCCTCTGCCAAGCTTGACTAGGAGGGAACTAGTCACCAACTCAATCCCTACCCCCCAAGCAACAGAACCCCTAAGGGCGCCAGAGACATCTGCGCCAGTAAGACTGCTAAGACTGAATGCTGAAACTTTATGCTGAACCTTCATGCTGAAACTGAATGCTGAAACTAAACGCTGGAACTTCATGCTGAAACTGAATGCTGAGATCTAATGCTGAAGCTCCTTATTGAAACCTAAACTGCAACTGACTGCTGGACTGCTGGGGATCAACCAGGTACTAGCGCTGTGATCCCTGCGCTCTCCGACCTGGCCTGGGATCCCCCGAGTCAGTCCCACGCTGAGCTCTGAGCTCGCTGTCATCCCGCTTAATTTGTACCCCCCCCCCGGCGCGGGGACCGGAAGCGCGCTCACCGCCGCGGCCCAGGGACCAGAAGTTGCTCCTCATCGAGTCGGGGCCCGCAGAGAAGCCCGGGGCCCCGCCGCTGCCGTCGCAGCGTCTGAGTGAGTCGCGGAAGGCCTGGGTAGGCCGTGAAGCCGTCTACAGCCCCACGTGACGAGGGCGGACTATGCGTCGCCGCCCCCGCCGCTGAGCACGCTGACTGCGGGGCCTGAAGCCGTAAGGAACCCCCGAGTGTCTCCCGAGACCAGGACGCCGAGATCAAGGTAACCCCTGGGGGCTGGGAGGTAGCGTGGCCGTGTGTAGGCCTGGGACTCACCCCCCTGCTCCCCGGGAGGCTTGCGGAGGACCCGGTGCGCCCCCTGCTGATCAGGAGCGTCACCGCACCGTCTAGCGACCGCTCCGGTGCCGGCCGAGACTCTTGATTCCCCTCCGTGGGATTGCCCCCTTGCCTTGAGACTGCCGCGTAAAAGGGGACTGCTTGCTTAAGGCCTGTTGAGTGCGAGAAGCGCTGTGTTCTTAAGTTAAGCTGGTGTTCGTCATGGACTCATCGCTCACACTTACCATGCAACTCAACACCATCTGTACCTCATGCTGCAACACCCTCCGCATGCTGCAAATGATCCACAGATAGATTCACTCCAAGGCAAGACAGACCGTCCCCCAGGTCCACGACACCAGCCCAGGGACCAGAAGTTGCTCCGCATCGAGTCGGGGCCCGCAGAGAAGCCCGGGGCCCCGCCGCTGCCGTCGCAGCGTCTGAGTGAGTCGCGGAAGGCCTGGGTAGGCCGTGAAGCCGTCTACAGCCCCACGTGACGAGGGCGGACTATGCGTCGCGGCCCCCGCTGCTGAGCACGCTGACTGCGGGGCCTGAAGCCGTAAGGAACCCCCGAGTGTCTCCCGAGACCAGGACGCCGAGATCAAGGTAACCCCTGGGGGCTGGGAGGTAGCGTGGCCGTGTGTAGGCCTGGGACTCACCCCCCTGCTCCCCGGGAGGCTTGCGGAGGACCCGGTGCGCCCCCTGCTGATCAGGAGCGTCACCGCACCGTCTGGCGACCGCTCCGGTGCCGGCCGAGACTCTGATTCCCCTCCGTGGGATTGCCCCCTTGCCTTGAGACTGCCGCGTAAAAGGGGACTGCTTGCTTAAGGCCTGTTGAGTGCGAGAAGCGCTGTGTTCTTAAGTTCTGCTCAAAAGTGCTTAATGTCTCATGATTACGAGAAGCGCTGTGTTCTTAAGTTCTGCTCAAAAGTGCCTAATGTCTCATGATTACGAGAAGCGCTGTGTTCTCGAGTTCTACTCTGAAGTGTTTAATGCTTATGATTACGAGTAGCACTGTGTTCTCAAGTTCTGCTCTGAAGTGCCTAATGCCTTGTGATTACGAGTAGCGCTGTGCGCTCAAGTTCTGCTCCGAAGCGCTAGTAATGCCCGGGGTAACGATATGCTTGAGAGTCCTGCCTTGACGCGCTATTAGTTTTTTGAGGTGGCGCTAAGTTCCCCAGCCCTATTTCAAAGCGCTGATAATTGTTAGTCACCGCGTGTGGTACCCACGGCAGAGTGAAACGCTAGTGGTGGGAGGGGCGCAGCGCTCTGATTAACCGCTGTAGTTACCGCTCCCCTAGGTTCGCCAGGTATTGCCACTGGAGCTATGATGAAGCGCCCTGGAATCTGACGCTAAGGTATACAGGTGTGGCCTACTGCATAATAATGAATTACTGGTAAATCTGACGCAAAGGTATTCAGGTACTGCCTATGTGACCATAATGAAATGCTGGTGACTCTAATGCTAATGTGTTCAAGTGATGCCCATTGCCATCTAAGGAACTGTGCTTGCATATCATTTGATTAGATAAAACTGATTAATTTGCATTGATCTTACTGTGTGGCGTCCCTTATTGTGTGCGTTTCCTGCTTCAGGGGATGTGTGTGTTGTATGGTCGCTTTACACATAAGCCTTTGGATGCCCCGCCGCTCGAGTCACGTTATTCCCTTAGGGCCCGGTGACCTCAGGTCTTACAGCCACACACAGCCATCACCATATCATCAGCAAGGACAAGTGGAGATCCTTCAGATAGGGCTGAGGCAACAAAACACACGACATCAAGGAGCTCATCAGCATTGTGAGTGAACTGACAGCAGATCTCCATCCAAAAGACACACCACCCTTGCAAGGCAGATCACATCCCTTGCAACTTTCTACCACTACAAGCTCATGGCCATACACGACTGCCTTGGCACACAGAGGCACTATTATCCACGTGACAAACCCCCCTCAGGTTCTGGACTCCCTTCAGCAACAAATACACCACCTGGCTCATGTGCACCATCCACTCTGGCTCTCCATCAGGCCCCCTCCCACACAACATCTCAACCACATCATTCCCCATCCTTGAAGCCCACGTCCAGGGCGTCCAGAATGTCTCATTTGGGTTTGCCACATTCCATGGGAGCTAGAGGCATTCCGAGACCCAGGCCCTTCTTCAACAACGGATGGCAGTACCGCATGATCTCCTGGAACATCACCCTGCTTCCCTACCCAGCAAATGTCATCAGGAAGACACTCAACGAGCGACTGACAAATTTCCTCCGCGCAAACCGCTCCAGGCAACCGGCAACAGAACATCTTCCACAGTAATCACACCACTGCAACCGTCATCATTGCCACCACCAACGACAACTTAGCCCTACTCAACAATGGTGAGCCCACCCCCCTTGACGCCTCAACGGCATTGTACACCATGTGCTACCACACTGTCAGCTCACACATCTCCAACACTGGTATCCAGAGGAGGGCCCAGGATTAAATCACCAAGTAGCTCACCAGCAAGGCCCAGGGAGTCGGCCTCCACCCTGCAGCATGTAGTACACTGGGGTCATGTGGCCCATGCCCCAGGGCTAATCTCTCAGCGTGACGATCTTCAATGTCTCCATGACCCCCCTCTCCACCATCACATGCGCACACGACCTCATCATCATCTCGTATGCCATTGACACCCAGCTGCTCCTCAACCTCACCAAAGACCCAGCCATTGCCAGATCCAACCTTCAAGAAGGCATGAGATCCGTTGACGAATGGCTGACCATCAGCCACCTGAGGCTGGACTTGGACAGGACTGAGGTCATCATCTAAGGATTGTCCCCTTACGGCTGGGTCAACTCCTTGTGTCCGGCCTGGGCACCGCACCAGCACCCAGTGGCCACGCACGCAAGCTGGTGTTCATCATGGACTCATCGCTCACACTTACCATGCAACTCAACACCATCTGTACCTCATGCTGCAACACCCTCCGCATGCTGCAAATGATCCACAGATAGATTAACTCCAAGGCAAGACAGACCGTCCCCCAGGTCCACGACACCAGCCGGGTCAACTACAGCAACGCCATCTACTGAGGAACAACAGCAAAACTGCAGGAGAAGTTGTCCACATCCAGGGTGCATCCGCACACCTCATCTTCAACATCCCCCGCCCCAGCCACATCACTGTCCACCTGAGATAGCTAGAAAGGCTCACTGTCTGCTGCAGGATCACCTTCAGACTCCTGAACCACACTCAGGAGGCAGTCCACAACCCCAGACCCAAAGCCGACCTTGGACGTCTGTCTTCCAACACCCCGTTGGCCCAACTTCGTGCAGCCCACCTTGCCCTGGCCACCATTCATCACATCCACAGGACAACTGCATGCAGGAGATAGTTCTCCCACCTTGCAAAACAGACCTGGGACTCCCTCCCCGGGCACCTCAACATGACCCATGACCTCTACACCTTCATGATACTCTGGCAAATTGGTCTGTCTGAGCAGTATTGCAAGCCCCCCCTCAGCAGCTTGAGGACATCACGGGTGAGTATTGGGCTCCATGTCTGTATTTGGTGATACATTGTGACCCATGTGTGTCCTCGACCGGACACAGATCCAAGTGTATGGATGGCTGGAGTTAGTTCCACACTCAGGCATACTTTGACATATCCCCACACATATGTTGTGGACTCATGCTAAATGACTGCAACATAAAATTAAAATTATAATTTTTTTTATTATAGGTCTGGGGCGTGATTTGTGCACAGAAAAAGGTGCAATACAGGGACCATAGAATCCAAAGTTCACAGGGGGAGATGGGATCCTTGGCATTTGAAGTCATCAGAGTCCAGGTCACAGTGTTTGGCATAATTGGTCAGACTGTGACCAGCAAGTCCATGTGGCAGATGATGTCAGTCAATGAGGTGATGCTGTCGCACATGGAGACCAGGTGCCACGCCAGGTGACCTGGGAGATGTGGATGGTCCGCTGCCGCTCACGTGGACGACCCACCTTCCTCCGGGGACCCTCAGATGCAGCCCTTGACGATGCTTGGGACGCTCCGTCGGACGAATCCTCCTCCTCCTCCCTCCCTGTGGCTGGTGGTGGTCTTCGCCTGGTGGCACACTACCTGTATTATTTTCTTGTTTTTTTCCAAAAGTGTACTTTGGTGGAATTTACTGTATGTGTATAGCTACATTCAATGTCTTTTTTTTTTAAATATGTTTTTATTGCCATTTTGAATAACTAATAACATTGTATACATTTCGCCATTAACATCAAATCATTATCTTAGCCATATATCTGTATACATAATTTATCAACATCCCACTGCCCTCGCCCCTCCCACCCACCTCGGGCATTTAACTTCTTTGTTTGTTCAGGTAATTGATTCTTAATCTGGTACCTTATATGCTCAGTGAAGTGTAATCCCTTTCTTCTTTATTCCTTCCCTGTTTTTCTTATGTGTGTTCTCTGAGTGAGTTGAAATATATACCACCTACTATGGCATCATTTGCAATTTCTCAACTGCCTTCTTTTTGAAATGATGTAGGTGAAACACTTATTCCATGGAAAAGATGGATAAAACCTTTTGATTCTTATTTAATTGCCATTGGAGGGGATAGAGTTTCCTCAGTACATAAGCAGCACATTCTTCTACACAATTCAGGGAAAAATGCAAGGGAAATATTTGATGATCTACCAGATGTGAACGCAGAAAGACAGGAAGAAGGAAAGAATGCACGGGGAGATTTACAATTAGATGTATAGCAAAATACTTTAAAGAAATTATAGAAGGAATTTGGTGAAAAGCTAAATGTGGTATTAGAGCATCAAATTCTTTTCCAGATCAAGAAGAATGAAAAACTGAGTAATTACATTGCAGCTCTAAGAGGTTTGTCATCTATCTGTGATTTTGGCACACTTACTGAATCTCTCATAAGGGATCAATTTGTAAGATGTCCAAGGGATAAGAAAATCCAAAAGAGACTACTTGCAGAAATTCCAGATTTATACCAAGCTATAGATGGGAACAACCTTAACAACGCTGGCGTCAAATCGCAATGCCATTACAACGTGGTCGTTATAACAACCGCGTTGTTACCACGCAATGCCATTATTACACAAGTCATTACATCGACTTGCAGTAGATGGCGTTCTAACATTAGAAATAGTATAGTTTACTATTCCAACACCTTCCCTACTGTTACGTAGGCTGGAGTTGGAATAGTGAATTATACAGTTCTAATCTCAGCGCGCCATCTACTGCAAGTCGATGTAATGACTTGTGGAGTAATGGCTTTGCATGCTAACAAAGCAGTCGTTGTAACGACCACGTTTTAATGGCATGCGTTATGATGACTTGCGTTGTAACGAGTCATATTCGCTATAGATATAGCTAAAAGCATTGAACATACTGCGTACTGCATGGTAGGAAATGAAAGATGCTATAGATACTAATGTGGTTACAGACAGTAATATACATAACATTTCAGGAAAGGAAGACAATAGTACAAATTATAAAATGGACATGCAAAAACAAAAACATGAAAGTGGGAAATGTAAATGTTATAGGTGTGGTAACATAACTCATTTAGCCAATAACATAAGTGTGCAGCAAGAGGAGTAACATGCAGGAAATATAACAAAGAAGGACATTTTGTGTAGAGAGGTGGGGAACAATTTTACTCACATGATCAATAACGAAGAGATTCAGAAGGATGGGCCACATTGTCCATACTCCATGTACGCCCATCCTCCAACACCACAGAGTTACGATTGATGGGTTTCTTGATTATGACCCATTTACCTTCTCTCCATTCACTTTCAACAGACTGTCATACCTAGTTTTGTAATCTTGTTGATGGCGTCCATCCTTGTCGATGACTGAGCTTCTGTCTAACCAAACCGGGCATCCTCCATTGAGCTGAAACAAATAGGGATACTCTGGAAACCGCATTAGGAGTGGTATGATATGACCACAAAATATTCCTTAATACTTTCTCCATAGGCTCTCTAGACATGAGAGCTAATTGGATAGTGTCTTTAGTCATCCTGTTGGCTCTTTCCACTAAACCATTGGCCTTTGGACAATACAGAGGAGTTTTTACATGTGTAACGGATACATTTTCCCAAAACTGTGTAAATTCCTTAGAAGAAAATTGTACCCCATTGTCAGTGACGATAGTACTTGGAAAACCTTCTTTAGTAAATAGTTCACTTAGAAACTCAATAAGTGAAGAAGTATTAATGGTTGTGACAGCCTAAATGAAAATCCAATGGGTATGGTAATCCACTAGCACAAACAGGAAGTTCTGATATATATTGAGCATATTTAAGGGTCCAGTGATATCAAGACCTAACTTGTCCCAGAGCTTGGAAGGTACTACCACAGGGAGAATGGGGGATTTGCTTGTAACTTTGGTATTTTCACTGGAGCTGCATGCAGAGCATTCGTTTACGTTTGTCTCCACCACGGAATCCATGTTGGGGGAACCAGTAATCATTTCTGATTTTACTTTTTGTCATTCTGCTACCAGGATGGCCTTCATGGCCTAGCTCTATAATACACCCCTGCATAGTTTTGGGGGGGGGGAACAATTTTGTTGGATCTAAAAACTCTGTCAGCAATTATAGATAATTAATCTTTCAAGTTCCAATATGGTCGTAGAATATCCGGTAATCCGTTAGGTTTTTTAAGCCATCCTAAGGCGATGCTTTATTTAATAGCAGTTAGGGTGGCATCCTCCTTTACACACTTTTCCCATCCTTCTTTTTTATGGCCGGGATCTCAATGGACAGAATGGCTTCATCTTGGGGGGTGACTTGAGAGTCCTCGCATGCTATGAGAAGTCATGAGAGACAATCAGCAATCTGATTCTTACTACCTGGGACGTACACCATGTTAAAGTTAAAACCTTGCAGTCCTAATATCCATTTGGATATACGGGTGTGTTTTTCTCCATGCAGTTGTCATGACGGACACTAAATAATGCACTGATGAGCAGATTTATTCTATTTTGCCAGTCTATCCCAGTCTCCACCCGTGTACCATATTCTCTATTTGGATAATTTGGACCAGCGATTTTGCTCTCAATGCTTACTGTTGAGTCCCTGTTGATACCCTATCTATAGTTTCTTGCAGGACGGCAACATGCCTTTTTAATTAAGATAATACCCTTCTTGCTTTTGGGACAGTATTTAATGCTCTCACAGTCTAGGATATCAGTTGGAGCTCCAGTCTAAAAAACCTTCATAGACATGGACATCAATCGACACACAAGTGTACCATACTGAATTTTTAGCAAGACAGCAGGCTAGCATTATGCATTTACTTTTATACACTCCTTCTGAGCAGAAAACAATTTAAAGATCCATGGATTAGAACGGTAAATAAATGCACATTGGAAAAGAATCTTGCAATTTCATATAAACTCTCTGTCCTCTGTGGCGTATTACGACAGGGCACACCCTGCCAATCTTCCTGGAAGTGGTACTGTTAGGTATGTTTCTTCGTTCAAGCTTGAGAGGGCTTCCACTAAATTCATAGAACTCACTTTATTCCTGATAGAGCCTGGATGTTATCATTCATCTGATCTCTATGAATTCACCCTGGAAAAATGTATTGTGACAATAATTTACGGATATGACAAATGTGTATAGAGTTATCATGCTTTGAAAACATGCGCAAAATGAAGTTGATCTAGATATTGCATCGTAAAAGCATGCAGAACGTTAGACGTAGATTTGTGAGGATACCTAACCACAGATGAACTAATGAGAAGTTTAATAAAGCTATTGGTATATGTTTACTTTAACAATAACAGACAAACAATAACAAGAATTACAAGAATTTCCTTATATGTGTATGAGTAAAGTTGTTTTAGGTATTAAGAAAATGGACATTAACATTAGAATGTGTAAGGTGAGCACTGATATTGATGAGAAAAACAAATTACTATAATATGTTATGCTTCGTAAAGGTTTACTTTAGCTATGCTTCCAAATACCGAATGATGTATTAAACTTGTAACATGAGGAAAAGTTTGCAAAACTAATATGCGAAATAATAATTAGACGTTATAATTTCTTTTATAATGGGTACTTTATACTTACATGATGTAATCGCAAGTCAGTAATCTTCCTAAATGAAGAACTAATTTACTGTATTCAATGATGTGAAATTCATATTTTAGCACAACTCAGCGTGCACAAGTAGCATTCCATATAGGCCTCAAACTTCTTTTCCTTCCTAGCATGAACTAAAAAACTGAATAGTCTGAAGTCTATGAGAACATTTCGTTAAGTTTCTCCCTGTGCTCCAACACTCAATAATTCCTTTCACGAATGTAGCTTACTCGACCGGACTTACAACAAATTTCTTACTTTACAGGGTACGTGCTTGGGAAATGACTGACAAAGGATTAGGGCATGGACTTGCCTATTTCCTAGATGTTATAATCAATCGGATTAATAAAAATCAGTGGGCTAATGGAAAAAGGCAAAGTAATGGATTACTTAATCTTCCTGATTTGTATGCTTTACCTGCTACACCATCTCATCCTATCGAAACTGACCAATGGGACACAATGGCCTGATCAAATTGGTGATGTCAAGGGGTGTCAAACAGAAATCGATGGAGTATAATTACCTAAAGTACGGACAGGGTCAGTTCCTATCTTGCCCACTTTCTTGACTCACCTTGTGGTACAGAGACTGATGATTTGGACTTCCAGAAACTAACGCCAACTGGGGACAATTACTGCGTTTGTTGTCGGCTGGTATGCTTCCGTAAGTGGAACCTTTCCGGCTGGAGGGTTTCCGACAACAGCTGTGGCATTTGATGCTGCAGTGTGGACAGGGGCGGACAAACCTATTCATGATTTCGAACTGCCCATTTTGGCGATTACTGAACTTACATCTATAGGGTTTGTATGAGGGTTATGTGCTTTAAAAGACTAATTTCTCATTATATAATCTTCCTCGGCGGAGGAAGGATTTCCTTTAAACTTGATTCTTACAGCTTTAAAAATGCTTATTAAAACTCTATAAGTCATAAATCAAATTGACATGAAAAAAATACTAACTGAGATAATAATTCTGCTGATTCTGTTTCATTCATTTGTTGTTTCATGTTATCTGTTTGCAAATTCATCTGATCTGAACATTTTATGCCTGTACAAGTCCATTTGGTTATGAATAAATGATAACTATTATCTTATTCCAGATCCTCATGTGATAATAGTTAATCCGCGAAATATTCTAGTCCCTTTCAGCACAGAACAAGATCCATCGAAGGACCTAGGGGGAATAGGAAATAGTAGCTGAGGTTATTCTGGGGAATTTTATTCAGTATTAGAAAGGAATTTGAGGCCCAACCCGTTACGCTACAACACTCCTTCGATGCGCAACGTTATGATTCACTGGAAGACTGCTGTTTCACCAGCTAGTGCCACCTGAGCCAGGATTGCAATACTCTGGCTCCACTTGCAGAGCACTTTTGTGCACCGGGAAGAACGTTCCAGCCTACGAAAATACTTTATAGCCAGTCTTTAGGATGCCTTGATGGAAAAATGTACAGTATGCACCACGTCTGACACCCATCCACCATGATTGCTTACCCAGGACACCAGTATTTTCACAGGTTCATTTTCTCTATCTTAGATACCTTACCTTTCCTTCTGTACCTAAGATTGTACAATACCTCTTCTTCTTTTTATCTCTTATAGTCCACTTTGCTCTATGGGACTTTCCTCTGGAAGCAGCATATCTACCTGGGATGCTTTTTGTTTGGCTGCTAAACAGGGGGTGGTTGGCTATACATTTGTACATGTTGTTGTTGAGTTTACAGTTTCTGCAGAAATCCGAACCCCAGTAAAGAAGAAAATGGTTGGTGTCCTAATGACATTGTATCACTGCCACTGCAAAGCCTTTTAGTTTTTTGCTGTGTTATGTGTATACTGTTGGCAATAACCTGTCCCAGCAATGAAAAACTCTCTGTCCTCCATGCTCTTTCTCGTTTGTTTGCTACTTCTGAGCAGATAAGTACTTTCTTTGAGTTAGTTGATATTTGATATTGTTCTTTTTGTTGGATTTTGATTCTTAGAGTTTGATGAACCCAATTTATGAATTAAAAATTCCTCAGTTGTTTTGTTTCGAGATTGAATATTTATAGATAAATATTATGAGTACACTATGAACAATACAAGGCATAGGCATACAAGGCATAATGTTTGCATAAAACAAGCCAAGGATTTTTGTTTATCTTAATTTAGATGAGCTTTAATATTTGTCAGCACTCACGCTTAATACGGATATATAATGTGCAGACTGTTTTATTCGATGCTAGCACTCTTACCTAATGCAAGGAGGAAAATAATGGCAGCCGGCTTCAAATCCTGAGAATTGGAAGTGGCGGCCAACTTTGCTATGTGCTGCACGTTTTTGCGTGATAACTTTATATGTCACGTGTTGTATTTGTAATGCCAGTTGTGCTTTTTTTAACCAAAAATCAAGGGAAAATATAACTGAGTTTATATATGTAGGAAAATGCTTCAAATTCATCCTTTTTTAAAACTTTTTTTTATTAAAGCAATAGTCAGCATTCATGAACATAATCTTAAACTAACTTTGGGTTATCTTCATGTTCAATAAGATACACATACTACAATGCAAAGACATGATATTGAATTGACAGTCCCTCTGGAATCCCACCATTCAATTCACTTGGTCCCTGCGCTCTCCCCACCTAACTAGTCAAAACCCCCCCAAATCGCATGCAATCTTCCCATCGATGCCAAATTTTCTCCCATTTCTTGGCAAATTCATAATTTTTGACTGAAATGTATCACTAAAAAAGCAAAGTATTTTAGAATTCAAATGAAATATTGCTTTGATGAAAATAACCATGGCAGATCAAGGGGATTCAAGTGACATTTGCCAAGAGGTTTCCCAGGCAGATTTGATCAGAAGAATTAAAAGCAGAGAATTAAAAGAAACAGTGCAGGAGAATGTTAAGTCTGTTTTGGAAGGTAGGAGGAAAGGAAATAATGTGGATGATGTAGAATAGAGTTATTTCAGAAGGAGAAGACAGAAATATAGAGGACCAGATGTGAAATGAAGAAAGAAAAAAGGCATTAAAAGAATGCATATGTAGATTCGGAGCAAGGAATGAATCGAGTCCCTGGTGGCTCACATGATGAGGTGATCCAACAAGTCATGCAAAGAAGGCAGGTCCTTGCAAGTGAAAAGGTATTTCTGAATACCACAGAGCTAACAAGCATTGACAGCGATGATGAGAAATGTGTTTTAGACATAGATTACAATTTTTATTTAGAAAATGTGTTTGATGAGAGTAGCATTGCTACGGATGTAGTAAATAAATCCATAAAGGATCCAATTGGTCATAAATTATTCAAGTCAAAGGATATTAGGCACCCCAGAAGCTTTGATCAGTGTTATCTTGACCATGTGGTGGAGCATATTACATCCAAGAAAAGAAGGCCTCTGGAGAAGGAGGGGAGGTATATTACCAGAGCTGAATGCTACAGACTTGTAATTGAAGGGAAAGAGACAATGACCCCAAACCTTGATCCAGAATTAATACCATATCATTTTAAGTGAGGAAAGACCTTAGTAAGGGTCCGTAGAGACCCTTAAAGAACTGTGAGGACAAGCTTTTGAATGTTCTTCGTCCGTTAGCTAGAATCTTTGATTTGGTCGAAAATGATATGACTTGGATATTAACCTCTTGAGAGGTTAGTGCAAGAGAGCTAATGGTTTCCTGGAAACCTTGAATGCTAGGCTAATATCTGAGGGGTGCAAGGATGTGTTGATGTGCACTAGTCAAAAATTGGATGATTTGGATAGAAATAATCTAGCAAAGAGGCTAGAGATCTTTTGTTATGAGAAAAAATAGTTGAATCTCTAGGACAATATAAACAAATCATTATGGCTCTGGACTAGGCACAATCCTCCATGTGTAGTTTCTTTGAAGGCAATAAGTTATATGTCAATGCCGGGGGGAGAGGGCAACCCTTTGGGAGTGGATTCTACAAGGCCCAGTATACGTGATACCAAAGCAGAGGAACCTGTAGGGGAAACACCAAGGACCAGCTTCTTTCTTTCCTCAGAGAGGAAGAGAAGGCAGATCTAGATCCTCAAGAGCAAGAGTTTAAAATAACAGATTAGGATAAGTTAAGTATGAAGACTTGTCCTGGTTTTATCGAGGAAAAATTGGAAGGAAGACTGAAACATTTCTTAGAAAATTGGAAGAGTATAATGAAAGGTCCTTGGGTAATAGCAACAGTAACATGATATGTAATAGAGTTCAATTCAGAACCCCTGCAGGCAAAGGAACTGAGGGAGTTGAGTTTTCAAAAAGTATTAGAGAATATTGTTACAATAGATGTTAACAAAGGGTACAATAGTGAAGATGAGCGACAGTCGGATCAGTTTTGTGAGTACTTTGTTTTTGGTGGAAAAGAAAAATAAAGAATAGAAGCCAGTGATAAATTTGAGACGAATACATTATTTTGTGACTCATCGACATTTAAAAATGGAGGGGGATTAATCGGCTGAGAGATGTGTAACAGAAATTGGATTGGTTGGTGAAAATGGATCTGAAAGATGCATATTTTACTGTACCAATAGCATTTGAAAGTCTGTGTTATTTACAGTTCAGATACAAAAGGCAGTTCCACTGCCTTCCTTTTGGTTTATCGGCAGCCCATTGGTGTTTTACAAATGTGCTGAGACTCATGGTAGGTTTTTTAAGAGAGAGGGGAATATGATTGATAGTTTATTTAGACAACATCTTGATTACGAATCAGGATGTAAATGTGTTAAGATGTGTTTCATGTCCTCCTGAGTCGGGAGGACCAACGAATTGCCATTTTTACCTGTGCTTATTTTAAAATTACAATTGAATTTTCCTGACTTTTTAAAATTGTTTTACTTGCGATATTGCACATTGCACACAGCGCTTAGCCTCACTCCCGGAGTCCGCATTAGCAAACCAAGAACGCCATTTTGGGAGGAGGAAGCAGGTTAGCGAGCTAGTCTTTTGCCCAATTTCCCTATTTAACTAGAAGCTGGTGCGAGCGTGCAGATTGCTGTCCTCCTGAGGCTTGAGCCGGACGGACCAACGAATTGCCATTTTTACCTGTGATTATTTTAAAATTACAATTGAATTTGCCTGACTTTTTAAAAATTGTTTTACTTGCGATATTGCACATTGCACACAGCACTTAACCTCACTCCCGGGGTCCGCATTAGCAACACGAGACCACCATTTTGGGAGGAGGAAGCAGGTTAGCGTGCTAGACTTTTGCCAAATTTCCCTATTTAAATAGAAGCTGGCGCGCTGAAGGCATGCCTAAGGCAAGCCCCCCTGCGCCCGTCCGCACACACCCCGTGCACAGTGCCAGCCCCCCTGTTCGTTTGGATACAGAGGACCCCAGGTCCTACATTTACTCTAACAGCACACTGCACAGCTTAAATGTCATCAAGCTGTGGTAAATAAAATAAATATTACCGGACTGAATTTCATGCGGAATCTTAAATTAAAGTAAATAGCTCAAAATAACAAGAGGCAGAATCCGTGGTATAAGAGGTTTCTAATGGGCTTTATTCCATTCAAAATGGCCGACTCGAGTCGCGGCCCTCAGGTTCCGTCACCACGAAGGTTCAGGAAGTGAAGTACAATAATTTATTAACAGACATGTATTTTTATAATAAGTACATTACAATGAAACGAATGTAGAAGGCGTAACATTTGATAAGAAAAATGACGTGACAGTGACATAATCGAAACTAGGCGTAATAAGGAATAAAAGAAACATGATTGGTTAGAATTATCAGGCATAGGTGGATCTATAAGATAATACTTGGCATAGATGCGCGCGCGGCAGCATGACGTGTAATTGACGTGCAACTAGGGGGTGAAGGGGACTTGACATTTAGCTCTACATGTGGAGACGAGAAGTCTGGGGTCAAGTCATCCTAATCCCAAATCATATCTAACATCCTATGTTTAAAGAACTATGTTATCCACAAGGAAGAGACTCTCGGACAGAATCTATTCTATACTGACTGTGTGCGTGTACAAGCGTCTGAGTGTCTATATGAGATGCGAGGGGCAGAAAACTTTCCATGGCAACAGGGCTATGAATCACTTGCAGGAGGACGGAAAGGCTGAGTCCTTTGCTTGTGAGCTAAAGGAAATGTTTACCTAAATCACTAGGCAGGAATGCATCGGCTGGAGAGCAAAATAGATAATTCGAAGGTGAAATACAACTTCTTGGCAGACAGGCGAAAACTGGCCGAGGCAGGCACCGTTAGCTGCACAGGGAGTAGGACAAAGTTCATGGATACAGATGCGAGCTCAAGCTGAAGCTGTCAGAGACAGAGAGCAGGGAAAGGCTTTGAGGACAGAATCGGGCCTACTCGCCTGAACTGTAAAAATGGAGTAACTTAGCCATATAAAGTCGGTGGCCTTTCATACTAAGGAATCGAATATCCAGCCCATTGATGGCGGATCTGACAGAGAACATGTTGACAGTAGACACACATATGTTTGCGTCTTAGAAACTGGAACTGGAGGGAACATACATGTACTTGTAACATGCATATACAACCGTTGGGGTCCAAGATAGGGGACATAACTGATCAGGAAAATCCACATTTCCACATTCCCTCCTTGTCCCCTTCTTGCCCTTCACGAGACATCAATCTTCATCATTCCATTGATTTGCTCATGGAGCATCATTTCTTCTTCTTTCTTCTTCCGGGATCTTGAGCGAAAACCTTGATGTGGAATACACGATGTGGCACACAGACCACAAATCGCTGGTCCACATTGCAGGCATAGACAACAACTGAAGAGCATAAGAAGGCCAATACCTAGGAAGGATAGAACTCTCCATCCCCAGGCTGATATCACACTCCAAAACCACCCGGACCACGTCCAAGTGCCTGGATTCTCGTGTATCTGGCTTACAATCTTATGAAGGCGTGTTATAGCTTTATATACAGATGGCGAATTTTCTGGTATGAATATACAGCAGCTGGATCCGATGACCCTACAAGCTCCGCCCCTATCGGCCAGGATGACGTCAAGGACAAGACGATTCTGGAGAACAACAATTCTCATCACTGATTGTTCCTCTGTCAGATTGCCTAGGGCGGCTATAGTCTCGTTTACTACAGCTTCAAGAGTCTTGGTGAGTCTGCGTATCAGCTTACTATTTGATATAGTACCTATATAGGGAAAGATACCTTTATTGAAATCTACATACTTGTCCCATGTTGTCTCAGTATAATCGACAACTGGGAGATCTCTTCGCTCTCTATTGTGTACTAAATGAACATTTCGATAATAATCAGGGGGAGCTAGAAAAACAGGTGGCAAAAGGAATGCGATGTAACAGGTACCATCCCAATCTAGAGGCAGACGCATATATGCAGTCTGACCACATATGAAGTAGGAATGGCGAGAAGCTCTAAATGAAGATTTACCTTGATCACTATATTCTACTGTAGTAACGCATTGGCTATGGCCCATGTGTTTGGAACCAACTTTTCTAACACATAATTCACCCTTAACTGGAAATACTGACATAGTGGGCAGAATTAGTTCAACTTCGGATTTGACATTCAAAATCATAAGATTAGGCGTAAAATTACTTAATTTATACACTTCATTTTCTAAATCAGTTCCTGTTCTACTGGGGTGACCCTCCTTATTAGGGTGACAGACTTTGAATAAAACTAGATTCAGATTTCCCCATATCCAATGTTGTTGATAAACTGCTGTGTCTGGGTCTATGGAATTTAATAAACTAAACCATGCTCCACAGGAGCCATTGTGTGTGAACGGATGTGGAAAGAAAGGCAGAACTCCTTTGTTATTCTGATAGGGAGGGAGTCGGCCACACACCCAACAATTGGTCGCATTACTAGTCTGATGGGAATGATGTAACATACTAATGAATGTGTTATTGCGCAGCGCAAGTCTATAGGATAATTCATGTGGCGGTAGGTCACTAAAAGAATGTTCATCAGTTATATTGAAAACACGTTTAGAAACAGGATGATACATATGCAAAATCATACTCGTAATAATTACTAAAATACTCAATGAAAACAAAATTAATAATGTCACAATACAGTGGTTACGCAGTAATTTACAATAAGCATGTCGTTTCATTATGATTCTGGACTCTACATGATTCAGACCTAAGGGATACATGTCGGGACAGATTCAACCGCTTCACCTTGGAGAGGACTTAAACAATCAAATCGTCCGACAGTTTAGATCTGGACCTGAGTTTCTGTTTATAGCACTGAGAGTCATTCAGTTCAACAAAAGGAAGTTTTGAATCAGTCTGTGAGGGAGTGCAGGGCACAGTGTCTATATCTGAAGGTAGTCCATGAAATTTTTTTACGTGACTGGAATGAATCCACCCTTTTCGTCCCTCGATCTTCACGGCTGTTCTTGTGGTCAACAGGACCAACTTGGGTGCTTTCCACCTGGGCTCCAATTGACTCTTCCTGTCGAAATTTCTCACAAAGACAAGATTACCCGGAACAACGTCATGGGGTTTCGCCTCAGTGTTGTCGGGAAAGGCTGCAGCTACCTGTGAACGAGAAGATTGTAGTGCAGACATCAAGGAAGCCAGGTAATCTGTCAGCATATTACAGTCAACATCAGTTATTTTACGTGGTATAGGCGTCCCCCACATATTCGGCGGTCTACCAAAGATCACCTCATACGGGGATAGCCCTGTTCTAGAGTGTGCTACCATTCTCATGTAAAAGAGTGCAACTGGTAATGCTACTATCCAGTCGACACCTTTCTCTCTACATATTTTGGACAGTCTGATTTTCAGTGTCTGGTTATGTCTTTCTACGAGACCTGCTGCTTCGGGGTGTCGGACACAGTGGAATTTCCACTGATATCCCAACAGGAGTGAGACATGTTTCATTAATTCGGATGAGAAAGGCTGACCGTTATCTGAATATACAACACGTGGTAAACCGTACCGTGGGAAGAATTCTCGAACTAGCTGTTTGGCAGTAGTCGGGGCAGTGTAATCTGATACAGGGTACGCCTCTGTCCAACGAGAGAGAGCGCAGACAACTACGAGGACATATTTGAATCCTCGACAACGTTCCATCTGAATATAATCCATCTGGAGGACTTCAAAAGGATGGTCAGGAGGCTGAAATCCACCCTGCTCTACGGGAACACTCTTTCCTGGATTAAACTGACAACATATCATACAGGTACGAACTTTTTGTTTAGCTGCTGCTCGTAAATGTTTGTTGAACCAAATGTGCTGAATGCTGTCTAGCATAGCCTTCTCTCCTAAATGTGCTGGACTGTGAACTGTAGCTATAATGGCTTGAACCATGGAATCGGGGAGAAACCATACAGATTTCTCCTTCGTCATCCATCCTTGATCTGTCTGGATCCCTCCTAGTTCAGTCCACTTCTTTATTTCTTCTGCTGTGGCATGTGTCTGTATGTCAATTACATCAAGTGTGGGATCCTTAATTGTCATACACTGTGTTGGTGTCTGAACTATTGGCTTTGTCATGTCTAATGTGCGATTCTGAGCAGTCTGTTTAGCTGTTCTGTCAGCTAAATCATTGCCTTGAGAAATGGTATCAGTAACCTTCGTGTGTGCTTTACATTTCATAATCGATATAGCAGTGGGTAGATGTATTGCGTCTAACAAGGCATGAATGAGGGGTCCGTGCTAAATGTGGGCACCATGGGACGTTAGATAACCTCTCTCTCGCCACAGCACGCCGAAGTCGTGTACAACTCCGAATGCATAACGTGAGTCAGTGTATACATTAACTTTCTTATTTGTGGCTTGAATACAGGCTTGCGTTAGAGCAATAAGTTCTGCTGCTTGGGCTGACAGAGTATCTATACAATGTGTCTCAATAACTTCAGTGTCTGTTGTGACTGCATACGCGGCCACTAA
This sequence comes from Triturus cristatus, assembly GCF_964204655.1. NCBI lineage: Eukaryota > Metazoa > Chordata > Amphibia > Caudata > Salamandridae > Triturus > Triturus cristatus. The sequence goes on along the minus strand of NC_140584.1, from coordinate 866,625,398 downwards.
ATCTCCTTTACTTGTTCTCATGCATGATCCGTCTACATACAACGTCAGGTCTGGATCTAACAATGGAACGTCTGTCAAGTCTTGTCTAGGTTTCGTCTTTATTTCAATGATTTCAACACAATCATGAGCTAGTGGGTCTGTTCCAATTACAGGTAATAGTGTAGCAGGATTCAATGTATTACACCGTCGGATCTCTATGTGTGGTTGAAACAATGTCAGTTCATAACCGGTAAGTCTTGCTATGGTCAAGTGTTGTGTTTGTGTTCGGTTCACAAGAATCTCTACTGCATGTGGTACTTGAACTGTCAATGGGTGTCCTAAGACTATGGCATCGCTTTGTCTGATTGCTAAAGCTGTCGCTGCCACTGATTTCAGGCATGCAGGCAAAGCCTGAGCTACGGGATCTAATGTACTGGAAAAATAAGCACATGGCTTGCGTGATCCTGCTTGATCCTGAGTGAGTACTGATAAGGCAGTACCTTCGCGTTCTGTAACAAAGAGTGTAAAATGTTTGCTATAACATGGTGTTGCTAAAACAGGTGCTTGACATAAAGCTTCCTTTAGGCTTTCAAAAGCTTGTGTATGTTCCTGAGTCCAAGGGAGAACAGTCGATGTGGCTGCCTCCTGTGTGGTTAACTGAATGAGTGGCTTCGCTAGAAATGCATATTGGGGAATCCACTGTCTACAGTATGAAGTGAGGCCTATAAAAGCCCGCACTTCCTTTTGCGTCTGCGGTATTGGCATGTTTGCAATTAACTGAATGCGATCAGGTGTAAGCTGCCTTCCCTCCTTGGACAGCGAGTGACCAAGATAAATAACTCGCTGAACACAGAATTGCAGCTTAGAAGGGGACACCTTGTGTCCTTTGTCTGCTAGGAAATGTAAAACTGTCAATGAGGCTTTTTCACATTCGTGTTCGCTTCGTGCGGTGATCAGCAGATCATCGACGTATTGAAGCAATGCGGTGTTAACGGGCATGTGTATACTGTCAAGTTCTCGTTTCAGTGCTTGGCTATAGATGCTGGGGCTTTCTGTGAATCCTTGGGGAGCGCGGGTGAATTTAAAGCTTCGTCCATTCAAGCTAAATCCGAATAAGTATTGGCTCTCCGGATCTATTGGGACGCTGAAAAAGGCATTCTTGAGATCAATTACAGTAAAGAATGTTGCTTCGGAATCAATTGCTGTCAACAATGATGATATATCAGGGACCACAGGGAATTGTGGTACAATACACTTGTTTAGTTCACGCAAATCAATAACCAATCGGTATACTGGCGGAGCAGTAGGATCAGTTCGTTTAAGAATCGGAATTATCGGTGAATTACACACATTGGAGTTAGTTTCTACAACCACTCCTTGCGCGACTAGCTCGTCAATGATTTTCAGTAAAGCCACTACAGCATCTGGTGGTAACTTGTATTGTCGCATTCGTGGTAGTACCACTCCTGCTTTCAATGTAACTCGATAGGGTGTAATGTTCATGCAGCCAACATCCGTAGGGCCTTGTGCCCATAGATGTACTGGTAAAATCTGTAGTCGGGGATCCATGTCTCTAGACACATAGTGACCTTTAAAATCACGCAAAAACAACCTTACTCCTTCCGGAGAACAACATATTATGGCTCCTAGTGCTTTCAGAGTTTTAATTCCTAACAAATTTTCTGGGCATGATTTAGTAAGCAATAAATCTGTAGTTCGTGTCAAAGGTCCTATCGTAAGTGGAAGTGGCTGTGTTACTTCATTAACAATAGGCTTTCCTGAAAAACCAAGGGAAACATTTTGAGAGCCTGAGAGGGGTGCCCCTGGAACTTCACTACGTTTTATGGTTGTTCGACTTGCCCCTGTATCGAGTAAGAATTTTCTATCTTGACCTAATAATTCACTATGTACATAAGGTCCTTCTTGATCTACCGGAATCTCGATAAGCGGTAAGTCAACTTCCCTCTCTAGGCTGGTTCATGCGTAACGCTGATACTCAGGGTATTCATACTGTGCAGTCTGATACATTTGTTGTGTTGTGGTTTGTGTGGCAGTAGCAGGCAACGGTGGTGCAGCTGGCACAAACTGTATGGGTTGCTGTGAGGCTGGCATAGACTGTTGCTGAACTGGCATGGACTGTCCATGCTGCATAGCTCCTTTTTCATTCTGATCTTGTCTAACTAATCGTGGTCTCTCTTTTGCAATACCTGTAGCTATATTTCGTTTCAGGACTTGACAATCATGTACATAATGGCCTAGTTGTTTACAGTAATTGCAGGTTCCCTTTACAGGAACTGCAGAATCACCAGAATGTGTCACACCCTTTTTGTGACCATCTGCTGGTACTGTCTGAGAAACTAGCATTTTCATTTTTGTATCCTTCATGCGTCTATGCTCGTGTTCTTGTTCATCCCTAATTCTATTGTGATGATACTGTAACATTTGTAGCATTTGCGACGGAGTGTTACTTTGCCAGGTACTCTCGAATTTCAATATTCTATTCTTCACTGGAGGCAATGCATTTTCCACTAATTTTGTCACAAATAAATGTGGATATGAGTCACTACTTGCTTTTATACCACTATTTATACCAAAACATTTTTCAAATCGAGCATAATAATCGCTTGTGTCTTCATCTTGCTTTTGTTTACAGGCTGTGATTGCACCCCAATCTTCCTTTTTTGTAGTTAATAAACGTGGCAGTACCTGTACTAGTAAACCTGGTAATAGTTTAACTTTATCCCCGAGCCCTGAACCTGCGGCTCGGCCCCTTTCTTCCTCTGCTAATGCTGTCCAGTCTATCTTTTGGTCTCCCACTTCCCACTCTTTTTCTTTCAGTTTTTCATATATGCCAGCAGGCAAAAGCACCTTTAATATTGTCATAATATCAGGAAAGGTGTACTCTCCCATCAGTAACATGTCTTTAATTTCTCGGTGGAAACCCGCTGGGTCTTTGTCATGACTAGGTACTACTTTTTTCATTTCTAATAATTCCATTTTTGATATGGGTGTGTAAACAAATACACGGTGAAACTCATTGTCTTCGCCTTTTATTGGGTGCACTTCCCGTAAAGGATTTTGTCTATCCATGAAGTACGGTGCTCTTTCTCTGGGGGGCAGGGAGAGAGAATCCGGACTTACAAAAAGAACATACTGCTTACGTGACACTAATATCTCTTTAATTAGCTTGTTACTAGAACCTTTCCATCTGTACGTAAGTAGTTCCGTTAATATATCAGGTAAAGGACCAGGGTCAGCATGTTGGCTCTTATATAATATGAGGAGTTGCTGAATCATATAGATTCCAGCTAAACGTTGTTCATCTGTACTGAGGTTGAGAAACGTGTGTGCTACGGTCTCATCACCGTATTTTTCAGGACTAACAATCCAGTGAACGGCTGATCTGACTAATTCTTGCTCATCCATGGAATCGAGGAGGTGGTAACCTCTTCGTTCTCGTAGTATTTTATCTGCGGCTTGAAACGAATGTTCAGGAGATTTCAGATTTATTACAGGCGTCGGATACGTTCTGCTATTATTTGGACATACAGAGTGTATTGGATCAGAAAAACATCTAGTATTTTCACAAGATCTTCCTCTGCCTACATAGGCTATGGTCTCTGACTGTCTTGCAGAGTCCCCTGATTCGGACACTTCATCTTGCTCAAACTCGTCTGTTCCCAATCTCTCTTCATGAATACGCTCTATTTCTTTACGTATTTTTCGGCACATGGCTATTATACAATTTTGCTTATCGTGTCTCCCTTCTGATATATTCTGACTCCATCTTGTAAGAATAAGCATTGCATTCCGGTCTACCCCCGGACGATCTTGATTTCTGATCACACAGTTTATGAGGAAACGTAACAGTTCCCCTTGTATCTCTACTTTCTGGAATTCCATAGCTCTGTTAATACATCCTGGATCTCGTCCTGTTTGAACAAAGTGATATATGTTATCTAGATGCGTAGCCATCCCTGGTAACCTTGCTAAATACTCTGCGGCTCGTCTGATACGTAATGATGCCAGGACCATTTCGTCCTCTTTACCAACCACCGGGTCATATCTACAATTTACAAGAAGTTCCTTAAGCGTACGTTCATTTACGAACTTAGGTGTACGTGAATGTGCTGACTCTTGAAAAACAAGTTTATTTATTCTAGGTGGTGTAAAAATACTGCTAGCACCTCCCGTGGCCCCATCTGGGGCGTCGGGTGTGAAAGGGTTCGTCGAACGTGATACAGCAACTATGGGTGTCGATACCCCTGTAGAGTCGACTGCGGAAACAGATGCGGAAACAGATGTGCTTGCCGATGCTTGTATCGGGACTTGCTGTTGCACGGGGACAGATACCTGATCCTGACGTTGAACCCCTCCGCCAGACGGTCTATGTGGTGTGGCGTTAGCATACTCGGGGGCTGCATCGTCTAGATATGAGGAAAGGAAAACATCTTCTGCGGTTCTGGGATGCCCCTTTGGATGTACCTTAATTGGAAATAACGGGGGTGGCAAGTCTTTTGGCACCTCCGTAACAGCCTTAGGTAGTCCTTCGGCTAGAAGGGGATACATACCATTCATAAGAGCATTTCTTTGTCTATTTACTTGTTCTGATTTCACTCGGATACCTTCCTCAATTAATAGATTTTCTTGAACTTTATTTGAACTTTCTTTACTCCTCTCTTCTTGTCTACGTGCTTTTTCTGTTCGTCTATGAGATTCTTTACGCCATAACTCAACGGCGTCTTTCTGTGACTGTCTGACCTTTCTTTTCCATAACTCTTCCTCCACTTTCATGATGCACTCTGCATCCCAGGTTCCCGCTATGGGCCACCTTTGACTTTCCGGTAATCCTTTGGTATAATCTACCCATAGATCAAGAAACAATATGGCATCTAAGCCATGTTTATGGTACATGAAATGTCCTGGAGTGTCTCTAGGAGGAATAGGAACTGCTTCTTCAAGCACCCCTTTTCTGGTAGTAATCTGTCTTAACTTCGAGAAGAGCGGCATATTGACAACTGATCTGATACTTACTCTTGAACTTACTTAATACGAGAAACACAATAATGAACAGTGAACAATGAACAGTCATTCATACCACAATATGCAAGACATTTTCTGAATACTTTAAACATTAAACATTAAACATTATAACAATGATCGACAATGATGACAGTCTGCCTAACTAATCACCACGCTGAATTCTTGACAATAGCTGAATACTTCGGAATACTTGATATACTGCCAAACAGTACATATACACTGCTAAACAGTGCAGACCGGATTTGTGTACCCAAATCCGTCTTGACCGGCACAACCTATGTGCGCGTCAACACGCCTCCCCGGCGATGGTACTCACCGAGTAGCTCCTTGAAACGGAAGGCCTCAGAGAATGGACAGGACTCGATAACTGCGGACATCGGACCCTCTGGACGTCGGAATTTCGGAAAACCTGGTGGGCCTCTGTATACCTCGGATCTTGCTCTCTCAGCTAGGCTCTGGTCGGGATACCTTGCGCTTCTCACCGCCTCGTCTGGGTTGATCGCAGCCTCAGTCGCCCCCGCTTGACCGGAGGGAGCTTACAGGAAATCCTGCTGGTACGCGTTTATGGTCCGTCCAGCTGTGGCAGGAGACCGGGCCTGCAACGCACCGCCGGCGCGTGAGATGAGAAAGTGTCCCTGTTCGGGCGCCATTATGTGGTAAATAAAATAAATATTACCGGACTGAATTTCATGCGGAATCTTAAATTAAAGTAAATAGCTCAAAATAACAAGAGGCAGAATCCGTGGTATAAGAGGTTTCTAATGGGCTTTATTCCATTCAAAATGGCCGACTCGAGTCGCGGCCCTCAGGTTCCGTCACCACGAAGGTTCAGGAAGTGAAGTACAATAATTTATTAACAGACATGTATTTTTATAATAAGTACATTACAATGAAACGAATGTAGAAGGCGTAACATTTGATAAGAAAAATGACGTGACAGTGACATAATCGAAACTAGGCGTAATAAGGAATAAAAGAAACATGATTGGTTAGAATTATCAGGCATAGGTGGATCTATAAGATAATACTTGGCATAGATGCGCGCGCGGCAGCATGACGTGTAATTGACGTGCAACTAGGGGGTGAAGGGGACTTGACATTTAGCTCTACATGTGGAGACGAGAAGTCTGGGGTCAAGTCATCCTAATCCCAAATCATATCTAACATCCTATGTTTAAAGAACTATGTTATCCACAAGGAAGAGACTCTCGGACAGAATCTATTCTATACTGACTGTGTGCGTGTACAAGCGTCTGAGTGTCTATATGAGATGCGAGGGGCAGAAAACTTTCCATGGCAACAGGGCTATGAATCACTTGCAGGAGGACGGAAAGGCTGAGTCCTTTGCTTGTGAGCTAAAGGAAATGTTTACCTAAATCACTAGGCAGGAATGCATCGGCTGGAGAGCAAAATAGATAATTCGAAGGTGAAATACAACTTCTTGGCAGACAGGCGAAAACTGGCCGAGGCAGGCACCGTTAGCTGCACAGGGAGTAGGACAAAGTTCATGGATACAGATGCGAGCTCAAGCTGAAGCTGTCAGAGACAGAGAGCAGGGAAAGGCTTTGAGGACAGAATCGGGCCTACTCGCCTGAACTGTAAAAATGGAGTAACTTAGCCATATAAAGTCGGTGGCCTTTCATACTAAGGAATCGAATATCCAGCCCATTGATGGCGGATCTGACAGAGAACATGTTGACAGTAGACACACATATGTTTGCGTCTTAGAAACTGGAACTGGAGGGAACATACATGTACTTGTAACATGCATATACAACCGTTGGGGTCCAAGATAGGGGACATAACTGATCAGGAAAATCCACATTTCCACAAAGCCTAACCCAATGTGCATATGTATTCAACCTGGTGGGAAATCTCCAAATGCTCACAAAATCTGCCCTGGGTGTTTGACAAACTTACCGGTTCTCATGGCCCAGCAGGAGAAAGACATACATTATACACTTAAAGATAGGAAAGGACATGTGGGGAAAAATGACTTAAAGTGTGTACTTACCGAATGCAAGATCCTTAGATAAACACAGTATCAACTGTGCTTCTTTAATTGAGGAAGAAGAAATCAATATTGCTTTTATTACCGAGTCATGGACGGACGAAGCCTTCGGGTCCAGACTTGGTTAAAGCCACACCCCAGGGCTACCTTTGCTATACTTGAAATAGGCCGGCTAAGAAAGGGGGTTGCTTAGCAGTAATATATAAAAGCTCATGAAACATGTCTTTTAACTGCTCCTCTAATGTTGAATGCGAAGCACTGGATTTCTGTTTTTACCTTTCACATCACTATACTTTTAGAGGCACCCTCGTCTATAGGCAACCTGTCCCTAGAAACCGGTTTTTAATACAAGCTGGCAGTTGGCTGGAAAATGACCTAAGTGTCCGGGCAATATATGGAAGAACAATAGGGTTAGGATTACAAACGAGATAAACTGATACGATTATGTTTATTCTATATTATTTAAGATATCCTTTTAGTCCTAATAATGGATCAGTTAAGTAGATTTTTGAGTAACCATGAGTACTATATATATTTTTAAATACAGGCTGAGACAAACTCAAGCAGGGAGTCACGAATAATTGAGAAAACCTACCTTTTGACACAATTGTAATGCCACTTCCCGAATACTGAATTGAAAGAAGAAAGGGGACCGGCACATTATCGATTTTCATGGTAAATGATGAAAATCAGTCTTCCAATAATAAAGATTCAGAGGACTCTTTGTATTTTTAATATTTTAAGCTTTATAGACGCTCCTATTTCTTTTTACACAGAAAGTCCCTAAAGTGATTAAAAGAGGCCTATTTTCAATACATGAATATTTAAACGGTGGCTCTTACGCACAATAAAGATTGCCTAAATTATCAAAACAGGTATGTTAGTGGTTTTATCGTATTCCATATGAAACAGAAACAGACATAGAAGATATGATAAAATAAAGGTTGGCACATTTTTTTTTTTTTTTGTATTATAGACTTACCAATCAACAGGTAACTAGTAACATTACGGAGGGTCATCCCCCATGAACATTTTATTTGAATACCTACACAACAATATGAGGTATGGGCTTCCATAAATCTGTTTAAAATTAATAAGAAAAGGTATCAATGGGAAGTACTTGCATAGTAATAAACTGCATAGAGTCTAGGATATTGTCAACACTGTGTATTTTTATTATAAATAAAATGTATGTATAGCCAAGTGTCAGTTGTAGTTAGGAGCTATCTATATTGTGTGAGGCAAAAAGAGGGAGAGATTGGATCTGACATAAATAATATAAAGGGTATGTTGATAAAAGAAATCTGTAATATTGTAAACTGCACTCTGTATGAAATAGCTGACAAAGGAAATTAATTTTTTATTTTAGATTCGATGAAACTTTTTAGTCCTGAAGAAGGTGGAAATAATAAGGAATCACCGAAACGCTGCGTCGACTTTTAACAATTTTGATTAGTTTTAATTGTAATCAACATAGATTGTAACCCTTGTTGGGAGGTATTGTGGTATAAAATAATTTTAAATAATAAATAATATTGTTTTTATAAAGTTCCTTTTGTCAAGAATCTGGTATACACAATATAGGCTGTTGTATGTAAGTTTGAAAGTGCAGATTATTTTTAAAGATTATACAAACACACAAATATAGCCTCGTTCTAGCTAACCTTCTACCATTTGTAAATTTACGACACTTGGCTTAGGGTGATATTGTATGCCTCTTTAGATCAATGATAGGGACCTTTGTGTTTTTGGACTAAGTGCTTGCTCATACACGATATTAGGGGATTTCAACTTCCATTTAGAAGTTGATAATGATCCAGATACTTCAAGTTTGCTAGACCTAATGAGTAGCGTTGATTTAAAGCAACTTGTCACGGATGCCACACATAAGGCAGGATACACACTGGATTGCATATTTTCCAATAATGGGACGCTAGCATTCACTGACATTCTCCCTGTGGTCTGGTCGGACCACAAGGCGGTGTTATTTGAGTTGACGCTGCCTGACCAAGGTACCAAGAAACCAGTAAAGAAACAAGTGGTCAGTCGAGCATGGAATACGGTAAAGGCCGATGAACTACAGGACCTGCTAACCTCTACCTCATTTGTTCTTCCTGCTGATCTAGATGAGGCCACATCCGTCTATACTGACTGGCTGGAAGCATCAAGTGACAAGCTAGCTCCTAAAAAAGTCCTCCGTCATAATAGGGAATGACCCACGTCACCTTCGTATACCCAAGAGTTTAGAGATAAAAAACTGACCTGTAAGCACTTGGAAAGAATCTGGAGGAGGGAGTACAATGAGAGAGAAAAAACGAATACAAACAAAGCCTAGAACAGTATAAGCAGTTACTTCAAAAAATGAAACAAGAGTTTTTTGCTAATAAAATGAACTCTGCTAAGAACTCAACCAAAGAATTATTCAAAACAGTTACTTCCCTAGCAGATCCAGCCCCCACTCCCATTACAGCTAGTCAAGAACTGCTAAAATAAGATAGCTAATTGTTTCTTTGATAAAGTCGATGCTATTTTCTCTACATTCGTAGGCTCAACAACGAAGACATCTCTGGCAGACACGGCAATTCCTACGATAGGAAAAAGCACAGTGCCACATTTCCATAAGTTTACCCCAGTCACAGTCTCAGAAATTTGTAAACTTCTAATGAAAGCAAAATCAGAGTCACCATTTGATCCGTGCCCTCCCTCTACATTAAAATTAGCCCCTGAACCAGTCACACTAACTTTGACGGCCATCATTAATGCTATGTTTGCGTAAGGGTATTTCCCCAAAGCATGGAAACTTGCATTCATACAACTCTGCTAAAAAAATTAAATCTAGATACTAAAGACTCCAATAACTTTAGACCTATATCTAGGCTCTCACTGCTAAAATTTCAGAAAAAAAAATGAATACCCAACTCAGTCGGTTTTTGGACGGGTGCTGGATCCCACCCAGTATGGCTTCCGGGGGAGGACACAGCATGGAGTCCACTCTTCTTAAATCCACTGAAGAAATCAGGACTACATTGGACCAGGGAGGAAAAGCTGCCATGATTATGCAGCCTTTGATACGGTCCATCATGTTCTACTGATGGACCGGCTGCAAGAGATCGGAGTAAAGGGCACGGCCTAGAAACTAGTCAAATCTTTCCTAGCCAATAGAGTACAGACAGTCTCCCTCTGAGACTTTACTGCCAAACCTTTCTCGTTTCCTTGTGGAGTCCCTCAAGGGTCATCCATGAGTCTGACTCTTTTTAATGTATATGTGTTGCAGCTAGCTCCCCTGATTGAATCCTTAGGGTTCAATTTGACTTCTTACGCTGATGACATCCAGATTGTAGTATCACTGCTTGCAGACGGTATACAGGATACAGCTGTTGGTAGTTGGATGGCCCAAATTTGCCTTAAACTTAACTCCAATAAAACGGAGGTGGTACTTTTCGGCAATGATCCAAATTTCTGGACCCCGGCATGGTGGCCGGACTCACTTGGTCCTCTTCCGACTCCCACTAGGAAGGTAAAACATTTAGGAGTCTATATAGACAACAAACTCAGTTTTAAGGATCAAGTGAATGCAGTGGTCTCAGTTACATCCTACATTCTAAGATCCTGCAAAAACAAATTGCCATTCCTACCCAAAGACAGCCAACAAACAGTCATTACTGCCTTAGCCATGTCCAGACTGGATTACTGTAACAGCTTATATCTAAATATCCAGGAGGGGCTTATGAAAAAACTCCTGCAGAATGCCGCTGCCAGACTACTCACTGGCATCCCAAAAATATGCCTCATTCTTGGCGGAGATTAAAAGGCTCCACTGGTTGCCCGTCATCAAAGCGTGTTTTGTTTAAAGCTCTGTGTGTGGTCTACAATTTCCTTCAAGGAAATGGGCCCCTTCACTTGGAACAACGATTCCGCTGGTATGTACCTAGAAGATCACTGTGCTCCTCAGAATCAAAATTAGTCTCAGTATCCTTCGTAAAAAAAGCTAACTGGGGTGGCAGAGCTTTTTGGTCGGTGCAGCCAAAGCATGGAATGACCTCCCTTTGCCTCTCAGATGCATGACAAATCTTCTGGACTTCAGGAAAGCCTTGAAAACATGGCTTTTCACTGCCTAATGACTATTTACTACTCCTTCCACGTTTAGGCCACGGCAGGACATCAAGTACAGCGCCAGGACACCTTCGGGTAGCAGTCACGCTCTAGAAATGTCAATAACATTAACATTAACATTAACCTCTTCGCTGCGGCGCAAATTCCGCCGCAGCGCTGCCGCATTGCTGGACGTTCCATTCCTGGGCGTGGTCATGACGTCTCCCGGCCGTCGTCCGCACACGCCCATCGTGACTCATGACGGCCGGGAGACGTCATGAGCATGGAAGAGGTTAAGGACACTGTTGTTTTTCAAGAAAGAATTGTTGAAATCCTTGTGGTTCATTGTCAATATAGAGAAGTCAATTTTAGAATCAACACAGAGGTTGGAGATTTGGGGATTCATGATAGATACTGTGAAGATAGAATTACAACTTACAAAGAAATAAGTCAAAAAGATAAAACAGGAAGTGAAACAAATGTTATAGCAGCAAGAGGTAACTTTGTGAGACTTAGGCCCATTACACTGTAAAGCTTTATAGCATTTGAATACTGATTGTCTTTCAAAAGAGCTTTGGTATGCAGATAAAGTAGTTATGTCTTCAGATGTGAAAGAGGAGCTGATTTAGTTGAAGGAGAATTTTGAAGCTTGGAATAGTCAAGCTATTTACTGTGGGATGCTAGAAAATGCCAGTTCCCATAACTTTATTGCATAAAGAATTGTGTTTTTTAAAGACAAGGAGGCTAGGATTATTCCACGCTCCTTTCCTTGGAGAATAATATTTAAGTATAGAACTTGGGACTTGAGTTTTAAAAATCTATTAAATAAAATAAACAAAGACAATTATAATATTGAAATTTGAATACAAAGGGTAAAATGTTTGCATTTACTAAAATAATGAAGGTGTAATGTTTGTTTTATTAGCAGAGAACCATTAGGAAAGGCTGAAAGTTGATAGGAAGAAAGTGTTCAGAGTAAGAAGACAGCATCAAAAGATGGAGAAAATGGTGCATAGAGAGTTTATATGGAATTCCAAGATTCTTTTTCATTGAGTGTTTGCGGAGTGTTCTAATACATAGATCTTTAAATTGTTTGCCGCTCAGAGGAAGTGAATAAAAGTTAATACATAATGCTAGCCTCCCTCTCTTTAATATAATCATGATTTTCTATGCAATAAATTGAAAAAAAACTGCATCCTCTACCATTGAGATCTAATTCTATGAATGAACCATTTTGCAAAAATGTGCCTATCCACCTACACTGTTGCAACATGGCACATAATCCCACAACCCACCCATCTTCCACACTGATGGCCTTAACTGTGTGTGACCTCTGCCCTCCACATAACTCATATACCATTGGGACAGTCATGGTATAAAAGTTATCCCTAGTAGCAAAAAATATAACTACATTCGATTCACAAGCCGATCATATATAGGTAGTTAGTAGATAGTTATAGTTAGAACCACTTTTCCATAGGAAAAGCATTTTTTGATGTGCTTATAACTTTGGCGTCGTTTAACGAATATTTACGAAATTTTCCAAAAAGTTCCTTTTTCCAGGTCAGCTCCTATCCTGAAAGTTTGGGGGTGATTCGTAAAGAAGGGGCTGAGAAAAAAGGGGGCATCCCTAAATGTGCTTTCTCCATGCAATTTCCATAGAAAATTTTAGACAAGGCTACAGGTCAAACTGTTTTACGCCAAATTTGGCAGAGAGAACGGTCTTGGTCCAGAAAGTACGCTTTTGTTTAAATAGGGTAAGTCCGTTCAGTAGTTTTAGAGAAATATCAAAATTTACAGATATTGATATTTGAGAATTCTGACATTGGATCGGCAGTCCAACGGTGCAGAGGCAGGGAGTTTGAATGTTGCGTAGGCCGTGTAAATTATGTCCGCAGAACAACGGTGCGCGATATTGCGGCAAGGTTGTGTAGGCTCTGAATATCCAGTTCGGAAAACAATGCGCCGTATTGAGGCAAGCAGTGTGTAGGGTGCACACACAGGTAGTGTGAATGTGCGGTATTGCAGCAATGTTCAGTAGGCCGTGTAAATCATATTGGGAAAATAACAATGCGCCGTATTGCAGCCTTCCTTTAATATAATGCACAGTAATGTTTACTTATAATGCGGTGTTCACTTTTATCAGGGACAGTGTCACTTTCTTAGATGAACTTTTATATTATGTGGGAGGGCGTGTTCTGTTCCTGTGCCCGGATCAAAATTAACGTTTAATTGGCTGAGGTGTTCCAGCAACAAGCTCAATGTTCATTGGCTGCGAACCATTGAAAGTAGAAGTATTGCCAGCCATTTCCTCCCCGTCCGTGGAGTAGCAGGGACATCTGATTGGCTGACGTGTTCCAAGCAGGACCTTCCCAAGCTTAATGTTCATTGGCTGTAAACCATTGAAAGTAGAAGTGTTGCCAGCTATTCCCTCCCCCTCCGCGGAGCATCAGGGACATCTGATTAGGTAACGTGTTCCAAGCAGGACCTTCTCAAGCTTAATGTTCATTGGCTGTAAACCATTGAAAGTAGAAGTGTTGGCAGCGATTCCCTCCCCCTCTGCGGAACACCATGGACATTTTATTGGCTAAAGTGTTCCGAGTACAAGTTTGCTCATTATTGACTGGGAACGTTTTACTGTTGTGAACCATTTTGTGACGCACTTCAATGGAGTACAGGAAAACAAAGTAGTAACGGGTAGGGTAGGAACACTATTAACTCTGTACAGTGGTCACAAAGTGGTGGACTGGGATTGTGAAGGTAAAAATTGTTTTTTATATATTTTAAGGACCATTTATATAATTGGCGTAGGGTGTACAAATCATGGCAGGAAAATAACAGAGTGTTTTGCTGTCTTCTTTTTATTGAGTTTGCAGGTGGGATACTTCCCAGGAGCACTATTTACTTATAATGTGGTGTTTACTTTTCTGACGGGGAGCTGTGGTTGCACAGCAAAACTTTCAGTCTAGGTTTGAAACAGTTTTTATTAAGCAATTACAAATATACTTTCTTCGGAAACTGAAGCAGTATATATCAAAGGGGTGACAAATAAAAACACAATTCATAAAATATCCCTGAAGCGTGGCCACACCCTCCCTTTTTTTCTGCTATAGTTTGTAAAAGTGTTGCCCCATATTATTGATAATATAAGAGGGCATGAGTTACTTTTAGATAAAGTAGAAAAGAAGTGCTACAAGAAACACTCCCACACTACATCATCTCAGGTCACAAGAACAATAACAAGTGAAAAATAGTTATACACAAATGACTTTATATTACATAGAAATGTACGCTTTATCATTTTTTACAATTTCTATTCTGTAGAAATCGGGAAAGTTCTGTTGTAGTGCTTAGAGGTCGCTCACTATTCCGCTAACAAATTACATACTCTTTTAAGAATATATAGGATAGTAGTATAATAATATACACTACTGGTCCTCTATATTCTATAGGGAGAATGTGAATAGGAACCGCAAGAGAGAAAAATAGAAATACCAAAAAAAATTCAGTAATGTAGGGTTTATCAAAGGTATTCACTAAAAAAGTATGCAAACTAAGTTTTTTTAAACTGCAATTTCGAAAGATATTCTCACTGTAAAAATATCTGTTCAAGTAAGTTATAATGGTCAGTAAGCTGTATTTCAGATGGTTTACTCCTGGCGGCGACAAATCTCCAATTCCTGTTGTGTGAAAATATCACACTCTATTACAATATACAGTGTCACTGATGCACACAAAAAGGAAAAGGAACACAAACTCATGAATACAAAACAAGATCAATAAAGAAATACTTTCCAGCGATGAATATGTTCAGAGCTTCTTTTCTCCGGGACTTCGAAATCTTTCATCTTCGCGCCGACGGGTCATAAACTCCTCTTAGATCACAATGACTGTTAATATTATAATATACATATTCACAGTATATGATCCCAAGGGGGAAACAGAGCTTGAACCAGAAGGTGCTGACGTTACATATAAATCTTTAGTCTTCGTGCCGACAGGTCATAAACTCCTCTGAGGTCAGTCTAAATGTGAATATTACAATATACATACTCACACTATATAATCCCAAGGAGGAAACAGAGTTGGAACCAGAAGGTGCTGACGTTACATATAAATCTTTAGTCTTCACGCCGACGGGTCATAAACTCCTCTGAGATCATAATGGGTGGTTATTATAATGTACATAATCACACTATATGATCCCAAGGGGGAAACAGACTAAGACCAAGAGGCTGCTGACGTGAATCTTTAGCCTTCGCGTCGACGGGTCACCAACACTTCTGAGGTGAAGTAGAGTGTTAATATTATAGTATACAAAGTAACACTATATAAGCTCAAAGGAGCCAGAAAAAGAACCATGTTTGCTGTATTCTGTCTGTTTCTGAAAACAAGCTGCTGACGTTTCATATAAATGGCAAAGACAACCAATAACACTTTTTTCTAAATACAATTGTTTAAATATTGACAATAGCTACATATTATACATATCTACTATGGCATTATCAAACAATTTACAACTCAGGATTATGTTTTGTGGCCGCAAAAGAAGAATCCCACTCTCGAAAAGAGCACCTGCATCACTGAATGGACCCGCATAAATAACTTGTAAAAACAAAACTAATCAATCAACGGGTGTGGTTTATATACTTTTTGGTTATTGAGTAGGTTTTGATTTCGATCCTAACACATATAAGTTCCTTAATATGTACATACTTTGGAGAGCTTAAAAACTGTTATCCGGCAAACCGTGTCATTTCCATTCTCATGACTAAATATCTATTAATTGCCGTAATTCTAAATAGAAGACATAAAAAAATATATCTTTTAGAATAGAAGAGAAAAAACGTGCTAATATTTCTCATCACTATGGTTTTAAATAAAAAAAATGCGAACATTTGTAAAGCGTACAGCTACCCCTGGAAAGGTGTGCCGTCGCTCGGGGGCGTCGGAAAGATTGAGCAAGGTGTTGCCCACAGTGACATAGTGGTGGGATAACGTGCCGCTGGAGCCGGGAATCGAACTGTCAACGCTGTTGTTCGAAGTCAGGTATCATAGCTGCTGCGTCACACTTTTTCCACACTTATTTGTTAATTACTGCTAATTAAGTTTTAAACATTGTTAAATTATAACTTTTAACAGACTACTGTTACAGTTAGTTTTTCACTACAAAAAGTATGCACGTCTTTTTACAATTTACTTAAAAACAATATAGGTTTCTGGGACATTGTAGTTAGAAATTAGCATTTATAAAACCTTTGAATTTCACTGAAAAAAGTATAGGTTTTACAGACGTTATAGTTAGAAATTAGCATTTAAAAAAACCTTTGAAATTCACTAAAAAAACATAGGTTTCAGGGGCGTTATAGTTAGCTGGACATTTCAATCATACAAAACCATAGAAATTCCTCCGTGATAGTTAGTTCAGCTAACTATAACTCGCACCCCCGCCATGCACTGCTCATGACGTCACATATTATTTATTTATTTATTTATTTATAGATTTATAGAGCGCGTAGTTACCCGGAAGCATCCCAGCGCTAAACCAGAACAGAGAGACTAGTGCGGGAACCAGAGAAATAGTTAGAAATGATTGAGGAAAGAGGTGGGTTTTCAAGAGTTTCCGAAACCGCAGATGGCAGGATTCAGCCCGTAGTTTCAGGGGGAGGGAATTCCACAGTTTAGCTGTATTTACCGAGAATCGCCGTCCTCCTGTGCGTACCTTTTTTACTCTGGACATAGTGACCAGGCGTTCATGATCTGAACGGAGTGGTCTGTTGGCTTTGTAGGGTACGATTAAGTTCTTCAGAATGGGGGGCCCCTTACCCTGCAACAATTTGTGTGCAATACATAAGGATTTGAATTTTACCCTTTCGCGTATCGGAAACCAGTGCAGCAGTTTAAGTGCTGGTTTAGCTGACATTCTGACTGAGGTGCCCGTGAGAAGCCGTGCTGCAGCATTCTGGATCTGTTGGAGTTTGTTAAATGTGGTTTCCGGTGCACCCAGGAAGATAGCGTTACTATAGTCCAATCTGGATAGGATCAGTCCTTGAATCAGCAGCTTCCTAGAGGGCTGCGGAAGAAGTGGCAGAACTTTCCGAGCCGATCGGAGGAGACCAAAACAGGCTCCTGCCATTTTTATTGCTTGGGTCTTGAATGAAAGATCCTGTTCCATCCAGACCCCCAGGCTTTTGATCTCATTTTTTGGGGAGGGGGGCTCTCCCAGACAGGTGGGCCAGATGTTCGGAGGCAGTGTGGACCCTTTATGCCCTAATAGCATAATTTCGGTCTTAGACCCATTCAGTTTTAGAGAGGATTCACACATCCAAGTATAAAATTTTGATAGGCAAGAGTGGAGGGTGTCCGGGCACTGGGCAAGTTGGGATAAGGAGACGACCAGTTGGGTGTCGTCAGCGTAGCTCACGATTTTGATTCCGAACGGGGCAACCACCTCCTCCAGTGGGGCCATGTACACATTAAATAATGTGGGGCTTAAGGATGAGCCTTGTGGTACCCCACACTGGAGGGGAATTGCCACTGACCGTGAGTTACTCTCCCAGACCTGGAAGGTGCGGTTGCTAAGGAATGAAGTAAGCCAGGACAGGGCTGTCCCTGCCACACCTATGTCTGTCAGTCGCTGAATTAGGACCTGATGATTAACAGTGTCGAAAGCTGCACTTAGGTCCAGGAGGATCACTGCCACTGATCCTCCTGAGTCCAAAATGCTTCTGGCCTCCTCAACGACTGCCAGAAGGGCGGTGTCCGTACCCTGTCCAGGGCGAAAGCCAGTTTGTGAGTTCCGAAGAAGGCCATTGGACTCTAGGAAGTGGGAGAGTTTTTGATTAACTAGTCTTTCTGTGACCTTGCTAAGTCCAGGGAGTAGTGAAATTGGCCTATAATTGGCCAAGTCTGCCGGGTCTAGGAGAGGCTTTTTAAGAAGAGCTTTCACAATAGCTCTCTTCCAGCCAGGTGGAACCACTCCCTGCGAAAGCGAGGCATTAATGAGGTCAGTAACAGGTATAGAAATGGTGGTTGCAATCTGCTTCAGGATCCGCATGGGTACCGGATCGCTAGGAGAACCGCTTTTGATGTCGGCTAGAGTTTTGAGTACCTCGTCCACTGACACTGGACCAAAGGCATCGAGCTGAATGTCGGGTGTTGCTAGCCGACTGCTTATATCTATTCCATGATCGACTCGTGGGATGGTGGCTAAGATGTTATGAATTTTGGCGTCAAAGTAGTTCGCCAATTTGTTGCATTTAGCCCCTGTGATGTCTTGAGCCAGAAGGGGTTCAGGCACCTTGAGCAGTTCCTTGATGATTAGGAAAGTTTCTCTAGAGGAATTAGAAGAATTTTTAATTCTTTCGTCGAAGAATAGTCTCTTGGTGCTGCGCAGGGCAGCCTTATATGCTCTCATGGCGGTGCGATACTCATCTTTGCTGGATCCCGCCCAGTCTTTCCTCCAGGAACGCTCCAGCTTCTTACATCCTTTTCTTAGGAGTTTCTGCTCGGGCGTGTACCAGGGGGCAGAGTCAGCTCTCTTCTCCTGTTTCTGAATAATTTTCTTGGGGAGAATAGAGTCAAGTGAGTTGGTAAGCCAGTTTTCAAAGTTCATATCTGCAGCCACAGGGTCACGAACTGGAGGGGGGTGGGAATGTTCTAGATTGGAGATCCAATTCTCAACAGAGAGTTTGGACCAGACCCTATCCATGACACGCGTATTGGGGGGTTGTAGTGGGACGGCCACGGCTTGCCAGAAAAAAGGGATCAGGAAGTGGTCTGTCCACGGGAGAGGATAGGGTGGTCTAGCTTTCAATGCGTGAGCGTTGGTGAAAATCGGGTCGAGCAAATGTCCTTTGTTATGTGTTGCCCCTGTATTGACCAGTCCCAACTCATAGGATGTAAGGTCGAAGTGGAGGTCAGTCGCCACCAAGCCCAGAGGGTCATTAAAATGGAGATTGAGATCTCCCAAAATCATGAAATTAGGAGTAGAGGATGCCAGTACAGTGACAGTTTCCATCAGGGCACTAACAAAATGGTTAGGGCAGCCCGGTGGACGGTATACAAGTAGGCCAGAAAGGGAGACTGTAGGTGATATTTGTAAAGTGAAATAACAGCTCTCACAGTCTGCGATGCCGCTATCTTTTGCCCTACATACAAATTTATCCCTATATAATATGGCCAGACCGCCTCCTCTACCAACGGGCCTATTCTGAAAGTGGATTAGGAATCCTTTGGGGAGAGCACGTACAATATCGGCCTCAGAATTGAGTGTCAGCCACGTCTCTGTGAGAAACAGTATATCTAGCTTGTGGTCCTGAAGTAGGAAGTTAATCTCTAGGGAGTGTTTCGGGAGGGATCTACAGTTCAGGAGGGCCATTTGGAGGGAGTACTGTTCATTAATAGGGGGGGGGTGAACTGCATAAGTCGCAGTTGAGGAATACCTTTTCTCCTTGATGTATATAATGGCAGTTAGTATTTTTAGAGGATCTGAGTAGCAGGAGGTCTCTTTGTGTATAGCTAAAGCGTCCCCCTATCGAATCGGGCATAGGTTCTGTCCCTAGGTCCGGCTGGGCGCGGACGGACCCAGACGGGCTTACATTTGGCACGCTGGTGGCGCGCCCGCAGCGCGCGTCCGCTGCGCGTCCGGCCCAGGCACATTCTTATTGGGGAAGGGGGGGCGTGGCCTCAGGACGGTGGGCGTGGCCTCACTTCCCTCGCTAATGGCGGCAAAAAGAATTGGTCAGACCCGCGGCAGCGTTCACATCGGCTGCGCGGTGTAAGATTGGTGATTCTAGAGGAGGGGGGAGTGCTCAGGGCAATGTGAAATCACAGGTAAAAATAACAGTTTTGATTATAAATGCTTTAAAAATTGTGAGCGTTTCTCCCGGCTTCCGCCTCAGGAGCTGTCTGTTTGGCTAATATTACATCGTTCATGGCATGGTCAGTGACATCACTGATGACATCTCAAATTACATCACTGATGAAATCATCCACATGAAAATCTGATACACCTCCTCACAGTCTAATATAACCTTTGATACACCCACTGTAAAATAGAGACTACAATTTTCGAAACCATCGAGACACCAATACGAGTTACTACATACACACTCACTGATTCCTAGGTCTACACAAAAATCCACTCATTCACCCATACAATCACTGATACATGCAGTCACTCATCAATACAACACTATCATATGCACTCATACACCTATTCAGACACTCACACACCACCACTCATCCATAGAGTTACTCACACACCTAGTCAGTCATGCAAAGAATCAATCACACTCCCATATACTCACCTACACAGTTATACACACACACCGCCTCACTAATTCAGACAGATACCAACGCATACTTACTCTCTTCTATAATCACTGATACAAGTACAAACTCATCCATACAGCCACTCTCTCAATCACCCACTCTCACATATAGTTATTTATATACACCATCACTCACTTTAAAAAAAAAAAAAATTATTGGCATTTTCATATTACAGAAGACAGATTGTGTTAAGGTACAAGTAATTTGACTTCATTTAGTGCATAATACATCATTGGATATTGCTATCCTCGCATTAAGTAGACATGTATCCTGTCTTTATTCAGGTCTTGCGCCAAACAAATCTTATGTAGAACTGGGATGCAAAAATGGGATAACGTTCATGGAATCCAGGGTACATTTATCAGACGGGGTGTCAGGGCTGGTGCGTATCTCGCTGGTTGGTATGTCTGAGTGCTGCTAGTGGGGGAGAGTTGTTGATCTAGCCCTTATGTCTTGTCTTCATGTCATGTGAGTTTCGTGTTGATAATTTCGGGAAATGTTACGTATTTGCTGCAAGAGGAGAGTTGACGTGTGTGCTTTCGGCTGGGGCATGTGTGTGTGGGTCCACTGGTGTGTGTGGGGAACCAACTGGGTCATCGTGTGTCGGTGGCTGTTTGAATTGGTGTAGTAATAAGGTCCATTCCAAAGAGATGGGGTGCTTACGTATCCCCTTCACCTCCTCCTCCCTTAAGGTGTCTTCCTCCGCCGTTGCCCATTTGTCTACTGTTCCCACCCATGCCGCAATCGGAGGACCCGTGGTGGGATCACCAGTGCATAGCTATCCTTCTTTTAGCCAGTACAATTGCCAGTAAGATAAAGCAGAGTGAGACTTTGTGTTGCTTCTGTTTCCTGAAGATACCTAATGCACAGGCTACCCAATTGTTTAGGTGTGAAAGCCCTATGAGATCACTGAGTGTCCTGTGAACATTGTTCCAATACGGCTGTAGTGTGGGGTAACTCCAGAACATGTGATAGAAATCTGCTTCCCGTGATCGGCATCTGGGGCAGAGGAACTGGGAGTCTGGGTAGAATCTTTGGAGGCGTGCTGGCATTTGATACACCCTGTGTAGGATATAGAATTGCATATTTTTAAAACGTGCATTTCTGGACACCTTCTTGGGGTATTCGAGGGCCATCTCCCACTCTTTCTCGTGTATTTGGCACCCTAGTTCCTTCTCCCAAGTGGCTCACAGGGCCTCCAGGGGTCTGTTTGTGAGCTCCCGAATGGCTTTATAGAGCCATATGGTCAGGTGTCTCCCCACTCCTATGTGTATAATAGTGTGGATGACTGGGTGTGTTGCTGGCTCTCCCATTGATAGGTCGTGATATGATCGATAGCTTTCTAGGAGTTGGCGGTGTAGTAGAAACTGGCCAGGGAGGAGTTCATAGTCTTCCATAAGCTGGTGGTATGGTCTAAGTTGACCATCCTCAAACAGAGACTCTATTTCGGTTAGGCCGTGGTCGCTCCATGTGTAAAATTTCTCTTGTTTGGGCCAGCCGACTAGAGGCAGCAGGGGGGCGTATGGAGGCGTCCCCGCTGACATACTGTGTATCCGGTGCATGCATTTGCATGCCACCGCTACTTGTATGTGGTATGTACGCCTCGGTTTAGTACCTGGCAGTAACAGGTGGTGGAGTTCTGGGATAGGTACCTGGCCGGTCGCTGCTTAAGTCTCACCTATGTGTCTGCCTGCCGTCCAGTAGGATAGCCACTGTAATTGTGCTGCCAGGAAGAATGATTCGAAGAACGGCGCGCCTAGTCCTCCCTGTGTGGTGGGTAGTTGTAATTTCGCTAGTGCTATCCTACGTCTGCTTGTTCCCCATATGAGCGAGCTGAGGAGTCCTGGAAGAAAGCTCTGGGTGGGATTACCAACAGATTTGTGAAGTGGTACAGTAGCCGCTGGACTATTATCATTTTGGCTAAGGCCACACGGCCGATCGGTGCTAGCGGGAGGTTCTTCCAGAATCCGACCGCTGATCTGATTCCGGCCAGTGCTCTACGATGGTTACCTTCAAATATGTCGGCCATGGGGGTGGTAGAGACGGATCCCGAGGTATCGTGGGGCTTCTGCACTCCAGGTCACTTTCTGGTCACCCAGCCATACATCACGAGGGGGGAGGTTCGGGTGTAGTGGGTAAACCGTGAATTTGTCCCCGTCAGTATTGCCAAAATGCGTGTTAGATCTGCAGTAATGTCCCAAATATATAGCAAAAGGTCTTCGGCGTACATGGAGACACTATGTGTGGTATCCGTTATGGGAATGCCCCAGTCTACCCCCTCCCGTCACAGCTGTATAGCCAATGGTTCTACGGCGAGGGAAAAGAGCAGAGGCGAAAGCGGGCAGCCCTGCCTCGTGCCTCTCTGCAACTCGAATTCTGGCGATATGTATCACCCCAAGCGAATGCGTGAGGTTAGTTTGGTCTACAGGAGTTGTGTGTATGCTAAGAGGATGGGACTGAATCCTGCTCGTTTTAGGACCGAGAACGGGTATTGCCATGTGAGAGTATCGAAGGCCTTCTAGAGGTTCAGGATAAGACAGGCTGCTCTGGGGAACGTGGCACCCACTTGAACTTGGATATGGAAGAAGCGGCGTATATTTTGGGACATGTTTCGGCCTGGAACGAAACCACATTGATCTGGGTGAACCAGGGGTCGTAAGATTTGTGTGTACCTGTCCGCTAATATCTTCCCTAGTATCTTACAGTCGGCGGACAGAAGCGTGTTGGGACGGTAGGAGGCCATCTATTTGGTTTTAGGAAGGTTACAATAACTGATTCCCGGAGGGATCTTCGTAGTTTCTTTTCTCTAGTGCTGTCGCGAACATCGTCACCAGGCGAGGGACCAACAGGGGAGAGAAAGTAGTGTAGTATTCCAGGGGGAAGCTGTCTAGCCCTGGAGCCTTGTTGTGAGCCAGTGCATGTAGTGCGTGGGTGACATCGGCAGATTGTATATCTGCATCTAGTGCATTTCACTCAGCCTTCGTGATTTTGGGGATCGTCAACGGGTCTAGAAAATTGTCAAGTATTTCCTGCCCTATCGGTGCTGGGCTACGGTAAACCTGAGAGTAGTATTGGTGGAACGCCAGGAGGATTTCCGCCTGGGACCGCACCAAATTTCCGGAGGGGTCTAGTACTTCAGTAATGGGTTTCACTTCTGTGTCTTGTTTGGCCGGGTTGCATACGGCCTGAAGTTGTACCGACGGAGGCCGGTGCTGGCGGCCAAGTACTCTGTCTTTGCTTTTGCTACTTGTGCCACTTCCTCCTCAGATGTGTCATCTCATTTAGTTAGGGTGGCTGCGCTTCAGCTTTAGTTAGTGCTTGGTCTAGTGTCTGTTTTACCCCTGCTATTTCTTTAATGCATTCTCCCCGGGCTACTGCTTTGAATGTGTCCCATTCTACTAATTGAGATGTCGCCGTACCTGTGTTGTGTGTGAAGTATTCCTGTATGCTTTGCCCCTGTTCATGTTTGAAGACTTGGTCCCTCAGGCAGTCCCGTGGTAGATGCCAAGTGGGACCTGGGGGATGAGGGGTCTCCAGTTTAACCGCAGGATATGGGCATCGTGGTCAGAAATAACCCGGCCTAGGTAGTCCGTGTGTTGAATTTTGGGTATTAGCGGCGCTGAGCATAAAAATCTATCCAACCGAACCCGTAGACTATGCAGTATGGAGTGGAACGAGTACAGTTGAGTCTGTGGATGTCGCATTCTCCATGCATCTGTGGGTGCCCATTGTGTGACCCAGGCCTTAAACCGTTCTGTTTGCTTGTAGGCTGGAGAGTGTGTGGGTGAGGGGTGGGACCGATCTAGGGTAAGGTTTAGTGTGCAGTTATAATCGCCCCATAATATCCATGATATGGAAGCGAATTGGGCCAGAATGCCTGTGAGGCGTTCTGGCCCAATGGCCCAATTCCAGAACCTGTCTTGCTCTACATTAGGGACATATATACTGCCCAAAAGTACCGATTGCCCATCTACGAGACCTTCCAGTAGGGCATACCTCCCCTCCTTGTCTACCACTCTTCTGAGTTCCTGTATGGGGTCCCTGGTTGAACCCAAATCAGCACCCCGCATGGGCATGCTGAGTATGACAGTGGCACATATGGTTCCGCGCCATTTGGCCTGCAATTTGCCTATTTCCGATGTGGTCAGATGCGTCTCTTGCAAGAACGCAATCCGTGCGTTCTGGCGTTTTGTATATGAATATACGGCGTAACGTTTGCTCGGTGTGTGGAGGCCCCTAGTGTTCAGCATTAAGATACTGATCCCTGTGTTTTGTATTGTCGTAGCCATTTAGTGTTGTCAGTACGTGCTAATGTGGTGAGTATCAGCTGGAGCGTTGCGCCCGACGATTCCCTAGCAGCGTGATAAACATGAGTGAAATGTGATGTCGCCCATTCGTGTGATGCGGTTACCCTGTTATGTGAAGGTCCATGACGGGAAAGGACTATACTGAACAGGGACAATGAACTGTAAACTGGGGTTGGGAAACAGTCCCAATACCAAGGACCTATCGCCAGTGACGACATGTCCAAACCTACTCTCATAGAAGAGGAGAGTGTAACAATATGATGTGGGGGTGGCAGTGCGTGTATGCGAGGCTGTTCGCTGACGGGGCATTTGCAGGATCATTGGTCATCGTCTGAATTGTGCTTGATCATGTCTGCATTGCGTGCGCTTAAAGGGTGAGTCTTGGTTGCGCAGGCCGTTGAGGGGCTGCCAGTCGGGTCACCTTATGTCGAGAGGGTGTTAGTTTGTCCGTCCAACATGGCATCAGCCGTCTGGAGGTAACTAAGGGCGGTGTAATTGAGTCCGCTCCAGAGAGCGTTCCGTCACTGTCATCCTCTCCTTCTGACGAAAAGAGGTGTGGGGCTCGATCTGTGTCCTCTGTGGGGGGAGAGGTCTGTAGTTTCGTCACTGCTCGTAGAACCTCTTGTCGCTCCTTCATGATTTGCTCCAGGTCTGGAGATACCTGGGTATTGGTCTCAGTCACCCTGTCTTTACCGCTTCGAGTCACGTCTTCTGGTGTGTGGCGACTTGAAACTTGGGCCGCGTGTGTTCTCTGCCCTGGGTTGTTGTGCACAGTGTTGATCCGCCCATTCGTGTGCCTCTTCAGCATTTGCAAAGGAAATGGCGGAGCCGTTATAAATAACTTTGAGGCAGGCAGGGAAGAGCAGGGAATATTGTATGTTGTTTGCCCGCTGTCGTCGTTTCACTTCCAGGAACGATGATCTTTGTTGCTGCACCGCCCGTGCGTAATCAGGGAATATCATTATCTGTTTATTTTCTACCTGCAAGGGGCCCGATTATCTGGCGGCACGAAGAACCGCGTCGCGGTCTCAGAAATGCAGGAATTTCGCCAGCATCAATCTGGGTTCGGCTCCTGGTGGGGGCTTGCAGGCTGGCACACTGTGAGCGCGTTCTATGGAGAAGAATGCTGTCAGTCGTGGGAGTGAAAGATTTCATCAATGCTTCCATGTGTTCTACCGGGTTCGCACCTTCGATTCCTTCTGGAAGACCCAGCACGCGGATATTACAGCGTCTCGAGCGCCCTTCCAAATCATACACACGCTCTTCCATTGTGGTCAGGCGGCTCAGGACGGTTTGGGGTGTCGTCTGGTGTGCCTTGACGGAGGGTTGCAGCTTGGTCATAATCCTCTCTCCCTCCTTCACTTTGTCGACCAGTTTTCGATGGTCATCCCGGATGAGGCTGATGTCCGTCGTCAGGGTGCCGAGTTGCTCCTCCATGGACTCCCTGGAGAGTTCAATGGCTGCCAATACGTGGTCTAGTTTGGCCGAGATAGATTGATCAGACTGAGGCGTGGTAGTTTTGGCACATGTCCGGGTATTCGGCATGGTCTCTGGCGCAGTCTCTGGTACAGTTGTGTGCTGCGAGGTTCTTGGCTTCCCCATTGTGTTGCCTGGAAGGGTCCCTCACACAGTGATCTTTGCTGGTGGCTGTGAAGAATGTGGCAGAGTCCCCGCTTATTGGGTGCCCTGACGCCGGTCGTGGCGGTTTCACTGGTCACAAGGGGGCGCGCCGAGCAAGGAGATAAGGATGCACTGGCTCAGTAAGAGGGATGGGGAGGGGTGAAGGCTCTGTTCCGATCGCCTCTGCGCCTGGCCCGCTTCCTCGTGGTTTCGTAAGAGATCGGGTGTTGCCAGGAGGGGTGTAGTTCACTGTGCGCATTCCCCTGAGAAGAATTTCAGGCAGGGATATTAAGTGTTCCAGCAGTCAAGTCAAGTGCCTCACCAGGGATGCAATGTACAGGCTGATTCAGGTGCGGTGTGGATCACTTAGCCGCCATGTTAGGGTCAGGCACTGTCTGTCTGAGGCGCATTGCAATTGGTATATGCAGCAGTAGAAGGGGGTCACTTTTACATCGCCTTTCGACCTGGGGGTCCGCCGCTCACCTCTTCTTTGTCATCGTGGTGTGTTCACGGAGGGCTTAGAGTTTTGTCTTCAGACTCGCCGTTCGTTGCGGCCCTTGGGCGCCATTTTGGGGTCAAGCAGCACCGGCAGAGTGCATTTCCTTTGTTCTCGGTTGGGCTGGGGGGTATACCGTCACCCCACCCCTGAATCTCTGATGGCAAGGCTGGCACTCCTGGCAAAACTCGGTTGCACTCCTAGCTTGGGCCGTCTTCTGGATCAGGTCCGCAATGGTAAAAATGGCGGGCTGCCTCTGGTCTCCGCTGTTGCTGGCGTCCGTCTTCTGTCCCTATTCACAGTCTGGGGTCGGATGCCATCTCCCAACGATGTTGAGTTGTCTGTTCACCGCCTCCGCGCTCCCGGCCGCCTGTCTTGTGGCTCACGCTCCCGGTGTGCACCCCTCGGCTCAAGCCCGATCACACTGGGGCTAACGTTTGGTGCAGGCGGGCGCCATCTTGCCGCTGGGAGTCGGGGTTCCTAAAATTGCAATTTTCGTCAAGAATCTGCACAATTGCTGGCTTACTGGTTCAACGCTTGATGTGTATTATAGTTCGACATCAGGGTGTCGGCTAAGCACCCAGATGCGACGTAGGGAAGTGGTCAATATGCTAGCCCGATTGCGGAGCCTCAGCAGGACACGTCTGCCATCGTAGCCTGCGTGGCCACGCCCCCTACACCATCTTTCACATATACTGCCTTTTACATATGTAGTTACTCACACATGTACCACTGAGACATCCATTCACTCACCAACACAGCCATACACACACTCACCCACCCATACAGCTGTTTCCACATGCACTCTTGAACCCATACACCCAGTGAATAAACCACTCACACATCTATGCACAGAGTCACCCACCTCAAGCCCACCCCCACACACACGTAGTCTCCCATACAAATACTCAGGCAAACATTCAATAACCCATACAGACACTCATGCAGCTCCTGACCAACCCATGTAGCAGCTTACACAACAACAGACAGACTGCTACAGACATTCACACAGTTTGGTCACTAACCTATGCATTCACAAAGACACGTTTAATCACTCACTTATACAATCAGTCACACACCTGCTAAATCCCCCATCCAGACACTTATACAACCACTCATTCTTCAGTACAGCTTGGCATATATATAAAACAAATTTAAACTTTACAGAAACACACAGTCACAGGATGATGTCATCAGTGATGTCATTTGAGATGTCATCAGTGATGTCATTAGTGATGTCACTGACCATGCCATGAATGATGTAATATGTGACGTCATAAGCAGTGCATTGTGGGTGCGCGAGTTATAGTTAGCTGAACTAACTATAATGGTGGAATTTCTATGGTTTTGTACGATTGAAATGTCCAGCTAACTATAACGCTCCTGAAACCTATGTTTTTTTTTGTGAATTTCAAATGTTTTTTAAATGCTAATTTCTAACTATAACGTCTGTAAGACCTATGTTTTTTTCAGTGAATATATATATATATATATATATTACCTACTGGCGGTCGCCAGTAGGTAGATATAGTTAGGACCCTGTTTCCATAGGAAATCCGCAACATTCTATTTGGAATAACTTTGGCGTCGGTCGACGAATCCTCGCGACATTTTCAAAATAGGTGGGGCGCTACGCTCCGCTCCTACCCTGAAAGTCTTGGGGGGAATCGTCAAGCAGGGGCCGAGAAAAAAGGGGGGTCCCAAAACGCGTTTTCCCCATGCATTTTTCCATAGGACCTTTAGACACAGCTACAGCCCGAACGGCTGAACAGAATTACTTGAAATTTGGCAGAGAGGTAGCCATAAGGTCAAGGAAGTGCCTTTTGCAGGTCTGGTGTAAATCTGTTCAGTATTTCCTGAGAAAATAGCATTTAAAAGCATATATATATGTGGGCGGAGCCTAACCACACATCTCATCCTGAGATCTGATTGGCTGTCAGCACTTCATCCAAGAAGTGTTGGCAGCCATCTTGGGACCAATATACATGATAGCACCTCATTAAAAAGCATTGCAGTTAATAGAAGGTTTTAAGACTTTAGTTACATTATAAATCATTTGTTGATGGTACCATACTCATTTTAGGAATTGTGGTATGTTCTAAGGTGATTTCACCATGTGAAAAAGCCTTCTGCTGGGATATCATGATTGAGAGAAAAATATTTTCTCATGCTTTTACCACAGAGGTTTGGAAGGTGATCTATAGGCTAAACTGAGAGCTTATTTTCTGTAAATTCACATTATCTTTCTCAGTCATGTGAGAATGAAGTCTGACATTCTCAGTAAAGCATGTACATCCAACAAGGGCAGAGACTGTCAGTTGATTCCTTTGTGTTCTACTGCAGCTTCCCAGAGTGTTCCAAAGAACTACTAGAGCGCTAACAGTCCTACTTATGATAAACGTATGGCACACCTTAAGCCATCTTGCTTGGATTAAAGTGGTAACTCTTAAAACATTTAATTTAAAAAGGAACAAAATGAGGGGGTTCATTTTTCCATAAAAAGTATGATTAGTGCTGCAGAAAGAAAAATTAGGGCACATTTTGAGTGACTTCTCAAATCCTCTTCTATTTCATTAAAAAATTCTGACATGCAGACTGAAACATGCACTTTCAATACCAGCAGCAGTTTTCCCTGGTGAGCAGTAGCTTTACTACAGTGATCTAATGAGCAAAAAGAGTGCTAACATTCTGAATTTATGGCAAATGTGTGACACATCTGAATGCCTTCTTGATGGAATCAAAGTAAAAAACTGAAAGTATTTCCTACTGAGGAGACTGCAGTAAATGAGGAAATTAGGAAACATCATAACAAATAAGTCTCCCAAGATGGCCACCAGAGACAAAAGAGCCCAAATGTAGCCCAAATATCACCCAGATGTAGCCCAAGTATAGCCCAATGACAGAATGTCCCAGAATGTTCTTAAAAACAACTAGAGCGCTTACTGTCTTCATTATGACAAAAGTAAGGCACACCTGAAGCCATCTTGATTGGAATAAACTGGTAACACTTAAAACATTTAATTTAAAAAGGAACACAATGAGGAGGTTCATTTTGCCATAGAAATTATGATTAATGCTGAAGAAAGAAAATGAGGGCACATTTTGAGTGACTTCTCAAATCCTCTTCTATTTCATTAAAAAATTCTGACATGCAGACTGAAACATGCACTTTTAATACCAGGAGCAGACTTCCATGGTGCAGTAGTTTTACTACAGTGATCTAATGAGCAACTAGAGTGCTAACATTCAGAATTTATGGCAAATGTGTGACATATCTGAATACCTTCATGATGGAATCAAAGTAAAAAACTGAAAGCATTTCCTACTGAGGAGACTGCAGTACATGAGGAAATTAGGAAACTTCATAACAAATAAATCTCCCAAGATGGCCACCGGAGACAAAAGAGCCCAAATGTAGCCCAAAATCACCCAGATGTAGCCCAAATATAGCCCAATGACAGAAGTGTGCAAAACACTTATTATTTTGTGTTTTTGCAGTGTAATATAGTGCAGACTTGTCAGGTATTGGAGTGCTTTACATGAGCATTGGTTACATCACACAAGAACAAATTCATTTTGGTTGTAGACATGGGGAGACTAAGTGATTTGACCAGAATCACAGAATGTCGAGCTGAAGCAGAAACTTCAACCTGGTTCCCCAGTTGCAAAGTCTGCAGTTCTGGAAGTAACACCACATCCTCTCCCCTAAGTGCAACATTTAATCAAGTGGTCAACTGGATAAAAAAACATAAAGATAACAAATAATTTAAAAGTGCTTTGTCGCTATTTGAAAACTCAGAAAATATGTCCTTATTTTAGTCTTTTAGAGCACTAACCATAATTTTGATGCCAATAAGACCCTCTCATATATGTAATTTCTAAAGGAAATGCTCTAGGTATTACAGTTTTGATTACATCAAGATGATGTCAGGCGTTCCACACTTTTGTAATAAATATAGAATGTTAGCAATCTAGTTGTTCATTAGGATACTGTTGAGAGGCAGAGGCCAGGGGCACGGACTCTGAAAATTGAAGGCAGGTAGGAGGGTGCAAAGGCAACAATTTAACCACACTGAGCAGGCAGGAAGGGCCGTGGAAGCACAACAGACTATGGAGGGCAGTGGAAAGGGGGGCAGGGGCAACAAACCAACAATACAGGACTTGCAAGAGAGGCTGTTGGAGGGAAGATCTATTACGGGTCAAGGAAGCTAGGGGCGGTCCCCAGATCCCCGGGAGCCACCACAGAACTGAGCAGGAGAGTGAGTCAGGGACAAAAGGGGCACCTTAATTTGAGCCGGGGTGCCTAGGAACGCTTGCTCCAAAAATGAAGAAAACAGACATATGAGACATGGAATTGGAGGCAGAATACAATGGCAGTTTAATGAGAAGATGCAACTTCAAAGAAACCGCAGAATAGAGACATAAAGTACAAAATACAGAATCCAGATAATCATACAGCTGTCATAATATTCTCTGTATCTCAATTAATGTACTGACAGAGAGAGAGAGAAAACACATCTATAAATGCATCATGAGAAACAAGTTACACCAAGGAAAATGTTACCTAGGAACACTCACGTTTACTCTTAGAGCAAGCATTCCTGCAATTACAATACAAATCTTTTAAATGCAAAAGTAAAGAGAACAATGGTTAAACAGAACATGACATTTCATATAGGTAAAATAGAATAAGATACTTCAAGCAAAGCAGAGCAAGACATTTTAAGCAAAGGAAGACAAGAGCTCCCAGCTCTTGGGGAAAACCTGCACTGCCTGTTAACCTACATACAGACGGCGAGGTAGTCCGTCGATATCTGTGGGTGCTCCCTTTTTATATCATTTTGTGGGCTCCTTTGCACGCTACATCTACCTACGTATGCTACCCAAAAGCTTCGTCTGCAGATTTTACCAGACATTTCGTCATTTACCCACTTAATGCTGACAATGGACTGGGTGAAAAGGTCAGTCTCTCAGGCCAATCGCTTATCGTAAGTTCCATAGAGCAAGCAGAAAATAATGGGTATTGTACGGGAATTCAATATATTCATGTATAAAATCTCCTCAGTTCTCCTAACTTGACGCTCTGCGGTTGCCACTTCCTTAAAAGCGGGAAACCTGCCCAGGAAGCAAGTACCAGTCCAGGATGCAGCCTACTGTATGTCGACAGCTTCAGGGGGATGTTGAACTTTGATACCGAGCACGGAGCACTCGGGTAGGGTGGGGGCTACTAGTTTGGATCAGAAGGCCTCGCAGACCTGCCTTCAGACTGCTATACACTAAAATTGCAGAGCTATGGTCAATTTAACAAAGAGGCCTACATATTGAACAGAAGGGCCTACACAGGGGTTTTATGCTGGCTGAGTGGTAAGGATGTCTCAGGATAATTATATAGCAACACAGGACCCGCTGGTCAATTTAATACGGCCTACAAATGCAGCTGGCAGGGCAAGGACAAGGGTCTCATACTTCAGGTGTGGACAGAACGGGCCAGGGGCCCCCTGTGATACAAAATCTACCCTCCTTCAAGGCTGTGGCAATGTAATAGACCATTGTGGGCAGAAGGAAGAGGCAATGGTAGTACAACCATACATGCCAACAGACCCGATTCAGCCAGGAAACGTCCAATGTTTTTAAGCTCAAATGGGCTTTATTTGATCTGTCTCCTGTCTACAATATCCTCTTTTTCAATGTAACTCAAAGGGGAAAATCAATACCCCAGTTTTTTTTCAAAATCTCCCTCTTACCAAGTTCAAAATGTTCGCAAGTATGGTACATTGGATCATGGAAGGAAATGGGATAGGGACATGGACTTGGATAACAGAGGACAGGAGGGACATGGAGAGGTGCACCAAACTGACCCTGCAGGGCAGGCATCAGGGTTTGCAGCAGCACAATACACCACACAGGGCATGCAGGACGGGAGTGCAGCACAACAATCCATAGAAAGCAAGAGGGAGGGGACAGGACCATGCACATGGACAACAGAGAACAGAGGGGCAAGAGGCAATGGTAGCTAGCTGACCATAATGGACAGACAGGAGAGAAAGCTGCAGTATAACAGACCATAAAGGGCAGGAGGGACGGATCAGGGGCATTACAATGGAACAGACAAGCCAGGAGGGAGGGAGTAGGGCTGGGGGCAAGGGGGCAGGGCAGGAGCAGCAAGATAGCCATGGAGGTCAGGCAGGATGGGCACTAGAAGCAAGACACACCATGAAGAGCAACAGTGAGACTGTGATGGCATACACACAGACCATGGAGGGAAGGTGGGAGGGGGTCAGGGGCAGCTAACTGACCACACAGGGAAGGTGGGAGGGGCCATGGCAGCACAGAAGACCATGCATGGCAAGTGGGAGGGTTAGTGGCAGCACAATGGCTATGATGGGCAAGAAGGAGGGTGGAGGGGCATGCACAAAGGACGATGGAGGATAGAAGGAAGGGTCAGGACCTGTGCACAGACAAGAAAGTTCAGGGGAAGTAACCTCACAAAAGACCACACGGGGCAGGCAGGAGGAGCAGTTGCAGCACAACAGACCAGGGAGGGCAGAAGGGTGTGGCAGTACAATGGACCATGTAGGACAGGAGGAAGAGGATAGGGGCATGGCATGTGGACAGGCAGGGTGGAGGTGGCAGGGACAGGTTACAGTCATCTGACAATGCTAGGCAGGTGGGAGGGGAGTGGCAGCTCAACAGAACACTCAGAGTAGATAGGAGTGGCAGGTCCATGGGACATGGTGGGCAAAAAGGATGGAGCAGGGGCATGCACAAAGACATCGGAGGGCAGGGGGAAGGAGAATAGGGGCAGCAAGCTAAGCACAGAGTTTAAGCAGGAGGTCAATGATGGGGCATAGAATTGGGCAATGGAGGGCAGGAGGAGTGGACTGGTACATCATACTAAGTTGAGGGCAGTGGCAGCACATCAGACCATGCATGGCAGGAGGGAGGAGGCTAGTCCATGGATTCACACAACAGAGGATAGGGAGGAAGGGGATGGGGCAGCAAGCTAACTGTTCAGAGAAGGCGGGTATTAGGAACTTTATTGTTTTTAAAACATTGTGTCTGTGCGAACTACTTAAAATATGAACAAGTATGCAGCATAATCTCACTTTTATTCAGGAAGAAGAGGACGTTTGTGACTGTGACTCCGGGCTCACTTGGCAGAAACACCCCCTGACCCTCCACCCCCTATCGCAAAATGTAATGCCCGTGAAAAGGGTAGGTGAACACAGTGTTATATAGAACATAGTCCTGAGAGCACGATTGAAAATGAAAACTAGATATAGTGTATGGTATAAACTATGCACCAAAAAGTGTGATATAAGATGAACCGGGCGTGAAATATAATATGCAATACATTGTGCGCAATGACAGATTCATGGGAGAGCGCGAGATAGCACAGGCACTAGCGCGTGCTATGCGATATGCGCCTTGGAGTGTAATATGCACAGGGCAGTGTTGTGTAACCTAACTAGTCTCTAAAGTTGTAATATAAAATATTTGCTGGGGAGTGTAACGTTGCATATGCACTGTGACAAAGATATGGATCCCAGATTGTAATATGTATGGCATAGCACTGTGCGTTATAACATAGGCATCGAGAAAGGCACGTTAGATGGGGCAATATAACCCGTGCGAAGACAAGTGTGGCATGACATATTCACGGGGTGGTGTTACAGTGCACATGGGCTAGAGAGTGTCATAGCATATGCACTAGCTAGTGGAATACAACACAGAGGTGTGTGGCACTCGGCAGGCAATGGTGGGTGTAACACAGCATTGGGCTCTGTCAGGAGCACGCTGTGACTCTCAAGTGATGTTCGTCCCCTTTCCAGAGAGTAAAATAAAAAGTATTACACATCCGGCAGTGGATGTGTGTTTTATTAACCGTGAGGGGGGTTTCTTGCATAGTTTTGGTCGAATTTTTGTCGAATCCCCTTTGAATGGCTTGGTGTGCATGTGTATTAAATGTGCCCATCAATAGCTACCCATGTTTGTATAAATAAACGACAAGGGTGTCTACCAGGATTAGGCACGGTAGGGCATCAGACATGTCAGAGCTTCACTAGTGGTGTAAATACATTCCACGTGGATTCATTGCATGCATAGTCGCCTTTTAATGAATATCACGCAAATCGTCATGGTGATAGGTACGTACAGTTTGTCCAGCATGTCCTAGGTGTGTCTATAAATATATATTTTTTTAAAATAATAAAAAACAGTGGCCGGCCCTGGGGATTGGGGTCAAAAAAATATAATTAGGAGACTGACCCTGGGGGATGGGGTCATCAGGGCCAATAAATTAGAATAAGAAGGGGAACCAAACAGCCCCCCTTCTTAAAAAACTAAAATAAATAAAAGACTGGCATCGTGCCGGAGGCCATGCCCCCTCCGTGCAGCACTCTGCAAACGCGCCCCCAACAGGCATCTCCAGTATGCGCCAGGGAGCTGCGCTGCAGCCAGGTGTTCTGAGGCCAAGCCCCTTTTTACACCTCTCTGCAACGCAGCTCTGTGGCGCTTACTGGAGGTACCTAGTGGTCTAGTTTGACCCTAGGGACCCTTAGGATTCAGGGGGACTTAATCTCTCAACTTAGAACAGCCACAGGGCGCGTTTACACAGTGGTGAAGGGAGGGGACGGGGCCTGAGGTGACGTGTGCAAACACGCACTATGGCACGTTTTAAATTGGGGATATAATTTCCCTTCAATACTGAGGGCCCCTGGGGGCTAACTAGCCCACCAAGTGCTTCCAGTAAGCGCCACTGAGCTGCATTGCAGAGAGGTGGTCCAGGCCGTGCCACTTTTTACACCTCTCTGCAACGCAGCTCTGTGGCACTTACTGGAGGTACCTAGTGGGCTAGTTGGACCCTAGGGACCCTCAGGATTCAAATGAACTTAATCTCCCAACTAAAAATGGACACAGGGCGTGTTTACACAGTGGTGAAGGGAGGGGACGAGGCCTGAGTTAACGTGTGCAAAAACGCCCTGTGGCCTGTTTTAAGAGGTAGTTTTAATCCCCATGCCCTATTATACACTAGGGGCTTACAGAGGAGGTCATGCTAATCACAGGGGGACCCCAACGCATAATGTTCCCTAGTGTATGTAGGTGTTTTCACTGTATTCTAAGTGTCTTTAACATAGCACTGGCTCTAGGACTGGTTAGTCAGACTCAGTTACCACCAGTATCCGTCTGAAAAAGTTGAGGGTACAGGATGATTTTGCAACAAGGCTTCTTTCTGCTCTTCTTTTTGTTCTTTCTGCACGTTATCCTTCTTCCTGCACTTATCTTCGTATTTGAGGACTTCTGTTGCTTCTTTCTGCACTTCTTTTGTTTCTTTCTGTGCATTTTTTCTTCTTTCTTCACATGTCCTATCTCTGTAGGCATAGTTAGAAATTAGCATTTAAAAAACCTTTGAAATTCACAGAAAAAACCATAGGTTTCAGGCACGTTATAGTTAGGAATTAGCATTTAAAAAACCTCAGAAATTCACTGAAAAAACCATAGGTTTCAGGGGTGTTATAGTTAGCTGGACTTTTCACTTGTACAAAACCATTGAAATTCCCCCGTTATAGTTAGTTCAGCTAACTATAACTCGCGCGCCCGCAATGCACTGCTGATGACGTCACATATTACATCACTCATGACATGGTCAGTGACATCACTCATGACATCACTGATGACATCTCAAATGACATCACTGATGACATCACTGATGACATCATCCTTGTGATAGAGTGGCAGACCTCCTCTTCCCCTAATATAACCTTTGATACACACATTCAAAAATAGAAATTAAAATTTTAAAAACAATGGACATACCAATACCAGTTACAACAACCTATACAGTAATTCTAAGATCCACATACACATCCACTCATTCACCAACAGTCCTATACAGTCACTCATACATGTACTCACTCATCATATGTACTCATACACCTATACATCCTGTTACACAATGCCACTCATCCATAGAGGTACTCACACACATAGTCACTCATGCTAATAAAGAATCAAACATACATTTACTTGCATATACAGTTATACACACACCACCACACTTACTTCTACGGAAACTTACACATACTTAGTCTTTTAAACAATCACTTATAGAAACACATACTTATTCATATAGGAACTCTTTCAATCTCTCACTGTCACATATACTCGCTTATATACACCAATAGTCACATATACTAGTTTAAAACATATGTAGTTACTCATAAAGACACTATTGAGACAGTCATTCACTCACTAACACACCCATACACTCACTCATCCACCCATAGAGTCCTGCACACATGCTGTCTTCAACACATACAAAGAGTGAGTCATTCATTCATGCACCTATGCACTACGTAATACCCCCACCGAACCATGCAGACACTCAGACTGATACTCATAAAACCAACTAATAACCTATATAAACACCCATGTAGCTACTCACCAACCCATGCAGCCACTTATACACAAAGTGAGAGACTGATACAGATATTTACATATTTAAACATTACTCACTAAGCAATGTATTCACTATGAAACACTTAATCAGTCAGTTACACAATCAATTTTTCAAAAACAAATCATCCATTTAGACACTTATATACCCATTTATTCTTCCATCGACCTTGAGATATACATATATAAAACATATTTAATTTTCAGAAACACACACATTCACTGGATGATGTCATCAGTGATGTCATCAGTGATGTCATTTGAGATGTCATCAGTGATGTCATGAGTGATGTCACTGACCATGTCATGAGTGATGTAATATGTGACGTCATCAGCAGTGCATTGCGGGCGCGCGAGTTATAGTTAGCTGAACTAACTATAACGGGGGAATTTCAATGGTTTTGTACAAGTGAAAAGTCCAGCTAACTATAACACCCCTGAAACCTATGGTTTTTTCAGTGAATTTCTGAGGTTTTTTAAATGCTAATTCCTAACTATAACGTGCCTGAAACCTATGGTTTTTTCTGTGAATATATATATAAATATAAATATATTATCTACTGGCGGTCGCCAGTAGATAGTTATAGTTAGGACCGTGTTTCCATAGGAAATCTGAAAATTCTATTTTGAATAACTTTGGCGCCGGTTGACGAATCCTCGTGAATTTTTCAAAATAGGTGGGGCGCTCCGCTCTGCTCCTACCCTGAAAGTCTCGGGGTGATTAGTCAACGGGGGCCGAGAGAAAAGGGGGGTCCCAAAACGTGTTTTCCCCATGCATTTTTCCATAGGGACCTTTAGTCCAAGGTACAGCCCGAACGGCTGAACAGAATTATTTGAAATTTGGCAAAGAGAAAGTCCTCAGGTCAGGGATGTGCCTTTTGAATATCTGGAGTCAATCTGTTCAGTAGTTCCTGAGAAAATTTCAGTTAAACGTACATATATATCTATAGGTGCGCACCGTGCGCGTACGGTAAGCATACCGTACGTGCACGCTGACGTGCGCAAGCGTAATTCTGATTGGTGGTTACATGACAGTGAACATTCCAGTCGGTCGAAATCAGGAAGTGTCGGCCGCCATTTTGTCTCTCGCAGTCTGAGGCAGTGAAAAACAATGGTGGAGAATGTGAAAAGGGGGCCGGGTGGACAGTTCCTGACCCCCTAGCCTTTGTCAGGGGGTCACTGAAGGACCCCCAAGGATGAAAAAAACATTTTTTTTTTAAAAAGCGCGGGGTTAAAAAATATTAATAAATACATAATTTAGCATTTTAAAAAACGTACAAATTCACTTAAAAAACCATAGGTTTCACACACGTTATAGTTAGGAATTAGCATTTAAAAAACCTTGCAAATTCACTTAAAAACCATAGGTTTCACACATGTTATAGTTAGCTGGACATTTCCCTCGTAAAAAACCAATGAAATTCCCCCGTTATAGTTAGTGCAGGCAACTATAACTCACGCGACCGCAATCCTCTGCTGATGACGTCAGATATTACATCACTGTATTTAGACACCTATTTACCCATGTCTTCTTCCATTAATCTTTAGCTATACATATATTACAAATATTTATTTTTCAGAAAGACACATATTTAATCAGTGATGTAATATCTGACGTCATCATCAGAGGATTGCGGTCGCGTGAGTTATAGTTGCCTGCACTAACTATAACGGGGGAATTTCATTGTTTTTTTACGAGGGAAATGTCCAGCTAACTATAACATGTGTGAAACCTATGGTTTTTTAAGTGAATATATATATGTTTAACTTTTCCGCCAAAGCCACTGGCTTTGGCGGAAAAGTTAAAACGTATCGATTTCTGCCACGAGCTCCACCGTTGATCCTGATTTGAAGAGGAACAATGCCCAGCAGAGTCAAGATTGGGGCTCTGATACAGTGGGCGATTGCTGCCCAGAGGGAGAGACTCTGCCGAGACGCGGAAGACTCAACGGAGATGAGTTGGAGGACGCGCAGCCGATGAGAGGACCGCCTCGGTCTCTACCACAGCAGCATATGCATCAGCTTATAAGACGGTAGTAGTGTTGTAAGTTGCGGATCAACAGTATTCAACTTTAAAACAGTATCTATTAAACAGCTTGTAAATCACGTGAAATATGTTCAGCGATGCTGAACAGTCAAAGCAGCTGATTCACTATTAGAGAGTGCAGAGCCTAGCAGCAGAGTGCATGGCAGTGCACGTGAAGCCGAAGTCACGCCAAAGAGTTTGAAGGGATATTTCTTGAATCTGTAAAAGACATTAAAAAAATAAGAAAATGGTGGGAAGCAGCATTATTGCAGTGCTGTCTGGATGTGAATAGGATCCCTAGGGGCTTACGAATCTACACCATTCCTTCATATGAAAATCCTGACCCTAACCTTTTGAGGAATGGGTGGATTTTACTACACAATCAGCTAAAGGCATGGTGGAAATTTTAGTGAAATATGCTAAAAGTGATAGAAGTAAATTGCTGGAGGAGATTCAGAAACTGGAAGACATCATAGCAGAGGATGCAGACAAAGAATTAGCAGAATGTTTGAGACAACAAATGAAGATACGCCTGATAACATACAAGAATAAAATAAAGTACAGTGAGCAGAGTAAATTTGCACGTGACTAGAGGGAGTATGAATCAGGAAGAGTTCTAACTTTCGCAAAAAAATATGATGCACCACAGAAGATATTGCAGGAAACTAAAAATATGAGGTCAACAAATATGAAGGATACTTCGGAATTGGAAGCTGATACTGACCTCTCAGAAGCAGAAACAACCAGGGTGATATCAAGACCAAACACAAGTGGAGAAGTACATTTTCCACAGGAGTATCAACTAATCAAAGAACCATGGTGAAAAATGTTTCCACGATCACGCCTTCAGAGCAGGGAGGTGCAAAATCAGATGAGGGTCCAAAGGAAGGAAACCACACGGTGCAACCCCGAGTAACCAGGAGCAAGAGAGGAGGGTACCACAATTGATACCAGAAACCTTGATGGTGGTCAATCCATCTCATTGGGCACTGTCAAAGACAGAAACTGTGGTATTACAAAAAGGATTAATGTTCTGCCCCACTACAAGGTGGGATTATACTCAGACCCACATTGACCTAAATCAATTTATTCGAAAATTGAAATTGAGGAAGATGTTCACACAACACCCTAGAAACAAAGAAAGGGAAGAAATAATTGCAGAAACATCTACAGACATTCTGACGGGGAACGACTTAGAAACCCTAGAAATGCTACATGAGCTGCAGGAACTGCCTCTATCAATGACTGAGCAAAAGGAGGAGAGAGTATTCCAACTCTTGTACCAAGCAGGTATACAACAGGGCAGTAAAAGTGCATTCAAAATGAAATCTCGTTTTATACCTAAAATGCAGTTTGATGCCATTGACTGCTTCCATGAGACCATAATTAGAGAACTGGATAAATTTAGGATGAAGACCAATCCTACAAAATCTGAAACAAAACACAATCTCACGAAAGAACAATGGTCAGCTATCACGGCTTTAAAGAATGACACTTCATTAGTTATTAAACCTTCAGATAAAGGTGGTAACGTGGTGATACTGGACAAGGCAGCCTACCATGAAGAAGCATTATGACCTATGAGTGATGCTGATAGTTAGTCACCTGTAACGAGAGGGCAATATAATACTAGTGTGGAAGATTTTTACAAAACGATAGGGAGTTGGAAAGACAAAGGGGCTCTGGGGAAAGAAGAATATCATTTATTAAAAGTGGATAATCCAGTTTTACCAACATTTTATCACATTCCGAAAATCCACAAGGATAGCGAGAAACATCCAGAACGTCCGATAGTGTCCTCGAAAGGGAGTCTCCTGGAACAGACACCAATATATGTAGATTCCTTTTTGTTCCACTTTGTGAAAGATCAACGTTTCTATATGCAGGACACCACAGATTTTATGAGACATATACAAAACATTAAGTGGGAGGACGATTTCATTCTGATTACAATGGACATTACTAATCTATACACATGTATAAAATACCAACATGGCCTGCTAGCAGTAGAATTCTTTTTTAAAAAGAACCAAGAACATAATGTTATGTTATTGCAACTGATTTCCTTCTGTCTGAATAATTTCTTTCTGTTTTCAGAACAATTATACCTCCAAACTCGGGGTACTGCAATGGGCACGTGCTTTGCCCGCAGTTATGCAAATCTTTTTGTAGGCTGGTGGGAGAAGCACGTGGCCTGGGCAGAGCCTAATGAACAATGGGTTGAAAAGGTGTTCCTATGGGCAAGGTATATTGATGAGCTTTTTATTATCTGGCAGTGTACATAGGAGGAAGCTGAAAAGTGTATTGCAATTCTCAGTAACAATGAATTCAATCTCAGGTTTACCAGTCAAATGAGTAAAACGGAAGCACCATTTTTAGATCTGTTGGTCTTTGTGAAGGATGGCAAATTGTTTACCAAGCTTTATAGAAAGCCAACAAATGGTAATGCAATTTTACATGCAGAAAGTCAACATCCACTGATACTGGTAAAGAGCATTCCCTATGGAGAGCTTTTATGGCTGAAACATAACTGTTCCCTGCTGAATCAATCAATCATAACATTTGTAAAGCGCACAACTCACCCGGGAGGGTCTCAAGGCGCTGAGGGGAGGGGTTCTGCTACTGCTCGAATAGCCAGGTCTTGAGTAGCCTCCTGAAGGTGAGTGGGTCCTGGGTCTGCCGTAGAAGGATGGGGAGGGTGTTCCAGATTTTGGCGGCGAGGTGGGAGAACGATCTGCCGCTGGTGTTCGCTCTTCGGATGCGGGGGATGGTGGCGAGGGCGAGGTCGGCAGAGCGGAGCTGGCGATTCGGGGTGTAGAAGGTGTGTCGTCTGTTGAGGTATGTCAGCCCGGTGTTGTGGAGTGCCTTGTGTGCGTGGGTGAGGAGCTTGAAGGTAGTTCTCTTGTTGACGGAAAGCCAGTGCTTCAGGGAAGTGGAACGGGATGCATGCAAAAGGTTCAGTGAAAGAGGTAATTCAAATAATGCCATGAGCAAAGAGGTCTCCAAAGCCCAACAGAAAAATAGACAAGAGTTATTAGCTCCCAAGTACAAGAAAAAGGAAGAGCAAACTATGACAAGGATGATGCAAACTTTCTCAGAGCAGTCTGGGCAAATTCGAGGGCTCATTCAAAAACACTGGGGCATATTACAGGCGGATACTATCTTAGGAAGTGTTGCCAGAGAGGCCTGACCTAACCTATAGAAGGAGTGTCTCATTAAAAGACCTGTTAGTACGCATACGCAGCCACTATACAGAGAAGAATGTAATAAACCCAGAAATTACAGGATTTTCCCATGCACTAGATGCACGAAGAAATTGCTGGATTGCAATTCAAATTCTTTCGTATATTGCCTGGTATGCCCATGTGCCAAGAAATATTTTGGTAGTACCGTTCATCCCGCCAAAAAGCAGATATTGGACCATACCCAGACAATAACGAACAACTATCATACCTACCCAGTGTCCAGGCACTTTGCAGAAGCACAACAGGGCAGAAGTGATTTACTATGATTCTTCTGCATTGACCAAGTACCACACAAAGAAAGAGGGGGGGACAGGGTTAGATCCCTCAGGCAGCTGGAATCATGATATATAGTGGAGTTAGGGATTCGCACCCCATGGGGCCTCATCAGTGAAGAGGATATATGGTCCCACATAGGCTTAATGGGATATCGGCAGGGATCATGGCAACATAGTAGCAGAGGAGAGAGTAACTATTGCCACGGGCTAGTTGGGCTATAGCCATCATATGAAATTCTGTAGTCCAATGTAAAAGAGGGATGTAAATATCACAAATCAACCTTGCCTTGTATAATTTCTCTCACTTTGATTTATCATTTTGTCCTGGTTCATAATTTGGATTTGTGACAATCTAGAAAATGTCATTTATTTGAATTAGAAATTTGGAAGTTATGTCTGCCTCCATGGGTATATGCATCCAAAGCATTCAAAACACCATATGTAAGGTCATTCAGGGCGCGATGTAATATAATATCCAGGTTGGGAGGCAATGAATTGTGATATACATATATCTGTTTGGACATACATTGCCCATTCAGGGCGCAATATAGTGCAATGCACAAGTTACGAGAATATGAATTGCAATAATGAGTTTAACATGCATTTGATATTTGGAATTACAGATATTAGGGACGTCAAGGGTACACAAGCCGTATGCAGCCCATTCAGGGCGCAATGCAACATAATGCACATTTGTGAGATGATGCTCTGCAATAATGAGTT
Source organism: Triturus cristatus (assembly GCF_964204655.1). Lineage (NCBI taxonomy): Eukaryota > Metazoa > Chordata > Amphibia > Caudata > Salamandridae > Triturus > Triturus cristatus. The sequence continues at coordinate 866,581,790 of NC_140584.1, read as the reverse complement.
CAGATTGATTTTTAAATTTGGAATCGCAGATCTTTGAAATGCAATGAATACATAAGCCATATATAGTCCATTCCTAGCATAATGTAACGTAATGTACAGGTTGCTGCTGATTACAAATGTTTATTCTGTCAGGAATATATATATATATATATATATATATATATACATATATATGTATATATATATATATATATCCAGCTCAAAAAGTCCCTCTCTCCCATCCCGGAAGAAGGCAGAGGCACTCGCGGGTTTAGTTGTTTAGCCAGTTTATTTCTTAGCGCTTCACAGACGCGTTTCGGGTTCTCCCTTCGTCAGTGTGTTGACAATATGCATAGCGCGGCGTCATTTTTTTATATAAAACATCACATTTCCGGGAATTGCGAGCGAGGAAGGACCATCCCGCCTCTAAAGATTTTTGGGCGCCATCTTGGAGTGTGCAAGAGCCGCGTTGAACATTCACATGATAATTACAATGGTATTCAATATACACAAATGGGCATGTCATTATCGTTATCGATCTCCAATAGCAAATATTGTGTTGTATCGATGTTCAACCTTGTTTAGACACTCTTGTCCCTCACTTTTTCAAATCTTGCCGTGGATCGGCTGTTGGCGGATCCGCTGAACCGCCCTGTCCTTCGTCATGCTCGTCATTATAGCCGTGTATCGGCTAATTAAAACCCATCTATGCTTTATTAATTTAAGAGGTTTCAGAGATTTACAATGTCATATTTCTTATTGGGAGTTACACTTAACCAGTAACCTAGGTGCCCGGGGTGTACTGTTAACTCCGCCCCACTGTTCATGCCATTCGGATTTTTTGTTTGTAGATCGATTATGAAACTTGACTCCAATCTTCTCAGCTTGAGCACTCTATCCCCACCTCTAATGTGGAGTGGTACGTGATCTAACCCAAAGTATTGGAGTAGGTTCCTGTTGCTATGGTGTTTTATAGCAAAGTGCCTCGCCACTGGATAGTTCATGTCTGTTGGTAATTGCACGCATGTGCTCTAAAATCCTTGTCTTTACACTCTGTATAGTGCTGCCGATATACCTTAACTTGCAAGGACACATCAGGCAGTAGACCACATGTGTAGTTTGACATGTCATGAATTTATTGATAGTTTTACGTTTCTTCATTCCTTTGATTTCATAGCTCAATACTTTTTTACTATATGCACAAGCCTTACATTTACCGCAAGGATAAAATCCCTTCAACTCACTCAATGTGCCTTGCTTTATTGCAAGGTTATCTAGATGGCTATGGACCAGTTTATCTCTAAGTGACCTAGGTTTCTTAAAAGTCATTAATGGGACCGGTGGAATATCCTTCCCGATGATTATATCCGTTTTCAAGACGTGCCAGTTTTTTCGGAAGATGTTCCTTAAGGAATCAGCATCCTCAGAGTAAGTTGTGATTAAATGAAATTTACCCTCCTCTTTCTTTCTTTCGTTTTTATTGACGCCTAATAGTTTTTCTCTAGGTATCTTACTCACTCTTTTCAATGTGTTCTGTAGTAAGGTTGGATCATATCCTCTGGCTACAAATCTCTCAAGACTCTCTTTGGCTGTGTTTACAAAATCGCATTCCCTGGAGCAGTTGCGTTTCAGACGCAAAAGTTCCCCATACTGTATACTGTTTTTCAGTTTCACTGGATGACTACTTGTAGCGTGCAATGTACTATTGCCTGCAGTCGGCTTCCGGTATAGGGCAGTTGTTATCTTCTCATCTTGTATATTTACTTCAAGGTCGAGATAGTTCACTGCCACTGAACTGATCTCGCCTGTGAAGTATAGATTGAAATTGTTCTTATTCAGATGGTTAATATATTCTTTTGCATTGTTGACCGACCCCTTCCAGACTAGGAAGAGGTTGTCAATATACCTGTGCCAGGTTACTATGTTTTCTGTCCATGCGGCATTGGAGGGGGACCATGCCACCTGCTCCTCCCACCAGCCCACGAATAAATTTGCGTAGCTGGGGGCGAAGCAGGTGCCCATCGCAGTCCCCGAAACCTGCCTATAGAGGTCTCCCTGAAACAAAAATATATTATTGTGTAGGCAGAACTCTATGAGCTCAATCAGCATGTTATTGTGTTCTACCAATTTTAATGCCCTCTTGTTCAAAAAATATTCCACCACCCTCAGTCCATACTCGTGATCTTGCATGTATATAGACTTGTGATATCAAGTACTGTGAAAACAAAGGATGACTCCCATTGTAAGTTCTCAATGCGGGCAATGAAGTCCTTAGTGTCTCTGATATAGGATGATAACTGTAGTACTGATTGAAATAGAAAATGATCCACAAAGACAGACAGGTTTTCAGTCAGGCTCCCCAACGATGATACTATGGGTCTGCCGGGTGGATTTATTTTGTCCTTGTGTATCTTCGGTAGATGGTAATAGGTAGGAATAATAGGGTTAGTGGTTATTAAGAAAATAAATTCCTCCATAGTCAGCATAGATTTATCATACCATTTCTTGATTAATAGATGATATTCGTTCCCACTGTCGTCGTATCTCTTTCTTGTTGTTAATTCATAGTGTTGATTATCAGTCAATTGACGTAGGGCTTCCCCCACATATTGTTCTCTTGGCATCAGGACAATGTTTTCCCCTTTGTGGGAGGGTTTATAGACCACAGTAGGGTCCTTCTGCAATTCTCTTAGGGCTTCCTCCTGGGCTTTTGATAGATTTCGTCTTATTGTCCCTCGGCTGCCCTTCTCACGCAGTTGCAGCAGGTCCTTAATTACCGCTTCTGAGAAGACATCGATTGCATCTTGGGGCATCTGTGGCAAAAATTGTGAAGTTGGCTTAAAACTGCTGCATGGTGCCTCCTGGTCAATCCCTAAGTTCCTGGTCCTTTGTATTATTGAATCTTCACTGTAATCTTGGGTCGATTCTTGTCCTTGTCGCAGTTCTTCTAATAATTCCAGTGTTGTGAGGTCATCTACTGTCAATAGGTCTGTTTCTTTAGTTTTACCCTTAATTTGTCTGGCTTCTTTGATTGTTGGTTTCATTTTGAAGTACTTGTGCAGCTTGAGCTTCCTTACGAATTTGAAAAGATCGATCCTGGTTTGGGTAAATTCAAAACTCATTTGTGGGCAAAAGGATAGTCCCAGTTTCAGTACGGATTCTTCCGTCTCGGTTAGTTGTTTCGATGTTAAATTTACAATGGTAAGATTATCTTCTCTATTTACCATCTTGCTCCTCTCTTGCTCCCGGTAATTCTTACCCCATTGCCCCTTCCTCTTCCCCTTCCAGCCGCCCCTTCTGGTCTGTCTGTGTCCACTTCAGGGGACTTGCTCCTCCCCCCCTTTAGCCACGACTGTCGGATCAGATTGAACTCTTCGTGAAAAAGGGTTCTCTTTTGATCTCCCGAGGGGCCTGCTGTGTTGTCTCCGGACTGCTCATTTTCGGTCAGATCAGATTCAGAGGTTTCAATTCTTTCTGGTGCAGCGGAGCAATTTTATATATATATATATATATATATATATACATATATATATATATACCACAGAAATCGTCTCACAGCTTGCAAAAAAATCCTCGTACAAGAGACGAACACGGACCCATCGATAAGTGCAAATTTTCTTTTATTCAGTCCAACATAAACGCACCACCGCCATGACACGTTTCGGCCTACCAGAGGCCTTGATCACATGACGCTGTAGGTCAAAGCCTGAATATTTAAAGTGCCAGTGCAATGTCATGTGCAAACATTAGCAAATAGACATAGAAAAAATCATTACTGTTATAGCAGAGCCAATGAAGGATACACTGTTTAACTGCATAATGCATATAATTCTGGATGTGTGTAAACTAAGACTGGACCGAATAAATAACATAATCACACAAATGTGTAAAAGCAACATTGATGGTTTTACAGACTTCATAATAAAACAGGGGACATTTTGATAGGTGTTTTACAATAAATACATAAGAATATATAAAAATATATCTATATAAACATGTATAAATATGTTTAAAAAAGATTAAGTTTGTAAATCTGCGATATTTATCTCAGGACTACAATCACTTTTGATAAACCTGAAATGTGGCTGACAATTTGCATATTGAGCATCTACTAAGACCCGAGTGGGTGTGTTTCGCCGTGTAAACTAAATCGAATCTGACCAGGGTGGAATTTTCCTTCCATCACAGTGTGTAGAGCCTAAGACGATTACCGTGATATACCTTAATTCTATGGTTTGTCCTATTGTCACCTACGTTTGTGCAGGATTAATCCCTCCGGAGCTAATTGTTCTGTAATAATTTTTATGTTGCTTACATCTCCTGCCGTATAGTATGGGGAACCACAAATTGCTCTTAATGGAAACCTACAAAAATGCAAGGGAAGCATCTATGCAAGAGAAAGTAAAAGAATAAGAATAAGGAAACAGAGGGAACTGCAAATTCAAAAAGATCATCATGATTATGCTCTAGGCCTCATGCCGACATATGGTTCTGTCCTAGTCATTAAGTCATTGAATCATTAAAAGAGAAAGACTGAGCACGGTCAACCTGGTTGAACCCTCTATGCGTCCTTCTTCTAAAAGTTTATACAAACATTTATTAAATATCATCATAAATGTTAATAAGTTGTACGAAGCAAAATTCATAAGCTTGTCTCCTTTGAAATGTCCATGTGCAAATACCCTGGTTTGGGAAAACAAAGGACCCTGAAAAAATTAATTAATTACCTCATAAATGTCAAAATCTAATTTCAGGTAAGCCAATTTTCTTACCCTCATCTTTAACTTGTATGTCTTTCCCTTGTTCCTAGTGTGTAAATCCTATGCCTATTTCCATAAGAAAGTGCTCGTGCTTAAAAAATATGTAACGTTTATCTGAAAAAATGTTTAAAATATATCTACACAGGTTTTGAGAAGGCCTGGCATCTAGTTTGACTAATATAATGGGTCTGCGCTTTGAAACTGATTCTATAAGGTGCTTATGACCTGACTCACAGACACGTATAGAAATCTTCACTAGAGTTTAATCCGTTCGGTGTTTTTGAATCTAGCTCAAGAATATATTGTGTCTCTAATCTCCTTAATAGAGCTTCTCGATCCCCTCCTCGTCTGAGTGGTGGAATTGTGTCAATGATAAAGTAGCTAAGATGTTCTAAGCTGCTGTTATGCTTCTCCTTGATGTGTCTAGCTACTGGGTAGGATGAGTCTTGGTTGGTGATAGCCCTCATGTGCTTGAGTATACGTTTGTGAGCCTGCAATTTGGTGCCACCAATGTATTGCAGGCCACAAGTACACTCCAGCACATACACTGCAAAATCAGTTTTGCAGGTTAACTTCTTTGTAATCTTAAGTGGGGTTTCAGAGAATGGGGATATGTATAATGTGGTGCTTTTACCCAATGTGCAGGCTTTGCAGGTAGAGCATTTGATGAACCCCTTGGTGGTTTGCAGCCAATTGCTTTTGTTGGTACCAATCTCTGGGCTGCTTTTCACCAGCATATCGCTCATGGAGCGTTCTTTCCAGAACGTAATGTCAGGGGCATTTGGCAAAGAGTCACCTATTACCGGGTCATTGCGTATGAGTACCCAATTCTTCTTAAAAATTCTGCGCAAGACCCCTTGCTGTCAGCTAAATGTTATGATTAGTCTAGGTGGATCTGCCGGGGTTGTACAAAGGCTAGTGACTGACTTCGTATCTGACCTCTGGCACAGCGGTTTGGGTCTGGGTATAGATCTAGTTTTTGAGATAGCTTTGTCAATCACTGATGGTGTGTAACCCCTTGCCAGAAACCTCATTTTGCTTTCCTCTTGTGCTTTCCAGCAATCATCATCAATACTACATATGCGCCTGATGCGCAGCATCTCACCGTAGGGGATGCTGCAGATGAGATGTTCAGGATGATGACTGTTTGCATGGAGCACTGTGTTTCCAGCAGTCGCTTTGCGATGTAGTTTGGTCTCATGTCTACCATTTAGAATAAAGATTTCTACATCTAGAAAGTTAACACTCTTTTGACTCATTTGGGCTGTGAACTGTAAATTCAATTGGTTGATATTGATTTCTTGATTGAACCTAAGAGCTGCTGAATCTGAACCCTTCCAAATTAAAAATAAATCGTCAATATAACGATACCATACAATGATGTTTTCAGCCATGACTTGCGTGAAACGATTGTAGAGGACTTGCTCCTCCCACATGCCCATGTGTAAACACGCGTAGCTTGGGGAAAAGCAAGCCCCCATCGCCACACCTCTCAACTGTTGAAATATTGAGTTCTGGAACAAAAAATAGTTATTGTTTAGACAGCTGGAAATCATTTCCAGAATCATCTTGCCATGGTCCATCATGCAGAGTGGTTGGGTTCTCAGAAAGTGTTCTACTGCCTTCATCCCATCTTGGTGATGTATGCTAGTGTATAACGCAGTTACGTCTAGAGTGATCAACCAGTAGTCTTCCTGCCATTCTATGTTCTCAAGAAGTCACCTGTGTCCTGTAAGAAGGAGGGCAGTCGCTTCACGTGTTCTTGCAAAAAATAGTCAATATATAGAGAAGTTTTCTCCATAATACTGCCTCTGGCCGAAATAATTGGCCTGCCTGGCGGTTTAGTTACATTCTTGTGGATCTTGGGAAGTAAATAAAAAACGGGGATGACTGGATGGTTCACTTTCAAAAATTTAAATTCATCAGCACTGAGCAAACCTGCACTCTTCCATGCTAGTAACTTGTTGAAGAAGTCACCCCATGCTGCTTTAACCATTTTCCAATCACTCCTTTTGTAACATGATCGGTCATTCAAGTGAGTTAGCGCTTCTTCTACATACATTTGGCGTGGCCACAGAACAATGTTTCCGCCTTTATCCGACTGGCGGACAATCACGTTGTCATTATTTTGTATTTTTTTCATTAATTGTTCATAGCCATATTGAGCATCTACTAAGACCCATTGTTGCTGTTTTAAGCATGTGCACATAGTGGACTTGTGCAATTTTTTCAATTGATTGGTCACCAATTCGTTGTAGATATTGATGTTGTCATGTACCATTATAGGATTGTATGTAGATTTGGGTTTGAAGGGCGTCATGCCTGGTTTATTGGTCTTGGGAAAAGGTTCTACCTCCACTGGTCCGTCCACTTTGCCTTCATCATACAGGTCGTGAAGATTGCGCAGAAGATTGTAATCACCTATGGTGGCTACAGGTGGGCTGAGAATGCTAAGGGAATCCTCCTCTCGCATTAATTTGGATTCATCTTTGTTCATCTTGAAAAACTTGCGTAATTTGAGTTTGCGTGTATATTTATACAAGTCTATACGTACTTGCGCATAATTAAAGTTATTTGCAGGGCAAAAAGACAGACCAAGGGCTAAGGTTTTCTCCTCATTGTTATTCAATTTCATTTCGGTAAGATTGATGATGGAAAGGGGCTTGTGAGTCGTGCTGCCTACTTGCGATTTATTTATTTATATATATACACTTTATTGTTGGATAGTTAAAACCCTTACAATTTAAAAAGTCTTGCAGCATGACATAAAATTAAGAGAAAACGCTATGTAGAATTGTAGATTAAAACAAAATTAACATTTTACTTAAAATTCTGCGGGGCGTCATGGCAAACCGTGTTTAGTTCGGAGAAGGGTTTAAAAGTCTGCAAATTATTGTTAGTCAATAGAAGTTGCTAAACCCGATAGTGGGGTTTCACGCTGCCATAGTGAAAGTTAGTTGGGGGCACCAGTGGTTAACAACAGTTTATGTGCCTTTGTGACTAGTTTAATTAGGCCGATGTTCAACTTAGTTTTGGCCGGATTTAAGGCAGCTATTATGGCTTGGCCGCAGGATCGGATTCCGAGCCTGATCCATTCTTCGCGCAGTAGAATTCGTCTGGCGGTGAGCAGTTCGGGACATATGCAGACTATGTGTTCCATGTCTTCGGTATGGTAGCCACACAGCCTACATTGAGTTTGGCAGGTGGGGCGGCGCCATTGTGGTAGATTTTTTAAAAAAGGCGATTCACCCAACCTTGAAACCAGGAACTTTCTTTTCCAATAAAGTGCAGACGTGCTTAACAAGTAGGGCGATGCGACTCCTGGCTTGAAGTTTGTAATCACTGCCCAGGCGTGCTTCCTTTTTGACAATGTTGCCCTGTCCGAGTGAAAGGACCACAGCCTGACGCTCTTCTTGATGACTGTTTTTAGAGCCGACTGCAAGGGATTTGATTCCCAGAATTCCTTGATACCTAACAGTTGTAAACTGTGGTTCAGGTGGTGCCGATATTTGTTGGTGGCATGACTTTTCTGGATTTCTTGCCAGAGAATGGCTTCCAAGGAACCCTCCCGAGATTGACGCAGCCTGTTGCAGAACTTAATAAATGCGCCTGCTTCTACGCCGTGGTGGTCGAGTAGACCTAGTTCAAGGCGGACTTGTGCTGGTGATGCTGACTTTGGTAGGTAAAATGCACATTTAAAAAGTTTGATTGATAGTTTGTTTAAAAGAATATTTGTGGTGCCCATCATGAACTCATGGCCGTATGTCAGCGCGTTCGTTATCTTTGCCTTCATCACTTTCAGCATTGGTGAAAAATTAGAGCCTAGTAGCTTCTTGTACAATTTCGCAGCAGCGACCTCGATGGCCAGGGCTTTGGTCCTCAGTGCTTCTTTCTGTTTAACGAAAGAGCATCTGGAGTCGAGAGTTATCCCCAGATATTTGTATTGAGATGTTGAGTCAATTTTTAGTTTGTTGAAATGCCACACTCCACGCATCTTCTTTTGTTTCCCAAAGGAAATTGTTTTTGTTTTGGATACGTTCAGCTCTAGGAAGTTGCTTGTGGTGTAGTCAAGCAGCTCGTCGAGTAGCCTCTGCAGGCACACTTTCGTGTGGCCAGGCAGCACCAGGTTGTCAGCGTATAAAAGATTACTGGTGCACACTCCGTGTAGTTTGGGTGGGTGGCAGTTGACACTGTCAAGAGCTAGCGAGAGGTCCGATATAAACAGGTTCAATAGAAGTGGAGCTAACACGCAGCCTTGTTTTACTCCACTTCTTGTCTTAATCTTTCTTGAAACGTGGGAGCTTGCACCCAGCTTGATTCTGATCCATGTTCCAGAATGAAGTTCGACTATGGCAAGGAGCAAGGACCGGGGTACGCCCCATGATTTTAATGTTTGCCATAGCAAACCCCAGGGAACTCGATCAAAAGCCGCTTTGAAATCTACAAAGCAGCAGTGGAGTTGGGTTTGTTGGACTTTCGCTTTCTCAATCAGAACGGACAAGGTTAATAGATTTGTTGTTGTACCTGAGTTAGCCAAAAAACCAGTCTGATTGAAAGGAAGGCACTTTGTTTCGTTGGCCCAGGCCAGCAGCTCTTCCAACAAAATGTTGGCATAGTATTTAGACTCAATGTGTAGGGGTGCTATCATTCGATAGTTGCTGGGGTCGCTTCTCTTCCCGGTCTGGTATATGGGGTGGATGATCGCACCTCTCCAGGACTCTGGGATGGTGTTATTTAGCCTGCAGTAGGAGAACAATGAGGTCAAATTGCCTGACCAGAATTCGGCATCCGATTTAAATAGAGCCTGCGGGAGACCATTTAGCCTGGGTGCACCATCCGCTCTAGCTCTCTTTATTAAGCGCTGGATCTTGTATTTTAGTTCTTCCGTTGTCTCTATGAGCTCAGAGGGTGGCACATTAGGAATCCCGCAGTCCACGGATGTTGGTTCTTCAAGTGCGGAGGTGAGTGAAACGCTGTGACCAGGGGTGGGGGGGACTTTGTGGCCTCCGAAGTTGGTACCTTTGCGGTAACTTTATTGGGAAATTTAGGGCTGTCTTCTTTGTTATTATTGCTCTGAAATGAGATGATAAAAAGTTGGACCATTCGTCGGCACTGATGTTTGCGCTGTCGGAGCCACTTCCCTCATGCTGGGACCTGTTTACCAGAGCCCAGAATTGCTTTGAATTAGATTTCTTACTTTCGTGATAGAGCTTTAGACAGAATTGATCAGTAGCCACTTGTTTTTCCCTACGCACTGCGGCCTTAAAGGCTGCTTGGGCTTGCTTGTATTCATTAAAATTGGTTTTATTGCCTGGGTTCTTCCTAGATCTCCGAAGGGCATGATTTCTCAGTAACTTTAATTTTTTGGTTGCTGGTGAAATGTACGGATGAAATACGTGCTGCTCAGTGCTTCTCTTGAGTGGGGCTGCTTCTAGTAATTGGTTGATAAGGTTGGTCCAGCGGCTGACAGGAGAGAGATCGATATTTGATGGAAGGGATAGCAATACTCTACATTTTTCTATCAAGAGTGGGGCCGCTTTATCGGACCATTTCATTAGTTTTAAGTTCTCCGTATAGGAGCCTGCGTGAGTATAGGCAAGCTCCTGGTGGCGCAAGGCATTGATGGAAATATATATAATTTGTGGTCGATGATCACTTTCGCCTTGCGGTGCAATATGAAAACTCTCGATCAGTGGGAGAATTTCTGTACTCCCTAATGAAAAATCCAAGAAAGAGAGAGTTCGGCCATCTGATCATGTCCAGGCTGGGGGCTTATCCGTAAGAAAACGACCATTCAATACGGTGTAGCCTACACTGCCCAGCTGAGTGGCGGCGTACTCGCCTAGTTTTTACGGTCTGTTTCCTACTGGGATTGATTGTGTGGCTAGATGTAATGGGACCATTAGATGGTCAGTCTCCTGCTCATCAAGGGAGTTGCAGAAAAAGTTAGTATTCAAATCTCCTGTAATTATGCTAGGGATGTTGCCGTGTTCGCTGAGCAAATTGCAAGCAATATTGATTAAACGGTCCAGTTTGGATTTTTTCGTGGTAGTGCTTGGAGAAATGTAGACATTCAGGAGAAGCAACTGGTCAGCAGGCCGTTGACTACCCAGCAGAATTCCAGAGAGCCATTCTTCCTCGAAGTTAAGCTGTTTGGAGGGCTGAGATAATTTAGTTGACACGTATATTGCCATGCCCCCACTCGGCCTGCCGAACTAGGACTGTCTCGTTGCGGGAGATACGTATTCGAGGTAGCCTTCAATGGGGATGCTGTCAACTACCCAGGTTTCTTGCAGTAAAATGATGTTGTATTCCTTTTGAAATCCAAGGGTTGCTGCTGAGTGGATTTTATGACCGAGACCGTTCATATTCCAGTAGCAAATCGATAGATCGGAAATGGAGGTGTTTCAATCTTTCTGGTTCCTTGCTAGGGCCCCCGGAAGCCAGGACCAGTCAGCCTTTTCATGGTTTTCTTGGTTTGTAATGTGCTCCTGGATTGCTGCAGGCGAACGACTTCTGGCTGTTTTTAGTACTGAGTAGGGAGCTGAACATTCACTTTCATACTGAGTCTGGACATTTTCCAGGATTGATGGGTAATGGGGGGGCTGGACGTTGACATTATTATACCCCAGTTTTTAAATTGGTCAGATTTTGTCTGAACCAATTCCCGGATTGCTATGGATCCAAGCGTTAGTTCCGTTGATTCCCCCGCTATGGATCCTGGTGAGGGGATACATTTGATGGCAATTATGTCGTTAGACTGTATAGGGCGTAAGTCCGGGAGTGATTTGAAGAGTCTTAATAAGTTCCCACGATTTAAGATATCATGAGGGCCTCTCGAGACGTACTCTGGGGTTAGCAGTAATGTGGTGCCTGAGTTGGTGATGGGCTGCAGGGAAACTTAATCACTTGCAGATGGTTTTTTTTGCTTTGGATTTTCGGTTGGAGCCTGCTTAATCATACGAGTTACTGCCAGTGTAGAGGGCACCTCACAGTATTTAATAATTGATGGTAAAGTGGGGGGCATTTTACTCTTTGAGTTTACTGGTTGGTCGCTTAACGCGTTTAAGGGGTTCTGGTAAGCGGTATCTTTGGCTGTGGTTTGCGAAACGTCGTAGTGGGTGCCTGCCTCTGTGAATGCATTGTTAGAGGAGGAGTCTGACGGCAGTGTCACAGGGGTTTTTGATTCCAATTGCACTACTGCTTGTGTAGGCACAGTTGTTAATGGTTGGCTAGAGACGGGCATTGCTTGCTTAAGGTTCTGTCGATGGATTTCTTGATCTTGAGGGTGCACGTTTGCTGGATGGTAAAGTGTGCGTAATCACGTTGGGGGGCGACACATGGGCTGCTTGGCCCGGGGTCGGGTTTCCTCCAAGAATAGGCAACTGACCTTGGGCTTGGGCTTCGTTGGTGTTGGCGGGGCTACTAATAGTTGGGATTTTTGTTTCTATTGTAAGTTTGTCCCAGCTCTTCCGTAGTCTTTTTTTTCCCGTTTGGACATCCTGTGTACATTATGTTGTTCAAGTGGATTAGTTGGGGTTGCTTTGCTGTCTGCAGGCTCCGTGGGGTGCGTTGAAGTCGATGGAAATTGACTTTCAATGACAGTGGGATCCTCAGCTACAGTTGAAACTGAAGGCGCGGAGTCTGGCTCTCCGGGAGACGGTAGATTCTTAATTTCTGATAGCATTAAAGAAAGAAATTCAGGTAAAGATGATAGGGAGTCAATGATTAGAGAACAGCAGCACACCGACTGGACCAGTTGGGCTTGAGATTGAGCTTTAGTAATGAGCAAATTAAGGGCCTCGAGTTTTTGGTCGATTCCTACGGTGAACACTGCCTGCGTGTTCAAAAGATGCACTTGCATGTCCATCTTATCTGAGTGATAGGCTAAGGCGGTTGTAGTGATGTAAATGATGATCAAGTCCACGTAGGTTCTTGTAGAATAAGTATTTATTTGATAGATGGTACAAGGTATCAGGATGTTAAATAGTATGGAATAAAAACCCCACCAGGAGCTGTCTCCTCACAGCTCAGCCCCTAGCTCCCAACTGAATTCACAGAGCTAGGAACCCAACATTCTAATGTGTCATCATGAATATCAACATTCCACATGTGACAGCAGAGGATGAGCAAGACAGAATGAGTAGCAATCACTACACATCTTCCCCCTTTATACCTTTTATAAAAAACAACTAAAACGTACAACGTACACATAGCATTAGAAAGAGAATACTCAGAGTACGATAGGAAACATCACGAGAAAGGAGAAATACAAGGCAGGAAAAACAGTGTTAAGAAGATGGAAAAGGGAAAAATATAATTGGAGAAAAGAAGATACTCTAATATAATAGAAGAATAGAAGATAAGCGAAGAAGAAAGAACATAAAGAAGAAGATACGAGATGGAACATATAGGAGATAGAAGGTGATAGAACACATCTTCTCCCTAAAAATGACACAAAAAGAAGAGGAAATCACACAGTAAAAAGGATAAAAGATAGCAAAAATAAGAAGACGACGCAAAGTTGAGAATTACATCCACAACACAACTGTTGGCCATACAGGAATGGAGATGAAAACCAACGAACGTCAGAAACAACAGCAGATAACAACTAGAGTAATGGAAGAAAAAGTACTCCTAACAGAAGAATAAAAGAAGCTCAGGAATAACACTGGAGTACAAACTTAATTAGAATAAAACCTCAATAACACCTTTGCGCAAAGAAGAAAACTGGCATAAGAATAGAATAAAATCATTGAGCTCACGAAAATCACAAAAAGGTTATGTGCACTAAAACTGAGGACTGACGTCAGCAATTAACCTTAAAAACCGGTGTATGTAAATAATGTACGTACTTTCATTAGAAATACAGAAATATGAAAAATTTCATTATAACTTGAACAGCAGAACTGCGAAATGAATCATAAACTTGAAATTAGAACCAAACATTAAAGCTTGATATTACATTCTTAAAGAATATGAACATGTACAACCATCATTCACAAAATAGGAATCAAAGAAACTGAAGGTTCGCTCAAACATTTTGAATGAATAAAACATTGAACACCTGAAACCATTAGAACATTATGGTGGTGATAATAAATTATCAACATTAATGTTGAACACAACGAAAATGCAAGTAGATTTTTTTTTTTTAAATGAGTAGTACAGTATGACAAGATAAATGATATGCTGGAAAAGTTTCTAACATGAAAATGCAGAAAATATCTTTTGAGAAAAATCACAATTTAAATCCAGCAAGAACTAATAACACCGGTACTCGACCAAGTACCCGAGTGTGCACTAAAATGAGAAAAACTTGTTAAGAAATAAAAAGTAAGCAATTTCAAAATAAACCCAGAAGATGACGCACTGTACACAGTTAAAAGAATAATGTTCACTATGACAAAAAAAATAAACATCCTTGTAATGAAAAACGACAAAGCAGAAATATTTTAGGAACTTGACCAATTTTCAAATGCATAGAACTAGTGAAATCAATGCAGCAATTACAAGCATGAAACGACTTGCAGATGTTGTGAAGAAAATGCCACGGAAGATGACACATTCGCAGAGTCACAAGTCCTTCTTACACATCCTGGGAGAGAAGACTGTTTTGACGAACCTGCACTGTGACAGAACTTGAAAAATGTACCTTCGGTGCTCATACTGACGATGAAACTGCCTCACATCCGATGAAAAAAAACACGGTTGGCAATTGAAGAAAATACCGGAAGATTGCAGTATGCAAGTAGATGTCAGCCACAAGATGGCGGCACGTACAGCACGCCGTGCAGGATGGCTTCATGCAGAAATTTGCACCAAACGTTGCTCCACTGACACGGAGGCAGCACCAAAGGCGGAGAGAGAAGGTACGTCATTGAAGAAAGCATTGTTGCGGCTGAGGCTTGAAATATGAAGGTAAGAGCGCGCGCTAAGCATGGCGCACGCTGTTTTTCAAAAACTGAGAGAGCGGTTGAACTGTTAAAAGAAAATGATGAATCCATGAATCCATGAATCATAGTTAATATTAAAAAATACCGCAAATGTTTCAAAAACTGCCAGCACAAGTAGATAAAAAGTATAAGCGTGTACACAAAGTCATGAAACAGCTCCAAAAAGAATATTGCTTATGAATGGCGTTTGTTAGAAGAATGCAAGAAATATTAGGCCTTTATGTAGCGATAAGTCTACAGAATGAGGTGAATGTAATCCCCGTCACAACCCCAAACCATTGGCTTCTAATAAACACGGACTGCGCTCGCTGTATGAAGAGCCAAGCTTGATACCAAGGTCCAGAAAAACACAGCAGGGTGAACAGGCCAGCTGCATCTCTGTCAGAATTGTATTTGAAGATGTTGAATATGGTATGGCAGGCAGTAAGTTGCTGAAGGCACACAGGTAAAATAGGCACATCAGTCACGAAGTGATGGGGAAGAACGGAAAGTCAGGAACTTATACTATATTGAACCAGCCTTTAAAGGTAACAGGAAGTTACAGTAGGACTGTGCAGCAGGGACTGGCTTGTTGAGATGAGGGCGACCAGAATTGTGAAATGGTCACTGGTGGGGTTTTTTAGCGTGCCAGTATGCTAGAAAGTCAATTGAAGAAATTAAAACTTAAATGGTTACCTTGTTGAAGAAAGTCCATATGTTGTTGCTTGAAATTCAAAGTAAGAATAAAGTTGAAGTGCCCAGATCGTCGCCATAATTGTAGTGATGTAAATGATGATCAAGTCCATGTAGGTTCTTGTAGAATAAGTATTTATTTGATAGATGGTACAAGGTATCAGGATGTTAAATAGTATGGAATAAAAACCCCACCAGGAGCTGTCTCCTCACAGCTCAGCCCCTAGCTCCCAACTGAATTCACAGAGCTAGGAACCCAACATTCTAATGTGTCATCATGAATATTTATTTATTTATTTATAATTTTATATAGCGCTGAATCACCCCTAAGGGTACCTCTGTGCTTGCGACAGCGAACTATCATGAGCTAGAAAAGGTATGTTTTCATCAGCTTTCTAAAACGGAAGAGGGACATTTCCATACGAAGATATTGGGGAAGGCTGTTCCAGAACAAAGGAGCCAAGTACGATAAGGCCCTGCCGCCAGAACGGGCTTTATATACTCTAGGAACAGCAAGAAGAGTTTTAGATCCTGATCTAAGTGAGGATATAGGATTGTAGGCCTTTAATTTCATAGTTAGATACCCGGGACTCAGCTCATTTAGAGCCTTGAAAATCCTGCAACCTGTTTTAAATTGCACTCTTTTTCTACAACATTCCACATGTGACAGCAGAGGATGAGCAAGACAGGATGAGTAGCGATCACTACAGCGGTTGCCGATGTTTGAAGTGTTTGCAGTAGCTGGGACCAGAGCCCATTGGGGTTAAGTGGCGACAAAGGTACCTGAGCAGCGGGTTTTTGAGACTCATTTGAGAAAAACAGGAAATCCAAGGGAGTAGTACAACATTCTCTCGTAGCCCTTCTGGGGCGCCTGTTAGGTCGCCTTGGCCGGCCTTTTCTAGCAGACTTTCGGGGTTGAGATTGTTGAATTGGGGCCCAGGGTAGGGCAAGACTTGGGGGGTCAAGACACGGGCACTCTTGTTCAGGGTGCCTGAAGGTGTGACTGTTGCCAGCTTTAGTGCTGGAGGGGAAAACTAGCTTGAGGACTGAAGTGGCTGTGCAACTGGTGGAGTGATATCTCTAGTAATATAAACTCAGGAAAGGGCCTGGACTTTTGGGACTGACTGATAGTCCAAGGGAGGGCGACTTGGTGAGTTTGGCGACTGGCTATCTTCCAGGGCGTCTTCAGGTTGTGGGGGGGCCATCAGCACTGTTGAGCGTTCGCCTTCAATCGCGTGGACCATGGGCTGGATCAGGGTTTGGTTCAATGTTGGGACCGCTTTTGTGGGAGAACAAGCCTTGAGTGAGTCAACTGGAATGGAATTTTTCTTCGAGGATGCCGACGGGACAATACTCCTGAAATAGTCTCTTAATGATGATTGTTTAATCGTTAGGTTTGAGTTTAGAGGGCCAATTGGTCCTACTTTTGGTGAGTCGTTTTTCCGGTGTTCTTGCTTCGCGGCCGCCCCTCCCGCGATATCATGCAGGAGGTGGGTTTTGTCCAGCAGGTCTTGGGCTGTGGGCTGCCAGAGTTTGGGTTCAGGTCCTTGCTCAGGTTCAAAACTTGCACGTGGGTTCACAGGTGACTTGGTTTGAGAGTGTTCTGGGTATTCAGCTGATGCTACCAGACTGTCGAGGGAAGCCATCACTTTTCTATTTTTTTTCTTCGCTGGTTTTGTTGGAGCTCTCCTCACCTGCCCTGATCTCATACTTAGAAGGGTTCGTGCGTGGAGAGAGAAAGCGACGGGCTTCCCAGGCACTCTGCTACTATGGAGGGTCTGGAGGCAGTTAGGGGCTGCGGGCTTCGGGAATTAATTGTTTATTTTTCCTTAATTTTTAGATTGTAGTTCTAGCTGCGCCGGGACTGATGTGCTCCCACCGCAAAATTGCTGAAGGCACTCACTTGGTGGTGCTGCGGGCTGGCCACTATGGCTCGTACTCCGTTGTCCCTCGCGCTCTCCAGTCTTTGTCAGTCTTTATCCAGTGTTTATCCGGTGGCTGTCAGCTGCTTCCTACTTGCACTCCGCAGAAAGCTCCTTGCCCTCCGGAGCAGGAGCTCGGGCCGGCAGTTAGTCAAGCGGGGAAGGACAGGGCTCAATTTAGCTCCCAGCCCCCCCCCCGAGTTGCCGCCACACCGTCTCCTCACCGCCTCTCCTCCTCCTCACCACCTCAGGAGAGAGCCCGGGGGTCGCCGGCAGTGGATTCAGTCAGCAGGCTCCTGACGACGCCAACGACCAGCCAGCGGGGATGACCTGGGGGCCGCAATGCGGCAACACAGCTGCGGAGGGTGAAGAGAGTGCTAAGCGGAGGCAAACAGAGGCAGACGGGGCAAGATGTTGCGGCGGGAGCTCCTTCCTTCTTCCCCGACTCAACTCCGCTCTAACGCCAGACACCGCCAGCACTGGCGGCCACAAAAACCAGGAGTGGGAGTAGAGCGCAGTGTGCAAGAGAGATCCGGTGCCAGTATATCCAAGTGGCAGACAGGCGATGGGCAGTACTGAGGCCAGCACTGCGACACTGGCTGGGTTGAGCCTAGGCCCTTTTGGTCTGCCTGTGTCCATCCTTTCTTCCTCCTCGTCACAGCCTCCACTCTGCTCCGCGTGTTGCCTCTGCCCCCGCCCCTGCTCTCAGCTCCACACTGCAGTCCTCGGTGCTGGCACAGGCACAGGTGACTCTGCCCCCTTTACAGCTCCTCGCAGCTCCTTGCAGTGCACACGGAGCCAGTGCCGGTTTGACAGGAGCGGGGGGTGGTGAGACTCAGTTGTGCTCTGCACTTGGCTGTCCCCAAGGCTCAGCGACGACAGTATAGAGGTCAGCAAGGGCCGAGGATCAAGGACCGGCAAGCGGCAAGTGGTAACCTGATAAGCTGTGAGCCAGGAGCAGGGAGCAACAGTTCGGCATCCTCCTTGCGTGCTTGCACGTACAAGCACAAGCTCAAGCTTCGGCTGATGCGAAAAAACGGACTGTCAGGATTAAGGTGACTTTTTTTTGCAAGCAAAGAATACATTTATGAACAGCTTTCGAGTGCAGAGCATTTTTTCTGGATTTGTGTGATATATATATATATATATATATATATATATATATATATATATGAATGAATGAATTTTATTGACTGTTCAATTAATTAAAATCATTACAGTAAAAACAAATGATGTATTAAAAAATAGAGAGTATACATAATGGAGAAATTCAAGTCGTGGTCCCACTGGGTAGTTATAGTTAGGAAGTTGGGATCGGTTTCCCACAGGGAATGAGTTTTTCTTTTGTTGCTAAGAACTTATTATTATTATTATTTAGCTTGTAAAGCGCCTGGTTACTCCATCAGAGTGTCCCCGCGCTAGAACACCAACAAACTTTAGCACAGTTTGACAAATCTCCACAAAACCTTATAATAAAGTGCCCATGTTTGCCTAGTTTGCGTATGGAAAGTTTTGGATGATCCGTTAAGCCGGGTACAAGAAAAAAGGGTGATCCCACAACACATGTCATTCATGAAAAGAATCCCCAGGCAACCAATTGGTCTTCTTATGAAAATATTAGACTATAAATCAAAAGGGATAGCAATAGACTCAATGTACCACTTTTAACTATAAAAATGTTTTTATTAATACAAAGCAATTGTTAAAATGGCTGCAAAGCTCATGATAAAAAATACAATGACAAAACAATATACATCAATTTCAGACGTGGAACATTTATTTACAATGTCACATACAGCTGTACCAACTGCATATGCCCATAGATTACTAGATAGGTAAAGGTCTAAATACTCACACAAGACAGTATGGGGTCAACATTGTGTACAAACAATACATGTAAAAATATAAAGACAGTGAAATGTATGCAGGATGTGACACTACAGAATAGTGGCTTGTAAAATCATTCAATGATGGTTCTTTATTATGTCTATGTGCGTTTCGGCGATCATAGCGCCTTCATAAGGAAAGTCACATTGACAAATAATGCCTTATAAAAAGGTTTAAGTAGATGTCACATCGGTAAAGTTACGGCAGCCGAGTCGGCAAAATCGGTTTTTATATATATATATAACTGACAGACAAGAAGGATAAAACGTAGGAGAAAAGAATTTCTATGCAAATTATAACCAGTGCAATCCTAATAGAGAAGATACCGGGAGTTTTCCATTGGCGCAAGCATGTGAAGACTTAATCTTCTGAAATATCCTTCGTAGATGCATGAGCTTGCTGAGGCCCTGAGCCCGTGGGCATTTTCACATGCTGGCACCAGTGGTACATTGAGTCTATTGCTATCTTTTTTGATTTATAGTCTGATATTTTCTTAAGACCAATTGGTTGCCCAGGAATTCTTTTCATGAACGATTATATTTTCTCTGTCCTAGGAACGATTATTAGTAACACGGGGTCCTTAAATCTACATTATGTTTTCCCACAACACATGTCCCCATTCATTTTCCCAAAGGAACTTTTTGATACAGCCTAAACCGCTGAACGTTTTACACCAAATTTGTCAGAAAGCTATACTGGCCCAGAAAGAGAGCTTTTTGTGTTTTGGTGTAAATCTGTTCAGTAATTTTTGAGCAATTAATGCTCAAAAACTTTGTATCCTCCATGGATTCCCACAGATCTCATGCTGAGATGTGATTGACTGCCACCACCTCAACCAGGAGGTGGTGGCAGCCATCTTAGGACTCAGGAATCAGCCCTGAGTCCTACAAAAGGATTAAAAAAACATAAGGGGTCAGGGTAGGGATACCCTGACCCCCTAGGACTGGGGGTAGGGTCCCAGAGGGACCCTGCCTGGAGCCAAAAAGGTTGCCTTAAATTCTTGGAGAATCAGTAAATTCTCAAAGAACCACGAATCTGCAGCAAAATAACAAAATTTAAAAAAACGACTTGTTTTTGATAAACGCCCCAGGGTGGGCCAAGGTCCAGGGGGGAAGACGGGTTTATTTTAGGGGGGGAGTAGGGGTGCACGTGGTCCCCTCCTCAGGCAGTGTTGGCCCCAGGGACCCTATATCCTGGTGTGGTGTGTTTTTCAGGTTGGAGGAGGGCATGTGCTCTCCCTCCCCTGGCTGATTTCAGCCCCAGGGACCCCATCTCCTGGGGCCTGGCATGTTTTTTGAGGGGGAAGTTGCACGCGGCCCACTTCTCCAGGTTTTTTTCAGCCCCAGGGACTCTATACCCTGGGGCTCAGCGTGTTTTATGAGGGGGAGAGGGGCAGCCGGACCCCCTCTCCAAGCCGCTTTTGGCCCCAGGACCCTCATCCCCTGGGCCCGATGACTTGTTTAAGGGGGAGGGGGGACACGCGTATACCCACCCCAGGGCCGATTGCAAGTGCACGCCTCTCTCACCGAGCTTCAAAAGGCTCCATTCCCCAGTGCAACAAAACTAACTTAAATGGAGAAGGGCCATTAATGGCCCTGGTGACCCCATCCTCCAGACTGGCTCTGAAGCTATGTCGCAGGGAGCCCAACCACGGTACATAGTTTTTTCTGTGCCCACACAGGTGCAGGCAGCGAATACTGTGTTGGCGCTTGCTTGGCAGGAGCATTTTCAAAACTCCTGCCAAGCGGGAGCAAACACCAAGTCCGCTCCTAGTGGGCAGGAGCTTTGAAAATGCTACCGCCCACTGGGAGTAGACATTTGATCTGTTTCCCTGCTCAAAATGAAGTGGGCAGGGAAACAGATCAACTGGGTGGGAGCAATGCTGGCTCATGCTGCATGTGGGTAGCTGGCTGGGTCTGCGAGGTCCATAGGGCTCCATCGTGGCCCCCAACGACAATTTGGTGGGTGCCCTGGGTGGACACCAGGGCACCCACATTTAAGTGTGAGGCCCCTCGGGATGGGGTCCCTAGGGCTGATAATGGCTCAGGAGGGGGCCCCTTTGTTAGAAAACCGGGCAACCGGGTTAGCAGTCACCCGGCCTTTCCACGCATAAGGGGTAGCTTGGCTCGAGCGGTCGGGGGTCAGGCACCGTGTTAAGCGTACGTCACACCCTCACAATAACCATGCGTTCATCCGTTCCAAAAACGACTCTACACCGTAAAAATTTATGAAAGAATCTTTGTGTTTATCTTAATTTTCTCTTAGTTGCAGGGTTATGTCACAAATACAATACAAAAGGATTTTCTTCAGAAATAGCAGGTCAATTAAATAATAACACTTTACAGATGCAATAAATAGGATTAGGTCATAAATACACAAGGAATAAATAGAGGTGCGATAAATACATAGGGCAAATAAATACTGTCAGACAATAGATACCAGGCAGGAATAAATACAGTCAGACAATAAATAACACTCCTTCAATAAATAATATAAACAGTCAAACAATTGCAAATCAGATCACATTTATGAGGTAGATTGATTTTACCATGCCCAAGTACAGCTTGTGGTCACTGGGGTGGCCTGGGGATGTCCCACCTAGGGTGGTCAAGGCTGGGGCCTAAGCTGAGGTAAAATGAGGGTACCCTAAGGTTCTGGCTCACCAACTACACAGTCCCTCACACAGGTCCCTGCACCAGTCTCAGTTTGGTCCTAACACCCCTCTAGCCCCTAGAATGGTCTTTTATGGCTCCACAGGGCCTCAGATGCCCTTTCTACCACTTACTGCCCTTTTCTCGGTGTTCGGCTCCACTCGGCGCCGGGTCGACGTCGATGGGCGGCTCCGGTTCGATGAAGAGTCGATCGGTTCCACTTGACGCCGTGTCGATGCCGTCGGCCGGTTCCGGTTCGATGTCGCTGGGCTGCCTCGGTTCGATGTTGCGTCGATCCGCTTTACCTGACGCCGGGTCGATGCCGTGAGGCGGCTCCGGATCGATGACGCTGGGCGGCCTCGGCTCGATGTCGGGTTCCGGCGTCACAGGGTCACGGTCTCCCCGCTTCCGGGCGACTCCGGAGTGCGACCTCCACTCCCGACCTCCGTCGGCTCCACTTCGGGTTCTGGCGACTCCGGAGTGCGATCTCCACTCCCGACCTCCTGCGCACTTCGCCTCGACCTCAGGCGACTCCGGAGTGCGATCTCCACTCCCGACCTCCTGCGCGCTTCGCCTCGACCTCAGGCGACTCCGGAGTGCGATCTCCACTCCCGACCTCCTGCGCGCTTCACTTCAGCTTCCGGCGACTCCGGAGGGCGGACTTCACTCCCCCGTCGACGCCTCACCTCGACCTCAGGTGACTTCTACTTGACCTCCGGCGTCGCTCCACGACCTCCGTCGGCGCCCTCACTCGACCTCTAGCGGCTCCGGGTACGGCGTCTGCCTTCTGTCAGCGCCGCTTCTCCACCTCGGGCTCCAGGTCTCCAGGCTACTCGACGTCGGGTCTCCAGGAGGATTCCACCAAACAGGTCAGGAACTTGCTGTTCTTCTCCTTTAAGGCCTGTTCCGGCTGTTCAGGTCCTTAAGATGATTTTCTGGTCTTTATCCCACACAGGGCACTAGGCTGGGCTTGGTCAGTAGGGACTAGCATCAAGGGTGGGTTTCTGGACCCCACTCCAAGCACTGGTTTCCACCCCTGCTGCCTCACTCCTTCCTCCTTCTGATTCTCTGTCCTCTCTCTTCACTAGTCAGGTGCCAACTGCCAATTCCAACTGCCAACTCAGAGCTGGCTTCCCAACATTCTAAACCTGCCTCACACTGTCGCAGGGTTCTAGAATGTTCTGGAAGGTACTAGTAGGTTCCAGTGATGTCACAGGTGACAATGGGTGGCCACCATTTTGTGTCTCAGGCCCTCAGACAGAAGTTCCAGGGGTAGGGAAAATGGCTCCCTGACCCTGCATCAACACTAAAAAGTCTGGTGGTTCCCAAAAAGGAAAAATTCTAACAGGGTTTGAGGCAAAAGTGGGACAAAATAAATAATGATGAGGAGGGACCACCCAAAGGGCTGACAGGTCTAACAAGCGTCCCCCCCAGCTGAAAGTGGGGAGAGCTACCCAACCCCTTGGGAGTTCTCATCACTAAGGCGGAAATACCTTGAGAGACCGTCTGCATTGGCGTGGTCCACTCCAGGCCGATGTTCCACCTGAAAGTCCATTCCCTGTAGGGAGATAGACCACCTTAGCAACTTGGGATTCTCCCCCTTCATCTGCATCAGCCAACGAAGGGGTCTGTGGTCGGTCTGAACTAGGAAGTGCGAGCCAAACAGGTATGGCCGCAACTTCTTCAGAGCCCATACCACTGCAAAGGCTTCACGCTCTATTGCACTCCACTTCTGTTCCCTGGGAAGTAGTCTCCGTTATAGGAAGACCACGGGTTGATCCAGACCCTCTTCATTGAGTTGCGATAATACTGCCCCAATGCCATGTTCCGATGCATCCGTCTGGACAATGAACTCCTTGGAAAAGTCTGGGGCCCTTAAGACCGGGGCCTCGCACATGGCTTGCTTCAGTCTCACAAAGGCCTGCTGACAAGCCTCCGTCCAGACTACCCGTCGAGGTTGTTTCTTGGACGTGAGCTCTGTGAGGGAGGCTACAATGGTACCGTATCCCTTCACGAAGCGGCGGTAATATCCCGTGAGGCCCAGAAAAGCTCGGACCTCAGTCTGAGTCTTGGGGGGTTCCCAGGCCATAATAGCCTCGATTTTCGCCTGGAGGGGTTGCACCGCTCCCCTACCCACCAAGTGTCCAAGGTACACTACCGACCCCTGCCCGATCTGGCATTTACTGGCCTTGATCGTCAATCCAGCTTGTCTCAGGGCCTGGAGAACAGCTTGCAAGTGATCCTCCCAGCTGTTACTGAAGACGGCTATGTCATCCAGATAAGCAGCAGAGAAACTCTCCATTCCAGTGAGGATCTGGTTCACCAGACGCTGAAACGTGGCAGGTGCGTTCTTGAGCCCAAAGGGCATCACACAGAACTGGTAGTGGCCATTGGGCGTGGAGAAGGCTGACCTTTCCCTTGCTCCATCAGTCAGAGAGATCTGCCAGTACCCCGAAGTAAGGTCAAAGGTACTTAGATATTGGGCAGCTCCCAGCCGGTCAATCAATTCATCCGCCCTCGGGATCGGATGAGCATCAGTCTTGGTTACTGAGTTCAGTCCCCGGTAGTCCACACAGAACCTCAGTTCCGGTTGGGCCCCCGGTGGTGCAGCTTTTGGTACTAATACCACCGGACTGGACCAGGGGCTGCTGGAAGGTTCAATTACTCCTAGCTCCAGCATCTTAGTGACTTCACTGTGAATGCTGGCCTTCACCTTGTCTGTCATCCGGTAGATCTTTGACTTCACAGGTGGGCTGTCTCCTGTGTCCACGTCATGGACGCACAGGTGAGTCCTACCCGGAACAAGGGAGAACAACGAAGAGTACTGCCCCAGGACCTGGCGGCAGTCCTCCTGCTGTTCAGGAGTTAGGGACGGGGAGAGAATCACTCCCTCCACCAACCCATCCTTTTCTTGAGACGCGAATAAGTCGGGAAGAGGCTCGCTTTCCACGTCCTCTGCTCCGTCAGTCACCATCATCAATATGACTTCGGGCCTCTCGTGGTGGGGTTTGAGGCGGTTGGCATGCAGCACCCGTAGGGGCTGGCGAGGGGTCTTAAGATCCACCAAGTAGGTAGCCTTACCCTTCTTCTCCAATACCTCAAAGGGTCCTGACCAGCGATCCTGGAGGGCGCTAAGCTCTCCTGGTTCGATCACCCACACCTTCTGGCCAGGCTCCAATTCCACCGGGTGAGCGTTGTGGTCATACCACGCCTTCATTACTGCTTGGCTGGCTTCCAAGTTGTCAGAAGCTTGCTTCCACAACTTAGCCATTTGGCTCCGGAAGGCCAGCATATAGCTCACCACATCCTGGGGAAGCTTTCTGGGAGTTCTTTCCCATCCGTCTCTCACCAGGCTGAGAGGTCCACGCACAGGGTGCCCATACAAAAGCTCGAAGGGGCTGAAGCCCACTCCCTTCTGTGGCACTTCCCTGTAGGAAAACAATAGACAGGGTAGGAGGACGTCCCATTTCCTCCGCAGGCTTTCAGGCAGACTTCTGATCATGCCTTTCAAGGTTTTGTTGAACCTCTCCACCAGACCATTGGTCTGGGGGTGGTAAGGAGTGGTGAACCGGTAGGTCACTCCACACTCCTTCCACATCGCCCGCATGTATGCTGACATGAAGTTGGTCCCCCTGTCGGACACAACTTCCTTGGGAAAACCCACTCGGGTAAAGATTCCCATCAGGGCCCTAGCCACAACAGGTGCAGTAATGGTCCTCAGAGGTATGGCCTCTGGGTACCGTGTGGCATGATCCACCAGAACCAGGATAAACCTGTGACCAGCTGTAGTAGGTGGATCTAACGGACCCACAATGTCGATGCCCACCCTTTCAAAGGGGGTGCTAACGACAGGAAGTGGTTCCAGGGGAGCTTTCAGCTTCACCCCTGTTTTCCCACTGGCTTGGCAAGACACACATGTCCGGCAGTAGGTGTCGGACAACACTTTCATTTGAGGCCAATAAAAGTGTGGGACAAGACGGGCGAAGGTCTTGTCTTGCCCCAGGTGTCCTGCCAAGGGGATCTCGTGAGCCAACTCCAGTAGGAAGGCTCGATAACGTTGAGGGACTACTAAGGCTCGTGACGATCCATGTAGGGGTGCCTTGGGTTCACTGTAGAGGAGGCCATCCTCCCAGTAAACGTTGTAGTTCCCCTCAACGTTCCCTGCTGCCTGGGCTTCGGCCTGTCGCCTCAGTCCCTCAAGGGTAGGGCACTCCCTCTGGCCCTTGCAGAATTCCTCCCTGGTCGGCCCTCCCTCCACGTGCCACTCGGCCGGGATGGGTAGGTCCTCCAGTCTGGTAACATCCCCCACCGCGGACTCCTGGTCCACCACCTCCGGTGGCCTATCCGTCACACGGGGCGCGGATGCCGAGGCAGGCTCCTCCTGTCCTCGGTTCTTCCCTTGGTCGACAGCTGGCTGGGCCTTTGTTCCAGGCTCCAGCCGAAACGAACTCCCTCTCCGGGTAGTCGCGGACCTTGTGCTGACACAGGCCCAGTCAGGTGTACCCAGCATCTCAGCATGAGTCCGGTATTCCACCTCCTTCCAAGCATTGTGCTCCATGTCATTCCCCAGCAGACAATCGACTGGCACGGCAGGGCTTACGGCAACTCGAAGTGAACCTGCAACCCCCTCCCATTCAAAGGGAACCTCGGCCACCGGATAGTGGCCTGTTCTGCCGTCAGCCATCGCGGCTGGGTGGAGTACATCGGGAATTACCTGCTCTGGAGACACCAGTTGGCTACGTACCATAGTCATACTGGCTCCTGTGTCTCTCAGAGCCTCCCCTCTTTGGCCGTTGATGGTGACCCACGGCCCATACTTTACGGTATTTGCGGGCACCTGGATCTTAGGAACCATCTCCCGTTCTCCCAGGGACACTAAAGTGACACCCGCCCACTCCCTTCCCTTAGTTAAGGGCATCTCCTTCCCGAGCACTGCACTAACTACTCCGGGGGCCTTTCCTCCAATGGGAGGGGGTGGTCTTTTCGGGCATTTCGCATCTCCCTTATAGTGTCCAACGCCACCGCACTCGAAGCAATGGACAACCCTTGGCTGCTGACTCTGGCCAGGATTAGGGTTTCTGGGTGGGTTAGCCCTAGGGGTGAATCCTGTTCCCTTCCCTGGGAAACTATTTTGGGGGCCTTTAGATAACTCCTTTTTCTTTTCCCCTCCCTCTTTCTTCTGGGGGGCGCCCTGTCCGGCCTTTTGAGTATCCCCTCCAGTCCCCCTGGTGGACACCCGGGTACTAGCCCAAATGTCCGCCTCCTCAGCAAGCTTCCGGGGATTGGTCAGCTTGCTATCCACCAGGTGTTGACGCAGTTCGGAGAAACATTTTTCGAGCAGGTGTTCCTTCAACATTAAATCAAACAACCCCTCGTAGTCCCTCACCACACTGCCCTGAATCCAACCCTCTAATGCCTTCTTCGCATAATCCAGGAAATCCACCCAATTCTGTGTGCCCAGTTTGTGGCTACCCCGGAACTTCTGTCTGTATTTCTCGGGTGTTAGTCCAAACTTTCTCACGAGCGCCACTTTCATGGTGGGGTAGTGGGTCTGCTCATCCTGCTCTAGGGCCAATAATGCATCCCTACCAGCTGGAGGCATGTACTTGTATAATCCCCCTCCCCAGTACTTCTCTGGAACCCCATGGGCCCTTAAAGAGACCTCATAGGCCGCTAGCCACCTGGCAATATCATCCCCTGCACTATAGCTAGCTACTATGTCTTTCGGCAGATAGGGTTTGGGTTCCCTGGTGATCTCTCGGTCTTTGCTGCCACCATTAGGAACAGTTTGTGGCCCCACTCGTAAGATCTGGAGATCCATCTCCTTGAGCCTCAACTCGTGAGCCATCCTCCGTTCCTCCTTTTCTTTCTCCAGCTCCGCTAACTTCCATGTGAGCTGTCTTTTCTCCCTCCGGTCAGTTAACTCTGCTTCAGATAAGCCACCGCTAGAGACAGTGCTGCCCTTCCTGGAAATGGTTCTTGGCCCCGCTACTAGGTTCCCCACCTCAGGTTGGTACAACCCAGCCCCCTCGCTGTCAGGCTCTCCATCCCTGTCCTCCTGCTCAGCCTTACTTTCTCGTCGTGCCTCCCCCCAAGCCCTCAAGCTGGTCTGGAGTTCACCCTTCTTTGCACCTTGGGGACAAAACACCCCCTCTCTCTGACAAAACTCTCTGAGTTGGGCCACAGTGTAAGTTTCCACATCTTCCAACACAAACTCCATTTTGCCCACTCAGATTAGGAGACAGGTGTTTACAGAGCTATGCAGGGGGGTACCTTTTATAATACCTCCTCCCACCACCAGAAGTAAATTTGGAAAAAACAAAACTCAGAATTAGGAAGTCCGCTTTGAGAAAACTCCCGGTGTAGGCCTATGGACTACCCACAGTTATTGTCGAGTGGACGCAAGCACAGCTCTATCCCACCGCTGAACACCAATTATGTTAGAAAACCGGGCAACCGGGTTAGAAGTCACCCGGCCTTTCCACGCATAAGGGGTAGCTTGGCTCGAGCGGTCGGGGGTCAGGCACCGTGTTAAGCGTACGTCACACCCTCACAATAACCATGCGTTCATCCGTTCCAAAAACGACTCTACACCGTAAAAATTTATGAAAGAATCTTTGTGTTTATCTTAATTTTCTCTTAGTTGCAGGGTTATGTCACAAATACAATACAAAGGATTTTCTTCAGAAATAGCAGGTCAATTAAATAATAACACTTTACAGATGCAATAAATAGGATTAGGTCATAAATACACAAGGAATAAATAGAGGTGCGATAAATACATAGGGCAAATAAATACTGTCAGACAATAGATACCAGGCAGAAATAAATACAGTCAGACAATAAATAACACTTCTTCAATAAATAATATAAACAGTCAAACAATTGCAAATCAGATCACATTTATGAGGTAGATTGATTTTACCATGCCCAAGTACAGCTTGTGGTCACTGGGGTGGCCTGGGGATGTCCCACCTAGGGTGGTCAAGGCTGGGGCCTAAGCTGAGGTAAAATGAGGGTACCCTAAGGTTCTGGCTCACCAACTACACAGTCCCTCACACAGGTCCCTGCACCAGTCTCAGTTTGGTCCTAACACCCCTCTAGCCCCTAGAATGGTCTTTTATGGCTCCACAGGGCCTCAGATGCCCTTTCTACCACTTACTGCCCTTTTCTCGGTGTTCGGCTCCACTCGGCGCCGGGTCGACGTCGATGGGCGGCTCCGGTTCGATGACGAGTCGATCGGTTCCACTTGACTCCGTGTCGATGCCGTCGGCCGGTTCCGGTTCGATGTCGCTGGGCTGCCTCGGTTCGATGTTGCGTCGATCCGCTTTACCTGACGCCGGGTCGATGCCGTGAGGCGGCTCCGGATCGATGACGCTGGGCGGCCTCGGCTCGATGTCGGGTTCCGGCGTCACAGGGTCACGGTCTCCCCGCTTCCGGGCGACTCCGGAGTGCGACCTCCACTCCCGACCTCCGTCGGCTCCACTTCGGGTTCCGGCGACTCCGGAGTGCGATCTCCACTCCCGACCTCCTGCGCGCTTCGCCTCGACCTCAGGCGACTCCGGAGTGCGATCTCCACTCCCAACCTCCTGCGCGCTTCGCCTCGACCTCAGGCGACTCCGGAGTGCGATCTCCACTCCCGACCTCCTGCGCGCTTCACTTCAGCTTCCGGCGACTCCGGAGGGCGGACTTCACTCCCCCGTCGACGCCTCACCTCGACCTCAGGTGACTTCTACTTGACCTCCGGCGTCGCTCCACGACCTCCGTCGGCGCCCTCACTCGACCTCTAGCGGCTCCGGCGTCTGCCTTCTGTCAGCGCCACTTCTCCACCTCGGGCTCCAGGTCTCCAGGCTACTCGACGTCGGGTCTCCAGGAGGATTCCACCAAACAGGTCAGGAACTTGCTGTTCTTCTCCTTTAAGGCCTGTTCCGGCTGTTCAGGTCCTTAAGATGATTTTCTGGTCTTTATCCCACACAGGGCACTAGGCTGGGCTTGGTCAGTAGGGACTAGCATCAAGGGTGGGTTTCTGGACCCCACTCCAAGCACTGGTTTCCACCCCTGCTGCCTTACTCCTTCCTCCTTCTGAATCTCTGTCCTCTCTCTTCACTAGTCAGGTGCCAACTGCCAATTCCAACTGCCAACTCAGAGCTGGCTTCCCAACATTCTAAACCTGCCTCACACTGTCACAGGGTTCTAGAATGTTCTGGAAGGTACTAGTAGGTTCCAGTGATGTCACAGGTGACAATGGGTGGCCACCATTTTGTGTCTCAGGCCCTCAGACAGAAGTTCCAGGGGTAGGGAAAATGGCTCCCTGACCCTGCATCAACACTAAAAAGTCTGGTGGTTCCCAAAAAGGAAAAATTCTAACAGGGTTTGAGGCAAAAGTGGGACAAAATAAATAATGATGAGGAGGGACCACCCAAAGGGCTGACAGGTCTAACACCCTTTATTTAAGGAGTGGTCCTGGGGGATTGGGTCCACAGGGCCTAACAAGGCTCGGGATGGAAACTCCTTTGTGGGTGAGCCCTCCGGGACATAGCTTGCAAGCTGGCCCAGGAGGATGAAGTCCCCAGGGTCATTAATGGCTCAGGGAGGGAGGCTGCGTGGCCACCTCTATTTAATTTAGCTTTGTGGCCCTGTGGGATGGGGTCCCCAGGGCCTATAGAAGCTCATGGAGGGGGACGTACAGCCCCATCCCCGTAATGGGCACTTATGTAAAGGAGGGGGTGCATGGGGTCCTCCTCCTCTGGTTTATCATAAGCCCATGGGGACCGCCACTTCCCTGGGTCACTTTCATATAAGTGTGCGGGCGGGCCTGCCTCCGCACCATGGACCTGCTGGGCCCACCCACGCCCCATGGACCGCCAACTCCCTGGGGCTAGTTTTGTTAAGTTAATGTGGGGGGTCCGCATGGCCTCCTGCAGCCCCATAGACTGCCACCTCCCTGTGGCACTAAAGTGAATTTAATTTGGGGGGTCTGCATGCCTCCCCGCACCCATGGGGACCACCACCTCCCCGGGGCACTATAGTTAATTTAATGTGGGGTGGCCTGCATGGCTTCCCTGCATCCCCGGGGAATGCCACCTCCCCAGGGCAAGTGTTAGGCTCCCTCTCTGTGAAAGCATATTTTATACTCTCACTTGCTGGAAGCGGAGCGTATGCAGCGCCAGCCAAGCCATAGCAAACAGCTATGTTCTGCGGGTGGGCACCCCGGGATATAGCAGGAACTGGCCCTGGTGAGTGGTGGTCCCCAGGGCCATTACTGGCTCCAGTAGGGGGGCCATGTGGATCTCCTCTTTTCTTGGATGGTCAACGCAGCCCTCCCCCACATTTTTTCAGAAATAGCCCAGGGAAGATGGCAGTGCTCAGGGCTAGGGGTCCGAGAGGCCCCCTCATTTAAAAAGTAAATTAGCCACAGGGAGGTGGGGATACACAGGGCAGCGGGGGAGGCAGAACGTGCCTCCCCCGCATTAATTTAAAAACATGCCCGGGGAGGTGATGGTCCCTGGGGCATTAATAAGCCTCAGGATGGGGGGCAGGTGTGCACCCTCCTTTTTTATTAAAATGCCCCTGGGAACTGGCAGATTAGTCGTTTAAAAAAAACGTTTGGCAGGATCCACTGATCCAAGGCGACTCACACCCCAGATTCTTTTTTTTAATGCCTTTCTGGCCCTGCGGTATCCCTGTTGGAACCCCCCCCCCCCAAGAGGCCTAGGGGACGGGGCATTTCTACAAACAAAGGATACAGAGGAACTCCTCGGTGCGTATTTCAAAAAGCTTTATTTCATGAGCTTGTGAGTGACAAACTGTCAATGCGTTTCGACTGCACATAGCAGCCTTGATCATGACAGGATGCGTCATCTTGTGGTTCAATATAAAGTGACGTGTATGATAAACATAAAAAACATCCACAGGTTAATGATCAACCTTATAATGAACTTCATTCAAACTGATATGTATAAAAAGCAGGGAAAAACATGAAAACATGTTATACACCTTAAAATCACATCTAATCTAAAACCAATTTCTCAAGGCAAGTGCCTCATGTCTATCTGCACAACTTTCCCCTCTAGTCACCTTTCATAAAGTGCAAAGTGCTATAAAATTATCCGTCAGTCAGAGTATATGGAGCTCTTCATTAACCAAAATAATAATAATACATACAAAATGTTCAATATTTGATGAGGCAAAGTTGCTAGAGTTCATAATGGCTAGTATTCGCGACCAGCCACATAATTTGAAGATACAAAAAAATACACATATTATATATATTTTTATATATATATTTTTTTTCTTCCCTTGTAAATCCATGAGACCAACAATTATAACACGAATCCATCGGACTCGTAAAGCAAGAGATACATAGAGTAAATATGTTGGTATATATTGCAGTTCAAATTTACCTTAGTAAAATAGATGCCAAGTGTGTCAGCATAAATGGAGGTAATTAAAGAAGACAGGTGTATAATTCTTCATCCATATTGAGACCCATCGGTTCCATACTATCTAATTCCAACATATACCAAGTTTCTAGTTTACGCAGCTCTTTTTCTCTGTCGCCCACACTTTTTCTCTTTGCAACCTGTGCCACACAGCTGTATTTTAAGGCTGAGGGGTCACCTCGGTGATGTTTGTTAAAGTGACAGGCAACAGGATAACTGTGGTCCCTATGTATGATGGCACGTATGGGTTGTAATATCGTCTTATGTACCGCCAATGTGGTACTACCCACATATATTTTTTTGCAGGGACATGTGAGGATATACACTACAAACTCAGATTTACATATAAGATTGCCCTGTAGCTTGATTTGTTTTTTAAAGGAGGTCTTGATAGTCGTGCTATTTTCTCAATTTTTGTATGCTTTACACTTGGAACACTTTCTAAAGCCATCACACTTGGATAACCAAGTTTGGGGTCTAGTTCCACTGTCAAACTTGCTCCTAACCAGATGGTCTCTCGTGGATTTAGATTTTCTGTAGCTTACCATGGGGCATTTAGAAACCAATGGGCCAATAGTGGAATCTTCTCTCAACAGATGCCAATATTTAGAGATGGCCTGTGGCACTTTTTGATGTTCCTGGTTATACCTAGTTATAAACCTATGTATCTGGATGGTTACTCTTTTCTTTACACTGGTTTTAGAGGGATTAAATACCACTTTTTCTCTATCTAATTCTCTGGCTCTCTTGCAAGTAGCATCTAGGAAACAATTGGAATATCCTATTTGTTTGAATCTTTCAACCATTTCTAGTTCGGACTTGCCATAGGACTCCAAGCTTTTACATGTCCTTTTGACTCTATACAATTCCCCAAAAGGGATGCTTCTGATAAGGGGTGCAGGATCAAAACGTTTTGCATGCAAAATATTATTCAATGAAGTAGGTTTTCTAAAAATCGAAATTCCCAAACCATCTTTCCCAATTAAAATGTTAATATCTAGGAAATCTACCGATGCAGAACTGATTTTGGCTGTAAATTTGAGGTTGAGTTCATTTTTGTTTAACTCCATCACAAACAGTTTAGCCTCCCTCTCTGTGCCCTGTCACAGCACAAAGAGGTCATCAATATACCTCAGCCACAGGATGGCATGCTGCATCCAGTGTTCCATATCCTGTCCACCGAGTACCTTCTCCTCCCACCAGTCATGTGAAGATTTGCATAGCTGGGGACAAAGCAGGTGCCCATTGCAGTCCCGCTCGGTTGTTGGTAGGATTGGTTTCCAAAAATAGAGATGTTATTAGTAAGGCACCATTTGATCATTTCCAGAAGCATATTGTTATGCATACCAAACCCTAATGGGCTCATACGTAGGAAATGTTGTACTGCTCTTAAGCCATCCTTGTGATGTATACTAGTATGTAAAGAGGAGACATCAAGGGTCATAAGTAACATATTTTCTCCCACTCAACATCATAGATCTGCTTTAAAAAGTCTGAAGTATCCCTTATATATGAGGGTAATGAACTGACTATAGGATATAACCCGTTGACCGCGGCGTAAAATCCGCCGCAGTGCGGGTAAATTCTTGTGCGGGCGGGCCGCGTCGGCTAACAGACGTGCGCAGCACTACGGAGGTAGTGCTCGCAACGGCCGTTAGCCGACGGACGCATGGAAAGGGTTAAACAATAGTCAATATACTTCGATGTGTTTTCAAAGAGGCTGTCCTAGGCTGCAATTATGGGCCTGCCCGGTAGTCTTACACTGTCTTCTTGGACGTTAGGTATCTTGTAAAATGTTGGTATCACAAGGCGATCTTGATTCAAAAAGCGACATTCATCCCACCTCAGATGGCCTGTGTCTTTCCAAAATTGTAAAACGAGCAAAGAAATCTTCCTTGTTAGATGTATAATGTTCTGTTGTTACTGGACTATAACAATTTATATCCTTCAACTGTGACAAAGCTTCATTTACTATAGTTCACGATCCCACAGAACTACATTTCCACCCTTGTCTGAAGGTTTCCCAATTATCATATATATATATATATATATATCATGTGATCAAGGCCGTTCGTCGGCCGAAACGCGTCATGACATAAGGGAGACTTCAATACTTTTGAAAATAAACAACAGTATTTACCGACATAGAGGAGTTCGTGCATTCTTTTTTTCCCGGAGAAAAACGACGAATGCTCTGTGTCCATATATATATATATATATATATATATATATATATATATATATATATATATATATTCACTGAAAAAACCATAGGTTTCAGGGGCGTTATAGTTAGCTGGACTTTTCACTCGTACAAAACCAATTTCCCCCTTATAGTTAGTTCAGCTAACTATAACTCGCGCGCCCGCAATGCACTGCTGATGACGTCACATATTACATCACATTTATTCACTCTATTATAGCATCACTCTAGGTTTACTCTACATGGTTGTGGGACTATCTGCAACATATGAATTTTGGTGCGCGCACTACTTTCAGTCTGCATTAATTTACGTAAGGTGTGTCGTGCTCCAAGGTATCACTCTCTGCATTAGAGAAAACTTTCACAACCTCAGATTATTTTATTATCACTCAATAAAACATGAATAAACCGTTATTACTCAGCCATTAGTTAATATACGTCATCATCGTCTTTAATTGTTTTTGAGAATTTACCTCCTCCTTTTTTATCTGGTTGTAGACATGATGCTTAAGACTCTCCAATTCCATTGACGTTTTCCTTTTCTTTAATCTATTTTCACCTTAGGCTTTGTTTTAATACCTATTAATCATACACTCAGAAAATTCTAGCCGAAGAAATTGAATATATGCACACATTATTATGATTATTACAGAGGTTACGATCGCCTGAAAAGCATTTTCACCTAAATTACCTAATCATTCACCAACCTTACCAAAACTTCTCCCTAACTCTGTAAACCATGAATTTACAGTTTCCCATAAACCAGGTTTTTCAAATGACTTACAGGCACATGCATCAAACCTTTTTGCGATCGCAAACGGTGCGAATCGCAAAAATTGGCCGTTTGCGATCGCAAAAGTCAGTGTAGAAATGCATCAACTGTATATTTGCGAAAAACCAATTTTTCGCAAATATAAGGAATCGCAAAACATTCTGCGAATCAAATAGCGAATCGGTATTAGCGTCTCCCAAATAGGGAATCGCAAACAAAGAATCGCTAAATGGATGCATGAAAAATCGCAAATAGCGATTCCCATGAAAATCGCAATTTTGCGATCGCTAAATAAGAAGGATCACAACCAGGTGGTAATCATGAGTGCAAATCACAGACAGGTGAAAACCAACTGAAACCCATTTAAACACAGCCAGAATGAGCCAGCACTGTTCACAATGGCAGGGATTTACCTAATGGCGAGGAGGATGAGGCTGCAGGCTGCCGCACAGAGACGGAGGCGAATAAATGAGCGCATCTTCAGAGTCCGCATAACTTTGCTAGGCCAGCAAGAGGATGAGATATACGATAAGTATAGGCTCAATGCAGCAATGATCCATGACCTAATCAATGAATTGGACCCCATAATGCAACGACAGACACGTAGGACCAATGCCATCCCAACGCATGTGCAGGTCCTATGTTGCCTACACCTCCTGGCGTCAGGCAGTTTTCAGGGGGTCATTGCTGTAGCGGGAGGTGTGTCACAAAGCGCACTTTCACGAATATTGAAAGCATTCCTTGATGCCATGATGGCCGTGATCGGGTCTCACATCAAGTTCCCTACCACCGCGCTTGACCTTGCAAAAACCAAACAGGAGTTCTACCAGATAGCTCGTTTCCCACATGTTTTGGGTTGTATTGATTGCACCCACGTGGCAATATGTCCCCCTGCAACACAGGAATATTTATATAGAAATAGGAAATGTTACCATTCCCTCAATATTCAGGTTGTTTGCAATGCAAAAAACATTATCACTGACATTGTTGCGCAATTTCCAGGGAGTGCACATGACTCTTATATCTTCAGGCAAAGTGGCATACACACCCGTCTTGTCAGGGGAGAAATTGGAGAGGGACATCTGCTTGGTAAATATGTGTAATAGTTTATCACTGTCATTGTACGTATGTCAATGTGAAGCTGCCACTGACTCTTTGCTCCATTACATGTAGGTGACAGCGCATACGCCTTGCGTAATTACCTCATGACGCCTTACCTCAATCCCACAACTTCCAATCAACAGAGGTACAATGCAGCACATATTTCGACAAGGAACATCATAGAGCGCACATTTGGGCTGCTGAAGAGCATGTGCCATGCTGCACAATATAGCGACAAGGGGAGGAATGGAAATCGAGGTGTCTGACAGCGAATCGGAGGATGGGAACCAGCAAGTGCCACACCACCATGCAGCACAAGGGGCAAGCGCAGGGCGTAGGAGAAGATTTGACATCACACAAAATTATTTCTGAGGTGAGTAATGATGACACAGAAACTGAATATTGCTATCAAAGTACTCTTTAATTAAATAAAAATGTCATGAATGTTCAAGCACACTTGTAATCTGACCAGTGCAATGGACATAAGTGGTTTGCAAATGTAAATTTACTTGTCAGTCTGTGAAAAGTCAAATCCAAATAAATGGTTACGTCACCATAGTGGAATGTACTTGTACATGCCAGTCTAGCGCTTTTTCCCACGAACACCCAGACGCCTGTCAGACCCAGCATTGTCATCCGTAATGTTGGAAGCGGCGGGGGTACTGCTGCGTGTGTTGCGTCTTCCTGCAGTGCGGACTGGAATTGCCAAACTACTTAGGCTTGAGCCACCCTCACTACCCTCTTCGGGCGTGGAATTGTTGGCCGCAATTGTGGAAGCATTAAGCAAATCAACTGCATTGGTGACCTGGTCCAGTGCTTTAGCCACATCCCCGCTCCAATGGCACATTTCAGTTTGCATGGTCACAGACCTACGTGCCAGCAGTGCAGTTGTCGTGGCCAACCTATTGTTTGATTTTGCAAACATTTTCAGGTGCAGCATTAGTTGACGATGCTGTCTCTTCTGGGATACATTTCCCTCATGCATCACCTTGCTCAGGTGCTGCACACTTTCAGACAGTACTGCTATGTTGCTAGCCATCTTGCCAATTTGCAATTGTACTAAACGTGTGTTTTTTGTCTGCAGGCGCTGCATACGGAGCATCTGTCCCTCAAGACCACCCCAGACATCACTTGGTTGCTCCTCCTGCTGTGTCCTGAGTGCTCTTCCTCTCCTACGCCGGACTCTGTGATTGGTTCTGGGGACCTGTGGTTGTGGTTGTGGGATGGAAGTTGTCTGGCCATGGCTGCCACCTGGTGTTGCATCAGCCTCATCATCACACTCCATGGTGACTAGGGATGGAACAGTAGCCCTGCGTGACTTTGTTGGACGTGAGGGATTTATTTGCACCACGGGTGTGTCCATCTGTTCACCTGCGCTGGTGTCCTGCATGTCTGGGGAATCGCTATCCACATCTTCTACACGTTGAGCATCTGTGAGGTGAAACAGTGCAACACTGCATTATTTCATGTCTGTGATAGAAATTTCACAGTAATAAATTTTTGCCTTTGTTAATGATTTTATACTCTATTTAGCTTTTTTGGGTTGTTACTCTGAGATTTGACATTGTAACTGCTTGACCTGACTACATCTCCCATAATGCCCCTCACCTACTGAATACATTGTGTAGTGGATGTTCAAAGTCTGCACTTGGGCTGTACTGTGGTCATGTTC
This sequence comes from Triturus cristatus, assembly GCF_964204655.1. NCBI lineage: Eukaryota > Metazoa > Chordata > Amphibia > Caudata > Salamandridae > Triturus > Triturus cristatus. The sequence continues at coordinate 866,543,773 of NC_140584.1, read as the reverse complement.
TACCTTTACATTTTAAAAAATAAGGTAACATACATTCATCTTACCTTCAGATGTGTTTGCTGCTCCGGACGTGTCCAGCTGGGTCACACCAACAACAGCTTCTGGCTGGATGGTGGATTCAACCAAGTCCTCCATGGGAGTGTTCCCAGTGTCTGTTGGTGTTCCCCCTCCTGTCTTCTTTGCCTCCTTGAGCCGGTCAGCAATGCGCACCTTAGCCCGACTGCGCAAGTCGTACCATCGTTTTTTGAGTTCTTCAATGGTGCGGTGTGTCACCCCAATGGCATTGACCCTGTTTTGGATCCGGAGCCAGATTTTCCTTTTCTCCTGCTCTGCCACTTTTAATGATGCCTTTCCAAACAGCTTATCATGGCTGTGGACTACTCCCTCAATGAGGGTGTCAATTTCTTTTTCAGCAAATTTAATTTTGCGTTTCCTGCCTGTTTGGCTCTCCTCTGCTGTTTGTGAGGCTTCCATTTGTTAGAAAAAGTTGTTCTACTGTCTCTGTCACACTCCTGTTCAGCTCCCAGAGCCAGCTCCCTCCTCTCCCTGAGACTGTGCACTGGAAATGAGGCTGGTGCTGCTCACTTCCTGGTTGTGATGTCATCAGGATGCATCAAAAAGCGACTTCGGTATTTGCGATTTCGCTAATTGCGAAATCGCTAATAGCGAGTTCGCAAATGCCGAAATCGCAATTGATTAGCGATTTTTAGCGAATCGCAATTTTCTCGCATTTTTTTTGGTGCATCGTGTTTTGCGAGTCTTTATTTGCGATTCCTTAAAAATCGCAAATAAGGACTCGCAAATTCTCATTTTGATGCATGTGCCTGTTAATCTCATGTGAAAGATTAGTTAAATTAGTTACAAAAGAATAAATAACTCTACTATTACTGGGTATATATGAGCAGTAGCTCTTAACTTTTATCATCTTACAAACCCTGCCCTCTTTCATCACGAGAATATCTAATGCTAGACAATTTTTCATCAACGTAGCCCTAATAGCTACAATTTCTATATTTACTTGCTTAAATGACTCTGCTGTATCAACTGCAAGCTTATCTACAACTGTGAACAAACATCTAATTTTGTCATCATTCATTGCCTTACCCACAGAAGGAATTATAGCACCTAATATATCTAAAATGACTTGTCTAAACCTACATTTCACTCTTCTCAAACTATGTACAGTATCACATTAATTCATATGAAGGCTAAATAGCATTAACCAATCCAATTCCTCTGCAAATTAAAATAGGCAGTTTTCCCACTAACATAATAAATTCCCCTCAAAATAAGTTCTCCGCCTTTCAAACTGTCTTCACTAACTTCATAAGTTCTATCAGGCACACTTTCTCCTATAGATTTTACTATATATCCTTTTCAGGAACTATGCCTTATCATACACAACTTACCTCTTTTCTTCTGTTCTATTCTCAATCTAGGATGTAAACTTGACACCCTGAATTCCTGTTCGTCTTCTATCTGCTCTAACGCAATCTTCTGTTTGTCCCAGTTTTTCCCAATCTTTACAACTCTCTCATTGTATTCTCGAATAATATTATGCTCCTCATTGCTTAAAAATATACATACACACAACCTTGTTAAGTATTAGTATCATACTTGTTTTGTGCAATCGCTCTAAACAGTTTATTATATTTCATTTCATTATTGTTTTCTCTTATAGGCAAATGTAATGAAAGAGCCACTTTTGTGGTTTGGCACCCTATGATGACCTCCAACTACCACCATTTTAACTGACTTTAGTGTGTTATTTTACCCTAGCCTTAATGTAGGATGATCCTGCATATGCCTGCTTCTCTTCTGTCCTGTAATCTTGATGTCTTCCAGAGGGAGCTGTCACGGAGTGAAACAGTCCTGCCAAGAGCAGAGCGCGTGGGATGTGTATTTGAAGGCGTGAGGGAGAGAGAGAGCTGTGGAATGTACTTTTTGGTCTTGAAGTGCAGTGTTGTGGGCGGTGGCGCACACATGTGCTCAGTGTTCTATACTGAGGGATAAAGTACGTGATGCTATAAGCAGTTGTGCAGGAATGTGGAATGTGTTGTGCATGGATGAGAATTATGTGTTCTGACTATTGACTTTGGCATGGCCTCATGTCATTCTGATTTCTGACTTTACCTTGCTTCACGACAGTGTTTACTATTGGCTTTGACATGGTCTCATATCATCTTGCTTTTCAATTCCATCTTGCTTTAAGCCTTTCTGTGTGCATGGCTTAACTAACTCCAGTTTCATGACTGAAGCTATATTCTGTGCTTGCATGTAGTTGCAAAGTGGGAGGGCGTGTTTCTCAGCTCCTCACTTATTTTTCACTCCACCGACTAGAGAGAACTGGATGTTATCTATGGAATGTGCACATCCTGCCTCCGAGCTATAGCAGAGGCTTGGCCGGCCGATGCTGTGGCCTTGACGCAGGCTGGTACAGGCCAGCCCAGTTCTCTCTCGTGAGAAAATGGGGCGAGGTTTACTAGAAACTTCGCCTCACATTGAATAGTATTAAAGCAGGGGACTCCCTGAGCTTGACGGAAGTTCTCTGCAGAACAGACGTGTTGCTGCAGAACCGGTGGGAACTTTGTGTCCTGATTGAACTCTTCGCCTGGCTGAGTACCGGACTCCCCTCAGTGAAGTGAGGCAAGATGTGAAATTAATCGTTGAGGTGTTCCTACTAACTCTTTCTACTTTATTCTATCCTATCCTATTTGTATATAATCTCTACTCCTTGCTACTGGTACATATTGCATACTATTTTGATTGTTTATTTCAATTGCCCTTTTGATATTTGAGAGTCTGCCATGATTAATATACATTCGGCCTGCCTTTTTAAAATGTTGCATTAATAAACTAGTGTGTTATTTTAAATGCACCAGAATTTATTTTCTTGCCTTGCCTTGCCTTTGGGGTGCTGAGAGTTTGCCCGCCTTAGGAAGTGCTGTGCAAAGTGTATTTTTGTGTTATTTTAACCCCTTCAGTGCCCGCCCCTTTCCCCGCCCTGTGCCGGCCGTTGCATTAGCGGGCGGGGTCTATGACGAGCTGGACTCGTCATGGGCACAGCGCTACCGCGGCCCATGACGAGTCCAGCTCGTCATGGGCACTGAAGAGGTTAAATACACCAGAATTTGTTTTCTTGACTTGCCTTTGGGGTGCTGAGAGTTTGCCCGCCTTAGGAAGTGCTGCACAAAGTGTATTTTTAAAGGTGCAGTGGTACACCATGTTTTAATTACTTTTCTCTTAGTAGTAAACAGAACATTAACATTTTAGTGTGTTCTGAAGCGTATTGCCAGGAGTAAGCAAGCATAACAACAGTCCCTCTAAAACTATTATCTTTTCATATAGCTTTATTGGCATTCATTCATATTTGATACATCATAATGTAGAGAAAATGCAATTAAATGTATCATCCAGAAGTGAGTACTCAAACATGGTCCATTGTGTTAAGTAGATAGTAGCCTGCAAGCATATCATACAAGGAAAATAGGAAAACGTGGCACTTGAGACAATCAGGTTAAACCTCTGGCCACATATTGCATTTAATCCAAAACTGAGAACAGACCAACAATTAACAATAACCCTTCGGCTAATGCCACTTAGACGCAGCAGGACGGGGAGTAATAGACATTAATCAGGAGCTCTTTGCCAATACTATGCATTGACACGTGGCTGCGAGTGGGCGAACTGGGGGTGGAGGGAAGAGAGGAGGGTGCAATGTGCATCTCCACAGGGACCTCTCTAGGGGGCCACTTGGGATACAACACCACCCCACACCCATGCCTGTTTGAGGAGGTCAGTAATACCTAAAGCTCCTGGGGTATATCCTTGTGTCAGTGTAGAGATGGTCATCGCCTAGTCGGGGGACTCATGTAATTTGTCCAACAATTTGAGAATATATGTGTCCCAGAGCGTAGCGGCTCCACCTCTTTCCCACAGTCAACAATCTTGGGCCAGAGCGTCTGCCTCAGCCCACTAACACAATCATACTATTATTATTACCACTATCCCTACAATTTAACAGCGTTTGCTGTACTCCATCTTTTAATTGAGACAAAAACCTTTAATGGTAAAAATCCCCCAAAATCAGTAAAACCTTTCTTTAAAACAATAATATTTTCTTCTTTTTTTCTTTTTCTTCTTATCGTATTAAAACAATAATCATAACAAATCCAAAATAATCTCAGTTTTCTTTCAAAAACTCATTTTCAAAAGTTAATTTCACAATGATTTTCAATTTTCTTTGTTCAAAAGCAAGTCTCAAAAAAGTTATCTCAAAAATCCTCTTTATTCATTTCACAGAGGTTCTTCTGTTTAAAACTCAGACACTAATTTATTCTCAAATTTGTACTGGCATTGATTCACCAAGGTATAGTCATTTAACACAGTTTCATCCCATTCTTCTTTTTCTTCTTAATTTGTAGCTAAATACACTAATTCCAGTGAGGAATGTTTTTGATTTGGAACTCTCTTTCTTGCTGATCTCTTGGCTCCTGGTGATTCACTTCCAACAGTTTCAGAATGTATTTGTATCTCAGACTTTTTTTCTGATTCACAGTGTTTTCTTTTACAAGTTCCTTTCATTGGTATATCTTCTTCAACTTTTCCATGTTCAGCAATAGTTTTTGTCAGTGTTTCTTTACTCTACAAGAAACTTTGGCTTGAATTTGAGGTTGAAGTGAGCTTGAACTTGAACTTTGATCAGCTTTGTCTTTGACTGCTCTGTTCACTGTGAACTTCTTCTTTCCTATGGGGGTATTTGTAAGTTCGATCTTCAACTGCAGCTTTACATTGTTTGAATCAGAGACTACTTCTTCTTGCTGCCTTTGTCTTTTGCACTGTAACAACTGCTCACTCTGATCTCTGCCTTGAAACTGGACTTCCGGAATTTCAGGTTATTTATCAGATCTTTCATTAACCTGAAACTGCACCACTTAATTTTGTTTTTGCTTCTTGTTTTCACCATTTTCACTTTTTTCATTGCCTCTGGATTTCTGCTGCAAATTTGAGATTAGCTTTGAGCTTGACTTTGCACTTGGCTTTGTATACTTGACAGTGGACCAGCTGATTCATATGCTGCTTCAACTGCTCACATTCTCTTTGCCTGAGCAGCGTGGATCCACAGTGGCACACCAGCACACTTTACAGCAGTGTTTGTCGTCAATATTATCTGGAAAGCACCCCTCTATCGTTCCTCCAGACAATTCTTCCTGACATGTTTTCGGATTACAATCCCCAGAGTCGAGGTCATGCCAAGCAATATCTCTAGCTTCATCTGTTGCCACATGCACCTTGTGAGAGACAGATTTCCCCTTATCAGCCAGACCTCTGCAATAATCTACTCTGAGGTTGTCAGTTATCAAAACTAGTGCAGCTGAAGGAACATATGCAAGCCTCATTGCTCTTCCTATGATCATTTCATGGGGCGATAAACCAGCCTTTCTCTCAGGAGTCCTTCTCATGTTCATCAAAACAAGAGGAAGAGCATCAGGCCACTTTAAATCAGTTGATGCACAGACTTTTGCCAGTTTATTCCTGAGAGTGCAGTAGCTCTTTTCACAATTCTTGAAGGTTGTGGTTGATATGTACAATTAAACTATTGGTTTATTTCAAACGCTGTGTAGATTATTTGCAAAATCTCATTTTCTAAATGAGTTCCATGATCTGTCTAAATAAAAGCAGGAAGTCTATATGTAGGAATCAATTCCCTCAACAACAATTTGGCAACTGTAAGGCTAGCTGATCTCCTGGTGTGATAGGCCTGAAACGAAAATAAGCAGATCATTACCAAGATGTACTTTAAACAATTACAACCTGGCATCTTTTTGTTTTTTTAATTTTTTATTGAAATTCTTGTGACAAAGTTACAATCTGACAATAACATAAGTTGGCAAACAGAGAATAATAATATAAAATAACATGAAGAAAATAATTGCATAGATTGGCGAGCAAAAAATAAAAGAAAAAGAAAAAGAAAAATACAGAATAACATGAAGAAAATAATTGACGCAATGCAAGAATCGATCATTACTCAAAGTACAGACTCCAAATTCTATTAAACTGCATAATCCCACCTATTCGCTGTGCGTATCGCATTTCAGTCTTTCTAACATTCCGAATTTTTTTAAGCCAGGCGTTACAACGAGGAGCTTGAGTTGACTTCCAGTTTTGCAGCACCAATGACCTTGCTACTGCCATTGCAATGAATAATAGTTTAACGATCTGTTATGTCAAGCCAAGATCAGAATCGTATCCATACAATATTAATTTAACATTATAAGTAATCAGAATCCCACAATACTTTTGCAAATATTCAAATATCTCATTCCAGACGGGCATGATTTTAACACAGTAAGCTATAGTGCGGGACCAGTTTGCGGGAGTATATTGCTGGCATCTAAAACAGGTGGCAGTGGTGTTAGCGAACATTTTAGCAATGGCAGCAGGAGTACGATACAGGAGCCATTTACTGAAGAATAGCATTCTTCTCCAATTAGATCCTCAAAGAACACTGAAATTCAGTTTATTTATAGTTTTCCAAGTATTGATAGTAAGTACATGATTCTCCTGTTCTTGCCATTTTTTTATTGGTTTTTGGCTAAGATCGTCCTCAGTATATTGTGCTAAGAATCGTTTCCATACCCCTGGCTTCCTCGTCCTAGAAGTTATAAACAGATCGTCCCATAACGGATTGGAGGAGCCAATGCTTATTGGCTCTACTTGTAGCAACGTTTTAAAGATTGAAGCATACGAGCCAAGTAGCATTTGGGAGTATGTAGCGGCGATGGGATCTGAACCTCATGACAAATTCTGTCAAAAAGAAAATTAATAAACACAGTTGGGGTCTGCATTCCAGATTTGAACCGCTCTAAATATTGGGCAAAATATGCACTATAATAATCTTTAACATTGGGTACGGCTAAACCTCCCAATTCCGTATCGGCGTAAAGAGTCCGCATTGCTATCCTGGGACTTTTTTTTGCCCATATAAAACCTGAAAATAGTGATTGGACTTTTGAGAACAAACCACTGGGCAAAAAACAAGGAATGGCAGAAAACAAAAAATTAAATAACGGAAGAATAGACATTTTTATGAGTGCCACCCGCCCCAGGATGGAAAATGGCAGCGAGTCCCATCTACTAAATAAGGATTGAACCTTACATAAGAGAGGATCAAAATTCAACTTAACTAAATCGGAAACCGAAACAGAATACATAACTCCTAAATACCTCTTCGGTCTTAAATTCACACAGCCAAAGTGCTTTAAAATAACAAATAAAGTTGTCCATACCACCAAATCAACAGCTTTTTCCGCATCTAATCATAGGACTAAAGCTGAAATTTTATTTGTCTGAAAATAGTCTAAAGCCTCAGTAAGAAAATGTGTATTAGTGGCTAATTGTCGGCCTGCCACAAAGCCATTCTGATCCGGGTGAATAAGATCCTTGGCAATGTGATTGAAACGTATTGATAATAATTTAGTAAGGATCTTATAGTCAGTATTTAATAATGTGATAGGCCTATATGAGTTGGGATCTTTAGGATCTTTGCCTTTTTTGAGAAAACTATCAATTGTACCCTCCCCGAAGGAATCTGGAACTTGCCCACCCATTAACATATAATTAACTAATTGTAATAATAAATCAGAGAAGACGCAGAAGAAAACCTTAAAAAATTCAGCGGGGAGGCCATCCGGGCCACAGGCCTTACCAATTGGGAGGTTCTTTACCACTAATTCCAGCTCTGATTTTGAAAATAGGCGCACCATTGCTCCACTGTCTGCCTGAGATAGAGAAGACATATCGTGCCTTGCTAAAAAATTACAGAGTCTAGAATGGTCTATTTCCTGATGATGACTATATATCTGCTTATAGTGAGAAAGCATTAAAGTGCCAATGACATCAGGCTGTGATGTATCTATCAAGGTGATAGGAGACTTCAGAGTATGAATTAAATTTGCAGCAGCTTGCTCCTTAACCTGCCACGCAAGGAGTTTGCCAGAAAAATTACTCTCCTCATAACTCCTTTGAGATTGTATAAGAAATTGCTGTTCACTCTGTGTAGCAAAAAGTGTACTAAGTTCACGTTTGGCCTGGTTTAATTTTTTTTGCACAAGACTAGAAAAATGGGATTGTCGAAGCCGAGTTAGTGAGCAAATTCTTTAATAGAGTAGGGTCCTAGTTTGTTTAATAGTACGCCATTCTTCTGCGTCTTTACCGATGATGATACCACGAATACAGGCTTTTAGTGAGTCCCAAATAATATGTAGTGGAGCCGTGTATGAATTACGGGCAATAAAATCAACAATTTCCGATTTTAAAAATGAAACCCAATTACTGTCTTGTAGATACTTTTTATTAAATATCCATCTCTTGGGGGGCCGAATTTCTTCCCCTACTTTAAACTCAATTACCAGCATTGCGTGATCTGAAAATCCATTATGCAAACATTTCTGATATGAAAATTTTAATAAACTAGAGGCCAAAAAGAAATCAATACGAGAGGAGGATCTATGTCTACCTGACCAATAAGTGAATTCTTTTTCATAAGGGAATTTTAATCGCCATGGATCGCAAAGATCGAGTAAGGCGGAGTGCTACAGTGGAGTTCCACGCCTCCACGTAGCACCTGCACCTGGTTCCCTTGCCCCTCCCTCTCCTTTCCATGCGGCTGATGGCGGATGGCGGCCAGAGAATTTTCTCTCTCTTCTCAACATCGAGGCCTGTGTCATTCTAAGGAGAGTCTCCCAGCTGGTCGCGTTCCTCTGTAATCGGCAGTGAAGTCGCTGTGAAGTCCGTCTTCGCGCTGAAGCTGGCAGCATGATGGTTTGCCATTTGGAATAACGCTGAGGCTCTTACTTCTTGCAGGGAGCACCGTTGATGCTGGTACTTTCACTGATTCCAGTAAGAGATTTCCTCCGCCACCGCCGCTGTGGCGGGTCTTTTCAGCATTGTATTTACCTCTTTATGAAGATTGGTACTAGCTTCTTAGTCGTTTGTCATAGCTGAAGTGTGGGCGGTGTGATTAAACTACAAGTCCCAGCATTCACTCTGTGATGGACTGTGGAAATGGAAATGTGGAGTCATTTTCGCAGGAGTGATTTAAGCGCTGATTACTGACTTTCCCTACGTATCCTATTACTCGGACAGAGTGAGGTGCCAGTCCAGTCGGCTTGAGCTGCTTCCCCGCTGTCGCAGTCTAATAGCTTGTGCTGCAGCCGCTGTGTGGGTTGAACTCTTGGTTGGCATTCTCTGTCAGACTGGATTTAGTTGTTACTGTGACCTGCAGTGTTTCTGTCATCTATATTGGAGGCTGAAGAGATATCACATTGTCACCGGTCTTAACAATGGGCAAGCAATTGACGGCCAGGGCTAAAGCTAAAATACGACGCCAGCAATTAAAGGAAAATTCTGAAAGGGCCAGGCGGGCTGGGTCAGTTGTAGAGAGAGAAACTTCCTCTGTTGAAAATTCAGAGAGTTCCGCAGAAGGTGATGACGGCCTCCCGGGCGTCAGCCCGACTCAAGCTCATCTTCAAAATCCTTCCAAATCCGCTGTCAGTGTGGTAAAGGAGGTAATGGTGCCATCCCTGGAGGGAGTGGATATGCCTCTACTGGGCTCCGAAGCCAATTTATCTGAGACAACCCGAGTTTCAATTCAGTGGCCTTATTCGATTTACAGGTGTCTAAAGAGCCTACGTCAGTCTCTGCTCTTAAGGCTTCCAAACAATTTCCGTTATTTGACCGAAAGGGAGCAATATCTGTCCCTACTACTGCTACCCGCGCAGCGCTATCAGGGGCTTCAACCCTCTTTACTTCTCCAATCGTTATTCCTTTCATCGAAAGCTCTGTTTCAATTGGTGATCCAAGCTCAACAGACCCTCCACCCTTAAATCCAAGATCCACATCTCTCAGTGATAAAGATCTCTCCACTTTTCCTAGCTGTACTTCTGCGATTGTCTCCAGTGGAGTTACTTTGCCTCAGAGCTCGATCTTGGGGATTGACACCGAGACTACTGGGGATTTTCAGATCTCAGTCAAGGATATGTTGAATTTGATTCTGCAAGAAATCCGAGAGATGAAGCAATCTCAAAAGATGGAAATGGAGGCAATTTGTAAACGTCTGGATAAAATTGAAGACTCGATTGCTTCATTTTCAAATCGATTACAAGAGTCTGAGACCAGAATTTCCGGGGTGGAGGATAACTTGACGATCCTACAGAAAGAAATTACCACTGCCTCTAAATTTTCTAAAGCTTTCGAATCTAAGTTGGACGAGTTAGAAAATTATAACCGAAGGTCAAATCTTCGAATAGTCGGTGTACCGGAGAATATTGAGAATAACGAGGGTTCGGACATGATGAAATGGATCTCTTCTTTTTTTTCTCGAGAGGTTGTCCCTGAGTTTAAGGGTGACTTAACAATCACTAGGGCGCATCGAGTTCCAACTCGTCCATTCCCCAACTCTCCGTTTCCTCAAACTATTATTGTCAATTTTGCAGACGCTCGGGTTAAAGAAATGATTCTAACTCAGGCCTTCAAGCAAAGACAATTTCACGTTAATCCCACTACCAAGTGCCGGATTTTCTCTGACATGTCAGCTGCTGCTGCTAGACGGAGAAAAGATTTTGTAAAGATTCTCCAGCTATTTAAGGATAAAGGTGCCCAAGCATCGATTGCACAGCAATCAAAGTTAAAAGTTCTGATTAAGGGCAAATTTTATCTGTTTACAGATGTTGATGAGGCACCTGAGATGCTTAATAAATTGGTTCAGAGCTAGGCTAATGCTGGATTGTAATCTGATCTCGTCTTGATGGTTACTGAAGATTTTTCCTTTTTTTTCTTCTTTTTTTCTTTTCTCCTTTTGTTTGTGAATGATTACTTAGGAGGAGGGGGGGTGCGGGTGGGTTCTAGGGGGCATAGGGGAACAGGGCGCACTACCAAGGCGCTCTTATGAGAGGGGTTAGGGCCATGTGGTCAGCGTGGGAGGGCGAGATAGGTGTAGTACAAGGCCACGGGACTAGGGTTAGGGGGGGTAGCACTTGGGTGGAGGGAAGAGCACTTGGGTGGGGTAGGGGGGGTGTGGGGGGAAAAATGGAAAACGGAAATTCTTGTGGTTTGTGATGAAAAATATACTGGCAAGAAGTTATTCTTAATAACTAATGTCTATTGGAGGGGTTAGAGTTATCTCTTTCAATGTTAATGGATTGAATAACAAAAAAAGAATGCGCACTATTGAGCTTTGGATTAAAACAGAGCGCCCAGCAGTTGTGATGCTGCAAGAAACTCATATTTCTGTGGATAAAATTAACTCTTTTTCTATGTTTAAAAATTGGTCTTCATATCGTGGGTTCTCATGTGCTCAAGAATCTCAAAGGGGAGTCGCGCTTTTTATCAATCGCAATTTAGATGCAGAAATTATTCAGTTTGAAGATGGAGGAGCAGGGCGGTGGTGTTGGGCTACTTGCGTAATAAAAGATAGGAATAGGCCGATTACTTTTGTTAGCTATTATGCCCCAGTGGAAGATCGTGTCCCCATCTATGAGGAGTTATTTCAATCACTACTATTGGTTAGGGGAGATATAATTATAGCTGGGGATTTTAATATCCTTATTGATATAAAACTAGATTCTACTGATCTCTTAAAGAAACAATCTAAACCAAAGTCCTTAAGGTCTATTATGTACAACCTGGCATCTTGCTAAAATCTGCTTGCAGTCTTGAAAATAGGCCTTCTGATTTTCCAATTTGATTCACAACAGTAACTGTTCTTTTGCCTTGATTATTCAAATGACATATTAGGAATTGACTGCAAACATCCTCGGCAACATTTCAAAATCCTGTATTTTCCCAGTACTATTTTAATGTTCTAATTAGACTAACCCTACCAGCATGATTGGTCGAGTAAATATTTGCACATAGGATACAACATCGAATCTGGCAGGGCATTCACATACAAATCCTGATAATTTTTCTTGAAGCCAAGTCTTTCCCATTTTCTTTTCTCGTCTTCTGGGGCATCATTGTCTAAGTCTCTTAATTCACTCACAGAAGTCTGTATTGAACTCATAAAGAAACAGTTTATGTTTTCTACATGTTGTACTGACTTTGCTCTCAATACATCACTTCAATACTCTTGTACAACTGCCTCATCCTTTAATGCACAATATTTTGCCACTTGCTCAGGATAATTGTTTTCAAGCATTATCATGTATTTTCCAGCCTTATGGGCAATACATTTTACCACTGCAATTTCCTTCGGTTTGTGTGTGGCTTTCAACAAATCCAATATGGAAGTACTGTTTTTTATTGGGATCCTGAGGATGTCCTAAAATCCCTTTGTAAACATAATTGACCAAAGTGATGTACAACCCCAAAACCATTCTGGCTGTCTGTATACATTGTCACTTCCAAATTTTTTGATAGCAGCAAGTTCTTGTTAATGCAACAAATTCTGCCACTTGTACTGAAGTTAGGTTTGACAGAGAAGATACTTCTAAAGTTTCGGAAATGGATAATACTGCAAAGGCAGCTCTTAATGATCCATAGTGGTATCTCAAGGAACGACCATCAACAAATAATGTCAGATTAGCCTTTCCTAAAGCTGTCTCTTTAATGTCTGGTCTTGGTTGTGTACATACCTCAGTCACTTCTATGCAACTGTGGTCTGGTTCATCATTCATCTCATAATTGTCTCTGTCTTCACAATATTTGTCTGAAATAAGAAGCAGTGTTGCTGGATTTAAGATATTACACCTCCTAATAGAGATGCTCTCTGCTGCAAGTATGGCCTGCTCATAACGACTCAGTCCGCAGTTTTTTATGTGCTGTGTCCTCGTTCTCATCAAAAGAAATTAAAGAGAATTTGGGACATATACAATTAAAGTATGGGCTATTACTATCTCTTCACTTTATTCAATGGCAATGTAAACAACTGCAACTGATTTTAATCAACCTGGAAGACATACAGCTACTGAACCCAATACAGCAGAAAGATAAGCGTCTAGGTGTATTAAACTTCCAGATTTCTGTGTACATCCATCTCTTTCATAACAAAACAAAAAAAATGTTAGACAGTAATTAGGCATCCAAGGTGTGGGCACATGCCACGAACTCTTTCAATTTTTCGAGTACATCAGAGAATTCTTTGTCAAAAGGTACCAGATCTTGAACATCATTACACGTCAACCTTACAAAAGCTTTAGCAATCAAGGAAAAGTTTGGAATCCACTGATGACAGTACTCAAAATTCCAAGAAACATCCAAACCTCCTTCTGGGTAGTCGTCTGACTCATTATCAGTACTGCAGAAACCAGAGTTTTCTGACACCCTTTTCAATATGGTGTCCAAAATAAATGCCTTCAGTTTCAAAATGCTGCATTTTAATTGGGAAAATATTTATGTCCATTTTCAGCTAGATGATTTAACAAAGCACTTGTATCAAGTTTACAGGCCTCTTTGGTCTTAGATGTGACAAGCAGATTATCGATATACTCCACTAAGACTGATTTGATTGACAACTTCAAATTCTTTAGATCTTTTTCCACGATTTAGGTAAAAACGTAAGGACTTTCTGTATACCCTTATGGAATTTTACACCAGACTAGAACATTATTCAGAAATTGAAATACAAAAAAAATAGGATTCCTCATGCAAAGGAAACAAGAAGAAAGCTTCGCCTCAGAAGATGACTGTATACCATTCTGCTTCTGATGGATTATAAAACAAAATCACTGCTGGATTCTGTACTACTCTACAACACGGAACAACGATTTTGTTGATCTTAAGGAGATCTTTTATGATTCTGCACTTGCCATTTGGCTTTTTAATTCCCATCACAGGAGAGTTATAAGTACTATCAAGTACCTTCCGGATAAGTCCCTGCTCAATCAATTTTTTCAATCCCTGGTTTCATTTCCTCTTCTGCCTCTTTTGTAAATCAGCATTGTCTAGTTATATGAAATATTGCAGCTGGCGTAACTTTAATATTGACTAGCTTTGCTATTATAGTTTGTCTCTTTTCCAGTAAAATCCCATACCTCATCTTTGACTGTATGTCTTAAATCCCGAAGCAGGTCTTCTTTTTTCAAACTGGGAATAACTCAACTGTCAAATCTGATGCGTTTTCTTAAACATGGAATCCTCATCTTGGGTTTCAATTGCAACACATATGGTGTGCAATAAATCACACAATTCATTTTGCAGAACAAGTCCCTTCCCAACAAGTTCACAGCCCTTGAATCACATAAATAAAATTGGTGCTTGCTCTCCATCTGACTAGTTTTAACTGGAACATCTGCTGTAACCTGATTAACAATTTGTTTATTACTGATCCATACAACTTGCTCTTCTCTCCCTGAGAGGGGTAGGTTTGGGACTTCCACAGAATGAATTGTAGAGCGAGTAGCCACCGTATCAATCAAAAACAAAATGGATGGCCATTGACTTCTCCATCAATATATGGGACACTCTGGTCTACCTCTAGGACTGCTCCAAGTAAGCAATCCTCCTCTCCCGTCAGGTACCGTCATTGTGAACTACTCCCTGCCAACTCATCATTCAGAATAAGTAGATTCTGTAGATACCCTGCACTATAGGGCATTTTGTTTTTCATGTTTTGCTGCACCACTGGGGCTAAAGGCATTGACATTCGAAATTATTTCTGAACCTGCACACTCTGTTCTTTATATTCTGGAACTTCAAATTAGTTCCATGCATCTGTGGAAGTTGTTTCTTATTTCCCTGAATCCTGTTATTATTTTGACGACCTTCGCTCTTCCAGTGCCTGATCTTCCCACAGATGTGACAAGCTGTATTCATTTTCACCATTTTAACATTCACATTCATACCATCACCTTGTTTGATTCACTCCATTCAAACCAGACTGAACAAAATTCATGAAATAGATATGTCAACCTCGGCACTCTAGTATAATTATATTATCAATTTATATGGTTGTTTTAACAGAAACAGATTCAAAATATCAGCAGGACAATGATTCAATTCTTGCTGTATCGGTTTAATATAAATATGTCACCAAATTGTGAATCACAAGTTTTGAATGTAAAACACAGTATCAATATGGTTAGGAATAGACAGCATCATTTGACAATCCTTCTCTTTTAAGCGTATCGTTAATAATTTGATTAAATCACTGTGCGGCATTTTAAATATTACAATCTTAAGCTAGTTGAGACAGCGATATGCATGCGATGTAAACATTCTTTCTCAATGCGTACGCCATGAAATGTCGATGTTCTTTACCGAAGCGGACGCCGAAAAATTTAGAATGACCCCGCAATACTTCATATAAATGGGCAGATTCATCCTACCTCGAGTCCCAAACTGTGGACTTCAGCGGCCTGTCAGGCAGCTGTGTCTGCTAATAGAGGATAAGTACATTCAATGTCTAGTTTCATGCATTGATACTTTACGGTTTTGGCGTCCTCGTGTTGTTTCTCTTCTACCTCTTGTGCAGATCCACACAACTTGTGCTGACTCTTCTTCTGACGGCCTGGATGTGTAATGCTGAATGCTAGAGGGGTTAAATACACTGAAATGGATAGTGAAAAAAGACTTTCTGTTTAAGTAAGATTCACCATCGTTCTTTCAAAGTTAATACTCAAAAAACGTTAAATGTCATTCAAAAAGAGGTTTTGTTGAGGATATGGAAATTTGGGAGAAATAATGTTTGTGTTTAATTTTCCTACCACTGTGGTATAATTGATATGGCTACGTGTAAAATTGAAAAAATCTTTAAAATTGTTTTAGCATTTCCTTTCTCACCGGGATTGCCGTTTCTTCATTCAATGCTTGTAAATATTCCAGTGATTTGACTGTTTGGAAAAAGGGGAAAAACATTAGCGTCTGATGTTTAACCAGGGAATATTATCGTTCAGGCCATGTATATTAGTGCTGAGACGATGAACCCATCTCTGCTCTTTTTCGAAGAGTATCTGCTCAGCATTGTGACTTTTAGTTTCTAGGGTCTCTAGGAGCACCCATTTCAAGTCATTGACGGTATGTTTCATTTCAATGAAATGGTTGCTCATTTTGGTGGTGTTTTTTTTACATTTTACATTGCTCCTGTGTTCACATATCCTCTGTTTTGCTTTTCGACATGTCATCCCTATATAGCGTAAAGAACATGGGCATGTGATCATGTAGATCACATGTGTGGTGCTACAGTTTGTGTGGTATCTGATCGTCCATTTGAGATTCGGTAATAGTTGTATAGTTTTTGTTGTGGTTGTTAAGTTGCAAACAGAGCAGGAGCCGCATGGGTAATGTCCAACTACCGGTGGGTTGTTCCATAACCTTGGTGAGGGTTCATTTCGTGTTTGTGGTGGTGGTCTGGTGTGTACCAGCATGTCTTTTAAATTCTTTCTGGCACATGCATCAACAATGCCATTTGCGATTCCTTATTAGCGAAAAATAAGGATTCGCTAATAAGGAATAGCAAAAGGCTATGCATGTAGAAATTGCTTACAAAATAGCGATTTCTAAACATTCCTTAATTGCGACTCACAAATTGCGAGTCGCAATTAAGGAATACCTCCCCATTTATTCCTATGGGCCTAGAGGCCCATAGGAATGAATGGGAAGACTTTCTCAATTTGCGATTCTCAATTAGAGAATCGCAAATTGCTCATGCAATTTCAAGGGTGCCAGGGTGTCAAAAGGACACCCTGTTGCACCCCTGAAATCTGCATATGAGTACATCTTGCACACACACATGCCCCAAGGGCATGTGTGTGTGTGAAATGGAACTTTGAAAAATGCACTTTAGTGCATTTTTCAAAGTTTTAGCAAATTACCATGAAGTTCAACTTCATGGTAATTTGCTCCCCCTATTAACGAAATCGCTAATATTTTTACTTTAATGCATTGCATTTAAGGAATCTCAATTTGAGATTCCTTAAATGCAATCGCAATTGAAGTAATCGCAATTTAGAGATTACTTAAATTGCGATTTTTGCATTTGGGATGATGCATCCCAAATGCAAAAATACCGGTCGCAAAGGGGCAGATTCTGAGAATCTGCCCGTTTGCGACCGGTTTTGCTTTGATGCATGTGGGCCTTAGTTCTTTTATTTGCGAATCTGGGTTTGGGCCAATCCAAGGACCCAGAAGTCAGAATTCGCCAATTCTTATTCACAATTTTCTTGATGTTGTTGGAAGCTGCAGTATAGGTGCTGACACGTGTTACCACATCTTTTTCTGGTTCTTTCCTTGTGATCTCCAGGAGACTATCTCTTTCCTGATTTCTTTTTTTTTTAACTCTTTATTTTTGATTTTTCATGAAACAAGAAAGGGACCATCAAGCATTACACTTATTCGCAGTAGGAGATACATCAATATCACATTATCACACATTGCAGCACATTGGAGACAGTTATTGAATAGTGGCAGTATCGTCCTCCAAAGAGATATATAAGAACCCTGAAGACCCCACAGGCCGGAATCCCACACGAGGAGGGCATCCATCCATCCTACACGCCTCAAGCCAACATCCGACACTATCCCTCAACTACACTAGGATGAGTCCCCTGGTCCCCATGGGCAGCGAGGTAGCTCGTCAGAGGGGCCCAAATGTCAGGGGGCCGTGACGCAGGTGGCAGCAAATCAGCATACAGCAGAACATTCTCCTGACAGGTAAGCATATCCCGCAGCCACTCCTTAAACTTAGGGCTTCTCCCCCGCCCCCACCGACATGCCACACGCCTCTTGGCTAGCAAAAGCGCACAGGTAACAAAGCGACGATCCACCTTGGGTATATCCTGAGTGTATCCCAGCAAGGCCTGAAGTGGGGAGGGATGCAGCGGGCCCCCAAGCATCTCACCTATGGCAGCGTAGACTCGGTTCCAATAGTCGTCTATGCTCGGGCAGGTCCAGGCCAGGTGTAAAAAATCAGACCCCGGGGAGTGACACCTATCGCACCGATCGTTGTCACGAAGCTGAAACCTATGCATCTGGACTGGGGTACAATAGAGACGGTGTAGGAATTTGTAGTGAATAATGCGGAACCTACTGCTCGAAGAGATCATTTCGGTTTGCAGACAACAGTACTCCCACTGTGCATCCGTGAGCACTGTGCCGATCTCAGTCTCCCAGCCGGCCCGAGACCTCAGAATATCCCCCCGTTCATGGATGTAAAGGCGCCGATAAAGCGAGGAGACCATGTGCGACGAGGAGGTGGAGTCGAGGAGATAATGAAACGGTTCCAAAACTGCAGGTTCTGCAGGATATGCCGGTAGTATTTTTTGTAGGCCACTGCGAAGACGAATAAACGCAAAAACCTCCAGGGGAGTTGGGACCGCCTCTCCGAATAGGAGCGGGAGGTCGCGAAACCTACCCTCGTGGAACAAGTCCCCCCCGCGTGCTACCCCAGTTTTAAGTTTGATTCGCTGGAACAGACCCTCCTCCAGAAGGGGAAGAGCCGGGTGGTAGACCAAGGGCATCAGCGGGGAATAAAGGAGCGGCGCGCCCATGAGTCTCGCCAAAACACTCCAAGCATGCGCTGTAGCCTGAACAGGATTGCGATCGGCCCGAGACGAGGGGACCTCCGCGAGGGCCATGCCTTCCAGCGGGATCGGATCCGCTAGCCAGTGCTCCACAGCTATCTGTGGCATGTAAGGGGCGGGGCGATACCAATAATACGCATAGTGTGCTTGGGCGCAGTTGTAGTAGAGCTCAAAATCCGGAATATCGAGGCCCCCCTGTACGTACGGGCGCGTGAGCACAGACCATTTGAGCCGCGGTCTCTTTCCCCCCCATACCAACCGGGTGAGTTCAGTCCTCAGAGCCCTGAAGAAATAGCCCCCCGGATGGAACGGTATATTGAGGAATAAATAGAGTAGTTTGGGGAGTAAAACCATTTTGATAAGTGAGACACGGCCAGCCATGGTCAGCGGCAAGGTCAGCCATCTAACTATACTTGTGCGTATATACTCCAGAGTCTTGCCATAGTTCATACGCATCACTTCCTGTCGATCCCTAGAGATCCACACCCCCAGATACTTCACATCAGTGTCGCGCCACTCCAACGGGAAGTCGAGTGGGAATCTGTCGACACCCTCCGTTAGGGGAAAGACCGCAGATTTGCCCCAATTGATATGTATTCCCGAGTACAACGAGAACCGAACAAGCTCTCTGAGTATGGGGTTCAAGTGTTCTCGGGGGTGTTTGATGTACAACGTGAGGTCATCCGCGTAAAGCGACACCAAGATTTGCCTCTGTTGACAGCGCAAGGAAGCCGCCAGGTAGTTTTGCCGAAGCCGGGACGCCAGGGGTTCTATTGCCAAGGCGAAGAGGAGCGGTGATAGCGGGCATCCCTGCCGAGTGCCCCTAGTGACCAGGAACGGTTCAGAGACACGCCCGTTAATAAGAACCCTCGCCATGGGGCGGCGATAAAGGATTTGGATCCATCTGGAGAAAGCTATGGGCATACCCATGTTACGCAGGATCAAATGGAGATAGTCCCATTCGACCGAGTCGAACGCTTTGGTGGCGTCCAAAAACACCGCCACCAGCGCTAGAGAGGGATCAGCATTATTGAGGATCGAGAACAGGGTCCGAAGATTATGAGAGGTGGACCTGCCGGGGACGAACCCCGACTGATCCGGCA
Source organism: Triturus cristatus (assembly GCF_964204655.1). NCBI lineage: Eukaryota > Metazoa > Chordata > Amphibia > Caudata > Salamandridae > Triturus > Triturus cristatus. The sequence goes on along the minus strand of NC_140584.1, from coordinate 866,524,149 downwards.
GAATTAAGTCTCCAATCAGGAGGTTAACCCGGTTCGCTAGAACTTTGGCCAGAATCTTCACGTCACTGTTGAGGAGAGAAAGGGGCCGGTAGGAGTCGCAGGAATCCGGAGGTTTCCCCGGTTTAAGGAGAGAGACTATAAGAGTCTCCGACATACTGGGTGGCAAAGAGCCAGTCTCATTTGCCTCCTCGAACACCTCACATAGGACCGCAGCCAGCGGGTCGATAAAGGTTTTATAGTAGTCGATAGGGAAGCCGTCTAGGCCCGGCGCCTTCCCCGATGACGTCTGCATTATGGCTTCCTTGATTTCAGCCAGGCCGATAGGGGCCGCCAAGAGTTCCCGCTGGGCATTGGATAACCACCCGAGAGTGAGCTCCGAGAGGTAGCCGGACATCTCCAACGGCATTTCCCGTCTGGAGGTGTACAGGTCCGAATAATGTGAGACAAAGGAAGAGAGTATAGAGGGCGTATCACGGCACATGGAACCATCCGGGGCCCTGACCTCCAGTATGTGATTAGAGCCCTGTGGGGGACGAATTACCCCCGCGAGGAACCTGCCGGGTCGCTCCCCTTCCCCATATGCCCGCGCCAAGAAGTGCTTCCCCCGAAAGTGGACTTCTCTCTCCGCAGTGCACTTGTACTCCGAGAGCTTCATGCGGTATTCTAGCTGCGCTCCGGGGTCCTCCAGGAAATCTGTGGCAGTCTCCAGCGCCCTCAGATCCCGCTCCAAAGAAGTCAGAGTAGCGCGAAGAGAGCGCAGTACCCCCGATCCCTTCGAGATGCACACCCCTCGCATAGTGACCTTGAAGGCCTCCCAAACCGTCGCAACGCTATCCACCGACCCTCTGTTGCGGTCAATGAAGTCCAGAATCTCCTGGGACATTTCATGCTGGAAAAGTTCATCCCGGAGGATGTTAGGCTGCATGCGCCACGGGAGCGGTGCGCCCACCAGCCCGGTCCGGGCCAGAGTGATCAGTACTGGTGCGTGGTCCGAAAAGGTACGAGGCAAGTGTCGCGCTGTAAGCAGTGAGGACCCCAAGCCCCTAGAAAGCAGTATGTAGTCCAGCCGAGCCCATGTGGAGTGTGGTGTCGACCAGTGCGTGCCCTCACGTGCAACCGGGTGCATCCAGCGCCAAGCGTCTATCAGTAAGTGGTGGGTCAGCAGGTCAGAGAGATATGCCTGAGAGCGGGGATGGTGTGGGGTACCCGCACTGTAGCGGTCAAGAGAAGGATTCAAAGGAACATTGAAATCTCCACCCCAGAGCAAGTGAGTAGATCCTACCCCCAATATAACTTCCCATAGGGAGATAAAGTGTGCGGGCTCATCTAGGTTAGGACCATAGGAGGACACGATAGTAATCGTGGCGTTGCCCATGCGACCCCACGCAACACAAAAGCGGCCCTCAGCATCATTTTTTTCCCCCAGGGGCACAAAGGGGGTGTGCTTTTTGACCAGGATGGCAGTTCCCCTGGAATAGGTGGAGTACGAGGAGAATAGGCTATAAGACGCCCAACGGGACGCAAATGAGGGTGTGCTACGGGGGTCCGTATGCGTTTCCTGTAGTAGCGCTATATGTATTTGATGGCGATCGAGATACCCCAGGACTTGGCGGCGCTTACGTGGGTCACCCAGCCCACGTATATTCCAGGCCAGGACATTCACTCTGCTATGCGGGTCGCGCAGCGCAATATCCTCATCCTGTACCATCACTCAGACTGGCGCCTATTGCCCACTTGCGGATCAACTCTCAGCCATGTCCAGCCTCTCAGGTGTCCTCCCGCCTCTAGCCCGACTAGGCGGCATACTGCCGACTCCAGGCACCACCACACGCAGCGCCAAACCATCAACTCCAATGTTTATATGTGATTGGTCCAATAGATCAGTGTAATGTTGTATTCACGGTCCCTCCCCACACCCGTTCCATCCGACTCAACCAACTCGTCAGAGGAAAACTTACCAACCAACATTCCCCACCACAACCTACCCTCCCCACACCCCTCTCCCTCCCACCACGACAGCCCAATCCTGCCGGGAACCATACCCCCCACGACCCCCCCCATCAAACAAAACCATCCTCATGGGGTACTCCCTCTTTGGGTAACGCCAGTGAGCTGGACCTACCCTCCCCTATCCCGATATTTCACCCACCATATCGCCGCCGCTAAGAGCAGGGAGCGAGAGTGGGGTGGGAGGGGGAGTGCCAAGGCAAATAGCAGCCACAGCGAACACGCCAGCACCACCAGAAGAACAGTTGGCGACATGAGTGAGACCCTCAGTCTCCATGCTCTACCCCAACCTCCCCAGATTTAAGACGGAAGTCAATGGGCTGGTAAAGCGCTCTCGTATAGTCCGGCAGTCCAGCACGTGAAGTCCACCAGACCGCTCCCACAACCAGAAAGAAGCGTAAGCAAAGTGAAAAAAGGGGGAGAGGCAAGGGGGAGCAGCAGAGAGTGAGTAAGGGAGGAGTAAGAGGGACGCAGAGGAGAAAAGACAAGAGTGAACATTATGGCATCACGACGTAATACTCATCAGTCCGGAGCCGACGTCGGGGACCGGGATCCAGACCTCGCCCTGGGACTACGTCGTGGAGACGTGGAAGGCCCTCGGTCCTTGAGGAAGTCCTCCACCTGTTGCGGGTTGCCGAAGAAGTGGACTTTGCCGCGGTGGTTGACCTTGAGCTTAGTGGGGTAAAGCATTGAATATGGGATGTCCCGTTGCTGCAGCTTTTTCTTTACTCCCACAAACTTGCGACGGGCCTCCTGCACCAGCTGGGTGAAGTCCGGGTAAAACGAGAGCGTAGTGTTTTCATGCTGGATAGGTTGCTGCTCACGAGCCAGGCGCAGCAGAGTGTCCCGGTCTCTATAGTTAAGGAACTTGATGATCACCGGGCGCGGGGGAGCTCCCGGGACCGGCTGGGGACCCAAGGATCTGTGGGCCCGCTCCACCACCAGCTGAGGCGAAAAAGCGTCGCGGCCAAATTTGTCCGTCAGTAGGCGCTCTATGAATTCTTCCATACGTCCACCACCACTGGATTCCGCCAGGCCTACCAGGCGGACGTTATTCCTCCGGGAACGCGCCTCCAAATCCTCGTTTTTCTCCGCTATGACTTTGAGTAGGCGATCCATCTGCGAGAGTTTAGTTGCGTTAGACCCGGCCCCATCTTCCAGCTCTGAGATCCGACCCTCCGCCTCCTTGAGTCGTTCGCCATGCTGGTCCAAACGCTGCACCACCGCGTCCAGCCTGGTATTCATGGTGTCGATCTTCGCGTCAATGGAGGACAAACTCCGCTGCATACCCACCAGCAAGGATTTCCAGTCCAGATCCTCCTCGTTGCCGGGGCCCGTCTCTACCCCCTCAGCATTTTGGGCACGTGTTTTTTTCCCCCCCTTCGCGGGGTTGAAGTGAAGCGTAGTTTGTTTAGTGTCCGTTTTGCCCATAGCGGCAGCAGTCAATGGGGCCAGTACCCACAGGGAGTGAGGTGGACGATACACGTTATCAGCGCCGAAGCCCAGGCAGGTCTTCAATTCGCACACTCTCCACTCCGCGTCACACTCCCACAAAAGCCCTCCGGGACCAGTCGCTGTAGCCCATCAGGGGGTCGCCGTCGAGTGATCTGTTCTGGCCCACTGTTGATAGGGGGTCGCAGCTGCTCCCGCGCCCTCCCAGTCACTCCCAGTCAGCCATACACCTGCCAGTTCAGCCGCAGGGGGAGGAAAGCGTCTTCTCCGGGCAGGGTCTAGGCGCCTCACCCCGGCAAGGAGGCCGACCACGAGAGCGTCCAGCTCGGGGCCCCTCTCCAGGTTCCGGCGCAGACACGGCTCCGCACCAGCAGAGGCAGGGGGGGTGGGAGGTCGCCGTCCGCTGCCGAAGTCCAATCCGGATAGATAGGGGGCCACCCGAGGGGCCACACAGCGCAGGCCACAGTCCTTCAGTCGCAACCGAGCCACGCGGTTCCAGCGCGGCCGCAACACTCAATGGCCGCACAGACTCGGACTACGGACACGCTCCCAGCAGCCCATGAAATGTGATCTCGCTGTCCACGAGGCACCGCTCCGTCCAGCACAGCTCCGGACTATCCGGCAATGTCTTCCCGCTCACCAGTGCGACTTAGCCTACTGTACCCAGGCAACGGCCCAGCAGGCCTCGCGGATCCCCGGCCCGCAGTGACGCCAGCATCCGCCACGACGCTCCGCCTCTATCACGGGTCAATCGCCGCGGGCCTGCAGGAGCAGATTTCTCTGCCTCCCGGCCGCCGCCTCTCCCGAAATTAGCACAGGGTGGTCTCAGGAGTTTCCCACACACGCCGAAGTGGTCAGCACTGCATTTGCTGGCCTGCAGGATGGACTTGCTGGATCGTCATTTGCCTGGCCGGCTGGAGCCTCACGGAAGTGCGGCCATGTCGGTCCAGCGCCACCTAGCGCCCCCCCCCTCTTTCCTGATTTCTTGCCCTTTTGTGACATTTGTTAATAGTTTTTTTTGTTTTTTTGTTTTTTATAAAACAACTTTTTTTATTAAATTTTTAAGGTTCCCACCGTTACCAATACACAGCTTGTTCGCCTACAACCACATGGGCCGGCAGCCAAAGAACACAGATAACAAAATGCAGAGGTCGAGGAGACCATGCAGCCATATTATACCTCAAGAACAGGCCTAGATACAATCGCCCATTTAGCCAGGGTCCTCCGCCCCAAACGCTCTATATCTAACCTGATCGATACTGCAGCTGAACAACATCAGACAAATGCGGGGATACCAGCAAATAATGGCAGAAGCAGAAGGTGCCTCCCGCGCCCTAGGAGGGCGATGTGTCCCGATCGGTGCATGGCGCTAGGGCAGCCTCCTGGTGTCCAAACCCTTCTTATTGCAGTTCCAGCCAGACCTGAGGCCATGCCGCCCTAGTTGTAGCAGTATAGAAACAGATCAGGCAACACCGCCCCACAGTCGGCGGCCATCCAGGTGGACGGTGCCAGGGGGATTTCTTTACCATGCCCCCATCCCATTCGTCAACAGAGGTACCCCTGAGCCGGCCACAGTGGCAGGTGTAGAGTCATGTAGAAGCACCATATCATTCGTCAATTACTTGCAGGGCATAGAGTGACACACCAGCTATTAGGCTAGACACGGCAATAAAAAAAACAGGCAGTAGGGCATTCCAGTTTTACCTTAGTATGGCGGCGGGCAAGTCCTTCGCTGCACTCCCTGAGTCAAAGGACAGTCATACGGCAGTCAACCAACTGAGGCAGGGAAAGAAAGGGGTGAGAGACTGGGGTAGGAAGGGAGGGCCTGGCGGGGAGGAGGGAGGCGGGTCACACTATCGCTATCCGGGGATGACCGTGGGCCCATCTTTTCAGAGACAGGGTAGCCCCTCCCCCCGAGGGAGGTGGCAGTATCTGGTGCACCCTACCGATTGTCCGCAGTACCCCAGAAACCCCCTGGGTCCACTGGGCGTAACTCATCGTCAAAGAGCTTAAGGGCCCGGAGCCGTGGTGGCTGCAATCTAACGTGCTCCAGGCGCCCCAGATGATCCACAAAGGGCTTCCAAAGTTTCCTAAACTGGGTATCTCGAAATTGGAGGCGTGCCGTGAGCGACTCCATCGCCACCACATGCCACAGGCGAGTAAACCATACATTGATGGAGGGCGTTTCGGGTTTCTTCCAGTATAGCGCCACCGTCTGTTTGGCAGCGCACAGCATGTGGAGGCTAAGGTGCCGGTCACGACCCGTCATAGCTCGTACAGTCTCTGGTCTAAGGCCTAGGATGACCACTAGCGGGTCCTCAGGCAGGGGGTACCCCAGAACTCTTTTGATATGGCTGAGAATCTCCTTCCAGTAGAGGGCCAAGAGGGGGCACGCCCACCAAATATGTATGAAGTCTCCCAACGCCTGAGTGCATCGCCAGCATAGGGGAGATGTCCTAGGAAACATCTTATGGAGGCGAGCGGGAGTGTAATACCATTGGGTCATTACCTTGTAGGCTGACTCCTGTTGGGGGATGCTATGTAGTGCTTTAGGGATGTCTCTCCAAAGCCTTGCCCATTGAGAGTGGGTAACACCTGAGCCGGGAACGTTTTGCCATCGCAGTTGGTATGGGTGGGGATCTAGGCGCAGTGCGTGCTGCAGCACCTTATAGATGCGGGAGATCAACCCCTTATAGGTGCCGAAGGTACGCGCTAGCTGTTCGAATGGGGTGTAGGGCCGCGTGGCCGCCTGCGACAGGGAAAAGCCCTGAATCCAATGACGAAGCTGGATGTACTGGAATTTGTCCTTTCCCGTAAGCCCAAATTCTTGCTGGCATTGAGGAAAGGATTTAAAGGTTCCTCCTGTAAATAGGTTCCCTATCGTCCTGCAACCGGTTTCTGTCCAGTTCGCGAAATAGGGCGGACGACACGCCGGGGGGAACTGCGGGTTACGTGCAATGGGAGTGTGGGGGGACGGGAAGGTGGTAAGGCCCTTGAGAACTGCCACCTTGTCCCAGATCTCAAGAACCGTTTTTGTAGGGACAGCCAAGTAGGCGCTGCGGTGGCGCGCCTCTCGGGGCAGCCAGGCGTGATCCCACAGTGGGCGGCAGGTGACAGCCCGATCCATGTGGAACCACACCTTTTCACTCTCCCATGCTCCCCATTCCAGTACATAGCGGAGATGCGACGCCCAATAATAGTGAAGTAGGTTCGGGCAGGCCAGTCCGCCCCTATCCCGAGGGAGCGTCAAAATTTTGTTAGAGAAGCGCGGTTTCTTTCCACCCCAAATAAAGGCAACAATCTCCCGTTGGAGCCCCTGAATCAGGTGCTCCGGTATAGGGGTCGGTAGCGTTTGAAAGAGATAAAGGATCTTCGGCAGGATAGACATTTTTACCGTGTTGAGTCGACCAAGCCAAGAGAGTGGTAGAGCTTTCCACGCGCGCAAGTCGGCCAGAACAGAGAGCTTATACTCCTGCCAGTTAGCCTGCGTCCAGGTGGCCAGATCCGGGGTCAAGTTGAGGCCCAGATATCGCACCGCCCGGGACGCCCATTGATAAGGCACGCAGGCCTGTAGCGACGCAAGGTCCTCGTCCGGGATCGTAATGTTAAGGGCCCAGGATTTCGTGTGGTTGATTTTGAGCCCAGAGGCGCTTTCGTAATCCTGAAGCAGCAAGTGCACTGCCGGCAAGGAACGCAGCGGATCAGATAGAGTGAGAAGGAGGTCGTCCGCGAAAAGGGCGATCTTGTGTTCTACCCCTCGAAGAGAGATACTGCGGACATCGGGGGACCGACGTATCATGATAGCGAGAGGTTTCACCACTAGGGCGAACAGCATGGGTGACAGAGGACAGCCCTGTCGGGTGCCCCTACAGATGGAAAAGGGCTGTGTGAGCTGACCATTTACGCGCACTCTAGCAACCGGTGAAATATAGGGAGCCATAATGCGCGCCACCATCCTCGGGCCCAGACCCACCTTCCGTAAGACCGCACGAAGGAACGACCAGTCCACCCGATCGAACGCTTTTTCAGCATCAAGCGATAACAAACAGGCTGGGATGTCCCAATGTTTGGCCTTCCCAACTATGTGCGCTATGCGACGTACGTTGTCCGCACCTTGGCGATGCTGAATAAACCCCACCTGATCTGGCTCTATAAGATTGGGCAGATGGACACAGAGCCGTCTAGCCAGGAGATTTGTGTACAGCTTGAGATCCGTATTTAACAGGGCGATAGGCCTATAAGAGGAGCAAAGAGTATGATCTTTCCCAGGTTTTGGGATGAGGGCTATTTCGGCCATTGCCATGTCCGTCGAGGGACCAACCAACTCATCAAATGAGTTAAAAAGACGGAGAAGGTAGGGTTGTAATTGCGGCAAAAAGGCGCGATAGAAGGATACCGGCAACCCATCCGGGCCCGGCGTCTTACCCAACGGAAGATCGCGAAGGGCGTCAGCTATTTCTGCCGAAGTGATGGAGGACTCCAGGAGCCCGGACTGGCGCTCGCTTAGTGGTTCCCAGTCGCAGGCGCCCAGAGTAGACAAGATCAGATCCGCCGCCGGCGGGTCTTCTGCATATAAGGTCGTGTAGAAATCACGAAATTTGGAGATTTGCCGATTCCGTGGTGGCCAATGACCCATCCGCCTTTTGCAGCTTTGCGATGTGGGCCTTGGCCGCCCGTGTACATAGGCGCCGAGCCAGTACGGAGCCCACCTTGTCGCCTCCTGTATAGTAACGCTGCTTAAGCACCAGCAGAGCACGCTCTGCTTTGTTCGTTCTATGCGCCCGAAGCTGGCCTCTGAGGACGGCCAGGCGTCGTTTGTGCGCTGCCAGCGGACGCTCTTGGTCCATCTTCTCGAGCGTCTTGACTTCCCGTGTAAGCTTGGTCTCATAAAGCTGTGCCTCACGCGCTCTCGCAGCAGCGATAGCCGTGAGGGTGCCTTGTATGGTGGCCTTGAACGCATCCCACAGAAGAGGAAGGGGGGTCCCAGGGAGGTCATTAGCTTCGAAGTAAGCCAGTATGGCGGCCCGGACTTCCTCCCTATCCACGGGGTCCCGAAGGACGTGGTCCAGAAACCGCCAGCGACACGGCCGCTGAGGGTGGGCGAGGCGCTCTCGCAGCTTCAACTCCACGTGCGCATGGTCAGAGATTGAGATAGTAGAATGCGTCGCCGATATGGTGTCTTTGAGCAAAGAGTATGAGACGAGCAGCAGGTCTATACGAGAGTAAGAGCGATGCGCGTGCGAGTAGTAGGTATAGTCTCGCAAGCCCGGTGAATGGTAGCGCCAGATATCAACCAGATTTAAAGCACCCAGGGAATTCTTCACAGTCGCAGACATAGCCCCTACCCCATGGAAGGCACCCCCACAGCGATCCAGCTCCGCATCCCACACCAAGTTGAAGTCGCCCCCAACTATAAGGTCCGTGTTCACCGGCTCAAGGTGGTCCCTAATCAGCTTGCGTAAGAAGGCATCCTGACCCTGGTTGGGGGCATAGACGGTACAGAGGGTGAGCGTGCGGTGTCCTCTCCTGACCTCGACTTTCAAGAACCGACCCTCACTATCGCTGAACACTTTACTAGCCCCTTAAGCTAACCCCGCCCTGCAGAGAATTGCCACCCCAGCTGTCTTAGTGGCCGCAGAGGCCCAGAACTGCCGAGGGAAGCGTGGGTGGGCCATACGGGCCACGTCAGCCCTAAGAAGGTGGGTCTCCTGAAGGAAAATTATATCGGGGTTCTGAAGCAACAAATACCGCCATATTTGGCGGCGCTTGTTGGGTGAGTTGAGCCCCTTTACGCTAAGGGAGAGGATCTTCCAGCTAGGGTCAGTGGCCATTATCCCAAGTCCACTCGAAAGGCTATGCCCACGCAAGTCTTCCATGCGCTAGCGTGTCCCCCCCGCCACGAGGGTACCAAAGGGAGGGGGAGGAGGGGGAATGGGAAAGAACAGACAGAACAACAAATACACGTAAGCGGCCAACATGGCCAACAGAGCCTATTCCAGTCTAGGGAGTAGCCAGGTACGAGGGCACAAGCTGTCCCGGAGATGTCACTCTCCCAAAGATAGGCATGGGGGTCCGTCATCGCCAGACTGTGAAACCAAATCGCCAAAGGCCCACTTCGGTCCGCCGCTGCAGCAGGGTGGGTGGTGCGCCGATGAGCAGGCAGTATCATATCTCCAGGTTGGGCGCCGAAGACATTCAGGGGAAGGCCTCCGAGGCGAGCATAGGCGAATCTCAGCTCGTGGGAGCTCATTTGAGAGGAGACGCCTGGGAGCCCGACAGCGACGAACCACCCTCCAAGGATTTGATATGTTGTATAATATCCTGTTTGTCTTGTGATGTTCTGCTGCCATCAGGAGAGGAAGGGTGGCGGGCGCGTCGTACCGTAGACCACTGCGGCTTCAGCGGGACTCTGAGATTCGCAGGCCGCTGCGTGGGGCTGGCCGGCGGGGAATCTTGAATTTGAAGCAGTTGGGCCGCCTCTCGGTAGGAACGCAGCACCCGGCGCTTGGATTCCCACTGAAAGATGAGGGCGAAGGGGTGGCCCCATTGGTAGCGTATGTTAAGATCCCGCAGCTTGTCAGTGACAGGTCGGAAGTCCCGTCTGCGTCGGAGAGTCGTGGGGGCCAAGTCCTGGAACAGCTGGATAGGTTTGCCTTGGTAGAGTAGTTCGGACTTGTCTCTAGCCGCTTTAAGAATTGCTTCCTTTTTGACGAAGAAGTGGACCCGTGTCAGGATGTCGGGGATAAGTCCAGGCCTCCCAGGTGGTCCTGAGACCCTGTGCGCTCGATCCAAGGCGGGCGGCGAGGCGTCCTCATCTCCACGAATATCATGCAGCAGGTCCGCCACGAACGTCACGATGTCAGTGCCTTCCGCCCCAAGTGGAACACCCCTGATGCGTATGTTGTTGCGGCGCCCACTGTTTTCTAAGTCCTCCTGTTTAATCTGGAGCTCGACATGCTGTTCCTCCAAAGTCGCCAGTCGCTGCCATGTGTTCCTGATCCTCCGTGCGAGTGTCCAGAGTCTTCTCCATGTCGTCCACGCGGGCTCCCAGTTCCCCCACGTCCCTCGGCAGGTCCTTGACACACGCCTGGACTTCAGTACGAAGTGACCCAATTTCCGACTTGAGCTCCTGCATGAACAGCGCCATGAAGGACTGAGTGACCGGCTCGGCAGAGCCTCCCGCACCTGACGGCGCGACGCCTGGCGGCGCAGCGCCCGACTTGCTCCAGAGGTCGACAACCGAGGCATCCTTGGGGGCCGCCGGCGGCTCCTTCCCTGGCTTCGTGCGAGTCATGCTTCAAGGGTGTCCCCTTCCCCTAAGGCAAATCCTCCTCCGGGCAGCTGCAGCAGAACGTAGAGGACCCAGGCGGAAGACCAGGAGCTCAGGGCCAGCAAGACCGCTCTCGCCGGGAGGGCTCGTCTCCCGCCTCAAGGTAGTCCCCACACCTCACAGCATCGAGGCCCTCTCAGCGCTCCAAGGCCCACACATGCACCCCAGTTCCGCGCCCCCTCGCCGGGGCCCACCACACCACAAGTCAGACCTCCAACCAGGCGCCGCAGCTGGCAACTGAAGGGCCCGCAGATCACCCCCAAGGGGCGGCCCACTGCCCCGAAGGTATCTTCGCCATAGGCGCTGTCTCCGGCCCTCCACCTCCTCTTTGCCAATCTCAGACCAGACTATGAAGCGGGGGAGCAGCAGCCGTTAGCCTCTGTCCAGGGCCCCCAGGCCCCCGCAAGTCGCCTGTGTCTACTCCCCCCCAGTCACTTCCACCGGCGATGCACAGGTAAGTAGGCCCTCCGCTGTCTAGAAGCAGTCCATCGCCCCGCGACGAAGAGCAAAAGCAGGGCTTCCCAGGGCAAAGCTCACCTCCTCACCAGGCGCAGAGCAGACAGCAAGCGGATCGCTGGCAGACAGTCCCCGCCGGCCACCTCACCCCCGAAGCCGCCGCTGTGTTCGACCTCGCTGTCCGGTCTCCGCCGCGACCAGGGCCCAAGATGGCAGCCCGCACCCTCTCCACAGTGCCAGGCAGTGTTCAGGGTCCCCAGCCGGGGTCCACCTGTCTCTGTCGCCCAGCCGCGTCTGCCGCTGCCACCACTTACTGATCAGTGCCACCTCCTCGGCCAGCAGCCGCGTCTCAGCGCTCCCGGCAGCTCTCGTTGCACCAAGACCGGGTAGGGGGGAAGATGGCGGCCGCCGCTCCGCCCCCAGGGCTCCAGGGTCAATCAGCGATAATCGATAGTCCAGCAACTCGGAGGCTGCGGCGACAAAGGGCTCCCCAAGCAGCCTCCGCCCGCCGCTCATAGGCGCAGGCTCTCCCCGGCTTGTGTGTCGCCAGGCGCCGGGATCGCAGACGGGAGGCACTCAAAATGGCGGATCGTGCGGCAGTCCCCAGGACTTGCTTGCTCGGCGCGGTACACCGCCTGCAGTCGTCCCCGGTCACCACCAAGCCCTCCGGGAGGAGCCCTCAGCTGTCCACACCACTTGGGCGCCGTACCGGGCACAGTCTCCGCTTCCACCCCGCTTTCCGAGGCTGATGATTGCTGCGACAGCCCGGAGCAGGAGCAACGCGCGTCCTACTCCATGTCCGGCGAGACCACGCCCCCTTGTTAATAGTTTTTCAGGGTAATCGCTGTTCTTCAATTTTTCACATAAGTCTTTTGCTTGATTTTTGTAGTCTTTGGTATTGCTGCAGTTACGTCTTAGACGTAGAAACTGGCTGTAGGGGAGGTTTTCTCTGAGCGGTCGTGGATGGAAAACTTTTATATGAAAGCAAACTGTTCTTTGAGGTGGGTTTGAAGAATGTTTTTGTTTGCAGGACGTCATTTTCCACAAAGATGGTGATGTCGAGAAAGTCCAGTTTTTTATTATCTGCTGTATATGTAAACTTTAGCCATTTGTCCCTTGTATTGATCCATCTATGGAAACTATTGAGGCTTTCTCTGTCACCTTCCCAGATCAGAATGATATCATCTATGTAGCGTTTCCAAAAATGAATCTTTTGTAGGAAAGGATTTGTGATGTTTTGTATGTGAGTTTCCTCAAAATTGCTAACATACAGTCCAGCCACACTTGGGGCAAAGGTACTGCCCATTGAAGTACCGTGGCATTGTTGATACATCATGTTGTTATATTCGAAGAAGTTCTCCGTTAGGGCTAGTTTACAACATTCGAGGACAAAATGTCTGGGTGTCTTGTAATCCCATTGTTTGTTGAAAAGTAGTGTCTCCAAAGTGTCTAGAGTCTTTTGTTGGGGTAAGCTGGTATAAAGACTTTCGACATCCAGTCCTACGAGTAGCATCCTTTCTTCAGAGTATGTTTGGTCTTTCAGGAGATTCAGCAGGTGTCTAGTGTCCTTTAGGTATGTTGGGTTTTTTGTACCAGTGGTTTTAGGTATTGGTCAGCAAATTGTGATAAAGGTTCTAGAATTGAACCGATCCCTGAGACGATAGGTCGTCCAGGTGGGGGTCTCCTTTCCTTATGAATTTTAGGGAGCGAATAGAAGTATGGTACCCTCGGTGTTTTTGTTACAAGAAATTCTGCTTCATTTTTGGAGATCCAATTGTTCAATTCTGCTTCATCAACCATCAGTTCGATTGTTCTTTGTAGTCGTTTTGTAGGATCTGCTGTGATCTTTTTGTAAAATGTGTTATCTGAAAGCAGTTCTATACATTGCTGGTTGTACCCTTCTTTGTTAAGCAGGACAATTCCTCCGCCTTTGTCTGCCGGTTTTATTACCAGCTCTCCATTGTGTCGAAGTTCATCCAATGCCCGTTGTTCTGATTTCTAGATGTTCATAAAGGGTTTTTTGATATGGTCTTTTAGGTCACCCACTTCCTTCATTACTGCCTGTTCAAAGGTTAAGATTTCTGTGGGTACTTGATGATTCATTGGACATTAGTTAGAAGGCTTTGAGTTTTAGCTTTCGACAAAATTCTGCCATTTCACATTGGGATTTGAAAGTGTCTAGAGGAGGCATTGGTACGTATCCTAATCCTTTGTTTAGGATATCGTCTTGTTCTTTGGTTAGGATTGTATTTGTTAAATTGATTATAAGGACGTCGTGCTTGTCCCTGATTTTGTCCCTGTCATGCTCCTGGTGTGGAGCTGTCGTTGTTGATCCGTCCAGGTCACTCCTTTCCGCCTTGTACTTTGGTTGGTCTGTCCTCTTCCTAAAAAAGTTGGCGTTTGTGTGTATCCTTGGCCCATTGGTGGTAACATTGGTGGTCCCATTGGTGGTGGGCTTGGAAAGTATGGGTTCATCCACCCTTGAAAGTTGAGATTGAATGATTGAAAGGGTGCTGCTTGGGCTTGGTTATTATAGTATGGAGTATGCCAGGAATTGGTTCTCCGGCGGTTTTGACGCCTATTCTGTCCTCTATTTCTTCTTGGTGCATAGGAGTCATCTCCGCTCCAGTCTGAGCCATCTGTTGATGTTCCTGCACTGGAGTTGTTGTCAGAGACATTGCCTGGTGCTTTGTAGTCCTCTGCACTGTATGGGTGCATACGTTCCATCGAGAACCTTTTCAAGTCTTTCCCCAGTTTCTGTATCTTATTTTGTGTGATGTAGTCTTTGGTCTCATTCATTTCTCTATTAATCTCCTTGAGTCTTTTCTTGTACACAGTGATGTGTACCGTGTTCTTTAATTTTCCTTCACTCATTTGGATCTTAATTGTGAGTTCTTCTGTTAGTCTTGTGGCTGTTTCAATTATAAGTACTAGGTAGTCTCTGGTACACTTCCAAGAAATCGCCGACCAATCTTTTCGGAAGACAATGTCTTGGAGGAAGATACGTGGAGCATTGTTCACCCAAAGTCCTTTGGGTGCTGCATTGGCTCGGAGATATTCTGTCATTATTAGACCATGGATGGCAGTCCGTACTTGTTCTTTTTTGACTTCAGATAGCCTATCCTAGTCAGTTGTTTGTGTTTGAGTCTGAGTCCGGTCTTTATCTTGTAGTAGTGAGGGAAGGGAAAGAATTGCGTTTATTTCTTCTGTCGAGTAGCTGAGACCTAAATTTTCGTCCATTATGCACTCCTAATTGAGGGGCATGTATTGATAAAGGGTGTCGTTAACAGTTACTCCCACAGCTGTCCGCTGCTAAGATTCTATCAAAATCAGAAGGGGGGAGAAAGAAGGATTCGTGATCCATTCATCTTCCTTAATCGTATTCAAAAAATCAAAAGTGGGGAATGGATCACTTGACCTGAGTAACCAGGGTTTTGTAAAAATCGTAAGTATACCGATAAAAAACCCTCATTCACGTACTTTGGTCGGAAAAGCGGTATATCTTGATTCTACGCTCTACTTATAAGAACGTGACAGCATCATCATAGGGTTAGTTTTTTTGCTTCCTGCACCTGGAGGTAAAACCACTGGTTATTGCATTAGTGATCTGAGAAAGGTGATAGTGTTGCGTGAAGTGAATAAATGTGATTTAAAAAACTCGTACATCCAGATTTGTACTTTTTAATCAAACTGGATTCGAGATTGGTTAAAATCGTTGGCATGCACCGGAAGACTTGTTATTAATCTAGTGCACTGTGAATGTCCATAAAAAAGGTCGACATGTTTCAGCCCTTGCAGTTGCCCCTTTGGTTCAAGTGGGCTTTCTTCAGGACCTAAAAAAAGTGAAGAGGGAGGCCGTATCTTGTTAGGGTCTCCTAGAATCAGGGTGCACTGACCCGATTTATGAAGGTAGTCAATTCGTACCTGTAATCGTGAGGGAGAGAAGGATATTGTCATAAACTTCTCTTTATGTGTGCTGTCTCTCATTAGAAGAAATAAATCGTGTAGCAACTAAAAAATGGCAACTCTTTGTACAAACATGATAATCATGTTTTAGACAAATCAACCCTCATTTTTCAAAAATAAGAATGACATGAGACATGGTATTGACAATTGTCAAAATGGTTAGTTGTATGATGAAAAGTAGTGAAAGGGTCCACCATCTGGCCCTTATTGCTTCATTCATATGATACCATTTGCGACAATCATGTTCCATTGCATTGACAGTACATTTCACATTGCATTAGGAGGCTCTAAATTATTAGCAATCTATGATAAGTGACGATGTACTGTGGTCCAAAAGATCTAAAGAGGGAAGGAAAATTAAGGTGACTCGGTAATTAAATACTTCATGGTGTGAACTTTAGTATTATACAAAACAGTCATTAGTATATTATGGGCTTGAAAAACACAGTCAGCAAAGGTTAAAATTGCAATGCCATTTGTAAGTGTCTCACCACGGTATCACAGCAATTTAGGCCCCTATTTGTAAAGTAACTAGCTTCATACTATTCTTTGCATACATTTAGGGCACGTATTGGGAAGGAGTGCGTATTGTTCAGCATTGAGTTGTTTAGATGCGCATTGTTATAGTTAGCAGCGCTCTGTGAAGTCTCGTTATGGCAGTTAAAAGCGCGTTTCTGTGGTGCTTATGAAAGTGTTCACGATAAGATGGCACCGTGATCTTAAAATTACCCGCCATCACTGATGACGTCATCCAGTGAGTGTGTGTTTCTGTAAATTTTAAATATTTTTAATATATATATAGGGAAAAACCTATGGAAGAATGAGTGGGTGTATAAGTGTGTGAATGGATGATTTAGTAGGTGCGTGACTGACTGTATAAGTGAGTCATTAAACGTATCTTTCTGCAGACTAGTGACTAAACTGTGTGAATGTTTGTATCTGTCTGTCTGTTGGTGTATAAGCGGCTGCATGGTTTTGTGAATAGCTATATGAGTGTCTCTATGGGTTATTGATTGGTTGTCTGAGTATCTGTTTGGGTGCCTGAGTGTGTGTGTGGGTGGGGTGTGTGTGACTCTGTGCATACATGTATGAGTGGGTGATTCTATGGGTGCATGGTTTTAAGAGTGCATCTGTGATGGACTGTATGGTTGGGTGAGTGTATGTATGGGTGTGTTAGTGATTGAATGTATATCTCAGAGTAACTACATATGTGAAAGGCAGTATATATGTGTGTAAGAGTATATAAGTGGGTATATGTGAGAGTGTGTGATTGTGAGAGTGGCTGTATGGATGAGTGTGTGCTTGTATCAGTGATTGTATAAGAGCGTAAGAATGTAGTTCTATTTTTATGAGTAAGTGAACTTGTGTGTGTATAACTGCATAGGTGAGTAAATGGGAATGTGATTAATTATTTGCATGACTGACTAGGTGTGAGAGTACCTCTATGGATGATTGGTGGTGTGTGAGTGTCTATGTAGGTGTATAAATGCATATGATAGTCCTGTACTGAGTGACTGTAAGTATGAGTGACTGTACAAGTGAGTGAGTGGATGTGTAGATCTAAGAGTCAATGAGTGGGTATGTAGTTATTGGTTTTGGAGTAGCTACGGTTTTGAGAATGGACGTCATAAATTTTGATTGAGTATATCAAAGGGTGTGAGAAGATGCACTAATTTATCACATGGATGATGTCATCAGTGATGTCATCAGTGATGTCATTTCAGATGTCATCAGTGATGTCATCAGTGATGTCACTGACCATGTCATGAGTGATGTAATATGTGACGTCATCAGCAGTGCATTGCGGGGGCGCGAGTTATAGTTAGCTGAACTAACTATAACTGGGGAATTTCTAGGGTTTTGTATGAGGGAAATGTCCAGCTAACTATAACGCCCCTGAAACCTATGGTTTTTTCAGTGAATTTCGACGGTTTTTTACATGCCAATTCCTAACTATAACGCCCCTGAAACCTATGGTTTTTTCAGTGAATTTCAAAGGTTTTTTAAATGCTAATTCCTAACTATATCAGGCCTGAAACCTATGGTTTTTTTAGTGAATTTCAAAGGTTTTCTAAATGACAATTTTGAATGTATTAATTGTTATACTGATTTTTTTGATACTGATTTACTACATTTTTTAAACTATTTATTTTTAGATATATTTTTTTTAATTACATTATACATTACAATACAAAATATACTTTCTCAGAATGAATTACTTTAGTTTAAATACTTGGAAAATAGGCAACAGACTTTTAAGTACAGTAGTTACAGTTGTTGCAATGGGCAACACAATTTCAAACACAAAGCAACATTGAGCTCAATGTGAATTTCTAGTTAAATGCAATTAGTTACTTTATGGATTACTTTTCTAACCACAAGACTGGATCCTAAATTCAGTCCTTGGACATCTCCTGTAAACAGTTGAGTAAAAGCGCTTTGGTTACAGTAGTGATTTTTAAGGAATATTATTGTATTTTAAAAGTTGACACTTAGAAACTTTTTCCCATAGAATCACCAATGTTATCCTACGGCAGAAAATTCACTTAGCAGGTAAGTAGTGTTATCGTTACTTTTTCTTACTCAGTGGTGGATCCTGGATCCAGCACTGGCCAACCTCCTGTAAACAGTTGAAAGAATGTGTTTAAGTCATACAGACGATTTTTTAGGAATATTTTTAGTTTGTGAAAATAGACACTTAGAACATTTTCTGGTGAAAACCACAATGGATTCCTATGGAAGGAAATACAAGTTACTGGTAAGTACGCTTAGAATTACTTTTCAGGGTCAGTGCTGGGCTAAAAGATGCAGCCCTGGGTTCTCTCCTGATAACAGGTGAGTAAATCGGAATTCGTAGTTCGGCTGATTTTAGAGGAACATTGTACGTTTCAAAAATGGACACTTAGAAAATGTTCTGGTGAAAACCACACAATGGATTGCTATGGAAGGAAATACAAGTTACTGGTAAGTACGCTTAGAATTACTTTTCAGGGTCAGTCTGGGCTAAAAGATGCAGCACTGGGTTCTCTCCTGATTACAGGTGAGTAAATCGGAATTCGTAGTTCGGCTGATTTTAGAGGAATATTTGTACAATGGTGAAGGAAGGGGGAGGGGCCTGAGGTGACGTGTGCAAACACGCCCTGTGGTGCGTTTTAAGTTGGGGAATTAATTCCTCTTCAATCCTGAGGTCCCCTGGGGCCAACTAGCCCACCAGGTACCTCCAGTATGCGCCAGGGAGCTGCATTGCAGAGAGGTATTCAGAGGCCATGCCCCTTTTTACAACACTCTGCAACACAGCTCCGTGGCACTTACTGGAGGTACCTGGTGGCCTAGTTGGTCCCCAGGGACCCTCAGGATTGAAGAGGAATTAATTCCCCAACTTAAAAATCGCCACAGTGCGTGTTTGCACAGATCTCACCTCAGGCCCCACCCCCTACCTTCACCACTGTGCAAACGCGCCCCGTGGCGCGTTTTAAGTTGGGAGATTAAGTCCCCTTGAATCCTGAGGTCCCCTGGCGACCAACTAGCCCACCAGGCTCCAGTATGCACCAGGGAGCTGCCTTGCAGAGAGGTGTTCAGAGGCCACACCCCTTTTTACAACACTCTGCAACGCAGCTCCGTGGCGCTTAGTGGAGGTACCTGATGGGCTCATTGTCCCCTAGGGGACCTCTGGATTGAAGAGGAATGAATAGCCCAACTTAAAACGCGCCACAGGGTGTATTTACACAGTATCACCTCAGGCCCCGCCCCCTACCTTCACCACTGTGCAAACGCGCCCCGTGGCGCGTTTTAAGTTGGGAGATTAAGTCCCCTTGAATCCTGAGGTCCCCTGGCAGCCAACTAGCCCACCAGGTACCTCCGGTAAGCGCCAGGGAGCTGCGTTGCAGAGAGGTGTAAAAAGGGGCGTGGCCTCATTACACCCCTCTGCAACACAGCCCCCTGGCACATACTGGAGGTTCCTGGTGGGCTAGTTGGCCCCCAGGGACCCCCAGTATTGAAGGGGAATTCGTTCCCCCTCTGCAAACGCGCCAGGGGGCGCGTTTGCAGAGTGATGAAAGGAGGGGGCGTGAAATATATTTCTCCTTTTTAAGAATGGGGGCTGTGTAGCCCCCCTTCTTTTTCTTATTTTTTGGTCCTGGGGACCTGTCAGGACTTCCAAGGATCTAGACCTCTCTGTCTGTTCAACATGTCTACAATCAGCAATTTCATGTTTACCAAAGGTAAAGGCTATTACCTGGAAAGAAGCTTGGAGATTAAACTACTCCAAGATGGCCGACAATGCACGGAGAGTGCAGTTCTAGTCTTCCTCTGCAAGCTGAGTTACGTGAGGTGCTCGCAATGGAACGTTGATGCACTTCACCTGAACTCTTGACGGAAGTGCACGCACCTCAAGTATCTCGTGTTTAGTTAGTTAGTTTAGTCAGGTTATCGCCGAACCCGTCGGGCATTCGGTTGTGAGTTCCACAGTATTTTCTAGTTGAAACGACTACGAGTTCAGAGCAGTTATTTCCTTTTCATGTGAACGCCTTCCTTCAGAACTCATGCGCACATCACGACTGTGGAGAACGCTACTTCTTGAATCTTGCGCTTTTGAAGGAAGACGCTACCTCGTCGAGTGTATAGTGTCTGAGGAGGCGGAAAACTCACAAGGCTTCTTCATCCACTCTGTTCTACGGAAACGAATGCTGAGACACCCCAAGCTGTCTACTAGAAACCAACGACAGCCAGAGCTAAGTACCCAGATAATGTTTGTGCATTTAGAAGAATAGAACTATAATTTAGACACTCCAGTAAAGTCTGCATGAGTTAATACTATCAACTGATTCCACCTGTTGTTCACCTGTGGAGATAAGAAGATGAGAAAAAGATCATAATAGGAATAAGGGTCAGTACACTTAATAACTAGAAAATATAAACAAACAGGGTAGGTGGAAATAAAGATTAACTTAGTGTATGTTTCTTGATTGTAACAGAAATTCACCACACGATAAAGAATGGCTACTTAACGATAGCAGAACACATGAAGACATTTGAAGAGAAGCAAGGCCTAAGGTTATCTTGGTACGTGGGTTGGATACTAGAAGGGAATTAGAGTTTATATGACACTAGTGTTTAATTACTGTTTTGGGTTACAGAGCAAACGGCCGAGCTGGCAACATTAGGCGAAGAAGAAACAGAAGGCTGGACGCAGATAACCGCAGGCAGTCTCTTTGTCTTCTTATTTATTTTATCCACTCCCCCTTCCCCCCTTGGGAGATTCTGCTTTGTATTTATAAAACAGTACCTGGAGATCTCCTGGGAGGGGCATTGGGAAAAGGCATCTCTGTTCCTGCGCAAGTACTGGAAGCACCTGACAGGACCCAATCCCCCAGGGCCTGCCCCCAATTTGTTTTTTTTTATTTAAAAAAAAAAAAAAAAAATCGGGAAGTGGTCCGCTGGCCCCCCTCCAGAGGCGATAATTTTCCCCGGGGACCCCATCCCCCGGGGCATAGCAAACAGCAGTGTCCCGGGGGTGGGCACCCCGGGACACTGCAGGAGCCGGCCCTGGGGGATGGCGGTCCCCAGGGCCATCTTTGGCTCCAGGAGGGGGGCCGCGCGGCCCCCCTCCCTCTGATGTTTAAGCCCGGGGGGGGTGGTGGTCCCCAGGGCTTGGGGGTCCGTAACGGACCCCCTATTTAAATATTTAGTGCCCTGGGGAGGTGGCGGTCCCCGGGGCGTGTGGGGGGGCTCGAGCCCCCCCACACTGGTATATATTTTTTTTTTAAAACAAGCCCCGGGGGTTGGCGGTCCACTGGGCTGCGATGAGCCCCCCACATACATTCAGTTAAGCCCCGGGGGGTGGCGGTCCCCGGGGCTGAGGGGCCCCTCTGGGCCCCCCATTATGATAAAAACATTGCCCCCGGGGGCTAAATAAAAACGAAGCGCGGGAGCCCACGCTTTGCTTTTTTTTTCATTCGCGGGATGCGCGGACCCTACGCGCTTCCCGCGATTTTTTACAAAAAAAATAAAAAAAAATTGGGCCTTGGGGGTCCTTGGGGGACCCCCTGAGCAGGCCTCAGGGGTCAGGGTGTTTCTACCCTGCCCCCTTGTTGTGTTTTGCGTCTTTGTTTTTGTGGTTTCTTGTGCCTCGATGGCTGCCAACATTTCCTGATTCAGAGTGTTGGCAGCCAATTAGCATTCAGCTCGTGCTCGGGAGGGTTCGGGGAGGGTGCGGGGAGGATCCGCGGATCCTCCGCTGCCATAGATATATATGTACTTTTAACTCTAATTTTCTCAGGAACTACTGAACGGATTTACACCATTTAAGCAAAAGGCACGAGTCCGAACTGAGGACTACCTCTTTGCCAAATTTGGTGTCATTTCGTTCAGCGGTTCGGGCTGTAGCTGCGACAACAGATCCTATGGGAAATTGCATGGGGAAAACGCGTTTTGGGACCCCCTTTTTTCTCGGCCCCCGCTTGACGGATCACCGCAAAACTTTCAGGGTAGGAGCGGAGCGGAGCTGGCCAAAAGTTTGGAAAATTCGCGAAGATTCATCAACCGGCGCCAACGTTATTCCCAATAGAATGTTGCGGATTTCCTATGGAAAATAGGTCCTAACTATTACTATCTACTGGCGACCGCCAGTAGATAATATATATATATATATATATATATATATGAGATACCGGAAACTCCCACAACCTCCGAACGAACGGCGAAGAAGGAGAGACGGACCACAGGAAACTTCAGGCAAGAGTATTTATTCGACCAATTCTCAGCAAATCATGACGCGTTTCGGGCTCAAAAGCCCTTGTTCACATATATATATATATGTGTGTGTGTGTATATATATATATATATATATCAGGCTCGGGGAATGTCCAACATTGGGCTGCACTCTGCACAAATCAGCCTATCCCCAATCGGCTTCTCATTCTCAGCGCCTTGAGACCCTACCGGGTGAGTAGCGCGCTATACATATGCGATGATTGATTGATTGGTTCATTGGTACAGGGCAGTCATGACTTCCAGTCCTTTACAAGCAAGCATCAGACTGCTGCCCAACGCGTTTCGGGAGTTCCCTTCCTCAGTGGCAATGCAGTCACACAGCGCAGGTCAGACCACGCCTCCTCTTATTGCGCTATCGTACGCCATGATTGGACACTCTAATGAGAAGTACGTTGCATGCTGGTAGGCGTAGTCTGTTATTAACCAACTGCAGATAGTGCGCTCTGAACATAAAATGCTGGATACAGCTCTGGTTGAGCCCCGGGAGCGTACTGTACTTTATCCTCGATCTGTGCCCCACATAGCGAGTGTGACTGCATTGCCACTGAGGAAGGGAACACCCGAAACGTGCCGAGCCTGATATATATATATATATATTTATACATACATAATTTATTCATTGAAAAAATCTAAAATCAAAAAAATCAAATTAAAGATTATTTTAACATTATTGCCTACGGGGTGTAGTCATTACTTTCTATGGGACTGTGTTGCAGTACCACTGAGTGGCCAAGTGTAGTTCTAGACATACTGCAAGGCTCAGCCGGAGTACACTTATGACTGTTTTGTAGCTTTGTGTGCTGTTGTAACTTTAGAGGTGTAGTTTGTGAACAGTAGTGGACTTACTCCTGTGTGGGTGAGTGTTTTTATTAATGTGTCCCTTTCTATTCAGTGCCTCCCACCCCAACCCTCTCTGATTTTTGTAGCAAATATTCCCCATTTTCCAGCCTCTCAAAAATGTATCTATGCCTGTACGGATTTCTCTGTCACTGCACAGAAAATATAGATGCGGTGGAGGCGGAGATCTCTGCACATAGGTTAGTGAAAAGCATTTTGTATCATAGTTATTTATAAAGAAACTATGGCAAGGATGAGAAAGTTGTTAACACCAAATTTGTTCCAGTATACATCCTAAGTGTCACAAGAAACCAGAAGAAACTAGACGTACCAAAAGGTGAAGTTATAGCATATTCTGTTGAAACTAATTAGTCTAATAAGATGGATGTCTTCTGAGATGAGCCTGTAACTTTGTGATTTGTTGGAGAATAACCAAATCATTTCAATATGTAAATGCCCAGGTTTTGTGCAGCATGAAAACGTGCTGGGCCAGTTTTTAAGTGTTACCAGTTTTGGAAGATAAGGGAACCTTGGTACAGGGACATAATTTGAATGGCACAGTATCATTACACTTTTTTCAAGTGTCAAAGCAGAGAAAATATAGGTCACATGCCTCCATTGTCAGTAACAGAAGCACTAGTCCACATGTTTACAGCTGTATCTTTTTTATCAATGTTCAGTTTCGACAGAAAAAATGAAAGTAGATGTAATGTTTAGAAATAATTATCAACCATCTGCAGACTCAACCGACACTGGTTTGCATATGCAGCTTTCATATCTATTCCTGACACTCCCTTTGCATACAACCTGTGTGTAAATTCCCTACTACATACCACCATTGCAATTCTGGAGTACATCTCCAGGCCACATGCACAACACCAACTACTTTTCTTCTAGGTGACACTTCAGCACTCTTCTCTGGCCATGCACAGAAAACAGAGCATTTTCCAACTCTACCAACCCAAAGGCACTTTGAGGCCTCATCAAGGGTTAGAAAAGCGCTATGGAAATGCAACATTAAAACATAGTAGGATTCAACATATGTTAACACTGTCATGTCCCTTGTGTGATTGTAAGCTTGTCAGCTTCTTGTGAAGGTGTACATATAATGATAGGTTTAGTACCTTTCTTGGACGTAAAATGATTTATATACTACAGACAGAGTAAAAGCCGGCATTCCATTTGCTCCTGGATCTTGAGTTCAATATATGTTTAGTACCAACATTAAACGAACTGACCACACTGCCTGTGCAGCTTAAGATGCTGGCTCCAAAATAAAACTGAAAGCCCCCTGAATTTCTCTACTTATGGGTAGGCCCGCAAACCCTAGCCTGCACACCTGCCATGCAAAATATAGAACAAGCCACATAAAAAGCTTATTAGAATAAATAGAACAAACTAAAAAAATATATAGAGTGTGGAAAAAGGAAAATCAGCACAAAATAGGAATAATGCCATACTTATGTGTGTAGTTATAATGAGGTCGGAGTTTCCAAGAACATTTTTTGTCTTTGTAAGAAAGTTTGTGATGTTTGACGTATTCGCATCAGATAGGAAAAGTTTACCCAAATTGAGTTTGTTATAGAAAGTTTCGTACAGCACCTTGAAGTGTGAGCTCAAAAAATGAAGAGGGCCAAGAAAGAGCTATTTCTCATTTTAATTCCAGTAGGATTCTTTGCTCTTTGTTATAGAAAACACTGTGATTAGAATTACACCAATGTTGGTATGACTGTAGAACTTTACTTATGTGAATGCCTTTGCTTGGTTTCTAGTAAATCAGGTAAGTAGATTTTGGCTAATTAATGTTTTAAAAAAATGATGGGCTAGAAAGTGTTATTGAGGTATCTGGGCCATTAATCCACAGATGTCCATGAACCTGTGTTCACCTGGGTTACTGCCTCTCTGAGGCCAAGCCTTGTGGCCAACACCAGTTGTACAAGGCCAGAGACTGTGCACAGTAGGGTGGTAAGCTGGCCGAAGGTTGTGCACCTCTGGGAGTTGGTCGCTTGCTGGGGATGGATGCAGGACCTGGACAGAGGCCAGACTCTGTGGCCAACACCGTGCTGTGCACACCCATGCGGGGGATTGGTTGCAGGTTGCCAAAGGGGGTGGGGGTGAATACTCAACTTTGAATATGATCAACAAATCGCAGAAATTCACTGAAAATATAAAGGTTAAAGTGATGTTATGGGTGAATGTTAAAATGAAATAGGAATTAACGTTTAATAAAATGAAATTCAAAAGTTATAGTTTTACTCTTTCTATGCGTTGGCTAGGGGCCATGCGACGCCACAATCCTCGTGTGCGTCGGACGGCTCCCGGCTGTCCGCACATATGGCACTGGAAATCCCTCTGGTGCGGGCATATTCAGTCTTTCTGCCCCCCCCTTGGGAGGCAGATGTGGGGAATAGGCCCTGATCTGCCCCCCCAGAAAGCTCACTAGCCACCAGGGATTCTGGGTTTTTTTATACATAGGGGTGGGGGCTGCCAAGAATGGGCATGTAAAATGCAGCCACCCCCCAAAACAGTCTTCCCCATCCCCCAGAAGGCAGATCAGGGCAATAGCCTCTATCAGAAAGCCCACTAGGCACCAGGGTTATGCTTGTGGGCATGTCAGGGAAAAGTCCCATAGGCAAGGGTCACTCCCCTATTTTTAGGCACACATTTAGGCTGTTTCAGTGATATTTTTAGTTTAATCTGCGGGGGCAGAAAACCACTAGAAACCAGGGAGAGTTTGTGTGTGTGTGTGTGAACTGGAGTTTGACTGACGTTCTGCATGTACTGACCTTTGGCTGTCATTTTGCTGGCGGTGTAGGTGGACCTGCACTTGACTAATGGAGTGTGTGGACTCGCGCTTGATGACGGTATGTGTATATTGGCGCTTTCCTGGTGGTGTGCGTGAAGTGGTGCTTGGCTGGCGGTGTACGTGGACTGGCGCTTGGCTGACGGTGTGGATAGATGGTGTTTGGCTGTAGGGCCGGACTGGCCATAGTGGGCACAGGGTGTTTCCCCAATGGTCTGGAGGGGTGGGAGACGGTTTTCTGGCCGTAGGGGCCGGTTTTGTCACTAGGGGCCGATTTTGCAGCAGTGCACCAATATCATCTCCCAGTGCTTTTTACTAGCATGTCCCCACCCCCTGACCTAGGGCTGGTCGAGCAGCAATCTGACAGGGCTGGTTGCTGTTCCCAGTCCAGCCCTGCTTGGTTGGCGGTGTACGTGGATGGAGCTTGGTTGGCAGAGTGCATGGATGGCGCTTGGCTGGCGGTGTGCTTGGATGGCGCTTGGCTTGTGGTGTGCATAGATGGTGGTGTGCATGTACTGACTCTTGGCTGGCGGTGTGGTTTGCATGTATCCCCCAGTGTTTTTCTTACCCAGAATCCCCCGCAAACCTCACATTTACTTACAAAGTCACATTTTCCTCATATTTCTCTGTGGGTAAGTTGTAGGATCACCGCGCAGACACAAATTTCCTACCACCCATCATTCCTCTTGGTATCCCGAGAAAAATGACACCTCACTTGTGTGGGTGCCCAAAGTAGTGTCAGCCTAAAAGCGTATAAACAAACTGCCCTTTTGGACCAGCTTTTGGTCCCCCTCAATCATTTTTGGCCCTTCCATGTCATAGGCCCTTGGCCCATCCACACAAGTAGGGTATCATTTTTATTGGATGACTGAGAGGAACACTCAGTGGCAGGGAATTTGTGCTGTGCGGTGATCCCACAACTTTCCCACACAGATATTAGAGGACAATGTGACTTTTTAGCTAAATTTGAGGTTTGCAGCGGATCCTTGGGAGGAAAATGTTGGGGGATCAACGCAACACCTCCAAGGACTCCCACAGGTATCTACTTTTCAGAAATGTCTGGGGCTTTTAGGTTTCCCTAGATGTCTGCAAGCCCGTGGCCAAAAACACAGGTACCCACCTATCTATTTCAAAACAACCTGGTTTTTCAAGGGGGACAACTGCGTATTTGGTTCTGGGATCAGCGGCCATGTAGGAAAACCTACCAAACCCAGACATTTCTGAAAACTAGACACCCGGGGAAGTCTATTGAGGTGTGGCTTGTGTGGATCTCCCAACATTTTCCTACCCAGAATGACCTGCAAACCTCAAATTTAGCTAAAAAATCAAATTTTCCTCACTTTTCTGTGTGGGAAAGTTGTGGAATCACCGGGCCGCCACAAATTTACTACCACATAGCATTTGTTCCCCCAGGTCGCTGATAAAAATGGTACCTCACTTGTGTGGGTAGGCCTAGTGCCCGCAACAGGAAATGGCCCAAGACGTACTGTGGAGACTTCAAAATTACCTATCACAAAACAACCTGGTTTTGCAAGGGGGGCCACCGAGGTTTTTGCCTCGGAGGCCATCTAGGGAAAACTACCAAACCCAAACATTTCTGAAAACTAGACACCTGGGGGAGTCCAGGGAGGTATGGCTTGCATGGATCCCCCAATGTTGTCCTACCCAGAATCCCCTGTAAACCTCAAATTTAGCTTACAAAATCAAATTTTTCTCTCGTTTCTGTGTAGGGAAGTTGTCGGTTCACCGGGCTGACACAAATTTCCTACCACCCAGCATTCCGCCAGGTCTCCCAATAAAAAATGTATCTCACTTGTGTAGGTGGGCCAAGTACCAGAGGCAGGGAAGGGCCCAAAACGAATTGTGGAGACATCAAAATTTCCAACTACTAAACGACCTGGATTTGCAAGAGTGGCACCTGCGTTTTTGGTTCTGGGCTCAGCAGCCATCTAGGGATATTTACCAAACTCACACAATTCTGAAAACTAGACACTCTAGGGAGTCCAGGGATGTGTGGCTTGCGTGGATCCCCCAACATTTTCCTACCCAGAATCCCCTGTGTGGGATCACTGTGCCAGCACAAATGTCCTACCACACAGTGATCCCCTTAGTCTCCCGATAAAAATTATACCTCACTTGTGTGGGTGTCCAATGCAGAATCACCTAAAAACATATTTTAAAAAACTATAGCGGTTAGAGTTCGCTGTGCTATCCCCTCAATCCCCATGTTTTTGGCCCTTGCCAGTCGCAAGCCCTTGGCCCACCCACACAAGTGAGACATCATTTTGGTATCATTGCAAAAAAAGGTCAGTTTTCACTGGAAAAATGTGTGTATCCACATTGAGTTTTGGGCAGTTTCCTGTCGCGGGCACTATGCCTACCCACACCAGTGAGGTACCATTTTTAGTGGGAGACTTTGGGGAATGTGGAGTGGGTGGAAGTTTGTGGATGCACACAGATTCCAGAACTTTCCATCACAGAAATGGGAGGAAAATGTGTTTTTTTACACAGTTTGAGGTTTGCAAGGGATTTTGGGTAACAGAACCTGGTGAGAGCCACACAAGTCAGCCCATCCTGGATTCCCCTGGGTGTTTAGTTTTTAGAAATGCATAGGTTTGCTAGGTTTCCCTAGGTGCCGGCTGAGCTAGGGTTCAAAATCCACAGCTAGACACATTGCAAAAAAGGGTCAGTTTTCAGTGGAAAAATGTGATGTGTCCACATTGCATTTTGGGCCGTTTCCTGCCACGGGCACTATGCCTACCCACACAAGTGAGGTACCATTTTTATAGGGAGACATTGGGGAATGTGGAGTAGGTGGAAGTTTGTGGATCCACGCTGATTCCAGAACTTTCCAACACAGAAATATGAGGAAAACGTGTTTTTTACACAGTTTGAGGTTTGCAAGGGATTCTGAGTAACAGAACCTGGTGAGGGTCACACAAGTAACGCCCATCATGGATTCCCCTTGGTGTCTAGTTTTCATAAATGCATAGGTTTGCGAGGTTTGCCTAGGTGCTGACTGAGCTAGTGATGGAGCAAGGACTCGTTTTTAAGAGACTTGCTCGTATTCAATTCTCTTGTCTAGCTTATTAGCATGAAATACTAACTGTGTCTTGTGACTAATCATCACGCATTCATAAACATAAAAGGTAGAGAAGCTTGCCTATGTGTTTACTAACCATTAATACGGATAGCGGACTAAACGCGGCTGTAACAAGGAAAACTTCACTGCGCATGCGTCAATTGCATCCACGCAATGTGACGTCTAACAGCTTGGAGGGAATTTCCTGCTCATGGGCAGAACGCAATAAAATGGTGTCTTTAAGACCCACATGCATGGCACCTGCTTTGTTGCTTAGAAAACGCTCTATTTGCTAAAAGCTAATGTGGGGAAAGTATTAATAATTTAAGGGAAATAGAGAAGAGGTGGGTGGCATACAGTCAAATCATGTATTCTTGAAATTAATATTTTCTCTCTTTGACCTTTCCACTAGTTCGTATTTGGGCCTTCTCACTATGACTTGAGCGTTCTGAGTGAAAGTCTTCTGCGCATGTCCAACCGAGGTGCATTCGGAAGGATGACTCCATGTTTTGAATCACAACCAAGGCCACAGACTGCTAAACCGTGGGAACCAAAAGTCAAGAGTTCAACCATATAAGTCATATGGACTTTAATATTAATTTGTTGCAGATATGAATACAATTTGAATGGGAAAACAAAATTGAATATAAAATAAGGGGATGGATTTATGAACAAAGGACAACTTGATTGAAATGCTATGCCATCATTGTGTGATGACCTAACGCCCCTTATCTGTCCAATAAGAATTCGTATTTTTTTATGATATTGCAACTTTAGGGAGTGGTACATGAATCCCAAAAGGTATAATTGGGGTAATAGTTAGTTAGAGTGGAAGTGTGTGATCGAGAATACGAGGATGCTGTGAGCCAGAGATGCTGTCAGAGTGACGAGTGATGCTGATGAAGAATCGATTACAGAATTTCTTACCTTAAGAAAATGATTAGAAAGAAGAACGATGCAGAATCTCGAGGAGGAACAGAGTGTCAGAGAGGGGTGCAACGAGTTGTCGGTTCTAGAGAGGTCCACTATCCTGTCCTGATTCCTATCCTAAAGCATTTGTCGTCTGATCTGTCCCAGGGGACCTTTACCAGCTCTTTGGTCAGGGAGTTGGTCTTCACACCATCTTGGGTAATATAAAATTTGTATATTTCTCATGTACTGCTCTCTCTATTCTCTCCCTTCCAAGCACAGTCATTGAATTGAATTTGACTGTATTTGATTAATTGCATCTTCCTTCCTTGATTGATGGTGCATGTAGTGTACATTTGAGATGGTTCACTTCACATTTAAGATTTTAAAACTTCCCGTGTCTGTGCTTAAATTGATATAAAATCAAAGTGAAATGAAGGTTATGTGCATCTTCACCATCAACTAGTTCCAACTAATTTGGTCCATTGACCAAATGGAAAGAACTTATTGATCAGTGAAAAGTTAGTTAGGATGATTAACTAATCTTAAGGAATTAATCAACTCATGAAAAAAAAGTTTTCAAAACTCCAGCGGTTTAACCAGATATTGTGTGTGTGTTTTGATGGGCCCAGGTATGGTATTGTAGTATCTGTTGCTGGTGCGCCGCTGGATCACTAGTGTTCAAATGCCACAGCTACGCACAAAAAGGATCAATTTTCACTGAAAAAATGTGATGTGTCCACGTTGCATTTTGGGACGTTTCCTGTCGTGGGCACTAGGCCTACCCACACAAGTGAGGTTTATTGGGAAATTTTGGGGAATGCTGGGTGGGTGGAAGCTTGTGGATACACGTCGATTGCAGAACAATCCATCAGATAAATGGGAGGATTTTTTTTTTAAAGGTTTGCAGGGGATTCTGGGTAACAGAACCTGGTGAGAGCCACACAAGTCACCCCATCCTGGATTCCTCTGTGTCCGTTTTTTGTGGAAAAATGTGATGTGTACACGTTGCGTTTTGGGCCGTTTCCTGTCGCGGGCACTAAGCCTAACCCCACATGTGAGGTAGCATTTTTATCGGGAGTCTTAGGTGAACACAGATTAGTAGAACAAGTGATATTACCAATAGGCTTTCTTTGCATTCTGCCTTCCAAATGTAAGATCATTTGTAAAAAAATAAGTCATTTTGAAAAAATACCTCCAATTCACATGCGTGAATGGGTACCCACAATTTCGGAGATATGCAAATAACCACTGCTTCTAAACTCTATATTTTGTTACCTTTTCAGAAATATATAGGTTTCCTTGGTACCTATTTTTCACTCTTTGTATTTTACCAAATGAATTGCTGTATACCCGGTACACAATGAAAACCACTGCAAGAAACAGCTCAGTTATTGACTCTGGGTTCCGTGGGTTCTTGGTGAACCTACAAGTCCTATATAGCCACACAACCAGAAGGGTCCAGCAGATGTAACAGTATATTGTTTTCAAAACTCTGTCATACTTAGAAGAAGTTACAGGTGAAAACGTTGGCACAAATGGCTGGTTTTTTTAACTCAATTTCAATATTTTTTATTTTCAACTGTTAGTTTCTATAAAAATAAAACTTGAAGGATCTACACAAATGACACCTTGCTGAATTCAGAATTTTGCCTACTTTTCAGAAATGTATAGCTTTCCGGGATCCAATATAGCTTACACACAATCATTTCTACCACTAATTGGAAGGAGATTGAAAGCACACATAAAAGCAAAGATAGGCTATGTCCCAGTAGAATGCCAAAACTGTGTAGAAAATGTTGTTTTTTGTGACAAAAGTCTGCCTGTCCCTGAAAGCTGCTGAGAAGATAGTGATTTCAGCACCACAACCCTTGGTTGATGCCATTTGCAGGGAAAAAACTGATGCTTACTTCTGCAGCACTTTTTTCCCAATTAAAAAAGAAATAACTTTAGAAAAATAACTTTAGCTGTCTTTTGGCTAATTTCTGGGTTTCCTTCAGGGGAATCCACAAACCCTGGGGACCTTGTAAATTCTAAGGGTGTTGGGGAAAAAAGGACGCAAATTTGACGTGGATACCTTATGTGGACAAAAGGTTACAGGGCCCTAAGCGCGAATTACCCCAAATAGCCAAAAAAAGGCTTAGCATGGGAGGGAAAGGCCTAGCAGCAAAAGAGTTAATGATTTAACTATAACTTGCACTTGATGATGCTGCATGTATTACATTAATCATGACATGTTAAATGACATCATTTATGACTTAGCAAACACAAGGAGATGATGGACGGAATGATGAAACTTTTCAACACTCACCCCCAGTCACAGATCTGGGTTGAATCCATCATCGTTCTTTAGCTGACTTCGCCACCTCAGTTCAGACCCAGCCATATGCAAATCAGTCTTGACCCTGTTCCTCATGGGAACAGTCCAGCCTGAACTGCCATGCCAGGTCTTCCCTGGACCAGAAACAAGCATCCTGGAACCTGTTTTCAGGGTAACACCCCTCATCAGCCAGGCTTGCTTGAATCCAGTGGCAAAGTGAGCAAAGAACCCTGCCAACTTAGGGTGAACAAAGCAAATACAAGGGGATCATGGACAGATCTGGGTTGAATCCCTCATTGAAGCGGGTCCTAAGATGCTTGTTTCCGGCCAGGGAGGACCATATCTGTGACTTGGGGTGAGTGTCTGAAAAATTTCAGCACTCCGTCCATCATCTTATTGTGTTTGCTGGGATCATTTATGACATCACTGATTAAATCACCGATGATGCTGCTATTCACATTAACCCATAAACCCTTACATTATTTGAAAAAAGAATGTTTTTAGTAAAGGGACTGTAATATCGAATTCATGTGTGTAGACCTATAGGTACATAGAATGGAAATAGAGTAAGCCCTGGAAGAAAGTGGGGCTGTGCATTGTGAAAGTTATAAGGTGCAGAGTTTACTAACCAGTTAAGACGTTTGAGTTGTACATAGTAGTCCGTACTGAATAAAGTAAAAACTGAGCACCCCTGATGAGATTTGCAGAGGCATGATTCAAAGTAGCTTGTGGCCTAAAGCCAAAGCCTGTTTCAAACAATCTGTAAGAAAAACCAAAGCTTCTCTTCAAAATAGATTATTCACAATTAGATGTCTGGGTGTGTGACCATGTTAAATATTTGTTATTCAGTACTGTAGTCAAATTGTATGAAAAGATGAAATTTATAAGGTGTGTTTGTTTATTTGCAGAACTTTGTTGAAGATTTTGAAATACTGAGGATTGATGAATAAAGAAGACTGTGGGGGTGAGCCACTTTGGGATGGTTTAACTTACAGTGTTGCTCTAAGCATGGCTCCTAGGTTGTATGCCATTGTGCTCATCTCAGGAATGTGTGTAGTGTATTTTACTAAACTACTAGGGCCTAACTGAAGGTGTTGTATCAGTGGCAAATGCATACCTGTCAACCTCTTGACTTAAAACTGGGGATCATGTGAAGCCTTTAAGAGGGTGATTCAATTAAAGTAAATAGAGAACAAACTCTTTTTGGAGGATGTTCAAGGTTTAAAGAGTAGGTGGCCCTATTAAAGTCTGTGGGGGCATTTTGTTTGTTAGGTGGGTGAATACCAGTAAAAACAGGATAACCTCCACCAAATGTGGGTTAGGTGCATTGAAAGAAATACTGTGGGTCCAGCATGTGGCCAAAGATTTTTTAAACAATTTTATTGCAAATTATTTCTCTAATAAACACGAAACGTAGATATTAGTATCATCATAAGCCACAGTCATAATTACAATGTGTAGACATTTATCAGCATCATTTCAAAGGTGTCATGATTAATGTTTTAGCGATTATAGAGATGTGGTATTGCGTAAAACAGGCATCTCTGTAATAGCGTATCATACTATATAATACTCTACAAAGTAAACAAATAATTCTAACAAAGGTTAAAACGCAACAGCATCATG
The DNA here is from genome assembly GCF_964204655.1 of Triturus cristatus. NCBI lineage: Eukaryota > Metazoa > Chordata > Amphibia > Caudata > Salamandridae > Triturus > Triturus cristatus. Next base: position 866,490,590 of record NC_140584.1, on the reverse strand, counting down.
CCTAGTAAACATACTTAGATGGGAGGTAGCAGAGGGGGGGGGGGAGGAGGGAGGGGTCAATGAGAAAGTCAGTCAATGTTTTGTGACCTTATCCCCCCATTGCCTCTCTGTAGCAATCAACGAGAGCATGTCTTGGTGTGCATAAAGTGATTTTAATGTACAGAAAAGGCCCACTTTTTTGCTGAATTGCTGTTGTACTTTGACTGAGTGTGCTCTGGGCTCCCGCTAATCAAGTACCCAGGGCCAATGTTATTTCCCTAAAACTGCATTGAAGCCTAAACCCAATTGGCATCTCTGGCCACAGGTTAGCCCCTGGTAAATGGTACCACAGGTACCCAGGGCACTGTGACCAGAGATGGCCTCTAAGGGATGCAGCACTTATTGTGCCACCCTTAGAGGTCCTGTACCACTACACTCACACACTGCCTTGCAGTCTGCGTGTTTTGGTGCAGAACAAAGTGAAAAGTCGACATGGCACACATCTCAGGGTCCCATGCCTACAACCCACTGCCCTGGCATAGGTCAGTCACCCCTCAAGCTGGGTGCACTACACCAGTGTTGAGGGTACAGGTGCATGAGCCCTGTACCCCTACAGTGTCTAAGTCCATTCTTAGACATTGTAAGTGCAGTGCTGCCATTAAGAGTATATGGTGCTGGGAGTTTGTCATTACAAACTCCACAGCACCATAATGGCTATCCTAAAAACTGAGAAGTTTGCTATCAGACCTCTCAGCACATTAAACCCACACTTATTCCAGTGTGTGATTTAATGAGAAATGCACACAGAGGGCATCTTAGAGATGCACCCTGAAAACTAACCTACCACTAGTGTCCATGCTGAGTGGCTGCTTACAGCTGCCACCACCAGACATATTTCTGGACCCCTGGGTCGAAAGCCTGCTGCTCTCTGGGGCCTGAAACAATGTACATCCTGGGACAAGGTGCCAAGCCTCTTCCCTCAGGATGGGCAGGGTTCATGAAGGGGAAGCTTCAAAGGCTTATCGCCTTTGTGAGCTTCCCCACGCCACTTGCTGCTCTCAACAATTGGTCCCCATTGATTCTAACCCCCACTTTGGGTGAGAAAAACAAGTGAGGAAGAGAGGTGTGCCCACCTCTGCCAACTCCACCTCTCATCTTGAAGATGGGGACTCAGCCAACCAGGGACAGGCTCATGCCCCCCTCCCACTGGAGGGTGGCATAAGGGGGGATGTACCCACCCCAGGGCAGGGACCCATTGGTCCCTGCCTTTTATCGACCTGTAACGCCCCTAAATCTAGAATTTAGGGGCACCCCTGAACCTTGCTTTCTCAGACAAGAAGAAACTACAAGAAGAAGAAGAAGAAGGACCAAACAGCTGTGCAGCAACTAACAAGAGGAAGACGCCCACTGACTTGGCCCCAGCCCTACTGGCCTGTCTCCCCCTCGAGCCTGCTCCTGGGAAATCCCGGTGTGTCCTGCAGCCAGCAACCTGGAAAACCCCGGAGTACCTGCCTGCCTTCAACCTCAAAGACTTTGTCTCCCGTGAACACCGGATTTGTTCATCTGAAACCTCTGGCCTTGGCCGGAAACCTCAAATCCGCACCACTCTGCTCCGCCGTCCACGGCCTGAGTTCGAGTGGGCAAACACCACGAGCAGGTTACCCCGGTGATCCTGACCCAAGATCCGGTGACCCCCTGACCTGCCTCAAGCCTCCAACCGACTCCTGCAGTCTAAAACCAGAAGGCTCCCCTAACCGTGACCAGGAGCTGGTAGGAAGATCCGACCCCAAAAGGCACCCCTGCACCCGACGCCCCACGGTCTTGTGTGCCCTAACCGATGGTGCCTAACCAACCCCTAACTTCCCAACTTACCTCTCGAAGTAGTGGTCGCACCCAGAAGACCTTCGTCTCCAAGCCTGAAGTGTCTTTGCAAACCGGAAGATCTCCATTGAAACCAACGGGGTGCCCGATGTCGAGACGGCACCCTGCACCCGGCCGCCCGAGTGCCGCTGAGGGTGCACCTTTGGTGCTAATTTGTTTCCCCATTTGTCCTGAGCTAAAGTCCAGGAGCTTTGCTTCCACAACCAAGTGGCCTGCTTGCCAGCAGCCACCAACCGGAGGCTCCCTATGCCCCATTGGATAACATTGGGCCGCAGCACTCTGCACCCGGCCACCCTAGTGCCGCTGAGGGTGTAACTAGAGTGCATCCTTGACCCTGGGGGACCCCTGAGTCTACCCTCAGAGCCTTAACTCCCACTACCAAATACTTACCTCAAAACCGATAACACTATTTTCCTCCATAGGATAACATTGACTGTTTCTCTGTGAAAAGTTTCTAAGTGTGAAGTTTGAGAAACTAAAAACATTCTTTCAAATTGCATAATGTAACAAAAACGATTTTACTTACCTGTTTTCAGGAAATGTCCCAGAGTAGTATCTAGGTATACTACTCTGTGTAATCCTAGTAATCTCAAGAGTTACTTACCTGCTATTTTACTAAAAAGCCTATTCAAGTCTATGTACTGCATTTACTAAGTATTGCATTTTCTCTACATCCATACTGTAAATCAAACCAAAGTGCATATACAATTATCATTCAAACTGTATTTCAATTGCATTACTACTGTAAAGTACTTATTGCTTACCTGTGCCAGGCTTGCTTGGTTCTAAAAAATAAAATAACTAAAAGAATATTTTTATACAAAAACAATTGTTCTGAAGTTCAGTCTTTGAATGTGTGAATTCGTTTGCTGACTGAGTGTGTACAACAAGTGCTTAACACTGTCCTCTGATACTGCCTTACTGCTCGACCACACTACCACAAATAGAGAGTAAGGTTCTATCTAACTTTCCCTCTGCCTACCTTTGGGGTTCCACTGGACTCTGTGCACACTATACCTCACTTTGGTATAATATATACAGAGCCAGCTTCCTACATTGCATGGTCAAGGCGAATTATATACTAATATGTCCCCAAAGTTTATGTCCATTTTTATTTGATTGGTGATGGACAATTGGGTGCAGGTGTAGCTTTTTGAAGTCCACAAAGCCCATAGGACACTGTCACAATCGTTGGATGATATCATCAATGATACCATCAATGATGTAATTCAATATAACATGAGTGTTTAATATTTGAGGTCCTAAGCAGTGCATAGCGGGGGAACAAGTTAATAAGTCCACTAAATTGTAAATGGCGAATTTCAGTGTTTTTTCAGCTGAAGGCATACTGTCAACTGAGAAAGCATCCAAGCCACACAGTTTGCTGTTGTGCCCTTATCGTTATTGGCACATTGGTTATAGCCCACGAAAAATAATCACAGACCTTGAGCAGGAAATTATTTCAACCTACATAAAATCTGCAATTCACAATTGCTGCTACCACTTTAACCAGAGCATATGGAGGCCCCTACAAAAATCCACCCTGATTATATAATATGCAACTATCCTAAGATTTGCACATAATATTTTTAAAAAAACTAAAAGCTTTAGCATACCTCCCTGCAACAGGAGTAATTAAACACTGTGCTATGCTGATTGCATAACTCAATTACGAACGAGTATTGAACGAGTACCCTTTCCCCCACATTAGCCGATAAGGATCATGACACTCACATAACACTCACATAACACATTTTCACAAACTCAAAACATTGGAACACGTAAGAAATCAACAACAAAAACGAGAGGCATAGACATATCTAGCATCAGGATAAGTCATTAAACATCACATGCACTTTACATATTATTTAGACAAGGAGAAAGCGTATATAGATTGTTAATTTAGTTTACTATCTTTTTTAGATCAATAGTACATATCGCACCAGGAACACATTTTGTTTATTCTTTTCTAGATAACCCCCTGACGAAGGCTGTATTTGAAGCCGAAATGCATTGGGATATGTGAGACACGTAGAACTTGTTAATCACCGCATCTTCGCTTTAAAAGATGAACTTTAAAACGTCGTGATGAAATAAACGAACGTTCAACTTCATTGAAAACAGTGTAACTTTATTGAAAATCACAGAAAATCATTGCTATTTGATTTAACAGTGGGAAGTTTCACCCATTCAACCAGTGCCCAGGGGACACACCCTTCGTTTAGGGTTTGCTATATCAGGATTCAATTTGATGCACTCACATCAGAGGAGTGACGCCCTAGGAGCACGGAAAAAAACGCTCAAAAATAACATCCACCCCTTAAACCTTTTCAGAAGAAGCAGTGCACGCGTCAAATAACCTTGTGATATATCCTATTACTCTGAACTCAGACACGGAGCACGCCAAACAATAAACATGGCCTATGAACAAATCACCAATTTAACAGATATAAGAGCAGACACGTTTGCCTACCCAGAAGATGCAGCGAACAAGATCTACGCTCTTATACAGGAAGACACCACAGAATCTTCATCCACCAGAACAAATGAACAAAATGTGCGTCAACTACTTTATCTTTCAAGAAAGGCAATCAATCAGAAATTACATGCCAGCACCATGATAAAATATCATAAAGCCCAAAGGATCCCAAGAGGACTCAGAATTCCACTAAAACCATCCTTATGCAAAAATAATCAACCATTCAAGGACCGCTGGTTCGCAATACTGAACAAATGTTCATTGGATCTAATCCTATTAATTATAGAAGAGTTATCCAATATATTGGAAGAACTGACCAAAGAAATTGAGATGGTAAAGACTGAACTACAAACAAACTCTTCCCTAGAGGATTGGAACAAGATACTAGAAGACATCAATGAGCAATTATCAAAACATACACAAGAAATTAACGAAAGAAAAATTCGTAAATATAGAAGAGACACTGTCGACTATAAACTGGGAGAGGTTTACACCTGGGCGGATATATACGCCAAAAGAAGACAGAACAAACCATACAATACTAACACAGATACATCTTCATCAGAAGGGGAACCCTCAAACACCACCAGAAGACCTACAGAGTCTAACATCCCTACAACGTCGCACCCAGAAACATCCTCATCGGTCCCTTTTTTAGGGGTAGGCACCAACGGCGAGGGAGACCCAGGAGGAGCCAAAGAAAAAACAAACGGACCACCTCAAACACGCATGGCAACTTCCAAATTCAACAAACAGAAGAAAGGGGGCCCGAAAACGACCTAATCAATAATATTTCAGACCACCAACTCACTGAAATTGAATCTAAAGTATTACAAAAAGGAACTTCGTTCGTCCCTACAACACATACTAACCAACTGGAGATAGAGATAAGCTTTTTTAAGCTAATGAGAAAACTTCGATTGAGACATTACTTTTCCAACATAGTAGAACTCAGAGAACACACCAATGAAGATCCCCTGAAAGGTCTGAAATCCAAAAGTACTTACATGGCCCCCATCAGCCACAAAACCCTTGACACATTCGAAGCCCTGGTCAAGCAAGACCTTCAGAAATTCAACTTCCAGATACAACAAAGACACAGAAATCTTACTCAGAAAGAATGGGGAGCTTTAAAATCACTGGCTAACAGAACCAACATCATCTGCCAGAAAGCAGACAAAGGCGGCGCTTTGGTAATACTCAATACTAATTTCTATGAAGAACAAGTGGAACTACACCTACCAGATGTTGAAACATACATGAAATTAGATACCAATCCCACTGAGCAAATCAAAGGAGTACTCATTCAAATAGTGGATAAAGCAATCCATAGAGGCACCATCAATGAAAAAGTCAAAAAATATTTGATTCAAACGCATCCCAAAAGCCCCACCATCTACATGGTGCCTAAAATACATAAACACCCGACTCATCCACCTTTTCGACCTATCGTATCTACAAAAAACAGTATCCACGAACCAGTGGGGAAATACCTTGACAGACACCTACAAGATAGCGTTATCAAACTATCAACGTACATCAAAGATACCACAGATTTTTTGATCAAATTTCATCAAATCACCAAAGACACAAAATCACCAGTGACCATGTGTACAGTAGACGTAAAATCACTTTACACCTCCATACCCCACCAACTCGGTATAGAAGCTACAGAACAAGCACTGTTACAAAGTGATTATGACCAGGATTTACAAATCTTTCTCATGGAACTATTAATGTTTACACTACAGCACAGCTATTTCAAATGGAAAACCAACTGGTACCTACAAAAGACGGACACATCTATGGGCAATTGTACCGCCCCAACATATGCCAATATCTTTATGGGCAATTTTGAACAGACATACATCTTAACCAATCCAGAATGGCATAATCATCTGAAAATGTTTGTATGTTTCATAGACGACATCTTCATATTGTGGCAGGGAACAACAACAAATCTCATCAAACTATTGGAAGAACTCAATACCATCGACCAAAGACTACAGTTTACCTTCGAGATTCAACATCATAAAATACATTTTTTGGATGTCACCATTATACAAACAGATAAAGGTTTCCAAACAGACCTTCACAGAAAAAACACGGACAAAAACAATACTTTGGCATACAACAGCTTCCATCTCAATGCTCTAAAAAACCATTTACCATTCACACAAATCTTAAGAGTTAAACGTATTGTATCTGAACCTGACAATATGACAACTCGCACTAAAGAAATGCTACACCGATTCAAAACTAGAGGATATCCAGAAAATATCCTTCACCAAGCAGTGGAGAGAAACAATAAAATCAGTAGAATGATGGCATTATCACTAAGGACTAAGACTCAACAAGACCGCATGACTTTGGTATCCAAATACGCAACAATGAGCAAAAGATTCAAGGACACAATCAAAAAACATTGGCCGATACTACGCCTAGAACCAGATTTTCACCAAATTTTTGAAAATGAACCAATATTTGCATACACCAGAGCAAAGAATCTAGGAGAAATAATAAAGAACCCAACTCAACAAAATCAAGACGTTCAACATAAAGGTACCATCGCGTGTAGAAATTGCAACAATTGCAACAACATTATACCAGGACCACAAATAACACACCCCATGAGAGGCCACACCATCAAACTGAAAGTAACAGCCACATGTGATACGACCAACACTATATATGCCTTGAAATGCCCATGCGGGAAGATGTATGTAGGACAAACAGAAAGAAAAATAAAAATACGCATAAACGAACATAAAAGCAATATCAGAACAAACAATGCGAAATCCACCGTAGCTAACCACTTCCAGGAAAGTGGCCACAACATAAGCCAACTCAAATTCATTGTTTTAGAAATGGTTGTCAAATCTGAAGGTAAAGACAATCATAAAACATTATTACAACGAGAAAACTACTGGATTCGTCTACTAAATTCCATGAAGCCTCATGGTATGAATGATCGCATGGAATTTACGTGTTATCTCTGACTCAGATTGCCTACTTGATATTATTCTTGATCACATTGCTTCTCCTACAATTTATTCAATGTAATTCTATAAATGTAAATTGTTTTATTTAACGCTATGAGTTTATCTCAAATAACAATTAGCTTCTTTTTTCATTTACGTACTGCTTGTGCACACAGTTTCTTGTAATTCACTCATTGTCTAGCTCCATAAACCACCAACTAGTCAATTCACACAGTCCGTCGTCACCCTCCCTTACACACAGAATTTTAGTCCCATTTCGACCTTCACACATATGCACACTTAACCACACGCCCACAGACGTGCTGACATCATCCATACGGAAAATCCAATTAGCCACGAACATCGAAGGGAAGCTTGGAGATTACTCAGCTGTCGATATGCGGACATCGTTCACGAAGCCCTTTTGAACCCATGAACCTCATTACGTTGACTCACTAGTAAGTACCTATTATAAAAACCCAGTGAACCCGGAGTTAATATTCATTATCTGGCACACACATAATTGCATTTTGAACGAGTACCCTTTCCCCCACATTAGCCGATAAGGATCATGACACTCACATAACACATTTTCACAAACTCAAAACATTGGAACACGTAAGAAATCAACAACAAAAACGAGGAGGCATAGACATATCTAGCATCAGGATAAGTCATTAAACATCACATGCACTTTACATATTATTTAGACAAGGAGAAAGCGTATATAGATTGTTAATTTAGTTTACTATGTTTTTTAGATCAATAGTACATATCGCACCAGGAACACATTTTGTTTATTCTTTTCTAGATAACCCCCTGACGAAGGCTGTATTTGAAGCCGAAATGCATTTGGGATATGTGAGACACGTAGAACTTGTTAATCACCGCATCTTCGCTTTAAAAGATTAACTTTAAAACGTCGTGATGAAATAAACGAACGTTCAACTTCATTGAAAACAGTGTAACTTTATTGAAAATCACAGAAAATCATTGCTATTTGATTTAACAGTGGGAAGTTTCACCCATTCAACCAGTGCCCAGGGGACACACCCTTCGTTTAGGGTTTTCTATATCAGGATTCAATTCGATGCACTCACATCAGAGGAGTGACGCCCTAGGAGCACAGAAAAAAACGCTCAAAAATAACATCCACCCCTTAAACCTTTTCAGAAGAAGCAGTGCACGCGTCAAATAACCTTGTGATAACTCAATTACCAACACGATGAAACAAAACTAGCAATTAATGGATTATTTTGAGGGTACTTGGGTATGCAGCCTGTACCAATCGGGCCATAGACGCCAACCTAAATATCACATTTTATGGTGGAATGTCAATGCCAGAGCATGTTTCAAGAATCAAAAAGAAATTTTGCAGTGGGAGGTTGGCACAATTCCTTCCAAGGAACACTTGGAAGTAGCCATCTTACACTCAGCAAATTCTTTAAAAAACTTTAGAAAGAACAAAACTGCCAGGAGCTAAATAGAGAACAATCCCTAACCCAACTCAAACCAAAAATCTCCAAACAAACTAAACAAATACATAAACTGTTAGCATACACAGTAAGACTATTTGATAACAAACCAGGCCTACCATATCTAGGGTCAATAGCAAGAATCATACTTAAAAAAACACAGAAAACAAAAACACTATTTAAACTTCCTAAAACACAAGCACTAAAAGTTTATTAATATTTCTTTCCAAATATTATTAAATCAAATGTAAAGTACTGATCTCAATAAAAAATAATTCAAATCGCAAAAATGCTGATTGATATTTGAATTGTACTTTAATAAACATTTAAAAATAAATAAATGCACTTTGAGATCCCAGCTTTGCATGCTCACTGTGGAGATGGGTCCTGCTTGTGGGCTTGCCGACTGTCCGCAAATCTTTTGTGAAGAAACATCTCCAATTTCAGTAAAGAAACACCAAAAAGCCACTTTATTGTTGCTGTATTTGCTTCTCTATATGCCCACATGACTGGTTTCGACCTAGAAAGGTCTTGATCAAATGATACCTCTCCTACCAATGAGTGTATTCATACGAAAGTGAAAACCAGTGGCGAAACAAGTGGGGTGGGGTGGGGTGGCGGCCTCCCCTGTCCGCTCTTACCTGGGGCTATCGCGGATGGCAAAGGCAGGAATTTCCAGCTCGCCTCCCCCACTATTAAATACACGGCAAAAGGTTTAGCTACGCCACTGGTAAAAACAGACTATGAAACACATCCAGCACTGAAAGTTTCCTGAGAAATACACAATGACATAAAACACTCAAAAAATAATTCACTCCATCCAACCTCAATCTGCTTAAGAAAGAGTATGCAACAATCAACTGAACTGCAAATACTCTTGCACATGAATCTGAATTTTGAAATACTGACTTTGAATTTGTGGAATACATCAATTGAATCACACAGTAAGCTAGACATCGTTCGTAATTTCAAGGAGGTTTGGGGGGCAGCTGACCAGCGGGAAGTCTGCCCCCCAGGTAGACTAGGAGGATGGCGCAGCCAGCAACTGCCATTTTGTGTTGGCCTACATATGTAGCCCAATTACAGCCCAAGCTATATTTAAGGGGTTAAATTGGGCTCCCTGCTACCATTTTAGGTACAGGTGACCTGATGGCTAGTGGCAGGGAGCACTGCTGTGACTCTTTTCAGCGTATCTGCAACTTTTTTGTCAGGCAGTTAGATTAGTGCTAGTGTTTTCAGTACATCGCACTTACTGCGTTTATGATGTCAAGTGACGGTCATGTCTTGAAAGCGATGCGGTTTTTTCAGGAGGCCGGGAGGATGGACCTCGTGGTAGGCTGTGAGGCGCCGGTTGCTGTGACCCACCCTTCTAGGCGGGCGTCGGTAGGCATTGCTGCCACAGTCCTGGCATGTTTTCCACTGCGGAAGTGGCAGGTGGCAGGGGCAAGCGCAGACGGCGTAAGTGAAGGAGGCGCGCTGTTAATGAAAGTGCACCACATTGAGTAGTGGAGAGGAGTGGGGCAGGTGTAATGAATGTGATTTTCACTAGTAGGACACACCCAAACCCTGCACTCCCACTTTGGAGGCAAATATACCACCGTACCTTTAAATGATACACTTTGAACAGTAACCTCTAAAGATGAGGAAAAGGATGCAGCACTCCCTTTAGGCGAGGCAATAAAACATATTCAGGCGCATTTAAAATACCACTGCACCATTAAATAATATAAACTTTGAGCAGCACCCCCTAAAGATGAGGAAAAGGACGCAGCATTCCGTTTAGGCGAGGCAAGAAAACAAATTCCGGTGCATTTAAAATAACACACACAAGTTTATTAATGCAATGTTTAAAACAGTAGGCCAAATATATCAGTAAATGCGGATTCCCACATGCCAATTAACTACAATAAACAATTAGAATAAAATGCAGTATATATATAAACAGCAATGAGTAGAAAATATATACAAAATGGTTAGGAACACCTCACCGATTGAATTTGCATCATCCTTGCCAACTCAAGCTAGGGAAGCACTTCAACAGCCCAGGAAGGAGTTCAATCAGGACTCAAGTTCCGTCACCTCCACAGCAATACATCTATTCTGTGGTGAACTTCCACCTGGCCCCCAAAGGTCCCCAGCTTAAGTATCATTACTCACGGTGAGGTGAAGCTTCTAGAAAACCTCGCCCTCTTCTCATTAGAAAGAACCGAGCTGGCTGTACCAGTCTGCGTGAAGGCCAAGACGGAGGCTGGCCAAGCTCCCGTATTTTGACTTCGAGGCAGAGTTGCACATTCCACAGATAATATCCAGTTCACTCTGGTCAGTGAGGAGCGAATAACAAGTGAAGAGCAGAAACCTGCCCTCCCCACTTTGCAGCTATGTGCGAGCAGCAAGGCAAAGCCAGAAAACAAGATGACATGAGGCAATGTCAAAGCCAATAGTAAGAATTCATAATTCAAGCACTGCTGTGCACGCAGAATCAAGGCAAAGTCAGAAAATAAGATGACATGAGGCCATGTCAAAGCCAATAGTAAGAACTCATAATTCAAGCATTGCTGTGCATGCAGAAGCAAGGCAAAGTCAGAAAACAAGATGACATGAGGCCATGTCAAAGCCAATAGTACTGTTCTACTCCGTGACAGCTCCCACTAAAAGACAGCAAGATTACAAGACAGAAGAGAAGCAGGCATATGCAAGACCGTCTCATATATCCAGGCTAGGGTAAAATAACACACTAAGTCTGTTAAAATGATGGTAATCGAAGGTCATCATAGGGTGCCAAATCACAAGAGTGGCTCTTTCACTACAGCGGGGACTTCCGTCGTAGGCTGGGCTGCGGCTCTAGTGAAGTTCGTTGCTGCGGGTGGGAGGGTTAGAGGGGTCATGAGGGGAAGGGAGGAGATTTCTGTTGTTGGTGCGGCTAAGGCCACAGGGACCGCTAATACAAGAGGAAGGGACCGAGCGGCCACAGCTTGGTAGAAGCGCAACTACGGTCGCTATAAAAAAGCAGGGGAAACAGGCAGGAGATTCTGGCACTGTCTGCAGTGCCACCTGACAGTTCGTTGGTGAGAAGGGCCTAAAAAACGGGTAGCACCAGAGGAGCTGCTTGAGGGACAGGAGGCCAGGGAGGTGTTAATACGAAGGGAGGCAGGGTGGGGGGAGGGCCAGGGGCACAGCCCAGTGGTAGAAAGGAGGGAGCATAGAGGACAGCCAGCAGGCTGGCAGAAACTGGCAGACTGACTTGAGGAAGGCGATGGAGGGCAGCAGGGTAAGGGGGAAAAGAAAGGCAGGAGGTCCATCAGCCTGCAAGAGGCTGTGAGGGGCAGGTTGGACAGGATGGCGCAGGTAGATGCATACATGAGGAGGGGTAGGTCTCTCCAATGGGGTGCAGGGGGGCCACAGTAAAATGGACCAGCAGAGGGACAGGGTGTGGAGGGGGAGCTTTGCCACAGGGATGAAAGTGAGGAGGCAGTAGGAACCAGGCGGGGTCCGCGTCTACGTTAGTGGTGGCCATATTATAATGAAGCAAGGAAGAAAATGCCATTGAAGATAATTTTATGGAGGATGAGGATTTTGTGGTCATGGTTAGGTAGCAGTCCCGGGGGGTGGGGACGGAAGGGGGTAATGCCCAGGTCCTGGGTAAGGAGTGAGGACGCCAGTCGTGGTTAGAGCTTTATTTGGGTGCAAGGAACTCTTCAGGCCAAGCGCAGGGCATTAGCACACCAGACCTGTCATCTTTTATGCAGGTTCAGGAGCAGCGTGAGTTGGTAGAGCTGGGGGCGGATCGTCAACACCGAGGAGAAGAGAGGGCTGGGCCCAGTGCGGTTAGCCTGATGTCGGCGGGACATTCCTTTGCTGCCAACATACGAAGGTCCAGGACGACCTCGTTGGCCCCAACAGCTGGTAGGTCTAGGGCCGCCTCTGGTGCATGTAAGATGGCAGAAAAGTGAGTAGTCTCAGCAGAGCGCCAGGGACAGGCTAATTCAGCCCCCATGGGTACGGCACGCTGCACTATAGCTGAAAATATTTGATCGGCTCCTAAGCGGGATGCAAGGGCAGGCTTCAGATGGGGCGATGTGGAACCCGCTAGGCATCACAGTATTGGACAATGAGGAGGATAGCCTGGAGAAGGGGGTGGTGCAGGACAAGGAGCTGGATGGTGGTAGTGAGGAGGGGTCCACTAATCTAGTATCCAGTGTGTTGCAGGTGCACAAAGAACAGCAACATAGGAGGCGGACTGCAGCAGCACGGGCACTGACCTTGGCACCAGGTAAGAGCAAGGACACAGTAGGGACACCAAAGATGGTATCCACAGGTGTGGACGCGAGTGGCTTGCCGATAGAGGAGGGACAAAGGTTACGTAAGGGGAGGTATGTGACGGATGTGGGAGTTGGCACCGAGGAGCCAGACAGGGCCCAGGGTCAGTGCAGCGGAGTAAACAATAAAGAGGTGAGTGCGGGTACAGGGGCTGGTAGTGGTGGCAGGGAGGCAGGTAATAAGAAGGTGGGGCTTGAGAGCAGGTGACTTAAGATAAAAAAAGTTACCCTATATGGGCGTGACTATGTCACTGGGAGCTTCTCATGTAAGCGACGAAAATGAACATTTGGAAGGGGCAGTACGTGAAGATGCTTAAACTCCTCCACAGAGAGATATGCTTGAAAGAGGGTTCTAAAGAAGAAGAATACAAGTCAGTAAGGTGGCAGAAAGTAGCCCTTACAATAGAGAATTGGACTGCGGCATTTGTTTCATTGTTGTCCCAGAGAAGTGTGGTACTCAGTGTGATTCACTTCCATGCTTATCAGTTGTTGTGAGCACTACAAGTGCAATTACAAAAAAAAATAGGGTCCCCCGTCTCTCTCTCTCTCTATATATATATATATATATATACACACACATATATATATATATATATATGTATATATGTATTTATTTATTTATATATCCAATGCTTTTTGTGCATGGCATTGCATTTAACAGTTTGCAGCCTGTTATCTTTTGCAGAGATGCTAAATAAAGTTGTGCTTTTTGGTACGAAAAATCCCTTGTTCCTACAATAAGTGGAAGCGTATATTGCTGTAAGAGAAGAATATCAAAATATGTTGAATCAAAAGAAGAAACTGGAAATATGCCAGGTCACTTTAGAAATCTGACAAACTCAGATCTAGGAGTGCTAAACAGCACCAACATAAAGTAGAAAGAGTCAAAATCAAGAACGGAATATAAAATGTCACAGAGGTATTATGAAAGTGCTAGTGAGAATGACGTAAATGTGGAATAATCAGGGGTGTAGCTTCATGGGGGGTGTTACATCTCCCCTAATAAATGTATTTTCTGATGAATAGTTGGGGACAGCTGCTTTCAGTTGGGTATGGTGACATGTCTGCAGAGACGTTTTAAGGTATGGGCAAAGTGGGCAATTGCCCAGGGAACCATCTTCTAAGAAGCCCCCTTGGAAAGTGAACCTTCTTTCTATTAGACAGCTGTCTAGTCTACTTCTCTATCTAAACCTCTCTCCCTCTCTGTCTACATTTGTCTCTGACTGTCTCTCTACCCAGTGTCATCTTAAGGATTTTTGAGGTCCTGGGAATTCATATTTAAACTGTTTTATTGTGACTCTGTTAAAGTTTAATAAATAATTATGTATTTTTTGACATCGTACAGGTGTAAATTACCAGTAAACGAATAATACATTTACATTTGTTCCCCTTACAAAGGCCCAAAAGATGTCTTGCCCAGGGCCCCCAAAATCCTTAAGGTGACACTGCATATCTGTTGGATTTCACCTGCGATTTTTGCATGCACAAACTGACAAAAACACACACACTCTCATCTCTGTTTTGAAAGCCCTAACAAAAACCTTTTACAAAATAAATTGTGTTTCTATCATTTAGTACTCCCATTTATCCGTATTCCCTTCCCTTTCCACTGCCTCATAAGCTCCTCTCATGCACCCTGCTTGTCATATCATATATTTTAACATTATATGCCAGGGCGATTGTCGGGAATTCTGATGCGTACTCTCACCCCTACCCCAATCTTCTTACTTACCAAGCTACGCCCCTGGGGATAATAAGAATGCAAATAGACAGGGAGGATCTGATTCAAAATTAGGATAAACATTTGACCTGCCAAGCATGAAGATCACACGAAGGAAATACAGAAGTCGAATGCAGCAAAGGTGGGTCAGCGTGAAGTGATCACTGCTGCTGGTTTTGAACACGTTAAGCCCGTGCACAAAGCTCCTGTGACAGCAATAACCCAGACAAAGGTCACAGGTTTGTGAAGATTAAAAAAGAGGAGCTGATGTTACGGGCAAGTCTTGGGTTCTGCATTGAGATAAAATACTTTTCTCAGCTCAGTGAAACAGGACAACACCCTGGGAAGGTACACTCAACGGAAAACGAAAGTGGACTATACACAGCAGTGGCAGGTCTAGGACAAAGATACTTAATGGAAAGGAAATAAGGGACTACACTGCAGAAATAGATTGAGATAGGCCATTTTCCTCCTGCTTGGAACACATGAGCCATGTAAACAAAGAAGGGACTCCCACGAACCTCCTCGTTGGCTGAGCTAATGAGGCAGCCATCTGGGAGCGGTTGGAGTCAGTCACCAGTCCTGGACTTCTCTTTCATTCTCACCAGCTGGCCTACCGCGGGTGGCCAAGAGTTCCTCCTTATCGGTCCTATTCTAATTGCCCCCCAACCGCCTGTGTCTCTGCTTAACCAGTAAGACCTCCCCACTGATTTTGCTACTACGGTGGCCATCTACCTGCCCGGAGAGCTGTCTTCGCCCGGAGTTTCGATCCAGGTCAGGATAAATGTCTCTACCTATCACTGTGATCCTCTAGGGGACTCCCATTTCCATGCTGATTTCCATACTTGGAGGTCCAAATCCCTGGTGGTAGGGTTTGCCCCGTTATGATCCCACACCCTCTCCGCCACTAGCCTTCTATTCCACCGGTTTGATGGTTTAGAGGGGAATGAGAGCAGAGTCCCAGGCCCTGCATTTCTAGTGCCTCCTGTCCACATTCTTATTGGATTATACTCACTCGACTTCCAGAATATGCGCCCTTCTCTTCTTATTATTCTACTTTGCACTTTCGTCCTCTCCCTATCATGGCTTATATTCGAATTAAGTCGGGAGTTAACTGCTTCAAAGTCATTTATCCTCCTAATCTGTCCAAAGCAGCAGCAAAATGGTTCAAGCACAACACCATTGAACAGTTCCCTGATTCCCTTTTTGTTGATCAATTCCATAATGGGTGCCTAGGGAAACTCAAAAATTACTTACTTTTTTTCACTCACGATATCCCTTCCTGGTCCACCAGCTTCTTGAATTCAACGTCTCCTCCTCCTCATCCATCCCGCATAGACAGCGGCAAAAATGTCCCCCTCCGCTAGCTTTACTGGCTCTCTCATCATTACACTTTACAATAATGGCACTGTCATGATACAAGCTACAGACTCCTGTCTCTCTCTCTTTGACCATCTCTTCCACTCCATTCGTCCAACCCATATAAATACGATCTTCCTAGATTCTCCTTTGAGCTTCTCTCCTTTCTCCCTTTCTCCCCCCTGACTCGCCGATACTCCATCAGGCCGCGTTCCCGGGAGTCACAGGCCTACCCTTTGTTCCTACAAAAGGGAGGAGGAACCAAGAGCTTTTGTCCTAGGTCCTGCACAATTCTCCACACATATAATCAAACCAAAGGTGTGCAGTTCCTCAGGGAAGGGGAAGGAAGGGAAAGGGGAGAGACAAGTCTCTTATAGAATGCTCTTACACACCTAGCAAGATGTCATGCTTCATCATAGGGCGTGCTCCTCGACGGGCCGGCGCTGCAATGACCGACGGGCTCCCGCGTAGTGGCTCTTTTTCGGAGATCTTTTAAGAGACAGCCGTATGGGTGCGTGGGGGTAAGTGCAACAAGTGTAGTGAGTAAAAGTGTGGTGAATTAAAATAGGTTTGGTATTACCAACAAGTAGCAATTTTATTCTGGTGGTATACCAGCCTAATTAAAATAAGTGGACCCTGTCAGGATAATAATGATCCACAGGGATGTATCAAAAGGTCGACATGTTTCTTGCCAAATGCCCATACGAGTCGGTGGCAATTCTTCAGGACCGTGGTGAGTAAGTGCTCAAAATAATCTCTACTACAGTGAAAGGTGAAAGTAACAATGGTACGTCACCAGAGGGGGTCCATGGGGTCACAAGGGACTGGTGGACCCACAGTTGCGAGACCTAAAAGAAGGGAGGCCCATTGTGTCAGGGATCGGCTCTGCCCTAGAACCTCTATCACGCTTCTGTGACCACTGGTACAAAAGACCCATACCTTTCTACTTGATACCAGGGATGTGCTTAACATCATCAAACAGTTCAATGAAACTGGATCCAGTTTGGATGCTCTGATCACCCTGGACGTAGAGGCCCTCTATACTAACATCCCTCAGAGGGCCACCCTGGAGGTCGTGGAAGAAGTCCTACGGGCACAAACATGGGACTCACCTACACCCATCTCATTTATTATGGAGTGTGCAGAGATTGCCCTGACTAAGAATTACTTCCAATTCGAAGATCATATCTACCATCAAGTTCAGGGTACTTCGATGGGGAATACCTTTGCTCCTAGCCTAGCATGCCTCTATATGGCCCATTTTGAAGCCAACCACATTTTGACCAGGACTAACATCTACAAAGATAATGTCACTTTATGCCGACGCTACATTGATGACATTCTCATATTTTGGAAGGGAGATCTGGCTTCCACACCCCTATTCGTGTCCTGGGTCAATAGTCTCAACCCCTACCTACGATTCACGGCCAATACCTCAGTCCATGAACTCCCCTTTTTGGATCTTCTCATCCCCAATGCTCCTACTGGTCTAAACACAAAAACTTACAAAAAACCGACTGATAGCCACAGCCCACTGCTTTTTAGTAGTTTCCATCCTAAAGCATTGCGCGATAATTTGCTATATGGACAATATCTAAGACTTAGACGCAATTGCAGCACGGTGGAGGGTTTCAAAACACAGGCACAGGAACTCACGAGCCACTTGATAAGGAGGGAATACCCCATGGTAGCCACAAAACCAGCCTGCAAAAAGGCCCGGAACACCAACAGGGAGGCTCTTCTCACATCTAAAGAGAAAACGAAAACCGACCAAATAACTTGCGTGACCACCTTCACGCCAGAGTCTAACTCTATTAAAAAAATCATAAAAAAACACTGGAACCTGCTGTCCGTAGGAGACTGTCAGATACCACACCCCAGATTTGCCTTTAAAAGGACCAATAACCTGAAAAACGTTTTAATCAGAACGAGACCGAGATATCAACCTCCTACCAATCAGCGTCATTGGGGCTTGCCGCCAGTCACAGGCCACTATCCATGTGGCCAATGCATCGTCTGTCCGCTTACAAAAGCAAGTAAAAACATCAAACTCTCAGAATTTTTAACTTGGGAACAAAAAACCCATACGAATTGCAACACACGTAATTGCATTTATCTAATTCTATGCCCATGCAACCTCATGTACGTCGGTATGACAATGCGTCCGGCCAAGATCAGAATCTCTGAACACCGCAGCAACATCAGGTGCAGAAAGGTGAATACAAAAATGTGCACGCATTTCCTTGATAAAAACCACACGGCCGACGATATGAGTTGGACAATACTGCAATCCTTTTCTATGATCAGCAAAGATGCCCTCTTCAGAAAAGAACAACAATGGATTTTCAAAATCTCAAGCCATATTAATGGCTTGAACGATGATATACCTTGGGCCACACTTAACAATACGTAATCCCTTTTTTTGGCTTTCACTCTGAACTCTTTTTGTGACAATGCTCGATACATTGGTGGTCTAAGTGCATTTGGCCTCACGCTGTTGGTCCCCCGTCCATCTCACACTATTAGATGGATTCTACTTTCTGAAATATGTTCTCTTACGGCAACGCTTTTAATTAATCCTCAACTCAGATGGCCTCACATAGTTGGTCCTCCAGCTCACATAATTACATGCATTCCGCATTCAGTAATATCTCCACTTAAGCCCAACCATTTAGATCTTATTTTAACAAAATGCCTTGGTTGGCCCATAAGTAATTGAGTGATTACTCCTGTCTAATTTAATCATCCCTAGTCACTTTTTGGAATTACAGCACTTTTACGCTCTCACAGCCACTGCGGGTTTATCGTTTGTTCCACTCCGTGTTGACCTCAATAAAGTTGTATTCTAGGTCTCGACCTCAGGGGGATAGTATTCCCAAGATGGCCGACACCTTTGCTGTTCTAGCCTTTCTACCTGCCTGGGCAGCACTTCCGTATATTAACTCCACGCTGGCGCCGTCATCCTACGGGAGCCAGAGCAACGGTAGGAGCACGGCTAATCGCACGCCCACCACTCGTGAGTACACAACCTGTGGTTCCCTCGGTAAAATGTCAATAATGGCGATTGTAGGGATATTAATATTTCGCTTTTTTCTTGCCAGGGCGAGCATAATTCTGCTTATTAGGCTTACCCGTATAGCAATGATTCCACCCCAGGGGGTGAGTTGACTCCTCTTGGAGTTCTTTACACACGTAGCCGTTGGCACTTTTGAATTCCGCACGCTGATGTCTGTAATTCCTCACAACGGCAACCAGGGCTTCCCGCGACCCTATGACTGGGGGCGGCAGTCTTCACACGTATTATGCTTGCTACCTTTACCACTTAAGCACTCATCTCGCGTGCTGTAGCCTCCCTTTTGTCACATCCCCCGGATCTACTAATAAGTTCCTTTCAGCTTAGGGCACGATACGGGTTTGTAGTTTGTTGTACTTCTTACTGTGAACCTTACCAGAGATGCACACTTGACGCATAGCTATTCTTGCATGCACTACACCTCTGGATTGGCTCTCACCTTTGCCATCAATTACGCCCTAATGATAGGCCCTTGCTTTGTTCTGTGTATTGTGTTCTGTGTTTTCTTCTTTTAGGTCTCGCAACTGTGGGTCCACAAGTCCCTTGTGACCCCATGGACCCCCTCTGGTGACGTACAATTGTTACTTTCACCTTTCACTGTAGTAGAGATTATTTTGAGCACTTACTCACCATGGTCCTGAAGAATTGCCACCGACTCGTATGGGCATTTGGCAAGAAACATGTCGACCTTTTGATACATCCCTGTGGATCATTATTATCCTGACAGGGTCCACTTATTTTAATTAGGCTGGTATACCACCAGAATAAAATTGCTACTTGTTGGTAATACCAAACCTATTTTAATTCACCACACTTTTACTCACTACACTTGTTGCACTTACCCCCACGCACCCATACGGCTGTCTCTTAAAAGATCTCTGAAAAAGAGCCCCTACGCGGGAGCCCGTCGGGCATTACCCTATGATGAAGCATGACATCTTGCTAGGTGTGTGAGGGCATTCTATAAGAGACTTGTCTCTCCCCTTTCCCTTCCTTCCCCTTCCCTGAGGAACTGCACACCTTTGGTTTGACTACCCTCTGTTCCCCCCTACTTTTGCTCCCTCCTCTCCCATTCTTCCCCCTTTCCAATATGTTCCTCCCCCTATCTCGTCTGCCTTGCCCCTGGCTTCCACTCCCCCTCCCCACCCTGTACCTGCCCGATTCTCTAATTGCTGCAAAATATAAAAACCGCGCCATAAAGTGAGTAAGCTTAAAGCAATAGACAATAATTGGTCACAAATGCACTGCGAGAAAACCGTCAACCGCTTACCAATAACCATGAAACGAACGTCTCTCAACCCACAGTGTCGGCTCTCGCAAATGGGAGGGGCGAGTGTAGCGTTATATGAGGCATGCGCGTCTGGGTAAGAATCAACAAAGTGAAAATAGGACTACGTGAACAAACACTGGCAGCCATGCTGGAAAGTGCATCGTGCAAAGATGTGTGTGAAAAGTGAAGAAATGACAAATAGTAAAAGATAACATGCTACTATTCATAGAGTGATCCAAACCATCTATATAGGAACAAAACAGTAACATTGCTAGACATTATGCATAATTGGCATTACAAAAATCACAAAATGAAATTAATGAACATTGTGAGACATTATACGTAATTGACATTGCAAAAAATCACAGAATGAAATTTGTAAACAACGGTTAAAAAATGGTTAAAAAATGGTTCAAACTAGAGTACCAGGCAGAGAGATTCTAAGTAAACAAGATGATTACAATCTACTTAGAATGCTATAGAATACTGGTAGAAAAAGAACAGGAAGTGAAAATGGAAAAAGGAGAAACAGTAAAGATCCAGTGAATCAAAGACCAACTGTGAAACAAAATCTTCAACAGTGATCCCAAACACCACAAGTGCTGGTGAAAAAACAACCGTCTCCCTAAACCGTGACTGGAAATCCCCAAGAAGTCTGAAACATGATGTCATACCAATGGACGGTCAGCAAATCGATGTCGAGTAAAATGAATACCAGACAAAACGTCTAACGGGTAGTGAAACCTGAACAATAAATGAAACTCAAGTGAGCGGAAACACGATGTTTACACAAGATGACCATCACCATATGTCGTGTTCGAATCTTACCACGTAAAGTAATACTAAGCTCAACGGTGGCCCAAGAGGAGAAGATGTCAGAAAAAATTGCTGCAAAATATAAAAACCGCGCCATAAAGTGAGTAAGCTTAAAGCAATAGACAATAATTGGTCACAAATGCACTGCGAGAAAACCGTCAACCGCTTACCAATAACCATGAAACGAACGTCTCTCAACCCACAGTGTCGGCTCTCGCAAATGGGAGGGGCGAGTGTAGCGTTATATGAGGCATGCGCGTCTGGGTAAGAATCAACAATGTGAAAATAGGACTACGTGAACAAACACTGGCAGCCATGCTGGAAAGTGCATCGTGCAAAGATGTGTGTGAAAAGTGAAGAAATGACAAATAGTAAAAGATAACATGCTACTATTCATAGAGTGATCCAAACCATCTATATAGGAACAAAACAGTAACATTGCTAGACATTATGCATAATTGGCATTACAAAAATCACAAAATGAAATTAATGAACATTGTGAGACATTATACGTAATTGACATTGCAAAAAATCACAGAATGAAATTTGTAAACAATGGTTAAAAAATGGTTAAAAAATGGTTCAAACTAGAGTACCAGGCAGAGAGATTCTAAGTAAACAAGATGATTACAATCTACTTAGAATGCTATAAGAAACACGATAATTCAAATTTATCATTCAACCCCAACGGGGAAAGTGTTTGCAAAAACCATATCCAGTGAGACTCCCGTTGTGATAACATTTTAGACCTATTTCTTCCCGGGATTGCCTCAATGATTTCAAGAACCCCAAATTTAAGCTGGGCTATAGTATGTTTAGCTGCTGCCCAATGTAGTGCAAGCTGAGAACTGATGGTCTTGGTTCGGATCCGACTCTTATGTTCAGTAATCCTAGTGCGAAGGACTCGTTCAGTTTTTCCAACATAGCTTAAATCGCAATGGATGTAAACTACATGATGACTATTACAGTTCGCCAGATTGAGAATGGACAAGTATGGGATGATTGCAGAGCTCTGCTAAAGACTGCTGTCCACCGTTGCATGTTTCCATTTCCTATATTCTATAAATGCTTTTTGACATCTAATAATGACTTTCATATGAGGGTTTTTTGTAATGCAGTACATCGGGCTGATCTCTGACCTTCTACTCCTTGTACCTATGCCTGCTCAGGACCATAAAGCTGAAAATGGACGACTTCGAGTGCTAACCAGCATAGTGGACTGTGATCATAAAGAATACCATATATGAACTTGCAGAGTTGATCAAAACTTTAATCATAAACTGTGTGTCTATCACTCACACTTTCTCATCCAGCGCATCCATCATACATCCCATAACATGATAACTACACTTTGGTCATCACATGGAAACACTTCCCACATAGGATCAAAGCAAAGACAACACCCTTCCAACCACAAATGCAACACAGTGTAGGATGCTACCCATGCGGGCAAGAATTTCAACACCCCACATACAGATAGTAAGCACTACATAAATATCATTTAAATTCAATCTTTCTCTCTATTGAGTGCACAATACCAGATGCAATCTTGACAAGTTCCTTGCACAACACAGCCCTAAATCCATGTATTACATTAAAAATTACCATTTACTTAATATTGTTTAAATGTATATCATGCTAATTGCTCACTACTCACCCCATAACTTATAGACTTTTCTATGTTTTAAATCTGACATTGCACTGTTGTACACTATCTATACTCCTCTATTCTGTCTCTAAGCATACCAATTATTGTGCATTCATTCAGATATCTTTCTAATTCACCATGACTAAATGCTACTAGTACAACTCCAGAGAAGCTGACATAAACACTTGAAACAGTTTGAAAACACAAGGCTAAAACCAATAATTACCGAATTAACATTAACACTGGGTTTTCCAGTAGCATGATACTTGTTACAAAGTACTTCAGCGCCCCATCAGGGGTAGTAAGCCCTATATAACTGCCAACACAATATATTGTATACATACATAAAAAACTCTAAAACTATTAGGTAGTTATAAAAAGGGTAGTTTGGAGGAGTTTCTCCTTTCCAAACAGAGGCATAAAGAGTGCATAAAAACATAAAAGAAAAACACCCAAGCCCTCACACACATTCATACATATATGTGTGTGTGTGTGATGCAATTTCATGTAATTTCTCCTGCTTTTGTGCTTCACATTGTGATGAAATACAACCAGTACTAGGCTTGAATATGTTGGTAACCTTTTGATGCACAGCTGTCATGCTTCATTCCCATGCTTCCTTCCTCGTATTCCAAAATTCCAGCTATACGCCTCTCCAGTCTCTTGTAGTGGGGTTTAGGAAAATTGCCCACTCAGTTAATTTGAGCTGGGAAGGAGATGATGGCTGTGGAGACCATGTCAGGGGATGGTTCACAGCTACATACTGCTTACCAGGAGCCAGGAGTTTCTGTGGGGTTTTCCAGTGATACTGTATGAACCGTGTTTCATACTAACATGGTGATTCATCTGGTGAAAACAGAGATGTGAAAAATGGTAAGATATTGTTTTGGAAAACAAGTACTTCCATGTGACAGGAGTAGCACTAACAATAGAGTAGCTTGAGACATGGAATCCTTCCCTGGCAATATCACGGGTTACACTGATGGAGGCATGGCTTAGTCAGTAATATTCTTGGGGTGTGAGTTTCAAATTTCCCAACTAAAAAGGCAGTGGATGGGTGGGATAACCAAGGTTCGGGATTCACTGTTCCCAAGAGGAAAAGGGTCAGTGCTGATTTACATTTTGTGGGCCTCTGTCTATAGTGGCACAGTGGGTGAAAAATCAGCTTTTGGGTGTTTGGTTGTCAGTAGTATGCCAGGAAACCTGAGACTGATGCAACTTTCCAAGTCTACTACTGCCAATGTTTGTGGATTTCAAAAAGCAGTCACCCATTCAAGAAGTACCTCTATGGGTGCATATATATTTTTCTTTTTGGTGACCCAAACAATTATGTTTATTTAAGTCTTGATGATAGAGTTGTCAAATCGAATAAGTGCATTTAGTCAGCATTCTATGTTTCCGGTCTTGCCTTTTACAAATCCTCTTGTTAAGTGACTGACAGTCCAATGTACTAAACCTGAGTTAGAAATAGAGGTGGGTGTGCCAGCAAATTAATAGGGCGAGCCAAGCCAGAGACCAGCCAAAGGGTTTGATTTGGCTCTAAGAGTCCATGCATGAGTCAAGCCATGAACAAATTCAGCATGTATATCGTGTAACAACGAAAGTGTAAAAATATGAAACAGTTGCTACAAAATTTAAAAAAGAGTATTCCTGTAATATTTAGAACAATTTCAATGTAGTACATCAGACTATATCACTTAATAGACAGGCATTTATTAAAAGTGATTGTCTTTAAACATGAACTTGGAACCATTAATGGCTTGCCCCCAATGACAATGCCATTAGTGAACTGAGAGGCAAGTCAGTAGTCATAAACCCTAAGCATGGCCTAGATTCTTATTATAGATAAGAGGTGCTTTTCCAGAGCATATCCTGAACTCAAGTATGTAAAAGTGCTCTCATATATGATAATACAGAAAAACCAAAGAAAGCATTTCTTTGGGGGTTATCACACTCCAAGCACCCCTTTCTTCTGCTGCGCCCATGTATATTGGTGTTAGTTTGCCTCCACTTGATTTTGTAAGTGGCCTTCTTCAGCTCCTCTTCCCATGTTTCTTGGAGTATTAGATTTCAGTTTTCCAGTGGTCTGGCACTTTAGGTTGCTTTACATGCCTTTCCTGGAACCTCTTGTGCTGTCAATCCATCAGCAACTATCTTCCTAGTCAGTGACAAGACTCCTGATCTAGCAAGGAGGAATTAAAGGCAATCCTCCAGTATTTCTTTATTTAAACTTTCTTTGTCTACTAAGCAAGTCCATGGACAAGGCTCTTGAATTTTGCTTGGAGAGACCTCTCACTTGAAGTTTGATGTAACAAAAAATAATAAGCATTGGCGTAGCCAACAGGTCTCGTATTCCAATATACAATAAGCCCCAAGCAAAACTTGTAATATTCATCATTACTTTTTTATTATCAAAAAATATATGAATTTAAAATCACAAAACAAAGTACAGATGACTACAGGGAATGGAAACTATTCTATGTGTAAACTAAGTCATCATACACCTTCATCTTATCAACATGTTAAAAAGGTTAAGTTTTCACAATAATGAACAATAAGTACAAAACAATATAAAGGCCTAAAACGTGGCAAATTTGTGGTAGAATAGTATCAACACGTGTTTCGGCGACAGAAGCGCCTTCATCAGGAACGCCACGGATGCACTCAAAATGAACCTGTAATACTGATAGAAAACAACAACAAAAATATGATTAAATGATTGGCTAAGCCAATAATAATAAAAATATTTCTTTCCTCCTAGTACCCCGACCATGTGGTAGTGTCTATTTACATCTTAAGTGAAAAATGAAAAGAGAAATGTAGTGATCCTGTTATCAATCCTTATATAGAGTGCAAGTAATAGCAATAGCGCAAGAAATAGAAGAAAGATGCCCAGGAAAAGAACACCTAAATGTGTCAATAGCAACAGACAAATAGAACTTGATTAACAACAAGGTCCAATAAATGAAAAATAAAGAGGAGTCCCAACTGCCCTAAGTTTGAGGTGGGTAGGTTGTAACTATTGGTAGAGAAATCAAATAATAAAATGATAAAGGGCCCAGCCACTTACTCTGGGAAATGTTCTAGATCCCAAGAGACGGACTACAACCTTCTGTGTGGTTTTGTAATATTCCAAACGGTATAATATAATGCTGTACCCTTAGAAAGGAAGGGCCGGGCTACTGTGGAAGTAATAAAAGATGCAGGGTTAGGGTGGGCAGGCCTAGGAAGTATCATGGTAGGAATTTTGAAATAAGGGGGTGAATTAAGACTGAATGAGTATGAGTCAGAAAGGCTGGCAACAGATAGGGGACGTGAGACACGGGATTAAGAAAGAGGGAAGATGCATAAAGAAACAAGAAATCTAGAAGATGGAGATTCTGTGTTTATATACCTTGATGTATAACAGTTCTGATACAGTCGTCTGACTTCACTCCATATTCTCGTTTCTGCGGAACTGTGTTAGATGTCCCAAATTAAATATTCCTAACTATTTGACAGAGGATCGAAGCTCTTTATGTTCTGGAAACAGAAAAAGAGGGAAATATTGTCTATTATTATTAGTAGGGCATATGCCTGACCCTATCTCTCAGTGTTGTTACAGATGGCCCTCACAGCGAACTTTCATGTACAATAGATAAATGATACAGATTCCTATACTTATTTTCATCGTATATAAATGCTGAGAATTCGATCTAGCGCAAGAATAACTTCGTAATAGACAAGATTTTTGCATGTGGTAGCAGGGACTCGACATTCGGGATTGTAATGCCTATAATGGGCACGGGCACTAGTAATCTTGTCAATAGACATAAGGGCACCTATGCCTAAGCGTGAGGTGATTTACACTAGTATGGATGATAGCGTGCTAACGTAAGGGACTCATTAGGTTTTCATGGGCCCAAGTTCTAATCTGCATCAGCCAATATGTAGAGCAAAACAGTTCTGACCACTAGAAGGCGAAACTGGAAGATATAATAGCGGATAACATCTAAAAATTGTATAACGGCAGTACACAATGTCTTGCGTTTACATAAAGTGCAGAGAGATACATTACTGTGACAAATCAGTTATGCTTACTGCAAAAAGACCGAACTGTTACCTGATACGGTTGGATGTGCCCTACGGCATGTCTGCTTCGGCACCGTTGGCAACAACTAGATGGCTGGAACCGGATGTATTCACATTGAGTTCCGTGGTTAACTTATACCCAGATCTGTCAGGCCACCTCAAACAGCTTGACTGCTAACTAGGTTTAATAATTTGATGCAGGCTAATAGCCTGATGAATTTATGGACTCTGTGTTTATCCTAATTCAAAAGAGGGGTGTTAATTGTATTGTGGATTCCAATGAGTAAATGCATTTGTATAAACAATTTATCAATATCGACTGCAGATTGAGATGGAAGCCCAAAAGGTTGTGGCCATGTGGGGATAAATCACCATGTGTAAATATACTACAATATAGGATTGGTAAAATAGAAACCGGGCTATAATATCCAAGACGGGAAAATTAAAAGATGAACGGACTCTATCTGTTTGTATTAATAGACTGGCAGCATCAGATGGTAACCCGGGTCGCAAAATGGGCCCAAAGATCGACCAATAACCAACACCACTCAGGCCACAAAAACTCTACCCAATCTTTCAAAAGGCAGGGTCCACCGTCAGTCTAGGGAATGACCAGCCAACCACAGCTCCTGTAGCACACCCACTTACAAAACCGCGCCGAGGGGATGGTCCGGCTGATGAAGGGCAGAAGCAAGCCCTACAGGAGATTAAACTCCCTCTACAAATCAACAATAGAGGGGGCAACGACATGACATGGCATCTAAACAGGCAGGAGCAAGATGGGCCTCCCAATATGGACAGCACAAGAAATACCTCTCCCCCAAGTAAACAGTATTGGGCTGCGGGAGATCAATGCAGCCCAAATAGACAGCAGAGCAAACATAACAAACAGACATTGCCAGGAAACATTTGCCGTTACCACCAGGCCAAGGGCCCTCAGCCAAAGGGAATCAGAAAATAACATCATAGTGCTTACGCCCGAATACACATCCCGCGGAGGTTTAGATACATTAAATAGGGCTAATATTTTACAAATTTTCCAATACATTCCAGAGTTAATACATCTCACAACAGAATACCTAATCTGAGTTCAATTCAAGGCCCTGAACAACAACACAACATGAGAATCGACAATAACAACATGGAAAACCAGCACGATAGCCCAAATGATTATGACAGAAAAGGCCAGATTCGGAAATGGGGGATCAATGTACATGAACCCGAAGAGGAAAAATATCCACGCATGCCAACAGGCAGACCCAGCAACAGAAAAACACAGTCGCAGAGTAAGTCCATTTTAAGAAGCACAACCCAAGTTGCCTATCCTAAACCATTCTTCAACTTGAGAATACACTTTACACCTACTTCCTCTGCAACAGGGCGCAAAATCACCAAAAGAGGAAATGCAGAGTCGTACACATATGATCAGGATGGAGCAGTAACAACCCTGTCAGGCCAGTAATCAAACTGCTATTAGAACAAAGAGACTCAACGGGCCTGCGAGTAGAACAAACAAGATCATAAAAATAATTTCATGGAAAGTGTACAGGATGCAAACCACGGTACAGAACAGAGCCGCCTTTGAATTCTTACAGTCATGGGACCTGCTGTGTCTCCAGGAAACCTGGCTACTCGCCCCAATGGCTATACCAGGATTCGAGGAATTTCAACACCCAACAAAAAGTTTAATGTATTCGGAAGGCCATCAGGGGGCCCATCCATATATGTAAGCTTGGGTACTACCATAACATCAGCAAAATCCCTAATAAGCACGAACATGGTCCAAGCGTTACTCTTGCTAGGTCTAAAACTGAATGGGTCCCCAATAGCGATCCTACTAATGAACGTTCACTTCAATTACAAAGACAGCCTGAGACATGGCAAAATGAGGGGAGCTGGTCGACACACTGGAATTCTTTTTTAGCAACTACCTGAATTGTGGGATAATAATGGTCGGCGACTTCAACACTCACAACCTGGGACTGGAAACAGACGCCCTACCACCTAGGGACCGCGCTGGTAATTTGCTTAACACATTCCTAAACACCTACAGACTAAGGTCCGTACAAGAGGCACAAGTCGCATACCTCGCTACAATTAAAGATTGCCAGGGAAAACCCAAATCAACCATTGATCACATTTTTATGAGCTTTTGCCATCAAGAACAAGTGGTAGAATTTCTAAAACCAGTACAGCAGACCAGCGATCACCTCCCACAGTTCACAGCTATTTCCCTGCAAACGGTCAGCCTTAAGCACATTATTCCCCTGGGCGCATCTAATGGGGAGGAAACACACATGCTCCTAAGTTCACTAAAGTGAAATAAAATCGACACATCTGGCCTGGCAGCCTGGAAAAACAATTGGCCAATACGCAACATTGACTACATCGAGGGGACCATACCCGCGGAATGGTCAAAACTGTTGCCAGAGCTGTACCTCCTTCTGCTAGGTACAAAACTAAACCATCGGTCAGAATCCAAAGAAAGGGTGTGCTGCCAATATCAGCCATGGGGTAAAAAAGTTCAACTAAGCAAGAAGGCACTGAGACAAGCCAACCGTAACTACAAACATGCAAGAGATGAAACAGGACTCCAAAAATGGCTGACAGCCAGGAACATGCATAGAAGAAACATATGGAATTTCAAAAGGCAACAAAAGACTCCCAATGGCTGTACAGCCACAGTCTTTCAATCCAAAGTAGACAAGCAGTATTTTGGCTATACATCAACATGCTGTCCGGGCACGGCCATGACCAGCGAAACGGAGTTCCAAGTCACAAATGGATTAATCATGTGAAAACTCTCTACTGGAAGTCTTTTTACAATACCCTTCCAGACTTTCAATGATTATTTACAAGCACCAGCCCACACAATGTCACTGGTAACAAAATCGTGGCAAATCAAATAATCACGGAAGAAACAAGCGAACCTCTTGACGTGTACAACTGTGTGTTAATTATATTAAAGAACATCGGAAGCAACGGAGCCCCGGGGCCCAACGGGCTTCCTGGACACCTATTCAAAGACAACCACGTATTCTGGGCAACTGTACTCACCCAGTTATACAAGTTGTGTATGATTAACTCAACAATCACTGAAGCCTGGAGAGGCTCCCTTCTACAACCAATCCATAAAAAAGGGAACATTGGAAATCCAACCAACTACAAGCTGATAGCCCTTCTGGATATCGAGTCAAAGCATATGCAAGTCTTCTTTTACAAGATCTACAAAACTAATGAGGATGGTATACTACCAGTTTACCAATCTAGCTTCAGGGCAGGAGCATCAACATTGGATAACTTTTTAGCCCTAGCCTACCTGGTAGAACAGTCCACCCAGGAAAAACAGCGCCCCCTTTTTGCATGCTTCATTGACTACTACATTGAGTCGGCGGTCGACTGGGTCAATAGGAATGCAAAAATTTAAAAAAACT
Source organism: Triturus cristatus (assembly GCF_964204655.1). Taxonomy (NCBI): domain Eukaryota; kingdom Metazoa; phylum Chordata; class Amphibia; order Caudata; family Salamandridae; genus Triturus; species Triturus cristatus. The sequence continues at coordinate 866,460,088 of NC_140584.1, read as the reverse complement.
GGGGGATCCCAACTAGGCTGTTGAACATCATCATTGCCCTCTACACCATAACCTGGGTATGCATCAAACTAACCCAGAACACAGCAACAAAGAAGGTATACACAGACTGAGGGCTGAAACAAGGTTGTTTTTTGACACCTTTACTTTTTAATTTATATTCTGCAGACCTTGGCAAATCAATATCAAAAGCCAACCTGTTAGCACCCAAAATTGGGCTGTCGAGACTGCTCTTAATGCAATACGCTGATGACATGGTCCTACTGGACCACACGAAGACGGGCCTGCTAAGAGCACTGGACGCATTAAGTACCTACAATCATGAAAATCAATTGACAGAAAATGCTAGGAAAACAAGGGTAGTGATCTTTGGAAAATATGGTAACAAACTCAAATATCAATGGAAAATGAGTAACCTGAAAATAACTACAACAACTAAGTATAATTATCTGGGGGTCTGGATCACGAGCAATGGCAAGCCAACAGCACATATTGCATCTATAGAATCAAAAGCCAAGGCGGTGACGTATGCCCTCTGCAAACTCAACTCCAAACTGTGCAGCCCGACAACCGAGCCAATCGCAGTTGAGAAATTCTCTAACAGTTTTGTATAACTACTAACACCCTTCTTCACATGGCCATAATCCAATAAAGGGGAAGCATCAGCCAGCTTTTCCTTTTTCCAAAAAGTTGCAGATTTCTTTGAGGGCTTGGGAAACTGACAGGTTGTGACCCCAATAATTTCAGTGAATCCAACAGGAGGTCCTATCCAACTACATTTCAATTTCAAAATGTCATACCTCAATAAAATTCCAAGAAAGAAATTTAATTAAAAAAACTATTTGACGACCTCTAATTAGGATTCTGACCAATTCTATTAGAAGACGGTAGGCTTCATTTAGAGGTGGGTGGAAATGGCGTATCCGTGGTATATTTGGCAGTTGTTCTGCTTCACTCACCTCACGATTGCCTCACTTCAAAAGAATCTAAATAGGGTGATCCTACAAATGCTGCAGAGTCAGTGGTATATCCATCACAGGCCTGGCATGTAAGGCATGGCAGTCACGAAAAGGAATAATGTAGAATTATCTCTGTTTTCCATGTAGCACTACAGTTGTAGAATGTGGTCTGTATGCACACAGGTGTTTTTCTTTGGAAGTTGTGTCCTTTTGGCCAAATGCCAACAGATGTCCGTCTTTGGCACTTGCAGCCTCTGGGTGAGAACAGGGCTTCCACTTCATTAACAATAACAGCTTCCACACCATTTACACCAAACATTGGGCACTATCAGCACTAGTCCTTGGGCATGCTGCAGGAGTACCAAATGGCCCAATGTTATTTTCACACTTAATTTCATTATGTGTTCCCCTAAGGGAAGAACAGAGGGTGATCGGGAAACTCTTCACTACAAAGGTCAGCTCTGGTTTCACTTCTGATAGCAGTCAGCTGCTTTGAGAAGCTGGGCTGCTCCTACTCGACAATTTCACCTCCTGTAAGGCAAGACACACTCCTACACTCTCTATGAGTGGGCAGGCTGACTTCTAGGTACTAGGAAGGCCCTCATATTCTCCAGAAAATTGTAGACTCAAATGATGTACCATGACCTCTTGGAGTCTGCTAATCATTCAGACACCAGCCTTGGTCACACAGCAGCTCTTTGAGTACTCTGCGGAGCACTCCCTTCGTCAAGAAAACTTGGAACTGGAACAAAGTGAGGTAGTTTGGGTCCCACATTAATACTTCTTTTCTAGAACAGGTATGTGCATCCACTGTCTAAGATTCTGGACCTATTTTGGGGTGGTTCAGTTTCAAATGTAATTTTCTGGCTATAGTGCAGACAGCCTTTGTGCAAAGTGATTGCTCACACAGATACAGCAATGACTGCTAACCCACCCCTCTCCCCTACTTTCCACCAAATGGCAGTGCTCAGGAAATTCTAATCAGCAGCTATTTGCTAAAAAGGCTTCATAAAATTTCAATGGATAGCCCTGTCCCCATTTTCCCTCACTTCAGTGTCAGGTTTTCCAACGTCCAGTCCAGAAATGACCATATCTAGTGAAGCTGTATCCACATTCCATATCGCACCCTGCTAAACCAGAGGCCATCCAATATGGATCATATTTTGTTCTCAGCTTCACAACACCCAATAAACACAGTCTCACTGTCATGAATGAGCCCCACATAGTCTACATGCACTGCCACTCAACACGCAAGCGGAATTTAAGAACAAGGATCTAGGGGTCACACTAAAGCAGAACTTTTCATACGTGTGGTCCGTAGACCACCCTGCTGTCTGACACAGAAAAAAGGTCTGGTCAGGACTAATAACTCATAAAACTTACTATGCTCCCACCACTACTGTAGGTGAGTAACCAGGACGGGGTCAATGGTCCCATGTTGGTTTCGAAGGGACACTTGGTGCACCCCTTTAAGTCACAGAACAGTTTTTGGACCTTGGCATTTCCATTGAAATGCCTCTGTCCCAGTGCAGATGATCGACTAGCGTGTGGGTTGGGCCAACAAAGAGCCATGATACCAATTTCACATGGAGTTGGGTCTCGCTGGGCAGGGGTACATGCCTGTATTCCCGTCCCAACAGCAGGGCTGAGGTCCCACTGTCCCTCTGCATTTGTTATTAATACTAGTACATGTATGTTGTTTGTATTTTTGGAAACTTGAATAGCAAGTGAACTTGCAGGAAACGGTGCATCAACAAAACAGCAAATGGTCATGCTGGTTACAGGTGTAAATAGGAGCAATAACAGAAGTAAAAAAACAAGTATTCGTGGAATCAAGCAAAATTTAGGCACAGGAGGTTCAAGGTGGACCCGCCCCCATATTCCTCTGTAAGCATAGATGAATAGAAATTTGATAAGATTGCAGACTTGCCATATGTATGTTGATGTTAAAGAGTGCATCACAAACAAATGTGTTATTAGGGAATTCTGCAAGGTTGCATTCATCTGTTAAGTGATACTACAAATCACATGTGGATGAAAAGAGGTTTTATTTTGGCAGTTAAGTATTTTGGTATGTAAATTTATGTACATTGCTTCATGAGTAAAATAAAAAGGGAAACATAATAATGGAAAGTGTTGTGAAAGAAACAATTGTTAGATTTGGTAGTATTACATACAAAGGCTAATACTTATGCTTACGCAAAGAGTACTTTTAAAATTTGTAAAATCATGTAAGAACGGGAGAGTAGAAGGGAGGGATGGCAAAAATGGATTTGACCCGACAATGCAAACAAAGCTATTTTATTGTTAGCCTGTCATATAGTCACCTAGCTAATGTCTGCGATGCACCCCGTGCTCATTTTCTCCCATTTTTTGCCGTTCTGAGGTTTGTAATAGAGGCAAGATATACCGACTTAACTGTTAACATTTGGCCACACAAACATGACATACTGTTGAAGTTTAACACAAACACGTTATTTCATCATCATCAAAAACTTTATTTCGGCCAGAAATGACCATAAAAGCACAAATAAAAAAGACTACATTACATTTGATTAAAAACAGAGGTAAAAAAGAGCAGCATTGCATTCAGAGCAGTGTCATATCCATTGCCCTGGGAGAGACACCAACTAGCACAATAAAGACATTTTTTGTAGTCATAGTCCATTGTCTTCTCAATTGTCCTTCTGGCCTAGCCCACAGCCCCACATTGATGTTTAGGTGAGACATATTAAAGTGCTTATGCATCATACATCTTAGGAAATCATGGTTCAATAGTCCCATAACTTCAGACCATGTTATTGTTTAAATAAAGCAGTCAGAAAGTGCTTGTGCATCATATAGGTAATCTATCAACTAATAGAGTACTTTTACATCACACAGGCAGACTTGAAAATGATTACATTATCTAGTTAATTAATTTGCTAAAAGTGCCTGTGTGTAGACAGAGGGTGGCCATGATCTAATCTAGCGACACTAACCATTCTTACAGAAAAGAATGGGCAATAAGTTATTTGAACAATATGGTTAAAAAGTTTTTCTTCGAGGAATTCTAAGATGGCTGCTTATAATTTAAAAAGAAACAAAATGTAGGACTAAGAACTGGGCCCTTAAAACAATAGGATGTCCCACGCTGGAGAGTTTACTTTAAAATGGCACTACGGACGCACCACATTGAGAATAAAAAACGTGAGACAGAAAACACAACGGATGGGTGTGTGTCATATTTCAGTAGCCTGTATGCCTCTCTGCAATATCTAAATCCCAGGTTTCTACATATCTGGCGAAGCCAGCGCGTCCTTGCCCGTTTATACCCTTGACAGATGAATAGTACATGGATATCTGTCTCCTCTGTATTGCTGCAAGCTGGGCAACCCCGATCAAGCGAGTCCGCCACTTACTTGTAAATGCGGGCAATGGGAGCACCCCGTATCTAAACTAACTGGAGGTATAGTTTCTTGGCCAAAAGGGGATGGATGTTATCCAGGATCAATTCTAATCTATACTGGTCTTTGACTTGTGAAAACTTGATTGTTAGACGGCCAGCTGAAGGATCCCCTACCGCCTGTATGCGTTTGTATTCCCTATAACTCTCCACTAGGGTTTTCCTGGGCGTATCAAGGCAGGTTTCTTCAGGATCGATCCACAGATTACCTCTCCCTATTGCGGAGCAGGTGTTCCTGATATGTACCAACCAAGGAAGTTTACCCGTGCCTTGCAACTTCAGCACTTCACTCAGCTCTTCCCTATAAGCTGACATTTCAGGGGTGCTCCAAAGGCGATGCCAGAATGAAAGGGGTCTCAGGGTAGCTTCGTCAGAAATTGGTCTAATCCCCAGGTCCATTCTAAGAGGTGTAAGAGGGGAACTAGGGGGAAGCCCAAGGACTTCCTAGTGAATGAGTTCACAGTGTTTACTAGGTAAGCCAGGGGGCGGCAACCCCAACTTTCAGCACCATACAGTGCAGCACCACTGGCTTGTGCTTTGTAGATTTCAACTGCCGGGCTTATGGTTTTATGGGTACAGCTCCTGTATGCCTTTGTTAGGCCCCCCGTTGACTGTGCCAACTTTAAACTTGATTTCTGGATTTGCGCAATTTTTCTGTCAACGTGATCCCAAGGTACTCGAAGATGGAGACCCTCTCTAACGTGTTTCCATCTAAGCGGGGATTTGGGCGGGTACTAGTACTTGCATTAAAAACCATATATTTCGTTTTTTGTAGGTTAATCTCCAAACCCCAAATCCTACAAAAAGAACTAAAATTAATAAGGACCTTTTGAATTCCCATGGGCGATTTAGACAGGAGGGGAGTATCCTACGCGAACATCATTGCGGGGATTTTGTGATTCACAACTTTGGGGGCGTCAATATCAGTCTCTGCAAGTAATGACTCAACTAGGCCATTAATAAAAAGACAGAAAAGTGTCGGGCCAGGACACCTTTCTACCGGGAATGGAGCGGATAGGTCACCATTTTTCCCATACCTGATTTGGGCATAATTATCTTGATGGGGACGTTCCAACTGATGGCATAGATATGGTGGAACGCCCTTGTCCAAGAGGAGTGCCCACAATTTCCCACCTCGGAACCAGGTCAAATGCGGACTTAAGGTCCACAAAAATCAAATAGAGGCTGCCACCCTCTAGAAGTACAAACTTCCAGTATAACATTTAATACTATAAAGATTTGATCAGTTGTTAGATTTGGTAGTATTACATACAAAGGCTAATACTTATGCTTACGCAAAGAGTACTTTTAAAATTTGTAAAATCATGTAAGAACGGGAGAGTAGAAGGGAGGGATGGCAAAAATGGATTTGACCCGACAATGCAAACAAAGCTATTTTATTGTTAGCCTGTCATATAGTCACCTAGCTAATGTCTGCGATGCACCCCGTGCTCATTTTCTCCCATTTTTTGCCGTTCTGAGGTTTGTAATAGAGGCAAGATATACCGACTTAACTGTTAACATTTGGCCACACAAACATGACATACTGTTGAAGTTTAACACAAACACGTTATTTCATCATCATCAAAAACTTTATTTCGGCCAGAAATGACCATAAAAGCACAAATAAAAAAGACTACATTACATTTGATTAAAAACAGAGGTAAAAAAGAGCAGCATTGCATTCAGAGCAGTGTCATATCCATTGCCCTGGGAGAGACACCAACTAGCACAATAAAGACATTTTTTGTAGTCATAGTCCATTGTCTTCTCAATTGTCCTTCTGGCCTAGCCCACAGCCCCACATTGATGTTTAGGTGAGACATATTAAAGTGCTTATGCATCATACATCTTAGGAAATCATGGTTCAATAGTCCCATAACTTCAGACCATGTTATTGTTTAAATAAAGCAGTCAGAAAGTGCTTGTGCATCATATAGGTAATCTATCAACTAATAGAGTACTTTTACATCACACAGGCAGACTTGAAAATGATTACATTATCTAGTTAATTAATTTGCTAAAAGTGCCTGTGTGTAGACAGAGGGTGGCCATGATCTAATCTAGCGACACTAACCATTCTTACAGAAAAGAATGGGCAATAAGTTATTTGAACAATATGGTTAAAAAGTTTTTCTTCGAGGAATTCTAAGATGGCTGCTTATAATTTAAAAAGAAACAAAATGTAGGACTAAGAACTGGGCCCTTAAAACAATAGGATGTCCCACGCTGGAGAGTTTACTTTAAAATGGCACTACGGACGCACCACATTGAGAATAAAAAACGTGAGACAGAAAACACAACGGATGGGTGTGTGTCATATTTCAGTAGCCTGTATGCCTCTCTGCAATATCTAAATCCCAGGTTTCTACATATCTGGCGAAGCCAGCGCGTCCTTGCCCGTTTATACCCTTGACAGATGAATAGTACATGGATATCTGTCTCCTCTGTATTGCTGCAAGCTGGGCAACCCCGATCAAGCGAGTCCGCCACTTACTTGTAAATGCGGGCAATGGGAGCACCCCGTATCTAAACTAACTGGAGGTATAGTTTCTTGGCCAAAAGGGGATGGATGTTATCCAGGATCAATTCTAATCTATACTGGTCTTTGACTTGTGAAAACTTGATTGTTAGACGGCCAGCTGAAGGATCCCCTACCGCCTGTATGCGTTTGTATTCCCTATAACTCTCCACTAGGGTTTTCCTGGGCGTATCAAGGCAGGTTTCTTCAGGATCGATCCACAGATTACCTCTCCCTATTGCGGAGCAGGTGTTCCTGATATGTACCAACCAAGGAAGTTTACCCGTGCCTTGCAACTTCAGCACTTCACTCAGCTCTTCCCTATAAGCTGACATTTCAGGGGTGCTCCAAAGGCGATGCCAGAATGAAAGGGGTCTCAGGGTAGCTTCGTCAGAAATTGGTCTAATCCCCAGGTCCATTCTAAGAGGTGTAAGAGGGGAACTAGGGGGAAGCCCAAGGACTTCCTAGTGAATGAGTTCACAGTGTTTACTAGGTAAGCCAGGGGGCGGCAACCCCAACTTTCAGCACCATACAGTGCAGCACCACTGGCTTGTGCTTTGTAGATTTCAACTGCCGGGCTTATGGTTTTATGGGTACAGCTCCTGTATGCCTTTGTTAGGCCCCCCGTTGACTGTGCCAACTTTAAACTTGATTTCTGGATTTGCGCAATTTTTCTGTCAACGTGATCCCAAGGTACTCGAAGATGGAGACCCTCTCTAACGTGTTTCCATCTAAGCGGGGATTTGGGCGGGTACTAGTACTTGCATTAAAAACCATATATTTCGTTTTTTGTAGGTTAATCTCCAAACCCCAAATCCTACAAAAAGAAGTAAAATTAATAAGGACCTTTTGAATTCCCATGGGCGATTTAGACAGGAGGGGAGTATCCTACGCGAACATCATTGCGGGGATTTTGTGATTCACAACTTTGGGGGCGTCAATATCAGTCTCTGCAAGTAATGACTCAACTAGGCCATTAATAAAAAGACAGAAAAGTGTCGGGCCAGGACACCTTTCTACCGGGAATGGAGCGGATAGGTCACCATTTTTCCCATACCTGATTTGGGCATAATTATCTTGATGGGGACGTTCCAACTGATGGCATAGATATGGTGGAACGCCCTTGTCCAAGAGGAGTGCCCACAATTTCCCACCTCGGAACCAGGTCAAATGCGGACTTAAGGTCCACAAAAATCAAATAGAGGCTGCCACCCTCTAGAAGTACAAACTTCCAGTATAACATTTAATACTATAAAGATTTGATCAGTTGTTGAGATCTTGGGTCTAAGCCCAGCTTGGAGGGGACTGAGTACCTTATACTCATCCATCCAGCTCTGTAGCCGTCCAAGAAGGACGTGAACAAATATATTTTGACTTACGTCAATGGGATTGATTAGACGGTAATTTGCAGGGAGGAGTGGCAAACCTATTTAAAAATAGGTATAATTTCAGCCCCAGCCCAGGTGGTAGGATTCGCCATTCCATGGAGAATGGCATTGAACAAGGAGCACAGGTAGGGGGTCCAAATAGCAGGTTCAGAGCGAAAGAGGTCACCAGGGATCTTGTCAAGCCCTGGGGCATTGGAGGGTAGGATCCTATTTACTACTTCTGTTGGTTCTTTTAGGGTGATGGGTGGGGCAGATATCTCATACACCGTGAAATTGGTACCCACTGGCTCATCTTCACCCACCTCCCTCACATATAGTGATTAAAAATGTGCCCTCCATTCGTTCTGTGCTATATTGGGTTCTATGGCTCTTTTGGATTCCTGTGTTCCCGGGTTAACTATATTCCAAAAGGTTCGCATGTCATGTGTACTTAAAGCGTTGTTGAAGGTGTCCCATTTCTTGTTCTCCCAACTTTTTTTAGCTTTCATGATGGTTTTACTATGGAGCACCCTTTTCTCTCTGATTAAAGCCCTATTTTTTTTATTTTTTATTGCAGCAATAAGATCTGTTTTGGCCTTACGACAGCTCACATTATACCATGGATGTCGTGAGCTGTTAGCCCCATTCCTTCTTTTATTAAGGTTAAGAATGTTAGCCAAACTATTTACTAATTTTGATGATTGTTAGATATTTCAGAGAGCACACTTGGGACCCCATCAATCACAAATAATTGTTCCACTAGTGCAAGAAAGGGAATGGATTTTTGATATAGTAGAGCCAACTTTTCTTCAGATTGGCAAAAATCGGCCCAGTGTACTCTCCTACAGTTACTCAGTTTTAACCTGTGGTCAGCTGATGATAATACTACAGATACGTTCTTATCACTGGGTGAGGTTACCTCTAGTAAGAGTGCATTGTGATCACTATCGACACGGGTCACAATATTAAAGTCTATCACCATATGCCATGATTTGGAATCTACCAGGATATAATCTATGATAGAAGCTTGCCCCGGTCTATTAAAGGTGTAATTCCCTCGGGTGTCTGATTTAGTGCGACCATTGCGTGCTCTCAATGAGTGGTTGCGAATGAGGGTGTTCATCTGCAAAACTAATGGAGACCATGCACGTACCGGGGGATGTCTGGCTCCGTGATAGCCCAACGGAGGTCTTCATCACTGGGGTTTCCAGTGACCCAATCTTGCAGTGGTTCAAACTGGCAATTAAAATCCCTGCCCATTATAACCCAAAAAGTTTTGGGAATTGCTGCGAGAAAGGATGTCAGTTGTTCAAGGGTTGGTGACTCCAAGCCATAGCGTACTGGGCGGGAGTAGACATTGATCAAGGCGATTCTGATCTTCATGGTAAGGTTAACAAAATACAAAGAATGTCACGGATGAGGTCTCTATCTGCTTTGCGACACATCCCAAGTACACGCCAACCCAGGTGCATAATCTCCCCGATGACCTTCCCTTGCCCGCGCTGCAGGCTGTTATGCTAAACGTGGCATAGCCCACTCAGGGAATATCCGTCCTAGCCAAGGTTTTCTGGAACATGTAGATTTCATGATGACCAATAAATGTGCCCCATTCCGGATTGTCCAGTTTGGAGGCGAGACCTGCTATGTTCCAGGAAAGGCACTTTTAACCTGGGTGGATCCTTGCAAGCTTCTGTGTTTGAAAAGTTGACACCCAGCTTCACTGTAGGGCTCTGAGGTGGTGAGCTTATCTCCTTCAACCTGACTAGCTGCGGGCTTTTACTGTCAAAAAGGGGGCCGGTGGTATTGTTTGTGTTGTTTATACTCCCACACTGTTGATCTATAAATGGCCAGGGGTGCTGGGGATGGTCGGGTCTGGTATGAGTGTTAGCGTCCACCATCCATTCTTTATTTTGTACTCCACTTTCTACCTCATCCTGCTCACGATGCCCCTGTCCTAGTGTCATCAGCCCCCGCCAAGACAAACCCCTCAAGGAATCGCTTAGAGGGACGGAGCTCTCATACGGGAGCCCCCTACATGCAGGTCAATCCACCAGTTCCAGTGAGTCAAATCTGTTTGAGAGTGGCAGATTATAGAGTAGTGGGCCAGATTGGCTTGGTCCACTAATGGGATGTCGCTTGGTCTGATTAAACCCCCCCCGTCTCATGACCATCCTGCCTTTTGACTACTGGGGTAAGACTTGGGGGGTAGAAGTGACCCAGAGTGAAAGAGCCTATACCCCACTCCCATCTAAAAGTGTTTGTACTATGTTTGGTGACCTAAAATTGATCACAACACAGTCCCCCAAGACATTTTTGGGCCTCCAGCCTACCCATCCCACCCTATCGGTCATAAGTATATCATCAGAATTCTTGTATGAAAAATTTCGATGCTTGGCCAACCAAAAAATACATTTGTTTTTGAGTGCCGAGTGAGATTCCCTAGAGCCCTTATTTAGCCCTGGTACGCCAGTTAGGATAATTACATATGGTGCTGGGGACGGGGGGAGATTTATAAATGGCAAAGCTGAGCCAGCTTCCTCACTTTCTAGACACGGAGCGGAATTTACTCCTGCTTTAAGACTAGTTCCCAGAGGGAGATGGTTATCAACCCGAGACCTCGCCAAATGGGACATACTGTCTCTTCCAGTCTTTCTACCTGGATTGGTCCCTGCCTGTCAGGTGTATCGTTAATCCTTGGCCTGGCTGGATGACTAAACCGATTCTTTACTCCCTCCTGATTTGTATGATTTTGAGCAGAGTTAGGAGGCTTGGGACTTGATAGTGAATGCGCTACAGTAGTTGCTAGAGGGATTTGTTGCATATCTAAATATCTAGCAGGCTCATCATCCCTTGTGAGAGCTTTGATCTTACCAGCCCAATTTTCAACCAGAGACACAAGCTTATTGACCTTTTCAAGAAGAATGTTAAGTTTGTCCTTTACAATGACCCTCATTTGGGCCTGCATGTCCTTGACTAGTGTATGTACCCAAGGTGGCTGTGCCATACCTTCTTGCAAAGCGGGCCCCGTCTTTGCCTCTCCCGAATCTTTGGGCGCCAGTCCTTCAGTAGGGCATTTCTTGCGTCTGAGCCCAGTGTTTGCTGATGGTTTGCGTTTACGTGTTCGAGGTAGACCAGTGAGAGTTTGATCACGGGGCACTATATATATATATTACGATCCTTAGTGCGTGTCTTTGGTTGGTGAGTAGGCGAGTCTGAAGCCAGAGCTAGTGCTAAAGGTGAGACATTCTGGCTAGGGAGGAGTGCGACTAGGTCTGTGCCCAACGATAGCCGCCTTTCTGTTATTCAATTTCCGTTGCCACTGCTCCTATTGCCCTTTGGAGCACCCTGTCAAAGGAAGTTTGCTGGCAGGGTGTTGCTATTTGTGAGGATTGAAGATGGGATATGCCCACACCTGTGCACTTTCCCATGATTGTGGATACACAGTTGAAATGATTATACAAATAATTGACCCTGACAACCCTCTGGCACGTCCTTTGCGCCGAGCCTTCACTTTCACTTTCGTAGGTTAAATGGAAAACCGGACTGTGACGAGCAAAATTGTCAGCAACTCCTAATGCGCTAAGGGAATTTTAAGTGGCAGTCAATATGGTTGATCTCTACAAAATGAAGAAACAAAGGAGATTCTAACCTTGCTCCAGGAGTACGGACGTCCAACCTTAGGGCGATGGCCCAGCCCAGCCTCTACCGGGCTCGGACAGGTGCAGACGGGCCTGCCCTTGGCCCGGGCACGCCCGCACGTGTCCTGTGCTGCGGGAGCCCAAGCCGCCTTTTCAGTCCCACGCTGTGGGAGCCCAAGCCCCCTTTTCAGCACCTCACGCGTTGGCGCCTCCCCAGCATGTAGAGCTTTGGGGATTGGAGTCCCTTAATGGCGGCAGGGGGCGGTGGCAGGCAGTGGCCGCAGGCAGGCAAATACAGGCTGAATAAATAACATTAAGAAAAAGAATGTGGTGGTGATGACACATGAGACGATGACACACCCGGAAGGGAAGGAATCCACGTCACACTCGGACCATATACACTTACGAGATAGGACCGCACAAAGTTAACATATGCGATTACGTTATTTCTGATTAACTATCTCTCCAAATGGCTTTTAGAGGGGCTCACTGATGCTCTAAGAAAGTTTTGCGTAGTTATTTAGAGCAGGTATTTGCTAAGTGTGAACCTAGCTGGGGAGCAGCACAATGCTGTACACACTAGGTCAAAGGTGACCGAGGGGTTTGTTGTGGCCAGTCCTGTACTGTTGTGTGAGAGCCTAATGCATTGTGGATGCTGAAGTCTTGTTTTGCTTCCATTGAACTAATTCGACTAACACCTAAAATCAATACTTTGCAGGTGAAAAGTTCAGGACTATAGACAGTGTCTGTAATGACCTGGATAGAGGAAGTCACACGAGTGGAGGGCAAATGCAGAGGGAATATATGATTCAAGATCATGAACATAGTCTGGGAAATAACCTTTTAACAACCCACATTGCGTGACATCATTAGGGCATGATAGGTTCTGTGTTATTGTATTGTTTTTTTTATAGGCAATAAACAAAAAGTGACAAATATTTTTGTACATGATCACATTACACAATTATGCTGGGTACCTCAGTAGTCTAGATTCTGCTTAAAATATGCATACACCTCTAGACCGAGATCATTGAACAACACCACATATCTCAAAATGCCTGGAAGCAATTACGCCTTGCACTTAACATGGCCACTGATCCCAGGAGAAGCCAAGAACACCTGAGAGGCTAGGTCACTTCTGAGCCAACTTCTTGAATGCCAACGCTGTAGCCCAAAAAAAGATATTCTCAAAAATGTACACTTGCTTCTTCAGTTTATCCACGGTGGAATTGAGATTACTTGTTACAACATGCCTGGAATATTTTAACTTATTGTTTATAATTATTGCAATTAAAAACTGCTTAAATATAAAATCAGGTCTCGACCTGTATTCCTTCCAGGTATGTGTAAGTGTACCTTGTGGGAAGCTGACAGTACATCCTATGCAGATAGGTAAGATGACGCAAGAGCTGATGAGGTAATGAGTTGCCGGATGACTGGAGGAGAAATGTTACTTGATTGCCTGCTGCTTAGGAGCTTGGGTGTGATTTATGTGAAATTTGGTAATAGAATTTGGCTGGTAGAGAGACCTTGAGCCAGATCTACAGTTTGGCGGATGGACCGGTGCTCCTTGATCTGTTAGTCAGGCTGGTGGTTAACTAATGACTGATGGACCACTATCCATCATGACGGACGAAGGATCGTTTGCTGTTCTTTAGTCCGCTTTTGTCAATTCCCCTGTTCTCCATCGACAGACAGACATCTATCAGCATTGGTATGGTGGGTAGTTTGCCATCAGAGTGGGATGGAGGCATATGCTGCTGGCAGGATAAACCAGGTAGCTGCATCTGCTGGAGAATGGAGAAACCGTGCCTCCATCCCGGACCAGCCTTCGCACCCCCGGGGAGCCTGCTACAAGATCCCCTATTTGCTGCAGTGGCCTGGGGCAGAAGGAGGGGGGACAGGGTAGTCACATGGGCACTGGTAGGCCCAGCCTGCTGCACAATGACAGAAAGGAGAGGCGGGCTGAGGTGCAGTCTGAGCTAGACAGGGGTGCCTGCCTGCATGCAACAGATACCCCACAGAACGGTCCTTCAGAGCTGCTACGGAAATGCGTTGGGTGGAGAAGAGCAATAGTGTGGTGTGCTGGACCCAGACCACCAGGCGACTTCTGGGACTAGCACCAGCCAACCCCATCCACTTTAGTCGGACAACTAAGGCGCTCAAGGCTCCAGGCTGCTTGGCCTTTGCTCTTCAGGGTGTACTCCTCGAAAGGTGGATGCTCAAGTTGGACATTCCAGGCGGGGAGCAAGCTCTTTGCTTGAAACAACAGCTGAGGCTGGCCAAGCCATCCATCTCTAAATGGACCGAGTGTGCCCAAATTATACACAGTACAGTGCTGGCTAGACAGTCCCAAAACAGTCCATTCTGCACAAAGATGTCAGCTTTGCATCCCTGCCTACTGTCTGGGAAGGCAGTTTTGGAGGAAAAGACCATCTGATGGGGCTGAAAGGCAGCTGCGGCCTCGCAGCACGAGATGACAAATGGGTCTCTAGTACCTTCTCCCTTCTAATCCAGAGGAAGGTATCCTGTCTTTGTTGTAATCCATGCACACTGAGTGATGGAGGGGGACATTTGACCAAAGGTGTCCGACTTTCTGAAGCCCTGGCTGGCATCAAAGAATCAAATGAGCCCTCATTGGGAATTCCTGGCAATTCCAGGCAGCCTAGCCATGTGTGTGTGCCGTGACTTCCTATGGCATGCACGATCAGGTGGCCCGGCTAAGAGCGACCAGATGGCAAGCCATGAAGGATGGCCATCCAGTCACACAGTGTCTTATAAATCAAATCACTTGGAGGAGCCAGGAGCTCTCTGGCTTGGGTCTCGGAGCCCGAGCTGAGCCTCAGGCAGCACAGGGCTCAATCAATCAATCAATCATACCACTTGTATAGCGCGCTACTCACCCGGGAGGGTCTCAAGGCGCTTGGGGGAGGGGGTCCGCTACTGCTCGAACAGCCAGGTCTTGAGTTGTCTCCTGAAGGCAAGATGGTCCTGGGTCAGCCGAAGGTGGATGGGGAGGGAGTTCCATGTCTTGGCCGCCAGGTAGGAGAAGGATCTGCCTCCGGCGGTTGCTTTTCAGATGCGTGGTATGGCGGCGAGGGCGAGGCTGGTAGACCATAGCTGGCGGGTGGGCGTGTAGAAGGTCAGGCGGTCGTTGAGGTACTTTGGGCCCAGGTCGTGGAGAGACTTGTGTGCGTGGGTGAGGAGCCTGAAAGTGATCGTCACCCACGCACACAAGGGCTGTGGGAGTGAGGCCATGACAGAGCTCTGATCTGGAGCTCGGATGCATGTTTTCACCCTTGCGAAGTAGGACAGCCCTTCCGGGGCCTACAGAATCCCATCCCAGACACTCTGCCACACAGGTGAGCCAGGGAAGGGTGCCCAGTGCCAGGCACTTCCCCCCGTAGGGCCACCTGGAGCTCTGACCTGAGGCCTGGTCGAGAGCTCTTCCACTCAGCCAAGCAAAGGAGCCCTCATCAGGCATGAAGGACCAAATCCTGGGTTCTAAATGATACAACAGGCTAGAGAAAGAAGCCCTGGGCTGGGGCTTCCTGCCCTGGACTAGCCAAAACTCTGGACTTGTGCTCGGTCAGAGCTTCTTAACCCGAATAAGCACAGTGACTGCACTACCCATCCCGGGCATTTTGAGAAGACAAAGAGGGCTAGGGAGGGAGCCCAGAGATGGAGGCTTCCATCCCCAGGATAGCTGAAGCTCTGACCCAGTCAGATCTAATTAACCCAGCCAAACAGGGGAGTCCTCCAGGTGCTTTCGGAATCCTGCCCTAGCAGTTTGTGACAAGGCGGCCTGGAGAATGGAGCCCAAGGCTGGGGGCCTTAATTACTGGGCCAGCTGGAGCACTGATCGATGGCCCTGTATGAGCTTCTTAAAGCTGCGAAGCTGAGGAGCCTCTGGGTGTCTGTTGGACTTCTGGGAGTCTGTGGGACCTCCGGGAGTCTGTGGGACCTCACCCCAGACACCTTCCAACATGGCATGCCAGGTAATGGAGCCCAAGATGGAGGCTTCTACACCAGTGCCAATTGGAGCTCTGCCTGGGGACCCCACCTAGCAGGGGAGCCCTCCCTGGGCCTGTGTGACCCCATCCCAGGAACCTTGCAACACAGATGGCCAGGGCTCCAGATCCCAGGGGCTTCTCACCCAGAGCCTGCCAGTGCACTACCCATTCTTGTAATCTGTACACTCTGCATGATAGAGGGGGACATTTGAGATAACTCCTGGAGCCCTGACTGGGATTAAAGCTTCAAATGAGTCCTCATTTGGACTTCCACAGCAGCTCAGAATTCTGAACACCAAGTCACGTCAAGGAAAGGACCTGTTTTGTTTATTTATTTTAAGTACAAAACACCACCATTGATGTTGGCATTGCACATTTTGCACCACTCATGTAGGTGTGGTAAATGTCTCACATGCATAATTTCACATACCCCTAATTATAATTTCGCACAGCCCTAACCAGACCAACAGAACTCTGCTTGTTCCATGTCAAAGGTAAATTACACGGAGTCGCGGCTTATCTCACCTCGAATTACGATGCTTATCATATTGTTTTGTTCAAAGGGAAGAGTAAAACAAAAATTGCTAAAATGTAAAGTGATGTGAGAAAATATATCTAGGACAGGCTGAACGTTTTATACTCTGCATGAAACTATATATACAAATAAATAATATATGTATAATGTTTTTTGTGAATGCTGGTCCCATGTGGGCAACATGTATAAGAAGATTACTTCTGGTGGTCCAGACCCAGAACAAAAAGTCTAAGTTCAGAGGCAACATGCTGCACAAAATTAGCAAAGTCCATTAAAATGTAAGAAGTGCAGCATACCATAGGATGTACAAATGGCCCACTTATAAACAGCACATTTGCCGCACACTGCATATTCAGTGCAACACAATCATACCAACAATGAAAACTGTACAGAGAATCACCAACAGTGAATTCTATTCTGAGCGTGACCACCTTATTGAAAATTGCTGCTGTTGTGGTTGATATTGATTTATATCTTATCAATGTGATTTAATTGGGAAATCAATGGCACCACATTTCACACCATTAATTCCTGTATGATATCACAGGTATACTTTACAAATAGCCTCCAACCACAACAATAGATGCATGAAGGATGCTGAACTTTAGCCTGGTTTGGATTGGTACTTTAGTCATCATCCTGTAACTTCCAGATCTTCTGGTGTACCACACAGTGCTAAGCTACTTTCTCCAACTTTTGTATGCTACTCATTGAATCCCACCATTTTGCTTTGGCCAACTCTCCAGAGCATTTCTAATGCTCAGTAATAAAATGAAGAGCTGTTACACTCTTTTACTAATTTGGGTGCCTTAGTCTCATTCCCCAACACATCTTTAAAACCACACTCAAATACAAAGCTTCATGTAAGCAAGATGCTCACGTGAGAAATTGAAATAACAATAGGCCATATTCGCCTCCAGACTCATATCTATAATCCACAGTTCTGTTCATACAATGCCTACGGGATTTAATAGAACACAGGTATATAGATGCTGTCTTGCTTCAAAGAGGCTGCCCATGGTGTTCTATTAAAAATAAAGTGTGTATATGGAATAATGTTTACAGATTTTGTTTAAGCCAAAAGATGTTTACTCAGTGTCCCCCACTCATTATAATCTAGTATTATGCCAGTCTTCTCTTCTGCTGTTTTCTCAACGGTGGATATAGTGCTTATGATGTAATCCCTATAGATCTAAGTCTAAATCTTTTACGAAATTGGTTTTATGTCCTTTTTAATCTCATATGCTGTTTTTCATTTTATGTCCAGATTTTTTTTTTTTTTTTGCACCCATCTGTACTGTATTGTAGATTTTATCAAATCTGTTTTATCGTAAATTTGTTACTCGAAGCTTTTATGATACATGCTGTCGAATAAAGCTATTTGAATTGAATTGTAATCCCTATACTGGTAGACAATGTTGACTGTGAAACCAGTCTCCCACAGCTGTTAAGACTTACATCATCTCCAAGATCCATTTTGTGGTAGTTTTTGAGCTTTACTACAGTTGCACATAAATTCTCATTATTCATCATCACGTCAGCTGGAAAAGCATATTCAATCTCTAACTCAGAAAATGTTTCAGTCACTCCTTGTTAAACAACTGGTTGGAATGCCATGTGACAATATCCCACTAATTTTGCTGGTGTACATTTGGGGAACCCTTACTGAATTTTATATTGAACAAAATATTCTCTCTAAGCAAATCATAAGTCCCATGAAAAACATTTTGGCAAGTGTTATCAATAGGGTTATCATCTTTAATTAAGCCCACTATGATATGTGTCAGGAAGACCATCTCTCATCCATACTATCAGATTTAAAAATGTTTTACTCTGAATAGATCCCTTCAGTTTCTGCAACAGAAAAGCCTCTAGTATGCTGTTGGGGTGACCCTGGGGATGAGGACAGTCAGGTGGGCTCTCAAGAAGAGACACCCTGAACTATTACAGGAGTGAACCCTGAAACGCTCCAATCACCTATTCTTTGTTTACAGGGACACATCGATCCTCCTTTTATTCAAGGTCAAGCATTTGTATTGGAGAGAGCAGGATGTTCAGAATCTTTTGGCGGTGAGGGCCGTAAGTGGGCTGACCCCTCAGCGTGGATACCACAAAGAAGCAAATAAAAGAAGATGGTGCGGGTGAAACCGGGAGAAGTGAGGGGAGGTTGGGGGAAGACTGTGGTACCAGCGTGTGGGAGAGAGCCCAACCCAGAGTCCCTCAAACCAAATACTTACCAGGGGTAATTCCATTGTTTCACAGAAAGATGCTGAGGACGCCGAGACCATCTTGACCCTGGAAGATAAAAGAGAAAGAAAGGGTAAACCATTCATCCCGGCCTCTCCCATACAGGAACGAGGCGGAACCCACCCAGTAAAAGGCCAATCTGGGACTCCGCAAGGAGAAGAAAAGGTCCTCACATTGGAACAGGAAGAGTTTGGAGCAGAGGTCAAGAGGCGGAACCACGAGGAGGTGGAGAACGCCGAGAAGGGAAGCCCATGAGGACCACCGAATGGTGTGAACAGAGAACCAGAGAAAGACTCCGGGGACAAAGAGGAGACATCTGAGGAGTGGAGCGAAGACTGGTGGAATTGCCCCAGGAGATGCTCGATTGCCACCGCAATTCAGGAGAGTTGTGGCACGGGCGGTAAGTGACCATTATCTGGGCGTATCCGAACGGGGACATTTTTAAAAAGGGAGCGGTGTCAGACACTGTGGGAGCGTGGTCAGAAGACTCTAAAGAACTGTCACTGAATTAATGCCACATGGTATTACATACCTGTTGCAGGTGGCCCAATAGCAAAGGGCAGATTTTCTTTAAAGGTGAAAGCGGGCACCTTATTTTTGTTTGGTTTATTTTCCTCTTTCGCTTTACTCAGTACAGAGGCACTGCCAGATAACTCTTGGGGTAAAGTCCCCGGAAACTTGTTGATGATTAATCAAAGGCAGATAGAAGGGTCTTAAGGATATAGCCATTTTGACTAATAACAAAACGTTTTTTTCCTGTATGTTTCTTTTAATCTCTGACTCCCAAGGGGATTAGCCCATGTGTGGAGGTTTCCACCACTATTTATTTGACTGCAAAAGTGTGAGTGAGAGTGGGGAAAAAGGTCAAGGACAAGACATGCCCTCCTCTAGTACTTTTCACCTCTCACCCCTCCCTAGAGAGTGTGTGAAATCCCATTCTTGTCACTTTTGGTGTCAGCTCCCATTCAGAACATGCAAACATCAAGGTACCCTTAATCCTTTTTTCTTCTTTTTGAGCCTCCTGGAGATTACCGCCTGGAGAAGAGTGACCTGTAAAAGAGAAGAAAAAGTGAAAAGAGTGGTCAAGCAAAATTAGGAATCCAGGAAAAGACATTAAACAGTTCCTATGTAAAGTTCATTCTGTGAATAAAGAAGCAAAAATTGAGAAGCATATCAAGCCTACCAGCTTCTATTTCCGACTGTCCCTCCCACAGGTGATGTCAGAAGTGGGATAACGGGAAATGGAGGCTATTATGCCCAAAATGGTGGAAAACCAAGAAAAGCTAGGCAAATTAATAGAGAAGTTCTTGGCGGTAACCAAGGAAGACCGAAAAAAGCTTCATAAAACCCTCACGGAATAAAGTCACACCCAAGAAACCATGATCAGTAAATTAGCTGAGACACACAGTCAACTGCCCTTCCCTCGGTGGTCATACAGTAGTACATCAGCGGAGATTCTATTTTTTCTCCAATTTTGCGAGAATGGCAAGAGCTGCCGCATGGCCACTATAGATAAGTGGGGACAATACCTTGGTCCCCTTCTCTGGGGATCTCCAAGCCACATATCAAATGGCCATTTCACCTGGGATAACCCCATACGAAGAAGTCAAAAGGAGCATTTTATAAATGATGGAAGTAGACAAAGAGACCTATAGAATCCGTTTTAGACAAATTCGAGGAGGGCCTCAGGAACCCAGAGGGCTCTATATTATATGGTACGAGACATGGCGGACCGTTGGCTGAAGCCCTCAACTTCTACCAAGGAAGAAATAATGGAAAAAGTATACTTAGAACAATACTTATCATCCTTACACCCCCTTATTCAAAAATGGTCTGACAACATACCCAGCTTGCCCTCGAAAGAGACATTGAGATTGCCAACGCCTTTAGTAGAGCACACAAAATACAAAAAGGATAAGAGGAGACCCAGTGGACACATCTGGGAGGGTGTGGGGGGTTGCATCCAAACCACAGAGAACCCACCATAAAGAAATCAGAAGCCTTAACCCTATTGCCGGGGCTTCTACCTATGCCAACAAGACCTCCACTTAATCTTTAATCCTAGTGCTTTCGCTGTGGTATGCTTGGACATATGGCCCGGGTATGCCCCCAAGGGGAGAAATCCATGGAGGTGGGACTAACAAGATCCTTCTATTGTACCCCAGAGGGACATAAACTTCCCCCCATCACCGACAGGTATCAATAATGGGGAACCCAAGAGGCCTTGATAAACACAGAGTGTCTCCAAAGTGTCACGCAACCACAGGCTGTCCCGGGAGGGGTACAAACCACCGCAGGGGTCGTAAACATTCAATGTGTACACAGACACAATAAACAATACCCAGCTACTGAATATGTATACAACAGGAGCCGTCAGTCGGTCCGGTACCCCTGAAAATTGGGCTAATCCCCAAACAAGCTGAGACACTGGTTTTGGGTAATGACTATCCCTATATGGATAGACTAATAAGAGAACAATGAACCGAGGGAGATGAATGGAGGAAAACTGCCCCATTCTCCCAACTGACAGACCAGGAATGGCCCAAAGGAAAACACAAGAAGAGTAGGGGACAGAAGAGAAGGGAAAAAAAGAGTGGACCTGGACTGCGTTTGCCCGATCAGACAGGTCCGATATTTTGGAACATGATCAAAGTTTCCATGCTGCCCAAAGAAAAGATCCCACACTTGGGAAGCGGAGCTTGCCTGGCTCGAAGATGGTGGCTAGTTAGGAGAGCTCCCGAGTCCCACAAGCAAATCCTACATAATCCTGGTGTCACATGCCCATTATATATCTGGCTGGAGCAGATAATAAGCCCAATAAGGTAGCGGTATCGGAAAAATATAGAAAAAGCAGCTTATGTACTGCCGCCGGATGCCTGGGGAGCTGTGGGCGCTGTCACTCTAACAGCTCATCAAAGAGTGCATTGTGTGAAAAGCTACTAGCAACCCGTGACGGGCAACTTGATCCAGATGAAGAACCTTCACGTAAGTGACCGAGCAAGCAGCGACCTACGCGGGGCAGGTGAGGCCTGTACAGACTGCTCCTGGTGGGTGTGCCGCGACTGAGAAGAGTGACGCCTGAGTCTGGCGGTAAAGCGGGCTGCCTGATCCTGGAGAGGCCCTTGTTGCATGCGACTGCCCAGCCGCCGAATTATGGCGTCAGGTAGGCCGTAAGGTAGCCGCAGTAAAAAAATATAGCGGGTGGAGGCTTACCTACACAGTGCAGTGGAGGGCCGCCAACATCACGGGCTTCTGGAGCAGGGTGCGGAAGAGTGGATCTTTGCTGCGAGGCCCAGTATGCTCGAACAATTAGCCAGTAAGAAGCCTTGGCGAGCAAATAAAAGATACCAGCAATGGAGAACCCATACAGCTTGACTTCACACAAGACACGCAATTCTGACTGGATTAAATCGCTGGCGGCTGTGTGGCCCTGTGAGACAATTGCCTGGGAAAGAACTGGGTGCTTTAATAAGCGGGACTTAAAGTCTAAACAGAGACAGCAAGAACTCATGTAAGCTGCCACGATGGGTAAAACGGACAACTTGTAGTCCAAGTTACAGTTTGAACTACGCAAGACCCCCCCGCACGTGTGAAACTGGCACCCCAGAGTCTGACGGACCGCCAGAGGATGTGGATGCAGAGGCAGTGGCGGAGCCAGACATCAAGCAAATATTGTGAGCAATGCAACAGAGCTTAACGAAGATTGATAACAAAATAGATGCCAGCACTTTTAGGATGGACAGAATGTCTGAGCGCCTAGACAAGCAGGGCGACAGACTGGACACGGTTGAACAAAGAGTGTCAAATGTAGAAGACACAATGCAAACAGAAGTGGGGGAACACAAAGCCATGGACAAGCTCCTCAAGACACTCCAAGCCAAGGCGGATGACTTGGAGGCCGGGTCACGCAGGAATAATATCAAAATTCTTGGAAGAGCGGAGTCGATAAACATCAGTAACATGGAGCAGAATGTGGAGCGCATAGTAGTGGAGCTTCTGGACAGTTTTGTTGTGGAATGAGCGCAACGTTCCTTGACACCTTGACCGGCACCAGGGACAGCCCGAGACCGATCATAGCTAGACTGCTAAATTATAGAGATCGAGACGCTGCCCTGCGCAATTCTAGAGAATTGGGAACACTCCGGTTGCAAGACATGGAGATCTCGCTATTCCCCGATTTCACATAGTAGGTCCAGGAGGAGCAACGCCTATTTTTCCATGCTAAGAAGAGGCTCTGTGATTTAAACATCGAATCGAGTATAGTATGCAATACTCGTCGAAACTACGGATAAAATAGGAGGATAGATTCCACTACTTTACAGACCATCAGATGGTGCTAAAAAATGTGAAGCAGCTGGAACGAGATAGAGGCAAGCGAGGCTCCCCAAGGGCAACACAGAGCAAAGACCGCAACTCAGAAGATCTCGAGGAGCAGTGAGGCTTGCCGACAAGACACAGAATGCGGTGGTAGCAGCGGGAGCACATTTACGCTGACACTTACTTCTATGATCAGAAGAGCTGGCGTGTAAGAAACACCAATACCCATAAGTAACTTAAGAAGGCTGTTCTGATATTTGAGGAAAGAAAGTAACCTTAAAACGGATGGACATAAAGAGCAATTGGAAAGGCTAGATAAAAACGTTGACAAAACCTAGGATACGCCAGAGACTATATATTAAAGGACTTAACGAAGATATAAAGGGGCACCGTGCATAGAAAGCAAGCTGTTGTGGGAGAGGTAATGGGTTGGCATGAGTAAAAGCCGGGAATATCTGCCCCCTGTGTACTTCACTACAAGCAATGTTCTTTTTGTTGTTTTGTAACACGGTGTGTTATGGGGAGGGGGGGAATTAAAGGCTATGTCCGTTGGGGTCACACATAGCGTGGGTGGGACTTTTGGGATAGTAACTGTTGTTATGCTAAAGAAAAGGAGACAAATTGGACTAGAGAATGGTTGGCATTATATCACAGCTTTAAATGTGGAAAGATCACAGACGAAGGCGCGAGTGAAGCAGTCGATGATTTGGCCCGGCAATTGAGATTACTTACTTGAAACATAAGGCGGTTAAATGACAATAGGAAGGTTAGAAAAGTAGCGGCGTACCTCAGGAGACATAAAGTAGATATCGCAATTCTGCAGGAAACACACCTACAATCAGATAGGGAAGTGCGTGCACATTGCAAGCTGCAGGGGCAATGCAATGCCACTACCTATACATCTCATGCCAGAGGGGTGCTGATACGGGTGGGACGTCAGTCTGGGGTGTCTTTACCAGGACTACCAGGGAGGTAGATTTGCAATAGCAAAATGTAGAAAAGAAGATCTAATGTTCTTACTTATTGGAATACATGGCCCAAATTACAACATTCCCCAATTCTAACGTGCAGTGGAGGTTAGGGTGCACCAGTGGGCAGGCGTATCGCAGCTATGGCGAGTGGATTTCAATTGTATACTTGACCCTGACGTAGATCGATCTAAAGGTCACCCCAGGCATCCCTCAGCGGCAGCCAATGCTATACTGGACATGATGCAGAGGGAAAGGCTTGCAGATATATGGAGACAATGAACTAAAAGTGAGGGTGATTGATTGCAAACACCTCCCTAGAACGTATTTAGATCATTCCCCAGTGCAGCTCACACTTGCATAGGCGGCACCCAGAATCCTAGCCTTCACATGGAGGTTCCCACCATACTCTCTGTTAGACACAGTTTGTTTTCAAAGGGGAATTGCAGCAGGCAATAGAAGAATTTTCTGAAAAAAACATAGACTCAGTTGGCACTTTTGCGATGGTGTGGGAGGCGTTCAAAGTCTATATCAGGGAAATAGCAATCTCCAAACAAGCGGGAGTGCTGCGTGCTATCAGGGGCAGTTTGTATACCCTGGAGAAAGAGATTGCTGCCATGGAGGGAGCGTTGCAGGAAGAGGGAGGGACACAATAGGGGGCTGACATCAAGCATAAACTGGCAGAATTCCAGGAAACAGCCAATGACGAGATTAAGCATATGGGAAAATATGCCACGGTGCGGGCCTACGGAGAGAGGGGCACGGCAGGGCAGGAGAGATGCTAGATAACATACTGAGACCCCCAAGAGCATCAGATGTGATCACAGAGGTTATAGATGATGAAGGAGGTACTCTGAGCACTCCTAAGGAGATTGTAAAGACATTTTGCAAGTACTATAAAAAGTTATACAGCTCCCAAATACAGCACAATGAGGATGCAGTAGCTGACTACCAGAACCACCTTAAAATGGCATGGCTGCCCCCAGAGCACAAGGAGCACCTAGTGGCGCCCTTTACACTGTCTGAAATCCACGCTGCACTACAGAGCATGCCAGCCAAAAATGCACCTGGCTCTGACGGGCTGACAGTCACATTCTACATGACGTTCCAAGAATTACTAGCACCACACCTTAAAACATTATTTGAAGAGATGGCTGAAAACGGTGTAATGCCCCCCTCTGTGAGAGAAGCCATTATAGTTACACTACTCAAGACAGGCAAAGCGCCAATACATTTATTTAAACAAATGGAGGTGCATCAAACTTAATGAAAAAAAGTCCAAATTAGATTCTTTTCTGTTCGTCTTTTATTTCAGAATCAATAATAGTGCACAAAAACAGCCAACGCGTTTCGTTCCTTGAAACTCAACAGTTCTTGGAACTTCATCAGGTCTGTGAAGAAACATAGAAAAAACATCTATAAGACAATACAAAATGACGGACAAAACTCAAATCAATAATGCAAACATTGTTAAAAAAAGGGCTTTATACAAAGACTCATCTACTTAAAAACCGGGAGAACAACACTATACAATACAAAACATAATACAAAAATAATAACAAAGAATTGAAAATATAATATAAATACAACAAGACAACCCTTGACATATATACACGTGCATTAACACTTATTCAGAATTTTTTTATTATTTTGTCAAAAACATAAAAAAAAAAAAAATTTCAACTGCTTTTTGAACATTCTCTTTTCTCACATATTGTGGTTGGTATGTTGGCTTTTCTATGCATCTTCATGATTGTCATTCTTCTAATACACTTTATTCTATTTAGTTCTCTTTTCTCTATCTTAAATTATCTCAATTTTTCTAAAATAAGAAAACAATGTTTGTATTATTGATTTGAGTTTTTTCTGTCATTATGTATTGTCTTCTAGATGTTTTTTCTATGTTACTTCACAGCCCTGATGAAGTTCCAAGAGCTGTTGAGTTTCAAGGAACGAAACGCGTTGGCTGTTTTTGTGCACCATTATTGATTCTGAAATAAAAGACGAACAGAAAAGAAACTAATTTGGACTTTTTTTTCATTATGTTTGATGCACCTCCATTTGTTTAAACCATTCTGAAAATCTGTAACCAGAGGCACCAAAAGGTGACAGGTGCCGGAGTATTATGCACAACAAGCCTGATAAGGCAGCAGTAAGAAAGTGAAGTGCAAACCGTTTGGTCCGTCTCCTTGTGTCTATTTGGTTTAAAGTGCCAATACATTGTACATGCTATAAACCGTTATCCCTGCTTAATGTTGATGCTACAATTTAAGCTAAATTCTGCCAAATAGAATAGAGGTCCTACTGATGCAGATTGGGGTGTACAAAATCTCCCTACTTCCACGGATAGAGTAATTTCACAGTTACACGCACATACACTCATCATACACTTGGGCCCATTTTACTAACATACGCTCAAATACTCTACCAACACTGAACCTGTGGAAAGAAAAACTCCTAAACACCCTGCATCTACACTGAGGTCGATAAGACCTAATTGTGACTGTCCTGAGTCATGATCTAAACAATCTATACAACAATAATCAAAATAGAGTACTCAATAATTGACAAGAAATAACCACCAACACTGTATTTAAAATTATGGTACTTTATCTAAAATTAGTCAAAGAAAAATCAATCAAAGTAAATCATTATTCTCATAATTACCTATTCTAGCTAAATGTCAGAATGGGTCAGGACAGGTCTCTCAGTAGAAGTCTCCCGAGTCGCCGTCCTCACAGCATAGATCCTCACCAACGCAGGTTTGGGAAGAAGTGGCAAAGTGGCAAAAAAAACCCTCTCTAGGCTAACAATATTTATAATAATTCTAACAAAAGAAAGCAACATAAAATGTTTTCGATATCCGTTGAACCGCTGAGCAGAGCGAGCAGGAAAGGATGTAGCATCGCTACATTTGGAAATCTCCGCTCAGAAAAATCACAAAAATAAAAAGACGGAACACGGAACTAGAATTTGAAAAGTATCTTTTCATGTTCACATTTCCTCGGAACCAGCATTATGATCTCAGAGTTCATTCATTATGGCTCCTTTGTCCTCCAAGGTTGCTCAGATGTATTTGGATCTTCGCCCAGAACTGCTGTCCTCACGGAAAACTTTAACCAGGCGAAGACTGTGGTCAGATGACTCTCGACCATGTTCAGCAAGGCCTTCTCATCACAAATCATTCACTCGAGGCCAGGCTGCAAACGGCAGCCATTTTATACTAGGCCAAACCGTACCATCTTAATTAAAAGAGACAAAAACAACGTTACCACAGCATAGTGATTAAACAGTGTTAACCCCACTAATACCCTTATGTGTATGTAATTATCTAGCCTTTACAACACAAGAAAAGCATTAGTACATGACATTTAAAAAGCGTTTTCGTGCTTTAAAATACACAGCACTCAGCAACATTTATTAATAAAACATGCACATTATTAATAAACGACACAAATGCTTCCCCACGTGTAATTTTCTCTTGTTATTTCTTGTTGGTTAATTAGAACACTTACACAAAACAAATAATTAGTAATTATAAATTAATAATTTTAATTTCTTTCGACAATAGACAAACCAGAGCTTTAAAAACCCAATAGATTTTCAACAGAAAACTCTGATATTATCACCAAATAAACAACCCAAAAAAAATTAGTAAAATTTAAGTCCCAATTTTTTAGGAGAAACTGGAAATGTCTTTTTCTTTTCCACAACACTAGACACCAGACTCCCTTTCATCATCCCTCTTTGTCTCCAAATAAACACTCTCCTTCAATTCTTCTAATTCTATTTCTTGTGGATCTCTTTTTCTTTTATTTCTCCTTTCAATATTTCTTTTAATTAATTTCTTTTTCCCTCCCCTGTTCTTACAACACAAACACACCAATCTTAGTATCAATAAAGCAACAATTATACAAGTCAAAGGAAACAATATCTTACCTATAATAGTACTACCTATTTTTGCAATAAAATTCTTAACAGCAACTATTTTATTAGCTATTTTAGTCCAAATACTCTCAGCTTCCAGTGGTACTAATTTTTCATGCAAATCAGTAATATTTTTGATATAGACCTTCAGGTCTTTGCGTTCATCTGGAATGTAAGTGCAACAATGTTGAACTTTCAATATTCCACAGACCCCACCCTCCTTGGCCAATAAAATATCAAGGGCAAGTCGATTTTGCATAGACATGGCACGTACGGCAATCAATTCCGTATTCACCAAAACAAACCCTCAGCGGTATTTGTCGATAAACGATCCACCACTGTTGACAGTTTCCGAATTCCATATGTATTCAAAGAAATTCCCACTGCTGGAATTAAAGCTCCAAAAATGTCACCCACTATTTCTTACCAAGTTTCTCTCTTAAAACGTGTTAGTAAATTAATATGTTCTACATCTTCTATTTTATCTATATGAAAAATCTTTGGAAAGACCAGGCCCACATAACACGTGCCATACCAATGGTCAGGCAACTTGTAATAAGCCTTGTTCCCACAAACATAATACACTCCTGGGAAAACTGGATCCTCTCCTCCTCTAAAACCCCATCCTGTCACAATGAAGTATGTATCATGACACTCACTAGTCCCAACAAAGTATGTATCATATTGGGATTTCTTTCTTGTAATGCACAGCTTACCCTTCTGTGGTGCATCTAAAGCTAAAGTTGGACTAGCTCCATTTCTCGATTCTTTTCCCATCTAAATGTCCCAAATTGTCTCACTCACTTTGTATTTCCCTGCCTTTTCATGCATGCTCAATCTCCTTTCCTCCACCATGTTTAGGAAAGCTTTCTCTTCTTCTTTCAAACTGCAAGTTAAATTATTCTTAAAAATGTAATCTAATGTTAATTCTTCTTTTTCAATAAAAATCTCACCAAAAATGTTAGCTTCTTTAGCTGGATTCAGCTTCTCATTCATAGGCAATTGCCCAAAAATACTATCTTTGTTAGACATCTTATAATCTATTTTCCCTAGCAAATAAAAAACACTACTTAACACACTACAAGAAATTCCATACGTAGCTGGTAAATGGTGATAAGTAACACCCTCTGAAACGGACACAGGTAATTGCATACAAACGTAGCAATCCCTTACTTCCATTGTCTTCACATATTCATACAACAATTTCGAAAAAACATTACTAGAAAAATCATTAATTGACCTATCTTTATGCATGTAAGTATTACTAATTCTAGTTGGAACTACTTTTTGTGAACTCTTCTCTACATTAGTCTCATTCTCAGTATGTATTTCAAATGTACCTATTGTAACTCTAAATGTAACTAATAAAGCTAAAACACCCCATAGTAGCATTAATAATCCAGTACAGCAACAGCACATTCTACACCATCTTTTCAAGAAGGCACATCTACTTTGATTATTCTCTATGTTAGCCATTTTACTACTTTGACCGTGTCTTTTGACTTAGCCTCTACTACTCCACTACTGTATTACTCTTTATTTCTGGATTACTTCAAACAGCTGAATTTCAGACTTTTCTCCTTTTCACTTTTCTCCAAGTGATTTCTTCAGTTCACTCAATTTGGATATTCATCACTTTTCACTCCTTCTTCTTCAGCAACATCAAATTGTATCAGATCATCAACAACATCCTGTGCATCCGACTCTTCTCCAATGTCAGTCAGGATAACTTTTAAGATTCCAACAGATTTTTCCTTTTCCTCAACCACTTTTCTCAAGATCCCCTCCGGATTGTCTCGATTCACTGTTTCTTCTTTTTCTCCTCCTTCAGACAGTGCCACATAAGACCATTCCGGTGATCTGTACTTTTGGTTGGGTTTTCTAATTCTCTTTATCTCCTCAGGTTCTCTTGACTCCTTTTGCTCCTTTCTTTTTACTTCGTTTTGACTCGACACCTCATTCACTTGTTCAGCTTTCGATGTATTTGCTCTTATCAGTCTGTATCTCAGCCTCTTCACTCTGTTGTTAGGCCAAAAATCTCCTCTTACAACCTTTTTCGGTCTCGTTTCTGTATTATTTCTTTCTCCAATCCAAGTTCTCTTTCTCAGAACTCGACCTTCTGATTTTTCATTCTCACTTTCATCCGATTCTGTTTCAAATGCCTCTTGTTCTTCAGCAGTTTTCTTTCGCTCCACAGTCTTTTTCACCACTGTTTGAGACTTCCCTACTTCTTTCCCTCCTCGAGTCTCCGACACGCAATCTTCTTGCTGTCTACTTGTCCCTTCACCTAGCTTATCAGGAATGTTCCCTACACCTCCTCGGGGGTCTTCCGCAATCTGTCCCTCTCTATCTTCTTCTGACCCTACTTCTTCAGGTATAATCTCAAGTGGTTCTTCAATCTCCTCCTCTTCTGATTCGGGAGTAATTTCTGTGGAACTGCTCTTTTCTTTTCTTTTTCCTCCACTGCTTTTTTGAACTTCAGGCTCTCTTACAGAATCTGATCTCCCTTCTGAGACCCTCAATGGTTCTCTTGAAGTTTTTTCTGCTTCTTTTCCTGAACTTTGATTTTTTCTCACTGGTTCTGGGTCTTCATCATCACTGGAATCTGATTCTTCAAAATACTCCTTGCCAGTCCCATCCTTTGGGTTTGGAACTCTCAGAGTATGACTCGCATGTACCCAGTTTTTCACACCAGCACACTTCACTGCAGTTGTCGTAGTCAAAATAACTTGTCTTGATCTTCCCCACCTTGGAACCAAGCAATTTCTTCTTCTGTGTACTTTAATCCTCACCCAGTCCCCTGGACTCAGATCATGAGCTTGCTTCTTCTCAAGTGTAGTAGCTTCTTCTCCAACCTGGTGAAACACAGAATGAACTGCGTCAGCCAGGCCTTTACAGTAATCCAAAATCATGTCATCAGTTATTGTCATCAACTTATTGACAGGCACATATGCATGTCGCATTGCGCGTCCCATCAAAATTTTGTGCGGACTTAACCCAGTAGTTCTATCTGGAGTAGATCTAATAGTCATTAGCACTAGAGGCAAGACATCAGGCCATTTCATTCCAGTGGCTAAACACATCTTACCAATCCTGTTCTTGATTGTGCCATTTATCTGCTCAACCACACCAGAAGCCTCTGGCCTGTATGCACAATGTAGCTTTTGCTGTATGCCCAATGCTTCACAAATCAAACTCATGAGCTCATTATAGAAGTGTCCACCTCTATCAGACTCAATCGTTACTGGAAACCCGTACCTAGGAATCAACTCTCTTAACAGTAACTTTGCCACTGTTATTCCATCATTTCTCCTAGTCGGATAGGCCTCCACCCATCTTGAGAACAAACAGACTACCACTAGAACATACCTCAGTCTGTTCACTTGGGGCATTTCAATGAAATCTACCTGCATTCTTGTAAAAGGACCACCTTCTCTACCTATCGTTCCCAGACTCACCACTGTCTTTTTCCCAGTGTTAAATTGCTGGCAAATCAAACATCTTTGACAGATGCTCTCTGCAATTGTCCTGAACTTTGCATTGTACCAAGTCTGTTTAAAAGACCTGATCATCGCATCCCTTCCCAAATGTCCCTGGCCATGATACATCCTTGCCATTGTCGACAGCATGGAATTAGGCATGACTGGTCTGCCATCTCTATAGACCCAAACATGGTCTGTTTCTCTTGGGGCACAACCTGCCTTGATCCAGTCTTTCTTTTCTTCCTTTCCTGCCTCATCCTGCAACTGTTTCACTTCATCCCACGTTTCTAGGACATTAGTAAACATCACAGAACAAAAAGACATTTCTCCTTCTCGTTCCCTATTAATCGAGTGATTGTTCTTAGCACAATATTGTGCAATGTCGTTAGCAAATCTGTTGCCAACAGTCACAAAATCATCTCCTTGTCCATGAGCAGCACATTTCACAACTGCTAATTCTTTAGGCAGCTGTATCGCCTCAAGCAATTTCCCAATCACTTCAGCATTCTTTATTGGAGTCCCACTCGACGTCAAGAAACCTCTCTGTAGCCAAAGTTGGCCAAAATCATGCACAACTCCAAATCCATACTGACTATCAGTCATCACAGTCACTCTCAGATCTTTCATAATCTCACAAGCTTTCGTCAATGCCACCAATTCTGCAACTTGTGCAGATTTCACTCCTTTCAATGATGATGCTTCCATTACTTCTGAAACCTTGCACACTGCATATGCTGCACTCAGCACACCCTCATCATTCCTCAGACATGATCCATCTACAAACAGCACATGATCACTCTCAAGTAAGGGAAGATCCCTTATGTCTGGTCTCGGTTTTGTACAGTAATCCAGCACATCCAAACAATTGTGATCATCTTCTGTCTTCACACCCATATTTTCAATATCCGGCAACAATGTCGCTGGATTCACATTCACACATCTCTCCAAAGTCACATTTGATGCTCCCAAAATGACTTTCTCATATTTAGTCAGCCGACTATGTGACATGTATTGAGTTCTTCTTCTTGTCAAAAGAATTGCCACATTATGAGGTACGAATACCCTTACAGGATATCCCATTATGATTCCCTCACTCTGTTCCAGACTTCTACATGTTGCAGCCACAGATTTTAGACAACCTGGTAAACCCACAGCTACAGGGTCAAGTGTCGATGAGAAGTACGCAATAGGCCTTCTCAGTAATCCATGCTTCTGGATTAACACTGAAAGTGCACATCCATTTCTCTCACTGCAGTACAATTCAAACTCTCTCTCATAGTCTGGCATACCCAAAGCAGGGGCTTCACACATTCTGCTCTTTAGCTCCTCAAATGCTGCCATTTGTTCCCCATCTAGTTCCAATGGGTCTGTCATCTCACTTTTTGTCAGCTTAATCAGTGGCTTTGCTATCAGCGAGAAATTAATTATCCACTGACGACAATAACCCACCATTCCCAGGAACATTCTCACCTCCCTCTGGGTCTTTGGGGCTTTCATTTCTCTGATAATTTTGATCCTGTCATCAGTCACTTTTCTCAGACCTTTTTCAATATTGTGTCCAAGATAATGCACCTCTTTCTTGCAAAATTGCAATTTAGCTGGAGATACCTTTAACCCTCCATCTGCCAGATGATTCAGTAAAGCTATGGTATCTACTTCACAAGCTTCATGTGTCTTTGATGCCACAAGTAAGTCATCAATATATTGCACTAATACTGAGTTTTCAGGCATGATCAAACTCTCCAATGACTTTTTCAATAACTGATTGAATATCGAAGGACTCTCCGTATACCCCTGTGGGATACGACACCATGCTAAAATACGCTGGCCAAACCTAAATGCAAAAATCGTCTGGCTGTCATGATGCAATGGAATTGAAAAGAAAGCATGACACAAATCAATCACTGTGTACCACTCAGCATCATGTGGAATCTGATACAAAATCACTGACGGATTTGGCACAATAGGACAACATGCCACCACAATTTGATTAACTTTTCTCAAATCCTGTACAATCCTGAACTTCCCATTAGGTTTCTTTAACCCCATTATCGGTGAGTTACACGGGCTACTCAATAGTTCTCTCAAAACTCCTTGCTGAATCATTTTCTCAATTATAGGAGTTATTCCTTCAATTATTTCTGGTGTCATTTTGTACTGAGGAATGTTAGGATAAGTAATTCCCTCTTTCACTGAAATTTTCACAGTATCTACATTATTCATCAATCCCACATCCTCTCCAGTAAAATCCCAAACTGTCATTTTCACTGTGTCTCTCAGCTCTTGAGGCAAATCCTCCGGATCAAACACAGCATATGCACCAATTAACTCACTCGCTCTATTTTCTAGAGTCACTCGGTACAAAACATCGTCATCTGGTGTTTCAAAAGCTATTCCATCCGGTGTACAAAAAATCGTACAATTCATCTTACAAAGTAGATCCCTACCTAACAGATTCACTGGACTAGTGTCACAGACAATAAATCTGTGCATGTCTGAAAATTTCCCTATTTGTACTCTTACTGGTTCAGTAAGACGTGTCTTGATTTGTGTATTGGCTACATCAACTACTTGGATTGCTTCATCCGAGAGAGGAAGATTTTTAATATCTGTTGACCTGACAGTTGATCTTGTTGCACCTGTGTCTACTAAAAAAGTAACACCTTCTTCATTTATTTTCCCATCCACAAATGGTCCTGCCTGGTCTATTTCTAGAGTTGCACCAAGTATGCACTCTTCCTCCTCTCTTCGGCACCGTCAATAATCACCTTCAGACTCACTCCCTTCATTTTTTAACAAGTACTGCTGTACCTGGTTAGAACGCCTTGGTTTGTTTACCTGCTCATCATTGTAGAATCCCGAATCCTTATTATACTTTTGTGATCCTCTATTCTGCGGCAAGGGCGGTTTTGGCTCTTGACTCTGCTGTTTCACAACAGAAGATTGTTGCTGCTGTCGATTATTCCCTTCGTTCTGCACCTGTTGATTTAAGGATTTACTCTCATTATTCGCTAATGGTGGATTGGTACATTCAGATCTCCAATGTCCCAGTTGGCCACAGTTGTGACACGGGAACTTCTTTTTGGCTTCCTCAAGATTCCCCTTTCCTTTCCCTGCATATCTAGGTCTATTCCCTGGATTATTTCCTGCATTATTCGCCTGTTCCACCAATTGTGCTTCCTGTCTTTCCGCAACTTTCACTTGTGCCCACATCGCTTTCTCTTTCAGCTTTCTCTGTTTTGCTTCAATTTCATCACTGAAGTATTTTGCATGTCTCAAAATCTCATCTATTTTCTTACTCTGCCAGTCCACTGTATGCTCACAAATTCTCTCACTAATCTCAGGTCTCAGGCCATATACAAATCTGTATACAAAATGACTCAAATCCTTGTCACCCAGGTGTTCATCCCCACTGAATTGTTTAAAAGCCAGTATCAGCCTCTCATAAAAAGCATGAACCGATTCTTTTGCTTCCTGATGTGTTCGATCTATTTTAACCCAGTCTGTCTCTTTTGGAGGTACTTTATTTTTCAGGTATACGATCACCTGCTCATACTTTCTCATTACCTCTGGATCTGGTGCTCCTGTTCTCTGTTCTCTTGGATATTCCTCAGTAGGCCAACTTACAACTATTTTACACTCAGCCCACAAGTCTGCTGGAACAATTATATCAAACAGACTATTCAGGTCAATCCACAGCACTTTTGACAATTTCACAAACCTGTCTACCTGCCTATACCACTCGACGGGCTTTTCTCTCAGTCGAGGGAAATCATTTGTAAATGATAAAATATCCTGTCTGGTCCATGGAACATGTACATATCCTCCTCCAGGTATTTCTCTCATAGGATAAGCCTCCTCAGTTTTCTCTTTTTCTCTCACAGGAAATGCTAAATAAGTCCTATTTCCTGATTCTTCTCTTTTCTTGTACCACCTATCCTTCCACTTCTCAACATCACCCCATTTTCGCAATAAAGCGATCATCTCTTTAATCTGTCCTGTTCTACCAGCACCATTCAGATTTTCAATGTCTTTATCTGTGAAATCCATCCTGTAAGACTTCTGCAAAGCTTTCACTTTATCAATGTCAACTCCATGCTCATTCGCTATTGCTCTTAATCTGTCATGTGTATTTTTAGTTCTCCAGGTGATATTTTTACACATAAATAACAATTCACCATCATGGTGATTTTTTAGAATTTCTGTAGGAACTGTCCCTGCAACAAGCTCTTCTAATTCTACACGTAACCTAGCCACATCAATTGCCTGTGAATCTTTATCTCTCTTTTGAAGAACTTTCCTCCATTCATTCAAATCCTCAGCTGTTATTTCAGTAGATTTTCTCACTGGAACCACTTTCTTCTGCGGTTCTAAAATCGACATCCCTGAACAACTAGCTTCACCAGCATTCAATCCTGAATTAGACTGTATCTCTAATCCTTCACTACATGTCTCATGTCTGGATTTTTCTGTCCTTTTTCCTGAATCTCCTGAAGGACCAGCCAAACTTGTCAATCTATTCCCAACATATGGAATCACCAAACCATTCTCACCTGTCCTCTGTTTATCAAAAACAGGCATAATCGGACCTATGGTTACGGGCACCGTAACAGCGTCTAGATTCTTCGTCAGCTCTTTAATCTTTTCAGTCAACTCCGATGTAGTTCTGGCTAATTCTCTCGTATTCTCGCCACTGCTTCTATTCTCTCTTTCCCTGAAAGGATTACCACTTCTTAACTCAGGTGTCACATTTTCTGTCTCAATGATACGCAATGTATCTCTTATCGGAGAAACAACTGGTGTGCTCTCTTCTGGTTCTGGTCTATATGGAGGTGGTCTTTTGTAAATCATGTCATTCAAGACTTCATCCTCATACTCATTAACTCCATATCTTCTCACTTCTGCCTCTGTACCCTTCTCTTCAATTGTTCTCATAGGGTATAATCCCTCTGACATACTAGCATCTCGCCATCTCTTCATTCGATCATGATGAGTTTCACGATCATGTCTCCTCCCAAACATGTACCTATAATTTCCCCCAGACCTCTGTTTTTCTCGCTCATGTACTTCCTCTTCCCATTCCACTAAAGCCTCAAACTGTGTCAGCCTTGGTCTTGGGTCAAGACATAACATCTTTTCCTGCAAATTTTTCAACACGGCCAAATTAAATGAACCATGTTCTGGAAATGCTAGAACACCATCTCCCTTTGTATACCTAACCCAATTCTCCAACCATATACAGGTATGATACCCATATCTCGCAGCCATGAAGGATGCAGGCGTTTTCGATGGAGGTAACAATTCACCTTCTCTCGTTTTAACATCTTTATCCTTGTCGAACCAATTTTTAATCTTTCTAAACAAAGATTTTTTCTTTTTCTCTTCTTGGTAATACATTTTAGCTTTTACCAAACTTTTCTAATCCCTTTCGTAATACAACTCAATAGTACGATGTTTTATCCAATAACAGCGCAACTCACACTAACGCACCAATCCTGGAGCGTCTACGTCACAAGAATACAAGTGACTCTTTCCAATCCTTGCGCGGCTCACACCAACGCACCAATCTCAGCGCGAGCACTGTTCTGATCTAATATCCAATCAGAGCGCGGTCTGTTTGACGTCAGCAGTCGCTGCAGTCTCTTGCTCCTGTCTCCTGTCAGTCGTCTACCCCTCCTTTACAAAACTTCTCAGTAGACTTCGTGTCAGATTCTACAAAATCTATTAGTTACAACATATAAACATCTCCATTGTCTGCTTCGCTAACCAAAGAATAGTAAAGAAAATCTATTTCACAAGAATCCCGTTGACACAGTAGCATGCATTCATTAACTGTTTCCTCTAGGACTGCTCCAAAGAGTTTTACAATTAACAAAATATATGAGCATTCACGCACATTTATACAAGAAAATGTAGTACATACACACAGAATCCTGCTTTTCCCGAGAACAGCGAACAATCTGCCCCACTACAGAATTGTAACATACGTTAACCAAGCAGTGTTTACCTCTGCCCAGTCCTTCAAACAAGCTCAGAGAATACCTATTACTCCTCCCGCAATAAGCTTTAACGATGAACCTTACGGATCCCTGGGACTTAAGACCAGAGTTTCACAGATAACCTTCGCTACCATACACACTCCTTTTATACCAGAAATATTTCTAATAGTAACACACAACGATGTCACTAATTCCGAACACAGACAATGTGACGCGCAACTTCAATTGTCACACGTTTTTCTCCTGCATACATACAGGACCAACAATCCCGTCTTTCCCGAGAGCAGCATACACTTCCCTCTGCCCTACTACGGAACCGCTACCAGCTCCCAAATTCCAGAAGCACTACATAAAACTCAACATGACGACTTCAACATTTAGTATTAGTACATATACCAACATCAATCAATAATCAATAAATCAAAAGCCAATATACAAGCAATCTAATCAGATCAAGACAATCATCAATAACCATCCTCTGCTACCAGGAAATTGATGCAGATTGGGGTGTATAAAATCTCCCTACTTCCACGGATAGAGTAATTTCACAGTTACACGCACATACACTCATCATACACTTGGGCCCATTTTACTAACATACGCTCAAATACTCTACCAACACTGAACCTGTGGAAAGAAAAACTCCTAAACACCCTGCATCTACACTGAGGTCGATAAGACCTAATTGTGACTGTCCTGAGTCATGATCTAAACAATCTATACAACAATAATCAAAATAGAGTACTCAATAATTGACAAGAAATAACCACCAACACTGTATTTAAAATTATGGTACTTTATCTAAAATTAGTCAAAGAAAAATCAATCAAAGTAAATCATTATTCTCATAATTACCTATTCTAGCTAAATGTCAGAATGGGTCAGGACAGGTCTCTCAGTAGAAGTCTCCCGAGTCGCCGTCCTCACAGCATAGATCCTCACCAACGCAGGTTTGGGAAGAAGTGGCAAAGTGGCAAAAAAACCCTCTCTAGGCTAACAATATTTATAATAATTCTAACAAAAGAAAGCAACATAAAATGTTTTCGATATCCGCTGAACCGCTGAGCAGAGCGAGCAGGAAAGGATGTAGCATCGCTACATTTGGAAAATCTCCGCTCAGAAAAATCACAAAAATAAAAAGACGGAACACGGAACTAGAATTTGAAAAAGTATCTTTTCATGTTCACATTTCCTCGGAACCAGCATTATGATCTCAGAGTTCATTCATTATGGCTCCTTTGTCCTCCAAGGTTGCTCAGATGTATTTGGATATTCGCCCAGAACTGCTGTCCTCACGGAAAACTTTAACCAGGCGAAGACTGTGGTCAGATGACTCTCGACCATGTTCAGCAAGGCCTTCTCATCACAAATCATTCACTCGAGGCCAGGCTGCAAACGGCAGCCATTTTATACTAGGCCAAACCGTACCATCTTAATTAAAAAAGACAAAAACAACGTTACCACAGCATAGTGATTAAACAGTGTTAACCCCACTAATACCCTTATGTGTATGTAATTATCTAGCCTTTACAACACAAGAAAAGCATTAGTACATGACATTTAAAAAGCGTTTTCGTGCTTTAAAATACACAGCACTCAGCAACATTTATTAATAAAACATGCACATTATTAATAAACGACACAAATGCTTCCCCACGTGTAATTTTCTCTTGTTATTTCTTGTTGGTTAATTAGAACACTTACACAAAACAAATAATTAGTAATTATTAATTTTAATTTCTTTCGACAATAGACAAACCAGAGCTTTAAAAACCCAATAGATTTTCAACAGAAAACTCTGCTCCAGCACTACTGCCAGGGATAGTAGGTCCGGAACAGGCAGGATTCATTCCGAGCCCAAACCTATCCTACAATCTACGCACATTATTTGGAGTCATGCAGCGTTTGAACCCAGAAATCAGGGCAGCTGTGATATTTTTAGATGCCGAGGAGGCCTTGGACTCGGTGGAGTGGAGGTTTATGTTTGCAGTACTCCATAAAATAGGAGTGGGGGAAATCTTTATGAGGCTAGTCTCCACACTATATACAGCACTGACTGCCCAAATGCGAGTTGGGCAGGTGGTCTCCGACACCTTTGGTGTTTCCAGGGGCACCAGACGGGGGTTGCCCGCTGTCCCCTCTATTGTACACTGTGGTGGTCGAACTACTGGCCTGTGCCTTGTGAGTACCACAGTCACAGAGGACTGTGTTTCCCGGGCTATAGGCTAATTATATCGGCCTATGCGGATGATACCCTATTATGCGTAAATAATAAAGACACTAATCTTACCCCTATACTCAACGAGGTGTGCAGTTCGGAGCACTATCGGGCTGGAAAATACATTGGGATAAATTGATAATTTTACCACTTACTCCTGTCACGAGGTCCCCAACACTTGAGTACCCCCTGATGTGGACAACAGAATCGGTGCGCTACTTGGGGATTCGGGTGCATACAGACACATTGGTGGTATTACTAGAAAACTATGGGATGGCAATACAAAAACTGAATGATGATGTGGATAGATGGATTTGGCTCCCACTGTCGCTGTTGGAGCGCATAGCAGTAATGAAAATGGTGGTGTTGCCCAGATTTATATTTATTTTTCAAAACATACCAATATCACTTACAAAGACTGTGTTCAAACGTCTCCGCACGTTACTGGTTAAGCTAGCCTGGGCGGGAAAACAACCCAGAGTCCAGTGGGACTCATTAACATTACCGTATGATTTGGGGGCCCAAATGTATTATAGGGCTGCCCAGAGTAAATTCGCCCATTACTGGAACCATGGCCCACTTGATACGCCTCACTTGCTTCTGGAGAGGGAGGCAGCAAACCCAACCACTTTACAGCAGACATTGTTCTGCAATCCGTCCCGGCAATGTGGAGACTTCGACTCCCTGGCAACTACAACACAGGCCTGGCATGTGCTCCTGAGTAGACAGAACGGAGCGCTGCTATACTCCTCATATGTTCCATTACACTGGTGCCTATGGTTTCCAATGGGACAGGAAGGAGGGGCAAGGAAGGCACTGAGCACCTTAGGGATAAACACGTTGGGCGATTTCTTAATTGATGGGGTGATTGGTAGCTAGGATGTGATTCAGGAGAGGTGCCCTATATGTCAATGGTAGCTAAGTACCATGATCACCGGGCTAGACACACATGACAGGAACTCCGAGGGGAAGAGCTGCTGGAGCGGGGGAGTGCGCTTTCAGTGCTGATACAGATAGAAACACTGTGTACACTAATCACGAGATTTTACACAAGTACATAAGAGGCACGTAAACCGATGATGTTTAGGGTGCGACTTGAGTGACAGCGTGACCTAGGGGGATGCACAAATGATAAGGACTGGCAATACAGCTGTGCCAAAACCAACTCTATCTCCTTAAATGGACGCCACAGGCTCAGACACTTTAAATATCTGCATTGAGTCTATTATACCTCTGAGAAGCAGCACAGGTACGGGCTGCAAGAAGGCTCGCGATGCTGGAGGTGCCGGGAGGACAAAGCGGGATTCTTGCATTTAGCCTG
This sequence comes from Triturus cristatus, assembly GCF_964204655.1. Classification (NCBI taxonomy): domain Eukaryota; kingdom Metazoa; phylum Chordata; class Amphibia; order Caudata; family Salamandridae; genus Triturus; species Triturus cristatus. The sequence goes on along the minus strand of NC_140584.1, from coordinate 866,419,134 downwards.
GTTATGTCCCAGAATAAATGAGTATTGGGCCGAAATATTTAAGGAGCTGAGTGCTATCACAGGGACAGACATAGAGCCAGATCCGAAATTAGCACTATTGAGATATGACTTAGGTATTGAAAAACCCACCAGACCTCTAGTGGCTATTGGTTTGCTGCTCGCCACGAGGCGTGTGGCATTGCGGTGGAGAAAGGGCCCGATCCCAAAGGTAGAGCACTGGCACACAGATTTGTTGTACTGCAACATACAATTGGGTGTATTTAACAAGCTACTTCCTCCGAAAAATCAGCCTAAAAACTGCTGGGGCCCGTATCAAGCATATCTGATAAGTAAGGAAACAGGGGTAGAGAACAGTGTAATTGACCAGGCAGAATAAGCTAAGTAGGTAATATTGTCCAGTGTGCCCAAAACAAGGGGAGTATTGTGTCTATCTGCGTATAGACTCTCAGTAAATATACTAAGGAGCATATAATGGTTTATGTAAACAAATGCATTGAATGTGTTCTATTTGTGGAAATGTGTATGATGAGGAAGATGTGCTTTGCCGAGCCTAATATGCTGAAAAAATAGTTATTGTTATCGCTTAAGAAAAGAAGTGCCATAATGGACACTTGACGATATGCTGTGTTAACTGGTCATGACATGTTTATTACTGTATGATTTAATAAAAACAAAATTAAAAAAGATCCCATACTCCAAGAGGCCTGGAAAAGAGCAGCTCCTGTTGAAGATCCCCATCAAGTAGGTCCCCAGTTTCTTGTAAAGAAAGGGTTACTATACCGAAAGGGGGGAAAATACCTCACACCTCAATTATTAGTGCCCCAGCCATACAGGAAAAAAGTCCTGTTCTTTGCACATAGCTATTTATTTTGGGAGCATTTTGGATGGGAGAAAATGGAGAAGTCTATCTTAGAATTCTTTTATTGGCCCCGGATTTACCACCAAGTCCGTAAATATTGCAGAGAATGCTCAATTTCTCAAAAAAACTGTTGGATCTTCCAATGAAAGTTCCGTTAAAGCCTCTACCGGTAATAGAAGAACTGTTCTCCAGAGTTGGAATGGACATAATCGGACCCCTTCTTCATCATGTAGTAGGCACTGTTATGTCTTAGTCTTGGTAGACTATGCAACCTGATTTCCGGAGGCAATTGCTTTAAGACAACCTAACGCCACTCAGATAGCAAAGGCCATGATTCATATTTTCTCCAGAGTAGGGTTCCCGAAGGAGATCATAACTGATCAGGGAACACCATTTGTCTCCAACTTAATGAAACAGGTCTGCCAACAGCTGAACATAAAACAGATATGCACTGCTTCTTACCATCCACAAACAGATGAATTGGTAGAGAGGTATAACCCCACTCTTAATACAACTCTAAAAAGATTATTAGAATTAGAAACCCGGAAATAGGAGGATATGATGCCCTTAGCCCTATTTGCCATTCATTGCAAACAACAACAAAGTACTAGGTATTCCCCTTTCAAGCTTCTATATGGGAGACAACCCCGTACCTTGCTGGATATAGTAAACTAAGAATGGGAGGAAGGACCCAGTGGAGCTAAGCCGCTCCCTGAGTATGTCTGTAACATGACATCCTACTTACATCAGATCCGGAGTATAGTTGAGACCCATTTAGAACAGGCCCAAGATGCACAGAAAAAACAGTATTACAAAAAAACTAGAGAATGAACCCTAGACATAGGCAACTTAGTCTTATTGATGATACCCACTTCTGAGTAGTGATTCCTGGGAACAACACTTGACCCATCTTAAGAAAGTAATTCAGGCATTAAAGGAAGGACGTCTAACCATAAATCCAGCCATAAGCCGCCTAGCTGCCCTATCAGTGAAATACCATGGGTACCTCTTAGGTGAGGGGTACATTAAACCACAAGAAAAGAAGGTAGCAATCATCTCTAATCTACCCTTTCCCCAAACAAAAAAGGATCTACAAGCCTTTTTGGGTATCTTGGGATATTATTGACGGTTCATACCCTCCTTTTCCCAAATACCTACCCCTTTAGCTGATCTCCTAAAAAAAGATGTGAGAACTGAAAAGGAGCTTAAACAACCCTCTGCGAGAGCCTTGCAGGCCTTTTATCAGTTAAAGCAATCCCTTACGACCAAGCCTCTACTTCTGAGTCCCGATTACATTGAACCATTCATAATACAAACTGATGCTTCAGAATATGGTTTAGGGGCTGCCCTGTCTAAGATTCCTAAGGACAAGAAAAGCCTATGATATATATCAGCCGTAAACTGTTTCCCAGGGAGAAAAATTACGCTGTACTGGAGAAGGGGGCCCAGGCCAAAAAATGGCCCATCGAATCTCTAAGGTATTACCTGTAAACTGATCACGCCCCACTAGAGTGGCTCTCCCGAAACAAGGAACACAATGACAGGATTTTGCGTTGGTTCTTAGCCTTACAACCATTTCGATTCACTGCCCATCATAGAAAAGGAAAAGAACAAACCAACGCTATCCCGTCCCAGAGTCCCTCACAGCCCACTACTTAACGGGGATAAATCCATTGTTCCACGGGAAGACACCAAGGATGCCGAGACCATTTCGAACCTGGATGATACAAGAGAAAGAAAGGGTTAATCCATTTCTCCCGACCTCTCCCATATTGGAAAGAGGGGGAGCCCACCCAGGAAAAGGCAAATCCGGGACCCCGCAAGGAGAAGAAAAGGTCCTCGCATCGGAACAGGAAGAGTTCCGAGCAGAGGTCAAGAGGCGGAGCCACGAGGAACTGGAGAACCCTGAGAAGGGAAGCCCACGAGGAGCGCCTAATGGTGGAAACAGAGAACCAGAGGAAGACTCTGGGGACAAAGAGGAGACGCTGAGGAGTAAAGTGAAGACTGGTGGATTCCCCCTAGAGATGCGCAATTGCTGTCGCAACTCAGGAGAGTATCGGCACGGGCGTTGAGTGACCATTATCTGGGCATATCCAAACGGGTACATTTTTAAACGAGGACGCACATTGTGGGAGCGGGGTCGGCCACCGTGGGAGCGGGGTCGAAAGACTCTAAGGAACTGTCACTGATCTTTTAAATTAATGCCACTTCGTATTACATACCTATTGCAGGCGGCACAACAGCACAGGGCAGATTTTGTTTGAAGGTGAAAGCGGGCACGTTATTTTTGTATGGTGAATTTTCCTCTTTCGCTTTACTCGGTACGGAGGTGCTGCCAGATAACCCTTTGGGTAACAACAACCGTTAAACTCAGGGTACAGAGTGTATCCTAGCAGGAGACCACCACCGTGAGGGATAGAGGGATGCAGAAAGAAACAACGCTCTTGGATTTCCAAGGAGGACCTAGGAGTTTCCTTTCTCCCCACCAGGGGCCATTACTCCCGCCTGCCTCCCGACTCCCAGGAACCGTGCACGTACCTGTGCAAGCCTTCGTCTTCCGGGATTTGGTTATTAAAGAGCCCGCAGTACTGGTCTTCAGAATCGTCCCTGGTGTATTGGACATCGAAAAAAGGTCCTGGGGGCTGAAAGGGAAAGAGAGGTGGGGGCCAGTGAGACTGAGTCTCGTCTTCTTTCATAGGATTGGGGTCCAAGGGAGCCAGATCCTGACACACCACACCCCTAGAGTCTTCCCGATCGGTGAGGAATGGAATGCGAGAGAGGCAGCCCGCATGGAATTATGGGCACCTTTCCTGTGTCTGACTTCGAAGGCATACTGCTGAAGAGAAAGAAACCACCACTTCACTTGGGTTGTTGCCCTTGTTCCTACTCATCCACATTAGAGGGGCGTGGTCAGTGTAGAGGATGTACGGTCTCCCCTCCAAATAATACCTGAGTTTTTCAATCGCCCATTTAACAGCCAGGCACACCTTTTCGATCACAGGGTAATGCTTCTCCCTCGGTAAGAGTTTTCGGCTGACAAACAAGATGGGCCATTCCAAGCCCTCTTTTGATTCTTGGGAAAGAACCGCCCCTAGCCCTATGTCTGAAGCATCAGTCTGCAAGATAAAGGGCCAGGTGTAGTCAGGGGAGGCCAAGACCGGACTGCTGGTTATGGCCTCCTTTAGTTGTTGAAACGCCTTGATAACTGATTCGGGAAGATGCAGGAGATCCCACTTGTTTGTGTCCTTTTTTAGCAGGTCCGCATGAGGGGCGGCTATCTCAGAATACCGAGATATGAACCTCCTATAATATCCCAGGAGGCCCAACAAGGCTCTCACCTCTTTCTTTTTTTTAATATCTTTTTTTTTTTTGGCATTTTTTATTTTCCAAAACATACATTTCACAATCCACATACTGCTATGTGTATGATACCTCTTTACAATGACTATCCCTTCGTTCAGCAGGTAGGCTCAAGTACATCGAAAATTAAATTACATGTCATGTGTTGGTTTTTACATCAAAAAATCATAAGCGGAGGAGGAGCTTAGCGCGCATCCAAGATGGTCGTGTGAGCACAGGGCTCCCCGGACCCTCGCCACTCCTCGCTATTTATCCTGATGATATCCTGATTTCTCAGATGGACTTTCGAAGGTGAACCTCGACTGAGTCCATAACTCTTTCCAGAATTTAAATCGGACTTGGGCAACCGAATTTACAGCCTTTTGAACTTTTGAGGCCCACCTGGAGGCCGTGCCGGAAACTTGGCGATCTGTGGACCCGGGACATAGTTGAACAACAACGGCAGCGGGACCTCATCGGTGGCCATACCCCCACTTTCGGTTTCGTTTTCGGTGCCTGGCATGGTCTGATTGAGAGACCGTTTCGCTCGGCTGGGGACCAATCCAGCCTCCATTTAGTGTCAGCGCTGCTTCCTCATTATAGCCTCTTGGGTCAGGTCGTGACTTTCTCCGGGCCGTACGAGCTAGCTTCATGGTCTGGTGGTACCCGGCCTGCCGGCGGCCATGTTCACCAGGTCTTGCGGGCCCCTCCGGGGCGCATCTTCTAGCATGACGGGCAGGGGTGAAGCCGAGAAGCGGAAGACCAAGACACCTCTCCGTGGGGGACCGGTCCAGACAAACGTTATGGACCGGTACACTCAAGCCAAAGGATCCTCCGGGCTCTCCAGCCGTACCCCGGAGGACGCCAGAGAAGACCCTTCTGCTCCTGTTGACTTGTCCCTGCAGGACATTATGGGCGCCATCACCGGCATGAAGGAGACCATCGGCCAGCAGTATGAGGCTCTGGCTCGTAAAATTGACACGGTCGCCATTGATGTCACTCTAATCAGGGCCGACCTGTCTAAGACTAACGAGAAAGTGAAGTCATTGGATTTGAAGACTTCCAGCCTCATGGCCGATGTGTCGGAACTCCAAACCGAACTTGGCAATTTGAAATCGGCCAATGACCTGATGTCCCATCGGCTGGAGGATTTCGAGAACAGGGCAAGACGCAACAACATTCGCGTTGTAGGTGTTCCAGAGAATTCCGAACCTCGTTCGGTTGACCTCCTGGTCGAAGATCTAATCCTCATCCATCTTGCCCCTTCTGGACTGAGCAAGTTTTTCGCCGTGGAGCGTGCACATCATGTTCCGGGCGGTAAGCCCAGGCCGGGCGCTCCTTCTAGGCCTATCATCGCAAAACTTTTCCATTTCAGAGACCGTGATGCGATCTTGCAGGCTTCGAGAGTGCACGGCCCGGTGAAATTTGAAAACTCCTCTGTCAACTTTTTCCCGGACTTCACTCAACTTGTCCAGAGACAAAGGATGGGCTTTCAGGGGGCTAAGCGACGTCTCCGGGACCTGGGATTGAAGTACGCGATGCTTTTCCCTACCAGGCTTCGAGTGGAATATGAGGAACGGACCTTCTTTTTTGAGCGACCGGACCATGTGAGTGACTGGTTGGATTCCCTGCCTGGTCGGGGCGATCGAACGGAGCACCCTGGTGGTGCCGAGGGTGGTGAGCCTACACAGAAGTGACTTTTCGGTCCCTAACCTCCGAAAATCGGACATTGCTCAGTTGGGTTCTATTTCCTTTGTATATTTTGCCTTCTAGTAGTTCACGTCTGGGTGGCGGGTGGACACGGGCCTCTCTCCTCCTCCGGGGTCTTTTTGTAGAATGGGATTGTTAGGGCGAGAGGCACACTGCATTTTGGGGTGGCTTTTTAGTCTGCAGTGGTGCATGGAGGGGGGAGTTGTAACGGGTTTTGGTTGGGGGGTGGGAGGGGGTGTTTGTGTTTTCCTTTCTCAAGGCGGTATATTGGTTCTTTCTCTGCTTCATGTGTCCTGCTCTTTGTGGGGAGACTCATGCAACACTTGTGGGGGTGGGGGGTAGTGGGTTGAGGTTGCTGTCTTGGAACGTCAATGGATTGGGGGATCCTATTAAACGGGGTGTTGTACTGCAATAGCTGCGTCGTTTGACTCCTGATGTGGTACTCCTGCAGGAGACGCATTTGGTCGGCAATGTGTGTCATGCTATGAGTAGGTTGGGATACCGATTGGTCGCCCACTCCGGGTTCACCACTGGTTCCAGAGGGGTTGGTATTCTGGTCCGGTCTTCCTTCCCACTAGAGATTGATAAAGTCACCCTTGATGACAGAGGGCGTTACGCCGCCCTCACCGGTAGGTGGGAGGGTAAGACTCTTTCTTTAGTCACGATATATGTTCCCCCAGGCCTCCAGACCTCCACTTTCTCTGATGTTGGTCGGATGTTGCTGGAGCTCCCTGATAGTCTTCTCCTCATGGGTGGAGACTTTAACTCTGTGCTATCCGGCGATTTGGATCGCCACCCCACCAGGGCTCTTCCCGTTTCCCAATCATGGCTTGGTGGGTTCTTGGACACTTTTGGTCTGGTGGATTGCTGGAGGTTAATGCATCCGACGCAATGTCAATACACCTTCCACTCCGGGGCTCATGGGAGTCTCTCCAGGCTTGATTACTTCCTCGTGCCCGCTGTCCAGTCCTCCTACGTTGGGGAGGTTAGACACCTGGGCCGGGGCATTTCAGATCACTCTCCTGTGTGGCTTCTTTTCGATACGGGGATGCAAGCCGCGGGGCGGATCGCCCCTATCAATCCTTGGCATCTGCGCAACCCCGAGACCCGCAACAGCCTCATAAAGTCGCTCAACCACTACTTCCTGGAGAACGAGGGGTCTGTTTCGTCCTCAGTGTCTCTGTGGGAAGCCTTCAAAACTGTTATTCGTGGACAGGCCCTATCTTTAATAGACGAGACCAAGAAAGCTAGGAATGGGGAGGTCGTGAGGCTGGAGGCCGAAATACTGGAGTTGGAGGCTGATCTAGACTTAGGTGTCACCCAGGATAGGCTCCACGCCCTTAGCTTGAAACAATTTGACTATAAATCCCTTGTTACGGATGCCGCCAAGACAATGTACAGGGAACAGCAAGGTAGACTGTATGATGTTGGGGATAAGGCGGTGAAATTGATTGCCTGGCTTGATAAGAGGGAGAGAGCGAATCGTGTGGTCCCTGTGATTCAGAATTCTGACGGCGTGAATGTGACTGACCCTGGCGAGATTGTGGAGTGTTTTGCTGACTATTTCCGTGTGGTCTACTCCCCGGTGTCCGATAGGGACGAGGATGACTCTTGTTTATTGCTGAGGGACATTGCGCTGCCCTGCCTGTCTGACGAGGATCGAGAGTGCATGGAGGCATCGTTGTCGGTCGACGAGATTGCGACCGCGATCCGCTCCCTCCGTTCTGGCAAAGCTATGGGCCCAAATGGCTTGCCTATTGAATTGTACAAATTGCGCCCGGATAAAGTCGCACCATTTCTCCGTGATATGTTTATGGAGTCGCGTGATCTTGGCTCCCTCCCACGTGACCAGCGTCTGGCTACTATAGTTGTGATTCCTAAGGAGGGCTAGCCTCGTGATCGTTGTGCCTCATACAGGCCTATTTCCCTACTGAATGCTGAACCGAAGATTCTCGCCAAGGTCCTTGCTAATCGCCTACTCACTGTCATTTGTGACCTCATCCATCCGGATCAATCTGGTTTCATTCCACACCGGAACACTGCCCTCAACTTGCGGCGCTTACATGGCGTTCTTGCTAGGGCGGAGTTTCTGTCCGAGCCGGCCATCTTGGCTTCATTGGACGCCACGATGGCCTTTGATATGATAGAATGGCCATATCTTTGGGCCACTCAGGCGAAGTTTGGTTTCGGTGCGGGATTTATCAGTTGGGTGAGACTGTTATATACGGATCTGCTGGCTCAGGTTGTTGTCAATGGTAGGGTGTTCCAGTCCTTTGCTCTCGGGAGGGGTACCAGGCAGGGGTGTCGGTTGTCCCCCCTGCTCTTTGCTCTTGCTCTGGAACCGCTTGCAGCCTGGCTCCGATGGAAACCGTCGATAAGGGGCATTCAGTGGGCCCCCGATTTTGAAGACCGGGTTTCGTTGTACGCCGACGATATTCTCTTGTACCTCACCTCCCCTCATAAATCCCTTAACGTCCTATTTGACGTCCTCACTTCTTTCGGTAAAAACTCCGGTCTGATCAATAATTGGTCTAAATCGTGTGTACATGTCATCTCCGGTGGCCTTCCCCCCTTGCCGAATAGGTTTCCCATTCAAATTTCGCTATACGGCTTCAAGTACTTGGGGGTCTATGTATCGTTGGACCCGGCTGCCCGCCACGAGCATAATCTCCTTCCTCCTCTCCGACGATTGAAGTTGGACGTGGCTCGGTGGCGTAGATTGCCGTTGTCGCTGTTCGGTCGAGCGACACTCTTTAAAATGATGTCCCTGCCTCGATTTCTCTACGCACTCCAGAACTCCTTTGATGTTATTCCGGCGGCCTACTTCCGGGAGGTGGAGGGTTTACAGAGGAGACTTGTTTGGGAAGGTCGCGCACCCATCGCTCTCGCAAAACTGACTCTCCCCTGGTATGACGGGGGCATCGCGCTCCCGGACATCAGGAGGTATTATTGGGCCTCCCAGTTGTCCGCCATCAACCATGCTACGTATGCTCCCGGTCCGAATCCGGCTTTCGAGATGGATAAATATCAGTTGCCTGGTGGCAACTTCAACAGAGTGCTCTACTCTCGGACAGCGGGGGGGAACCTAACGGGACCCACTAAGATTGCAGTGCGTGTGTGGAGGGATGCCAATGTGGCCATGGGATGGAATGATCGATTGACACGAGCGACCCCTTTGTTTGCTTCGGAAAGATTGGGATGCCTCTGGACAACGAAAGGTTTTGAGAACTGGGATACGATTGGCATTAGCAGAGTGGGTGATCTCTGGGTGAAAGGTGCGGTCAAATCCTTTGCGGTGCTCCAGAGTGAGTATGAGTTGAGTGAGAGGGAGTTCTTCAGATACGCACAGGTTCGCCACGCTTTGCTTTCGGTCTTCACGGCCAGTACCACTGTCCCTGAATCTTCCCCACTCGAGGACCGTATACTTGATGGTCATCTGCCCGATAGTACGATTTCCTTGATTTATAAGAAATTAATCAACAATCGGGCGGATCTCCTTGTGCGTCTTAGGGAGGCCTGGACCGGCGACGGGTTGGAGCTGGATGACGAAGACTGGCATTCCGCACTGTCCTCCCCGAAAGAGGTCGCCATTCCTGCCCATCTCCGTTTCGTCCAGCTCAAAATTCTTCACAGTGTTTATGTGACGGGTCCTCGTTTGGTTGCTATGGGTTTTTCTACGGATGGGTTGTGTAAGCGCGGCTGTGGAATGAGCGCCACCTTCCTTCATATCCTTTGGGCGTGCCGTGAGGTCGCGGCGTATTGGCTCCGTGCGCATGCTGTAATGGAGTGTGTCACTGGGGTCGCTCTGTTGCCTGAGGCTCGTAGATGCTTGTTGAATGTGCGGGAGCCGAATGATTACAACGCTGCCCAGGCGGCGCTTGGGAACATGATTGCAAAGAGGGACATTGCTCAGCTTTGGGGTTCCCGACGGCTTCCCACCGTGTCAGTATGGAAGGAGGACATGGACTGGTGCATGTTTAGAGAGAAGACGGTATATCTGGCTAGGGGCAAGCCTGGGGCGTGGAGTAAAATTTGGGGCCAGTGGAACACCTACCGAGGGAACATCTGTACGCCCCCCCTTGAAGACACTCCGGGCATTTCTCTGTCCCCCTGATCCTGAGGTTCCTCGAATACTGTACTCCTTTTGCTGATTGTCCTGACTTCCCCACTGCCCCCCCCCCTGGTCATCTCTATTGTCCTCCTGATTCTCTGCCTGGTATGGCAGGTCCCCCCCGCCGGAGCTCGATACCGTCTAGAGCGTTTCTCGCCTGGAGTTTTGTTTTATTGTTTTTTTTTTGTTTGTTTGTTTGTTTTTTCTCTTATAAAAATTTTAAATATTGGTATTCTGCCTATCTTCTGAGTTGCCGAGAATATATCCTGTAATTCTGCTGGACCGCTGGGGATCAGTCGCTGCTTCGTGACGTCCAGCAATTGCTTTGCACATACTAGCGGCCGGCCCTTGTGGTTGTAGGCCCATATTTGTATTGGTGTTGTTTTGCACAATAAAGTGTTTAAAAAAAAAAATCATAAGCATCGCAGGCACACCAGAACAGCTTGTAGTGTTCACAGCCCTACAGTTGCTTCTGTCACACGACCAAAGAAAAAAAGGTCAAAACATCAAACAATAGGGAAGACCAAGTAATTACAATGGTACAAGCCCGTTGTCCATGCGGGAGTGGCAATGTTACATGGGCAGGTTTCGAAAGAGCGCTGTACTATCAATCCTACAATTCCCAGTTGCATCCAACAAAACATAAAAAGAAATACAGTCTGGTTGTGGGGGATAACTAGTGCCAAAGTAATCCACCAAATAGCTAATGAAACACAATAGTGTATGTTCTGTGTCTCTTCCTAATTTTAAACATAACCATGAAAACTAACTACCAGGGGTCGTGATCCATATATCTTATATGATTTATTATTATTATTATGGGGCTAATGACATCCGTGGGACAATGAGGGAGGCTCGGGCAGTGAAGGGCTACAAAATCTCCCTTCCATGTTGGATGAACGCAGTGGGGAAGGGACTCTCCCTATGTTTTAAAGTGCAAGAGGTACTCATGCCTGGTCTTGGGTGCCTCCCATGCCAAATCAGGACTATATCCAGCTCTATGTGTCTGAGTCAGTCAGCTCTATATCAGAGGACTGTGGCAGTGCATGCCGCTTCTCCCAAGCTTTCACCAATTCAGCAAAGGGTTCTGCGAGCGGTTTGCATCTTTTTGTCACTCTATCTTCTTTGAGCAAAGCCCGTTCCTCAGCTCTTCCCGTTCCTCAGCTCTTGCCCAACATGTCACATCATCTTCCCATTTGGTCAGTAATGGTGCCTGTTTTGCTTTCCACCTAAATGCTATATGCCGTATTGCCAAAAACAAGGCTAAATCTATCAATTGGAACCTCAGCCTTTTGGCTTTAGACCTCGAGAATATTCCCAGGAGGCAAGCTATGGGTGTGCATACCATACTCAGTGACATTACTGCAGCTAGCAACTCGACCACTCTCGTCCAGTAGTCACTCATCTTAGGGCAGGACCAGATCATATGGTCAAAGTCCGCATCCACTAGATTACAGCGTGGACATGCCTGGTCGGTGCAACCAAATATCACATTCAATTGGTGTGGTGTAAGGTAAGTTCTATGTAATCAATTAAATTGCAAGTATTTAAAGGCTGCGTTTCAGGACACCTTTTTGGGGCCCTCCAGGGCCCTTTCCCATTCTTTGTCTGTGAGCTGCTTGGCAAGCACCTCTTCCCATCTCCCCCTCAATTGACATAGAGGACGGTTCGAAATCTCTATGATAGCCTGGTAAAGCCATTTCACTAGTTGTCCGCCGAGCCCAGTGTAACCATTGCATGCATGACTGGGTACGTGCCCAGTTCAGTCATCTCTCTTCCCCAAAGCTCCGCTCGAGCACCCCTGATTTTATGGTAGTTCGAAAACTGCCCAGGAGGCAACTCGTGGTATTCCAGGAAATCCATAAATGGCAACAGCTCCCCGTCTCTATAACAGTCTCCCACTGTCTGGACCCCTGCATCGTCTCAACCCTGTAGATGGTGGCCTGTGAGGGGTGGGCCCCCGCGACTGAGGCAGGCAATCCCACCAGGGGAATGCAAGGTGAGTAAAGTCTCATATCTTGAGACCTTGCCACACATTTATCCCAACCACGCCATTGCCACAGAAAGTAATACCCCCACAGAGTTAATCTTCCTATGCCAATCAAGCACCCTAGGCAGAAGGATCGCCATCGCCAAGCTGGGAGTGGCAGGAAAAGTATCCAGCCCTCTCCCATCGAGCCACCAGGCCAACCACTGCAATTGGGCCGCCAGGTAACAGGCCTCAAATTCTGGGGTCCCTAAGCTACCGCTAGTGAGAGGGAGCCATAGAGTTTGTAAGGACACTCTATTGCGGCCCCCATCCCGCAAAAAATCTCTTAATATGGAGTCTAAATTGTTAAACCAACTACGTAGTATTACTACTGGTAGATTGACAAAGTAATATAAAAGGCGCGGCAGCATCACCATTTTGGATAGGGCTACCTAGGCCATTACTGGAAGTTTCAAGGAGCGCCAGAAAGTGACATTCTGCTGAAGGCCCTGTAAGGTACCTCCAAGGTTACCCATCAACAGATCAGCCTGTGTATGGTAAATTCTGCCACCTAAATATTTAAAAACAATCGAGGCCCAATCCAAGTCCAATGGGAGAGTTGGTTGTCTCGGTAAAGAGGGACACAACGGAAAGATATGAGTCTTCTGCCTATTAGGACGTAAGCCCGACACCTCTTCAAATTCTCCTAGAAGTCGCAATAGCTCAGCAACCCCCACAGCTCCATCCCGTAAATAAACCAAAACATCGTCGGAGTAGAGTGAAATTATATGTGTGGCCCCATCTGATCTAATCCCCAAACGACCACCTTCCTGTCGAATACGTTCCGCCATGGGCTCCATAGCTAGAGCGAACAACAGTGGCGACAGGGACAACCCTGCCGAGTCCTCCTCTAAATATTGTAAGGTGTGGATATAATGGCCCCTGTGCGGACCCGTGCACTGGGCTCCTCATATAATAGCCGTACTGGCGGTCTCTGGTTGCCGATAGAGGTTGGCATAGTAATTGCGAAACGCCTCATTAATGTCGCTCGGAGAACAAAGCACTTGTCCCATATCATCAGTAATACTTGGGATGGGCACCCCCGTCTGTCCAGTCTAACCAGCTAGGCCAGCAATCTACTGGCTTTACCCCCTTCCTCATGTTGTCGTTCTTTATATTTTGTCAAGTCCACAGTCCGTAACCTATCCCACGTGGAGTTGTAGCGACTTCTGAGCTCTGCCATCTCATCATGTACCCCTAAACCTCTCGCTAGGTCCCTATCCAATTCTTGCAGTTGTTGCTCCAACAACCCCAGTTCCCTGGTGATCTCTCGTCTGAGGCCCATCATCCGTCCCAAGCATTGTCCCCTGGTGTCCACCTTAAACCTCTCCCATTCCACCAACAGGGAGCTGCCGTACCTCTGTTCTCTGAAAAATAAGTGTTCAGTACTGCTGCTAACAACTGTCGAAACCCATCGTCTTCAAGCAAGGTAGGATCTAACCTCCAGAAGGGTATCAGAGTCCTCACAACGGTAGGGGCAAACCGCATCAGCAATGGGCTATGGTCAGAGATAGATCTTCCCAGGTATTCAGCTTCAGACAGCATGTGCATCAGTGTAGTGGAGCAAAATAACATATCTAATCGAGTGTGGAGTTCATATAAATGGGAATAATAGGAATACACTCTCTGCTGACTGTTTTGGAGTCTCCACAAGTCCACCTATCTCCATCCCGTCGCCCATCGTCTAAGCCCCTGTGCTGTGTTGGAGGCCAGCGTGCCCCTTAATGGGGGGGGGTAGATCTATCCCAGTCTACATCGCACACACAGTTAAAATCACCAACGATTATCAGATTGTCAGCATCCACACCCGCTAAGACACCTGAGAACTTTTCCAAAAAAGGGATCTGTTCTCGATTGGGGGCATATACGCTACCCAGTGTGATCTCTCGCCCCGCCAACTTCCCTTGTACCACCACATATCTCCCTTCTGTGTCCACCACTTTATGGGAGAGTTGAAAGGGAACCCCTGGTCTAATCCACACATGTGCCACGCTCACAAAGGCAGAGTATGTGGTCGCATACAGCTGTCCCCTCCACCTTCGTTTCAATCGCGCCACCTCAGTCTGCGTGAGGTGAGTCTCCTGTAGGAGCACCACATGGACCCCTCTGCGGCGTAAATAGTTCAGTATACAGTAGCGCTTAGCAGGGGAGCCCATACTCTGTATATTCCAGGTAAGGAGTTTGAACCCTTCAGGCCTAGTTGTCTGATTTGCCATTAAGCAAAAGAATAGTACCCACCCGGATCCCTCCCCCGTTCAGCAGCCCTAAAAAGTACCACATACCACCTGGTGAGTAACATCAACCCCAAACAAGTAACTCCCACACCTGTGAGCAGACTGACAATGGTCAGCTGCCCAAATGTACAACTACAATGCATTGCACAATCTTACGACAAGACAACAAGGTCCTAGGCAACTAGCCAAGAGCCTGGTAGGGGAGCGTGATCGAAGTTTCCAAAGTTTAATAGTAAAGCAGTGTAGTTCCCAGGGCGACTCAGCCTAAACAGGCCGTCCTCACCCGCGCCCAGAGTGCCCCCCCCAGCCTCCTCCTCTTCCATCAGGAAATGAAAGGACCTTAGAAGCAATAGAAACGTATACAAGTTATACAGTTTGCTCAATTCAACAGTATGTCAGTGAGAAGGAGGGGGAGAGCGACAGAAGGGAAAAGGGGAAAGAGGAGAGCAAAAAGAAGAGGGGAGCAAAAGAAAAGAGCAGGGGGGATGAGAGAGGAGAATTATCTAGCCGCCTATCCGAAGAGCTCATAGGCAGTCTGCGGAGTTACATCCGGCAGGCTTTTCTGTCCACTTCGTGAAGTGTCTGAGCCTGATTCTTCGGTTCCATGAGTCAAATCTGAGCATTGCACTTGAGTGGAAACTCCACCCTGCAACAGCACCGCTACAGCCTTCAGTGCGTTTGCTCTCTCCTCAGCAGTCCTTGACGGATTCGGCCTCTTTGTGGCCTTCCGACGTTGTTGTCTACGGGATCGCTTTCCAGGGTCCCCTGTTCCTGTCTCCTGCTGTTGAGATCTAAGCAGAGCTTGGCCCTCTGTCTTATAGGTTTCGATCCACTCCCAGGCAGATTTAGGATCATCGCAAAAGTGTTTTTTACCGTCCAATATAATTCGCAGTCGAGCCGGGAACATCAGTGAATACAGAATGCCGTCCTCACGTAACGCTCGCTTGACCTCCAGGAAAGACGCACGGCGTTGCTGCACCTCCAGCCTGTAGTCTGGGAACAGAGACACCTTGCAATTGTCCACCATGAAAGGACCATCGGATCGTGCTTTCCGGAGCAGCAAGTTTCTGTCATGGTAATGAAGCAACCTGGCCACCACGGGTCTCGGAGGACTACCCGGCGCCAGTGGTCTGTTGGGCACCCGATGGGCCATCTCCAGGGTGTAGAACTGCGATAGACCCTCTGGCGCCACCACGTCTCTCAGCCAGTTCTCCAAAAAGGTTACCATGTCATGTTTCTCAATGCCCTCTGGCAGCCCCAAGATTTGCACGCTGTTTCGACGATTGCGGCCTTCTGCGTCCTCTGCTCTACCTTCCAGCACACCCATGCGGTCTGACAGGTCTTCCACCTTTGCGGCCAAAACTTTTTGCGTGGGGGCCAGTTCCTCAAGAGTTGCCTCCGTATGTTTCACACGGTCCAACAGCTTACCATGTTCGGCCTGTAACAGACCCAATCCCACCGCAACTGTACTTATGTCCTGGTGTAGCGTCTCCTTGGTGTCGGCGATAGGCTCCAGGATCTAGGCATATTGCTGTTGGACGGGTATCTCGAGATGTTCACATCCAGGATCCTGAGTCGCTGAGTCCACAGCACTATTGTTGTGTTCTTGAGGAGGACCCATCAGCCTCCCCCTAGGTTTCCCCGTGGTAAGTGCAGCGTGTTCTACGACTTCCGATCTTTTGCGGCCCGCTCTCTGTGGGCACGTAGCCACGCCAAGTGTCTCCAGCACATGCCTCTCCAGCTTGCAGAATAGGTGGGGAAGGCTCGACTGCTTTCACAGCACCAGTACTCTGATCATGTCTGCGTCAACACCAAGGTACCAGCCCCAGACAACAGGAAGCTCCCACAGATGGATGGCAGGGAGTGATGAAGTGGCCGCGACGCGAACCCCAAGCCGGGTCACTAATGGGGGATCCACTATGTCCTCTTCCCTCTGTGTAAAATGCTAGTGGGGCCTCAACTCAGCTTCAGGCCGCAGAGCGGCTCCCCATAACCCCAGTGAATCCCTCCAGCAGCAAACTGGTGCGACCTAATTCAGGTCTCCTCTAGGCTGATCCCAGCAGGGGTCCGCCGCACAATCACTGCGCCCCCGCAGGTAGAAGGGTCTCAAACAGTGCAGTCCCCACCTCCTCAGCAGCCTCAAAGAAACAACAGGTCCTACCAGGTCGCCGAAAGGCCAAGTTATCGGTTGCGGGGGTGGGGCATCCCCCGCTAATGCCACGCTCAGACTGTGGGATGTAGGGCTGTTTAGAGACTCAACTCCCTTTGTGTAATGGATCAAGGGGTCTGCATCAACAGAGAGGCACATCCGGCTGGAGGAGTGCAGGCCAGGGCAGGTCTATCACTGAATCCCCCTCTATCACTGGGAGGGCGCCGGTATTGTGGATAAAAAGCGGGGGTCCAATTATGCCCTGCAGTGTCTCCTCGGAGCAGAGTATAGTTTGGCTGATCACTCGCACACACACCCACCGTAGTACTGTCTGGCCACGGGGACACCTGCAATCCCAGAAGGTGTTCTCACCTCTTTCTTTGTCGCAGGAAGAGGTATCTTTACGATGGCTTTTATCTTCTTCTCTTGGGGTTCAATGCATCCGTTACCCAAGAGGTACCCCAAATATCGTACCTTCTGCAACCCAACGCGTTTTTCTTTTAGCGTTAACATGTAGACCCGTGGTTTGTAACTCCTGGAGTATCTGGTGACAATGTTCAAGGTGTTTTTCCCATGTTGAGCTGAATATAACAATGTCATCCAGATATGCCGAAGAGTATGCTAGATGGGACCGAAGGACTGAATTCTCCAGCCTCTGAAATGTTGCGGGTACCCCATGGAGACCAAAAGGGAGTACTGTGACTTCAAAGAGACCGTCTGGGGTAGAAAAGGCAGTCTTTTCCTGATCGCCTCTGCACAAGGGCACTTGCCAGTACCCTTTTTTGAGGTCCAGCGTGGTGATACACCTGGCATCCCCTAGTCTCTCTATGAGCTCATTCACGCGAGGTAAAGGGTATGCGTCTAGTTCAGAAATGGCAGTGACCTGTCTAAAGTCGATACAAAATCGGATGGAACAGTCCGCTTTTGGTACCATAATGATGGGGGAGGACCATTCACTCTGGGAAGGTCGTATCACGCCCATTTGCAGCATTTTCCTAAACTCCTCAGCAACAGCCTCACTACGGGCATCAGATATTCTGTAGGGTCTTCGGATGACAAAGAAGGCGAGGGGGAGGAGCAGATCCCAGTTCTTCCCTTTGCCAGTAAGCATCTTCTTCAGGGTCAGCTTCAGACTCCCATTGTACCTCTCGACTAGCCCGTTGGTCTGGGGATGGTCGACGGAGGTTTTAATGTGCTTTATGTCTAACATCCGGGACATCTGGGACATCAACTTGGACACAAAGGGAGTTCCCTGATCAGTTAGGATTTGGTGTGGGAACCCCACTCAGGAGAATCAGTTTGTCTGCGATGTTTGAGGTGTTAGGGGTTCGTAGGGGAAAGGCCTCTGGAAACCGAGTGGAATAATCCACTAATACTAGGACATATTGGAACCCCTTTGTGGATTTGGGTAGGGGGCCAATTAAATCCATGCCTATCCGTTCAAACGGTTTGCCTATGATGGGCATAGGTTGGAGTGGTACGGGAGGGGGTCTATAGGGGTTTTTTCTTTGGCAGACCGGACACTCCTGGCAGTATTTTTTTATGTGGGCATAAATTCCGGGCCAGTAAAAGTGTCGTTGGAGGCTTTGGGTGGTTTTTAAGGCCCCTGATTGACCCGCTAGTAGATGGGAATGGGCAAAGAACAATATCTGTTCGCGGAAGTCTTGAGGAACGAACAGCTGAGGGGATTAATTTCATCCACCCACCTTATACAGAAGCCCATTGGTCACCTGAAAGCAGGCGTATGTCGGGCAGCTTTGGTTTGGGGTAAGCGTGCTTCTTACCAAGCATGGGCTAGGGTTGCATCGTTGGCTTGAGCCCACCGGAAGTTCTTGTCAGTCTGCCACGGTTCTTGAGAGAGAAGAGCTCGGGAGACCCCGTTGTTGGTGTCACATAGAGGGTTCCCTTTTCCTCTTGTTTTACCCATGAATAACAACAGAAATTTAGGGTTGTCAGTCCCTAGTATCAGCTCCTGGGCAAAGTCGATTGGACGCCTACCATCACCATGGTTTGGGACCCACCCGGATATCGCAGGGGTATACGAGCTACTGGATAAGACTTAACATCCCCATAGACACAGCGGATCTGTACCTGTCTTCCCGGGATTATCTGGGTAGTCCCAACCAATTCTCTCCGGACAACGGATTGGCGACACCCTGAGTCCAGGAGGGCCGTTACCTGCGTTTGATTGACTGATAGACTCAAGTAAACACAGTGGCCCATTTCCTCTGTATACATGAGGGTCTTTGGTACGCAGCTGATGTCCATGGGTTCCTCCGTGCCTTTCTTGTGGGGACAGGTCCTCACTATGTGGCTCCACTCCCCACAGTCGAAATACTGCGGGCCTCGGTGAACAGGAGTCTCGGGTCTGGTGAGTCTGGGTTTTGGAGTCTCACTGATAGGCCTAAGGGTCTTTTTGGGCACTGGAGTCCCACGTGAGGTTTTTTCCGTCTCCCATAAAGCAACACGTGTTTGCGCTTGTGAAAAGGAAGTAGCCATGTCCACTGCCTGCTCCACTGTGAGGTGGGTGTGCTGTCTGAGCCACCTTTGCGTGGGGAGCGGTAAGGCCTCCAGGTATACAAGGTGCATAATTTCCTCTTTGGTCCTTTCTGCTGGTTTTAACCATTTATCTGCAGCCAGTTTTAATTTTTAAAAACTGTGTTTCCCCTGGAGCCCCTGTTTCCTTTCTGAAGCGGACCCTGTACGACTCAGAATCCATTCCTAGATGGTCCAGGATAATGGATTTCACTTCTTCATAGGGGGTGGTACCTCCTGCATTGGCGACCTGGCACGCCGCTTGGGCTTCTCCGGACAGGAGGGGAGCGAGGAAAAATGACCACTTCCCAATCGGCCAGCCCGAGGCTTTGGCCGCCGACTCGAAATTAAGCAGAAATGCATCCGGGTCTTCACCAGGTATGTACTTCTGCAAGGAAACGTTCGGATGCGTGGGAGCTCCCACCCGAGGGCCTTTTTGTCCCACGGCCGTCTGCGTCTGCTCTTCCGCTACTCTCTGTAGGGCGTCTATCTGGGACTTTACAATGTCTTTAAAGGTATTGCGATCCGCCTGGGTGGACGTCATCTGGTGTTCGATCGCCCACTCCAGTCTTATTGGCCATCCACGAGGTGGTGGATTAGTGCTTCCATTTCGGTACATCAAAGGAATGTATATTGCCTGCATTCTCCACCATGTGTTAAGGTGAGCAGGAATTACGTGACAAAATATGCCTGGTGCTTAGTTTATTAGTATTCGGAGTTCAAGTAAATAAAGAAAACAAAGTCTGAACGCTTCTTCAGGGGAATTAGCTTCTTCTCATTTGCGCCTTTTTCTTCACCTGGGTAGATTATTCCAAATCACTCAGGCAGCACGGATGGGCACCGGAAAAGCAAGAAAAGGAAAATAACGTCAGCGCAGTGCACTGGTACGGTTGTGAGGTAGAGGGAGTGAGGGAAACAACACCCATTTAACTCAGGGTACAGGGTGTATCCTAGCAGGAGACCGCCACCATGAGGGTTAGAGGGATGCAGAAAGAAACAACGCTCTTGGATTTCCAAGGAGGACCTAGGAGTTTCCTTTCTCCCCACCCGGGGCCGTTACTCCCGCCTGCCTCCCAACTCCCAGGAACTGTGCACATGCCACGTTCCTCCGGGAATGCGGCTGGATGCCTCGTGGGGTAATTGGCCTCCTGGTTCTCTTGCACGGTGCTCATCACTGCAACCCGGTTCCTCCGGCTCTACTTAGATTTCGCTCCGCCCTCTGGACCGTCTCTCCGTCTCTTCTCGTTCGGCGCTCCAAACTTCCTCCTTTGGGTTCTCGCCGCCTTAGCCTCTGCGTTACGCTTCCTCTTCTGCCCCCAGCGGGACATAGCTCCACCTCCAGGGGGAGTGGCTTGGGCCTCCTTCATCTTCTGGGATTTGGTTATTAAAGAGCCCACAGTACTGGTCTTCGGAATCGTCCTTGGTGTATTGGACATCGAAAAAAGGTCCCAGGGGCTGAAGGGGAAAGAGAGGTGGGGGCCAGTGAGACTGAGTCTCGTCTTCCTCCAAAGGATCGGGGTCTAAGGGAGCCAGATCTTGACAAGGTCCTAACCTCTTATTTTTCCTGCTTTCTTTTGCACATATTCATTCAGTGACTGTGGCACAAATATAAGGCACATCCTTTCCATTCTTATACTATTCCCAGAACTACTGACAGGAAAGGAATTCTTCTTTTAGTATTAAATCGTTTTTATTGATGGCATATAGTGCAGAGAACCAATTTGAGTTGCCTACAACCCAATGGGCCGGCCAAGCATAGTCAGGATATGCAAATCAAGGTATGATGTGAGTATGAATTCCGGACGTTAAACACAGCAAGCCACCTGCAACTCAACAGGGCCGACCGTGTCTGAAGTAACCTGATTTGAAGGCAGTCTATAAAGCAAGCGAGAAACAAGGCGGCTCTGGAGCTGTGAATTGAACCCATAAGGGCTGCAGGCACTTTGGAATAGGCCACGTATAAACCATAAACATAACAAAAAACAAACACATAGAAACTATTTAAAAAACTATTTAAGCCCTCACCCACCCTCCACCCCGTCTCCTCAGTGAGCTAACCGAAAAGGGGAAGGGGAATTGACTGCGCGTGGTCCTGGGTGTTATTCGAGGCCTATCGGCACGGGAAGTGGCAAGGGGCGTGTGTCGCGCACTCTCAAGGGAGGACAGAGACGTCATCAGGGATCAGTTTCAGAATGTGGAGGTATTGTGGGCAGGACAATTCTCGGAATTCTGTGGTGAGAATAGTGAGAAAGGGGGCTCAAGTTTTGGCGAAGGCTTCACTCTTCCCAGCCGCTGTCATAGAGAGCTTCTCCATTGCCAGGAGGTTCCAAAGTTGGTGCACCCAGTGTATATCCTCCGGGATCCGGTCTGGTTTCCACCTTGCCAAAATGACCCTTAATGCAGCGTTCAGCGCAAGCACCATTTGTCTCCCCCCAAGTGAGTGCAGAGGAAAGGTGAGTGCATTAGGGAGGCCTAAAAGTGTGTACGCCGGGAGATGAAGGTATTAAAGGCAGCATCAATATCATCCAGGAACTGTTCCCAGTAGTGGGTGGCAGTGCCAAAGCAAATGAATCAATGTCCCTGGGTTACCGCATCCCCGCCAGCAGAGGCCATCGCATTGGGGTTGCCAGTTAGCTAGCCTTGCGGGGGCATAATACCAATATGACGTGATCTTAAAGGCAGTCTCTGTGTGGCTCGAGGAAAACGTAGTGTGATGCGCGCGGTAAAAAATATCCTCCCACTCCTTATCTGACAGCTTGCGTTCTAGTTCTACCTCCCATCGCTTCTGACCCGCAGTGCAATGTCGAGGGAGATCGGAGGAGAGGAAGGGTGTAAATTTCCGAGATAAGGTGTTTGTTGTCATTCTTGGACATTAGCCATTTCTCGAATGGTAACCACGGGGCAAAATGCTAAGGAGCGCGTTGCGGAGTCTGAGAGCCAGTGAGTCATATGGGAGTGCAAGTACTGGTCGGTCGCGGACAGGTTGTAGTCCAATTGAAGTTCTCTAAAG
The DNA here is from genome assembly GCF_964204655.1 of Triturus cristatus. Classification (NCBI taxonomy): domain Eukaryota; kingdom Metazoa; phylum Chordata; class Amphibia; order Caudata; family Salamandridae; genus Triturus; species Triturus cristatus. The sequence goes on along the minus strand of NC_140584.1, from coordinate 866,397,158 downwards.
GGGATAAGGCCTCTATGATCGAAAAGGTGTCCCAATCGTTTACAGCCCCCTTCAATCCATCTTGAAGCAGCGCCGTTATTCGTTCCTGGCTGGAAGGCAGGGTTCATGAGCGGCGTCATGGGAGAGGGAAATGTGGTCAGGTTTGCCTTACGGGAGACTTTGTCCCAAGCCAGCAATGTGAGGCGCATAACAGGGGAGGAATAGAGGCCCCAAGCACGGTCCGGCATCGGCATCCATACGTCGCGCCAAATATGGTGGCCCGCTACCGTCTGATCCATGAAGACCGAATATTTCTCTGCAATGGGGCGGTTCCACTCTACCAAGAACCGCAACTGCGAAGCGTGGAAATATTGCGTAAGATTAAGGAAGGCTAGGCCACCAAATTTCTTGCAGACGCAGTACGGTTGGGCCCCAAACAAATGCCTCAATTGCTGATTGCATCTGTCGCAAGATGTGTAGGGGGGGTTCTAGTGGCAGTGTTTGGAATAAATACAGGGCCCGTGGCAGTACGTTCATTTTAACCGCAGATAGTCTCCGGAACCAAGTCAGAGGAAGGCAGCACTAACGAGTCATATCTGTGTGGATCGGTTTCAGGAGGGTCGAGTAATTCCGCTCTGCTGTCTGCGCCAAGCTTCTGTGGAGGATCAGCCCCAGGTAGGTAATGCCTTCTGTCACCCACTCAAAGGTAAAGCTACTGCAGAGTGTTCTCACCATCTGCGGAGCGGCAGTGAGCTTGAGTACTTGTGATTTCATCATGTTGATTTTAAACCCGGAGAACTGACTAAACGTCTGAAGGTCATCCACAATAGCTGGCAGAGAGGTCAGCGGATGGGCCACCGAGAAAATGAGGTCATCCGCGTATATGCTAATAAGGTGGTGGTCTAGGCCGAAGGGGATGCCACGTGCAAGGGGGTTGTCGCGGAGTTGTTGGACTAGTGACTCCATAAAGAGGGCGAAAAGTAGGGGCAAGAAGGGCAGCCCTGTCTTGTACCGAGCCCTATGTCAAAGTGATCAGAGAGGACTCCATTGAACCGTACCGATGCCTGGGGCACGCTATAAATACTCCCAATCCAGGTCCGGAACCTCGGCCCCAATCCAAAATGCTCGAGTGTCACGAAGAGATACGGCCAATGGACACGGTCGAATGCCTTCTCTGCGTCGATTGCCAACAGAAGGGCTTCTTCTTTTGACCGGTAAACTTTATCGATCAGGTGACATATCCGTTTGGTATTGTCCCCACATTGCCGTCCCAAGATGAAATTGGATTGGTCCGGGTCTATAAGACTCAGCATGTGGGGTTTAAGTCTGTACGCTAAGATGCTAGAAAAAAGTTTGGCATCTATGTTCAACAGGAACTGCAAAGTTGCGGATCTTTGCCCAGCTTGAGGATGACCGAAATAGAAGCTTGCAGCATGGATGAGGTGAGGGACCCGGTGTCCGTGAATGAGTTAAATAAACTGGTTAACAACGGGGCGAGTTGGACGCAATACGTTTTATAAAAAAGGATACTAAAGCCTTCTGTAACTGCAGCCGCGCAATTGCAGAAATCACATCTTCTATGCGGATGGGCGAGTCCAAGGCAGCGGACTTGCCCGCCGACAAAGGCGTCACTGCAGCACAGCCGAGGTATTGAGAGGGATCAGGGCATAGGGAAGGATCAGCAGCGTAGAGAGAGCTATAAAAGGAGCGGAAAGTCGAGACTATTTCAGCCTTGCCGGAGATAGATCGTCCGCGACCGTCGCGGAGTGTCGCCACCGAATGGGCTTCCTGTTGGCTACATAGACAATGCGCTAGCATGCAGCCTCCTTTGTTGGAGCCCACAAAGTATTTGTACTTCAGATGAACCACCGTGTGTTCTGCTCAGTCTAAGTCTAGGGGTCGGAGCTGGAGTCTCTCCTCCACCAATTGCCGCCAAACTCCACGATGTTGCGGCAATGTAATAGAGAAAAAGGTGAATAACATGGAAAACCAATTAACAAACACACCAGCTGAAGGAACATACTCGCCATATGAGAATCCCACCTGAAGCGATAATGGAAGCAACGAGGAGTAAACACACTCGCAACAGAAGAACCTACTCCGCAGCGACAAAGGCAGTCACCAGTAACAAACACGTTGCCACAACAACGCAACAACATTGAACGTAGCGACGCCGGAAATATAAATCCGGCCAATCAACATACTCCTCTGAAACTGGTGTTTTCACAGAGCTGTGGACGAAGACGAACACAACGCGGCACCAGAGAAGAGGCAGCCCTGACTTCCCACCAACTATTAAGGTACGCAAACCACCTCCTTGCGACAACGAGATGGCATGAGCACTTGGTTTTAAGAATTGCCGCTATGCGAAACGAGCACTCGAGCAACGCCATAGGCTCTTTAAAATCACTTTACCTGCACATTCACCTTCCGTATGACCGTACGGAACACTAGAGGAAGCCCAAGCCCGCTCACCTCTCGGGTACCGCAACATGACAGTCCGCTACGAAACAAATATAATATATGCATGAGCCGTTGTTCGTCCACACCAAGGTCAACCAAACTCACCTGGGAGCACCCGCCACGTAGGAAGAGACTTAGTGGGCATTTATTCCCTCGTATTACAGCGGGATGCTTTCTTTGTATTTACAGATTTTTTCACCGAAAACAAGTGAATGTACGACATATCAGTCCCATTTCCTCACGAGCGAACCAGAAAGGTATGTCAAGCCCTCCTAAATTAAAACCCTTTGTCTTTTGAAATGTGTAAACAAGAGACAAGAAACCATGAGAGAACCATCTATCTCATAGATGTGTACCCCTTTGTATACCATAGGTTAAAGAAGCCGCCAGCACCCCCCACCAGCCAGCACGTAAGTGCCTCATGTGTACAGGTCTTTAGAATAAAAACATCCCCTGTTTTTAAAAAAAAGTATGATTAGATATATCATTATTATTTTTTCAGGAAAAAGATGTCCTTTTGGAACAATATACAAGCCCTGATGAAGACCATATGAATATAATATAGGTCCACTCCATCAAAGGTCGAAACGCGTCGGCTTATCGAGAACGAGAAATATTTGGGATAAGAATTATATAATAAACGCCCTCAGAAGAGCAAAAACAATACACCCAGTTAACGCTCTCCACGACAATTATAAAAAATATTTTTTTCTCTGACTTTGCATAGGACCATAATAATCATTCATTGTGGAGGCAACAATGGGTCAGAATGCCCCCATCCCCCCAAAAATAGGATATCTGAGTACTGTAGTGTAATACTTTCATTGTTTGTTTAAGTATTGTCAATGTGAAGATTTTTTCATGTTTGTTGATCTGTTACTAAGTCATTGTAAAAACAGGAATATATGTTAAATGTATAAGATATGTGTTTGTCGCACTAAGGAAGTGTTCTCCCTGTTTAAAAACAACACAAATTGTTATAAATCAAATATAACTCGCAGTCAATAAAATATGCTTGCCGAGAAAAGTTGTAACTGTGATTTATGGTGTCAGAGGCACCCGCATTTCTAAAAGCCAAACTCAGGGGGGCGCCTGTGCGTTTGTGTATGGCTTCAAGTTCTTTTACTGAAGCCTCCAGATCAGAGCATTTCGTCTGCCTAGTTTTATTCTCGATGGCCGCCTTCGCAATGAGAGCCCCTCGCACCACCAGTTTAAGCGCCTCCCAGACCGCGGAGAGCTGTGTATCTTCACGATCATTAATCGCGATATAGTCCAAGATGCATCGCCTAGTGTCCGCAACTACATCAGGAGATCTAAGTAGTGAGTCTCGCAGGCGCCAGCGCGGCGTAGTGGCTGAACGTTCAGCAGGGAAGCTCAGGGATAGGGTAAGCGCGTGGTCCGAGAGAGCCCTAGCCTCGATAGTGGAACCCGTAATCAAGGGCCAGGCAGCTGGAGTAACTAGGAAATGGTCAAGACGAGCAGACGTCTTGTGCGCAGCCGAGTAGTAAGAAAAGTCCCTTTCAATTGGGTCTAGGCAACACCAGGCGTCCCCAATCCCTGCCTCGTGCAACCAGTCCTTACCTGTCGCTGTGAGGGCGCCCGCGCCCCTGAGCGAGAACCAGAGTGGTCCACTTCCCCATTCATCATCAGCTTGAGATCACCGCCTATTATCACTACAGCATCGGGAGATTGCAAAACCTCGGAGCAGGCATCTATCAGGAACTTCTCTAGGCGTTCACTGGGGGAGTAAATAGAGGCAATCGTGCATGTGGAGGTACTGCCTTGGAGCCGCAGAGCCAGAGACGCCCTTTGATCTCTGCGACAGTCCCCAATACTGAGCCCTTAAAGTGCCTAGCTATTAGTATGGCAATCCCACCCCGTTTGTTATTCGTCGAGGACCAGTGCTGGTGAGGGAAATGGCCATGGCACATACGGTGAGTGTCAATTTGTAGCAGGTGGGTTTCTTGGATGAGGCATATGTCCCCCCCGGAGTTTTCTAGGAGGGATAATATCGCCCTACGTTTAACTGGGTTGTTAAGGCCCCGGGCATTGAGGCTAGTGATTTTAACCTCCAGGTGGGGGACTGTAAGTTAGAGAAGCGCTAGAGGGGAGCATTCCCTCCCTCGGGGGTGAAACAGCATCAAGGACATGGGAGAGGAGGATAGACAAACGTGCAGAGGCACCTTGCGCATAAGTGACAAAGGAACTCACCGAGGAGACAACCCACCCTACCCCAAAACAGGTAACAAAACCGCATACCTAAACATCTGCAAAAACAGCGCCTGTATCCGGCCGCGCCGGGGTCGGCCGATCACTGTCAAAAAAGGAGATAGCTCGCAACAGTTTGGGAGTGACTCATGTCCGTCAAAAGGATACAGTTCGAGGGAATGGTGACGAACCAAGTCCATGTAAGTGGAGAGGTGCCGATCCTCTGGCCCGCTCGAAAGAAGGGTCCCACCAATGTGCTATATCATAGAGTCAGGCAGGGGAGGTATTAGCTGAGCTATTTGTCAGCGAGGCCAGGACATTTACCCTCTTCTTTGCTCGAGTGGCCGCATCCAGCCCATGAGACGGTGAGGAAGGCTTGCCCACGGTGTGCCAACGATCCGGCCTGTCGCCGTGGGGCGTAGAAGTTTTCTGTGGGCAAGGCGTGGCCGGAGGCGGAAGGCCCAAAAGATCTGAGGGTTCTTGGAGAGATCGCAGCTGGAGCAGTTTCCCATCAAATTTAAAGATGATACGGAAACAGGGTGACTGCAGAGAGGTCTTGATAGAGTGTTGGTGCAAGGCCGCGAAATTGCAGGGGGTGGGAGTCTCTAGCTTTGCGGAGAAGAAGCTCCTTCAATTGGAAGTTGTGAACACACGCCAGGATGTCCGGGGGCAGTGCCGCAGCTCGGCGAGGGAGGCCCACTCGATGCACTCTGTCAATTTGGATCTCGGTGGTATGTTCCGGGCCTACGATATGACGAAACAGGGCTTGTACAAATCCACCGATGTCGTCTTCTTACGCTCCCTGCTTCACTTCACGGATGCGAACATTGTTGCTGCGGGAGCGGTTCTCAAGGTCTTCAGCCTGTCCCTGTAGTTCGAGGTGCTGTTCTTTAAGGAGAATAATTTCCTGTTGTAACCCCTCAATTTCCTCATCACGGCCATGTTCGTGCTCCTCCATAGTCACAACTCTGTTGCCTATCTCCGAGACGTCGCGGTGGACCTCGCAGAGGGCCACCGCCAGTTGGTCCTTGAGCTCCTGGAGGTCTTCCTTGAGCGCTGAAAAAAGCGAGGTCATAAAGGGCTTTGTGGCCGGTGCGTCCGCTCCCTCCGTCGCCCCCACAGCCGATTCCGAGCCCTGACTGACCACCTTGGGCTGTAGCATGTCTCTGAGGGATCGGTCTTTTCTCGGTCGTCCCGCCGCCATGGAGGTCCGCTGCCCGGCAGGCCTGACGTGGGGGGACTCTGTCACCGAGTGATGCAGCAGGCTGTACAGGGCTGCCAGTGACGGGTGGGCCGTGTACCGGGGTTAGCTTGGCCAGGTCTGGACCGTTAGAAGAATGTGTTCCCTGGAACTGGGGTCAATCTTGCGGGAGGGGCTTATGGAACGCACCCGTAGGCCTGCGGGATGTATGGTGGAGTGCAGCAGCCAGGCACACAATTGGGTAGAGCCCGGTTCCTCTGTAGTACCCCGAAGTCAGCAGTGCCGATTGAGCCTAGTGTGGTGTCCAGGACCCAGTAAGTAGCGACAGACAATCGCGACTCGGAGGGGGGCTTATCTCACCCCCTGGAGGGGTCAACAATGCCTGGGCAGCCGCTAGTGACAAGAGCCACAACTGCGGACACAGGGAGTGGATAGTGTCCCTCCAATAACAGATATGAGGGCTTTGTAGTATTAGAAGCTCAGGGCTGCCAACAGGGCTATATCTGGGCAGAGGTGGTCAGGACGTGCAGGAGGGAGGTCATCAGCAGGACAGAACTGCACCGTCGAGTAGTGGGCCTGGGGGTAAGTTCCACCCCAGCCAATATCCAGCTACATTTGCGGCTCCCCCCCGCTGCACAATTTGGCGGTCCGCGGGCCTCAATCCGGCCCAGAAATGGGTCCGCAAAAGGGAAAGCAGCCTCTGAGGAGGAAAGAAGGCCGCGGTGCGCTGCACGGGCTGCGCCGCCAGGAGGTGGGCCCGGACTCAGAACTCGACCCCGATAGGACCTCAGCAAGAAGGCGGGCGCCGATCCCCGCCCCGAAGCGGACCCGTGCTGATTAACCAAGATGACGGTGGGAGGGTTCTGCTCAACCCCCGGGTCCACTGCGGCCGCCCCCTGCAGCAATCCCACTCCGGCAGGGCTCAGGAGCAGACAATACTCCCTGGGGGAAGCAAGGCGCCAATGGCGGGATTGTGAGGGTTCAGGTTCCAAAGCGCCTACCTAGCGTCTCAGGACTACAAGTCCCAACAACCCTGGAACCAGGAAGTGGGAAGTTACTTAAGGCCGTCACGCACGTCAGGAGACGTGCGTTATTTTGAATCCACGGAACCCCCTGTTCGCTGTTCGGAGCTCGGCGTCCCGGCAAAGCAGGAGGTTTACAGCGCATCCGAAGATAAAACCGCGGATTACTCTTCCCCGTCCCTCGGAGCTTGGCGACCAGGCGGGGAGAGTCCTTGCAGGCTGTGGAGTTATCGGGATTGGAAGCAGGTGAGAGAATCGTAGCTCGGCTGAGCTACCGAGAGATTCATTCTCTTGGCAGACCTCAAGACCCGTCTTCCAGGGAACCGAAACTCAATTCGTGAGTCCGACCGCGCTTGCTCGTTAGCACAGCAGGGCGGTGTGTAGATACAGTAGGAATGTCACGCTCGGAGGAGCGAAGGATTGATGTTGGCTCACGGACCCTACCCGTGATTAAAAATCAGTAGGAGGATTTAGTACTTTGGTTGTTACGCTCGGCGGAGCGAGTATTACAGGACTTAAGTTTCACCCCGCGCTAGAGTGCGCATATCAGCTGGCTTACGAGACTTGACACAAGCGTCAGCTGGCTTACGAGACTTGGCACAAGCGTCAGCAGGCTTAAGAGACTTGGTACAAAGTTCAGAGCGCTACATTGCGGAAGGCAGAGGGGAACAATTCGAGCGTGTTGATATCCCCAGTGAAGGAGCGCTACAACGTAGGGACTCCCGGCGGCGGTGTCTTCACCGTGGAAGCCGACCCAACCGGAACAAGGCCCGTGACTATACCCCTCTAGTGAGGAAGGCAGTGAGTCACCTAGGAGTGACCTGGTGTGTATATACTAGGGATCTTGTGTTCATACATGTATAGTAGCCCGTTGCACTAGCGAGACCGATAGAGAGTAGACTGTTGATATATCTGTATAGTAGCCCTTTGCAATAGCGAGACCGACAGAGAGTAGACTGTTGATATATATATAGTAGCCCTTTGCTCTAGCGAGACCGACAGAGAGTAGACTGTTGCTAATTATTATTTGGTTGTTATGTGTTTTCTCTTTTCAGGATCAAATCCCTGCTGACCTCCCCCCCCCCCCCCCCCCTATCCTTTTCCCTCGCCTGATCCCCTCTGGGCTCTGTAACCTACTGGTTGGAGTCCGGGGAGATCTGGAGGTGGAACTCTATTTTGCGCCACCCGGATCCTGAGGAGTTCTGCAGATCGTGACAGAATAACGCACCCACGTTTGGTGCTCCTCCCGGTCCGGGGAGGGGGCGGAATAGAGGATGGCCACCTTAGAAGATGTAGTGCAGGCGTTGGCTTTGGTACAGCAAGAACTGGTGGCTTCTCGGGTGGAGGCGGCCGCCTTAAGGGATAGAGTAGATAGGATGTCGCGCAATCCTTTTGAGGTATCCACACCCGTCGGGCAACAGATACATGTGACCGTACCACCTCCAATTCCTTTGGCCAGTCCAGAAAGGTATGTGGGAGACCCGCAAAAAGTTCAGATTTTCCTTACGCAAGTGTTGTTACATTTCTCTTGCAAACCCTCGTCTTTTCCCACTAATCATTCTCGTGTGGCGTTCGCCATCTCTTACTTGGTGGGAGATGCGGCCTCTTGGGCGGTCCCCTTAGTTAGGAATAATGACGCTGTACTCTCCGACTGGGAAGCTTTTAGAATAGCGTTTGAGGGGGTGTTCGATAGACGCACGACCACCTTTAGTGCAGACAAGGAGCTGCTAGCATTGAGACAGGGGAAGAATGATTTAGTGACATATCTCACAGCGTTTAATCGGTTGGTTGCTGAGGCAGCGTGGCCGGAAGAAAAACGCATGTCCTTGTTTTATCAAGGGCTTTGCGAAGAGCTGAAAGACATAGTAGCACAGATAGACCCCCAACCAACAACCTGTATGGCTCTGATGAATCTGGCGTTGAGACTAGACAGCCGCTTGGCAGAAAGAGGGGGAGACAGGTACAAGGGGAGTGGGATGACGGCTAAATACCCACGGAGAGAAACAACCCCGGTTTCAACGACTAATGAACCTATGGAGGTAGGGGCCTTGAGACCATCGTTAACCAGGGCGGAAAGGGAAAGCCGGAGAGCGTTAGGGCTCTGCATGTACTGCGGAAAAAGGGGGCATTTTGTACGTGAATGCCCTTCTAAACCAAAGACTCCAGTAGTACCGTATAGAGGGAAGAAAGCGGCAGTGTCCACACTGGTAACTGAAGTAAGCACTCCAGAGCGTGTCTCCTCTTCACCACCGGAGACCACCGTATGGAGGATCCCTTCGTTAGCCAATACCAAGTCCACAGCCACGGAAGCACACATAGTGTTAACCGCGGGATTGGAGGTGGGGGAACAGGAGCACCAGGTATTAGTAATGTTGGACTCCGGAGCCACCGGGAACTTCCTTGATAGAGGACTGGTTAGTCTACTATCCATTGAGGCCGTACCAAGGGAATCCCCGGAGGAGGTTCTGGCAGTGGATGGCGAACCTCTTAAGTCAGGTCACATCACCTTGCACACAGGGAATCTAAAAATGACACTAAAAGAAGGAGTGTGTGTAACAAGAGGGAGAGAGAGGACTAGTTAGCTAGTCCGGGTCCCCGAGGGTTTATATGTGATTAAACAAAGAGGACTAGCTTAAGTTGACCAAAGTGTTACAGTACTCAAATTAGTTCTGTCACGGGCACCTTGTTGGTGTATTCATGAAGCCCTCACCCACCAACCTAGTTGGTGGCATGCTTCATCATCGGGCCCACCCAGTGACACCTAGTATGTCCCGGGTGTGCTACGACGCCTGATTACAGCGGAGCTGGTATATTGCTGAGAGTGCAGTGAGGTTGGGTGAGTTGTGATTTAAAACGGCTTGGTGGTGGTCCCAGTACCCGAGGGTAAATTAAATTTTAATAACTGGGCCGTCACCAGCGGTTAAAAGTAAGGCTACAGGACGCGTGAGGGTGGCGAGTTACTGCCCCCTGCGTCCTTCAGATGGTCGACATGTTTCAGCCAGTGCCTTAGAGTGTTCTGGCTTTCCTCAGGACCGTTTTTTTTTAAAAAGGTGTGGTGAAATAAAACAGACTTAGTGTTGTGGTACAGACTATGTGATACACTCACTAAGGCGTTTTTCTATATGTGAGAGAGGGATTCCCTTCTCATGCATACGCTTTGGGTTATTAGCCAAGGCTTCCTGGAGGGAAGCGGTAAGGGGATGACCAGTCTTTTCTGGTCAGTGCCTGCCTTGTACCTGTTGTCCCGCCGTCGTCCTCCGGTAGCCTTGGCTAATAACCCAAAGCGTATGCATGATATGCATGAGAAGGGAATCCCCCTCTCACATATAGAAAAACGCCTTAGTGAGTGTATCACATAGTCTGTACCACAACACTAAGTCTGTTTTATTTCACCACACCTTTTTAAAAAAAACGGTCCTGAGGAAAGCCAGAACACTCTAAGGCACTGGCTGAAACATGTCGACCATCTGAAGGACGCAGGGGGCAGTAACTCGCCACCCTCACGCGTCCTGTAGCCTTACTTTTAACCGCTGGTGACGGCCCAGTTATTAAAATTTAATTTACCCTCGGGTACTGGGACCACCACCAAGCCGTTTTAAATCACCACTCACCCAACCTCACTGCACTCTCAGCAATATACCAGCTCCGCTGTAATCAGGCGTCGTAGCACACCCGGGACATACTAGGTGTCACTGGGTGGGCCCGATGATGAAGCATGCCACCAACTAGGTTGGTGGGTGAGGGCTTCATGAATACACCAACAAGGTGCCCGTGACAGAACTAATTTGAGTACTGTAACACTTTGGTCAACTTAAGCTAGTCCTCTTTGTTTAATCACACTAAAAGAAGGAGAACAACAACATCAGGAAATTATAGAATTCAATATCATAGCCGCTCCCCAATACGAAATGATATTGGGAATGCCCTGGTTTGTCCGCCACAATCCCACAGTGAATTGGAGGGACAGAACAGTACGCTTTTTGTCTCAAGGGTGTGTAGACAGATGTTTAAGAGTGCAACAATCTCAGGCCCTGGCTCTCGCGGGTCCCTTCCGCTTGGCTACGGCAGCTGAAAAAGACGTAGAGTTGCCGGCGGCTTATGAAGGGTATGCTGATGTGTTTAATAAGAGTCAGGCGGAACAGTTGCCCCCGCATAGGCCTTTTGACTGCCGTATAGATTTGATAGACGAGGCGTTCGTCCCGTCTTGTCGGGTGTACGCCTTATCTGACCCAGAAACGCGTCACTTACGAGAGTATCTTGACAAGTATCTGGCACTGGGTTTTATTAGGCCTTCCCGTTCTCCTGCTGCCTCTCCGCTCTTTTTCATAGCTAAGGCTAACGGGGAATTGAGAGCCTGTTGCGATTATCGGAATCTAAACAAAAACACTGTAAGAAACAGATATCCGTTGCCACTGATTAGTGTCCTGCTGGATCAAGTGAGAGAAGCAGTGGTGTATACACGTCTAGATCTCAGGGGTGCCTACCATTTTGTAAGGGTTAGACAGGGGGATGAGTGGAAAACCGCGTTTAAGACCCGGTTTGGTTTATATGAATACCTGGTTATGCCGTTTGGGCTGTGTAATGCCCCGGCGGCCTTTCAGTATTTTTTAAACGAAGTACTACGAGAGTATATGGACATTATTGTAGTGGTCTACATAGATGACATTTTAATATACTCTGCAGAAGAGCGAGACCACACCAAGCATGTTAAACTAGTCTTGGATAAGTTGAGAGACAATGGCTTATATTGCAAACTCAGCAAATGCGAGTTTGGGGTCACCACAGTGGAATTTCTGGGAGTCATCTTAACACCAGAAGGTTTGAGCATGTCGGAGGGGAAGGTACAAGCCATTCGCGACTGGCCTACTCCCCGTTCGGTGCGTGAAGTACAGTGTTTCCTAGGGTTTGCGAACTATTATCGCAGGTTTATCCAAGAGTTTTCCCTAACAGCGGTACCCATAACACGATTGCTACGGAAAAGAGTACTCTTTCGGTGGACGAACGAGGCGACGGAGGCTTTCGAGGCGCTGAAAACCAGCTTTACTACGGCTCCAATCCTTCGACATCCGCAAGCGGATGTGCAGTTCATTGTGGAAGCAGATGCATCGGAAGAAGCCATAGGGGCAGTTTTGTCCCAAAGAGACAGAGACACAGGTAGGCTACATCCTGTGGCGTGTCTGTCGAAGAAACTGGACAACGCAGAACGCAACTACACGATTGCCGAAAAAGAACTTTTGGCAATAAAAAAGGCGTTCCAAGAATGGCGTCATCACCTGTGGGGGGCGCAACATCAGGTAATGGTCTATTCCGATCATCGGAATCTGTTATACTTGAAGACGGCGCGCCACTTAACACCGAGGCAGATGAGGTGGACCCTTTTTTTTGCCGAGTTCGATTTCATCATTACCTACCGTCCGGGCACAGAAAACCGGAAGGCCGACGCATTGTCCAGACAGAACCTAACAGAAGGATGCGTCACCCCAGCGCCTCTCTCGCTCATCATCCCGGCCAAGGTTATCTGTGTAGTGAGGGCGGAAGACTTTTTGAATAACATAAAAGCCAGCCGATCTGCCGAAAGGTGGAATGCTTGGAGGCACAGATCTCCGAACCGCAGCCTCTAGGACGGGCTTCCTTTTCAAGGACTACAACTGTTCCTCCCGACGAAGATGCTGAGAATCCAGGCCTTTCAATGGTGTCATGACTCCCCTCTGGCCGGTCATCCAGGGATACAAAAGACAAGGGTGACCATCTCAAGACATTTCTGGTGGAACACCATGCAGAAAGACATCCGGCTTTGGGTGGCGGCATGCGAAGTGTGCGCGCGGAACAAGAGCGAAAGAGGGAAGAGAAAGGGACTGTTGCTCCCGTTACCCACACCTCAACAACCATGGCGGACGATCAGCGTCGACTTCATTACCGGACTGCCAGAGGACGGCGGTCATTCAGCTATCTTAGTCGTCATATATAGCCTGACTAAAATGGGTCATTTCATACCCTGCCACATCCTGCCCACGGCGGCTCAAACAGCGCAACTGTTGTTAACCCACGTGGTCCGACTACATGGTTTACCAGGAGTGATTGTGTCAGACAGGGGCCCCCAATTTGTGGCCAGTTTTTGGAAGACTTGGTGCAAGGCCCTGATGATCGAATCCGCTACGTCCACCAGTTTTCACCCCCAATCTGACGGGCAGACCGAACGCCTGAACCAAACGCTAAAACAATATCTACGGTGTTACGTGTCGCACTCGCAGGAATCATGGGTATCCATGTTGTGGATGGCCGAACTGGCTTATAATGGGGCATGGCATAGCTCAATCGGAGGGTCCCCGTTTAAGGCCAATTTTGGGTATGAGGCGAAAACGTTACCCGTGTCATGGCCAGAGAATGTGGGGGATCAACCGGCAGGTCACTCCAGACTACAAGCGTTGCGCAAGCTGCACAAGCACACACAAGGGGCCTTGAGGGCGGCGAAACGGAAGTACAAGATGTGGGAAGATCGGAAAAGGAGAGCGGGTCCTGTGTATGAGGTGGGCGATCGTGTGTGGCTTTCCACACGATATATTCGGTTTAAGCTGCGGAGTGTGTTTCACCCGAAATTCATAGGCCCCTACCAGGTGTTGAGAAAGATCAATCCAGTGGCCTACAAGCTCAAATTACCAGGATCCCTACGCATTTACCCCGTGTTCCATGGCAGTTTGCTGAAACCGGCGTTGACTGCGTCCAGAAGGCCTCCCCCTCCGGTGTGGGTGGAGGGGAGCTTGGAGTATGAGGTGGGAAGCATCCGCGACGCCCGGTATAGGAAGGGCCGGTTGTGGTTCCTGGTTTCCTGGAAAAGGTACTCGGTGGAGGAGGATTCCTGGGAACCTTCGGACGCGGTGCATGCCCCTGCGGCAGTTCGGAGGTTTTACGAAAAACATCCGGAGAAGCCAGGCTCTAGGAGGCGCTGGGGGAGGGGACCTACTGTGAGGGTTCAGGTTCCAAAGCGCCTACCTAGCGTCTCAGGACTATAAGTCCCAACAACCCTGGAACCAGGAAGTGGGAGGCTACTTAAGGCCGTCACGCACGTCAGGAGACGTGCGTTATTTTGAATCCACGGAACCCCCTGTTCGCTGTTCGGAGCTCGGCGTCCCGGCGAAGCAGGAGGTTTACAGCGCATCCGAAGATAAAACCGCGGATTACTCTTCCCCGTCCCTCGGAGCTTGGCGACCAGGCGGGGAGAGTCCTTGCAGGCTGTGGAGTTATCGGGATTGGAAGCAGGTGAGAGAATCGTAGCTCGGCTGAGCTACCGAGAGATTCATTCTCTTGGCAGACCTCAAGACCCGTCTTCCAGGGAACCGAAACTCAATTTGTGTGTCATGAAAACTCACCTGACCTCTGCCCTCTCGCCGTCCCTCAGGGAAGAAGCGGGCCGTTGGAATCGGGCCGCGAACCATGTCCGCGCAATGCGGGGCTTATGGGAGACTACCAAAGCTGCCGAGGAACTACGCTTCCCAGCAGCCTCTAGGCCCGACGCGCGCGCACAGGAAGTGAGGCGGCGCAAAAGACGGGAATCCATTTAGCCAGGAACCGCGGAGAACTGCTCGCAGATTATCCTGGAGCCTGACCTGACCGTGTTGCAGATCTCATTGTGGAGTTCCCCGGGTGCGGTAAGGGTGTCAGTGACACCGCCAAGAGTCCTTTAGGGCACACGTTTGTGCTTCCGTTTGTGTATCCGTGCTTCGTGATATCAAAGACTGCCCAAAAAACGAATAAGCTTGTGAGACTTTGTGACAGGCATTTAAGAGAACCGGAGTGAGTGCGTGGAGCGCTCGACATTAACGCTTGACCTTTACCAGGTGGTATGACCCTAAATACCACGCTGTGAAATTCTTTATACAACAATGTTTTGCCTTTCCTGAAGTCACCGCTGAACATGTATTGATGAACTGTGTGTGTGTTGTGTTGTCTTCTAGCTGGGGGTTTGTAGAGGGGCAGCTAGGCTACAGCGTAAGACCTTCCTTCCTCAGTGAGGCCTACCTGCACACCCTCTTTGGTGGGTATATGGTGATACCCTATATTGGCAAAAAGGTATATTCTGCTGCTGTTATAAAACAAGGGGGGGGTTCTTATGTGTTGTTTGTGTATCTACAGTCGTGCCCTGTGAGTACCTATACAGAATAGCGACGTCCCTGTGCACACTGCAGCTAGCTGCCGTTGAAGCGGCCTTGACGATATTTAATCGCCCTTCTGCTGTCACAGCTAGAACTGGTTATTTTTCTTTACAGGTAGACAGGATTGTTTATGTGAGTCAAGTGGGTGTAAAGACATTTCAGCTACAGGCGATCCGGCTAACCAAACCTGTGCTTCCTTTACAGATCTCCCTCCCCGCTGTTCCCATCCTTTCCTTCCCCTCGATTGACCCCCTTAAGCTTCCGTGCCTTTACGGCTATTCGGAATTAGGGTTGTCAATAGGGGGGCCCCCATTGAGCAACGAACCGATCCTGAGAGGCCTACGCGGGACCTGACAGAATAATCTGCCTTAAACTTAATATACCTCTCCCGGTCGGTTCATTGTCACCATGACCACCCTAGAGGATGTATTGGCCACCTTAATAAATCTTCAACAAGAAGTAGCTGATTCCCGACATGAGGTAGCAGCCTCTAGGGCTGAGACGGCCGCTCTACAGGACTCAGTAAACCGGTTACAGTGAAACCCCTTTGATGCCCAGGTAGGGCGTGGAGCAGTCGGGGGTATGTTCCAGTTTGGAACCCCCTCTACAACCACGCCAGTAACCGTAGAGCTTCCTACTCCCATTCCCTTGGCCGCCCCTGAACGTTTTCAGGGTGATGCCACTAAAGTCCAAGTCTTTATGACACAGGTATTGCTACATTTTTCGTGCAAGCCGAAGGCCTTTCCCACAAATCAGGCCAGAGTGGCCTTTATGATATCATACTTAACGGGGGAAGCCACTCAATGGGCCGTGCCGTATGTTCGGAGAGATGACCCCCTGTTATATGATTGGGATGAGTTCAAGAAAGAATTCGAAGCAGTCTTTGATCGCCGAGCGGCATCATTCACAGCAGATAGAGAGATAGATAAGACAGGGTACCAAGGATATAGTTACCTATGTTAACACCTTTCAGAGACTAGTGGCCGAAACTCAGTGGCCCGAGGACAAGAAAGGGGCGCTATTCTATCAAGGGTTAAAAGACGACCTGAAGGACGTAATAGCTCAAATTGACCCCCAACCCTCCACGTGCATAGACTTAATAAATCTGGCCTTGAGATTAGACTATAGGCTAGGAGAACGTAGAGGGGATAGGAAAAAAGCAGACAGACCCCCTTTGCGCTTTGACCGCAACAGAGGCCTAGGTGCGGGGGCTGGAGCTCACGTAGAACCTATGGATATAGGGGCCGTACGGGCACCGCTCACACAAGCTGAGAGAGACAATAGACGCAAAGAGGGGCTTTGCATGTACTGTGGTAAGAAAGGCCACTTTGTTAGGGAGTGTTTGGCCAAACCCAAGACTGGATTTGGAGCGGCTAAAACCTCCGGACGCACAACGGAAGATAAACAGGGAAACTAATACACTCAGGGAACGCTGAAGAGAACTCCTTGAGTGGTATGCATGTCCCTTCGTTGTCTAAACAGACAGAGTATACTACACACCATCTTTTTCTTCCTATACACCTCAAGACCCCCAAGGGATGGCAACCTATAGACGCCATGGTTGATTCCGGTGCCACCGGGCTATTCATGGACCGGGAAGTGGCTTTAAGCTTGGGACTCGTGTTAGTAAGGAAAGACCATCCCGAAGAGGTTCTGGCGGTAGATGGAAAGAAATTAAGGACTGGCACCATTGAATCTAATACAAAAACTTTGCTCATGCAGTGCGAGCAGGACCATACCGAGACGGTGCAGTTCAACATCCTCCAAGCTCCGCAATACGGAGTAATATTGGGGCTCCCCTGGTTAAGAAAGCATAACCCTGATATAGATTGGAAAGAAGGAAAGGTGAGGTTTATTGGGGCCTGGTGCAAAGCTCATTGTACAGGCCGGGGTACGGACAAAGAGGGAGCCTTGATTTCGTCCTATAGCGTAGCGACGGCAGCAGAAACGGATGTACAGCTTCCGTCTTGGTATTCGGAATATCAGGACGTTTTTTGTGAAAAGCTGGCAGACACGTTACCCCCTCATAGGCATTACGATTGCCGCATAGATCTGGTTCCGGGGGCCTTGATCCCCTGTGGGCGCTTATATGCTTTGACCGAAGCCGAGAACACCCACTTACGTGAATACTTGGACAAATACCTAGAGAATGGATTTATCCGTCCTTCCAGATCTCCGGCGGCCTCTCCTCTCTTTTTTATCCCTAAAGCCAACGGAGAAAAGAGGGCTTGTATAGACTTTCGCGCCCTAAACGATATCACCATAAAAAAAAGATACCCCTTACCCTTAATCCCTGTACTTTTAGAACAAGTCAAAACAGCAGTCATATACACGCGGCTTGATTTAAAGGGGGCATATCACCTAGTAAGGGTAAGGGAGGGGGACGAATGGAAGACAGCCTTTAGGACGCGGTATGGGCTGTATGAATATACAGTAATGCCCTTCGGCCTGTGCAACGCTCCCGCGGCATTTCAATACTTCGTGAATGAGGTGTTGCGGGAGTTCTTGGACAGGTTCGTAGTGGCATACATAGATGACATCCTCATTTATTCTTCCTCGGTTGAGGAGCATCGGGCGCATGTCTGTCAAGTATTTGAGGCGTTACGAAGAAACAACTTGTATTGTAAACTCAGCAAATGCGAGTTCCACGTGGATAAGGTGGAGTTTCTAGGAGTAATACTGACACCCAACGGGCAAGAAATGTCTGACAGGAAAATCTTGGCGGTAAAAACCTGGCCCCAACCTGCCACAGTAAGGGACGTCCAATGTTTCCTTGGATTCGCGAACTTTTATCGCAGGTTTATTAACGGATTCTCAAACATGGTGGCACCCATTACAGCCCTATTACGAAAGAACGTAAAGTTTAATTGGTCGGCTGAAGCCGAACATTCCTTTCAATGTTTGAAAGATGCCTTTGTGACCGCTCCGGTGTTGGCTCACCCTGACCCTGAGCATCCTTACATTGTAGAGGCGGACGCCTCTGATGTAGCCATAGGGGCTATTCTTTCACAGAGACATGCGGTTACCGGACAATTACATCCTGTTGCCTACCTATCCAGGAAGTTAAACCCTGCTGAGACCAGATACACTATAGCGGAAAAAGAGCTCTTAGCCATTAAAGAAGCCTTCATGGATTGGAGGCACTGGTTATTAGGAGCCAAACATGTAGTCACGGTCTATACTGATCATCGCAACCTGCAGTTCATGCGCTCAACTCGCATGTTATCTCCTAGGCAGTTGCGATGGATGTTGTTTTTCTCGGAATTCCACTTTATAGTGACCTATCGACCCGGGACAGAGAACAGAAAGGCAGATGCCTTATCCAGGCAGACTACCCCCCTTGAACATACGACAGAAGAACAGCAGGCTATTTTGGACCCAAAGAAGGTCATTGGAGTTTTACATACGGATGACTTCCTTCAAAGGATACTCGTAGGAATCAAGACCACTTACTGGACACAATGGTTGAAAGCACATCCGCAATGGAAGCTACACCAAGGTCTGCCGATGAAAGGCAATCAATTGCTGGTACCAACGAAGTCATTGCGGGAGGAAGTATGGCAGATGTGTCACTCCACGCCCAGCGCTGGCCATAATGGGGTCAGAAAAACTCTTGACAGAATAGCAAGACAATTCTGGTGGCCATCAGTGGTGAAAGACACCACGAACATGGTACGGCACTGTGAAACTTGCGCTAAAGTCAAAACGGACCATGGGAAGACTCAGGGTCTCTTGCAACCTCTACCCACACCGTTGAAACCATGGGAAACCATCTCTATTGATTTTATAGTGGGTCTTCCAAAGGACCAAGGTTGTACCACCATCGTGGTAGTGGTAGACAGCCTCACCAAGATGGGACATTTTATCGCATGTGCCAAAGAACCCACTGCAGGGCAGTTAGCCCAGTTACTTCTGGTCCACATTATAAGAGTACACGGACTCCCGGCCAATATCGTTTCGGACCGAGGCCCTCAATTTACAGCTAAGTTCTGGAAGGAGTGGTGTAAGGCGTTACACATGAAGTCCTCCAAATCAACTAGCTTCCACCCCCAGTCGGATGGGCAAACGGAGCGACTAAACCAGAATCTTAAGCAGTACCTACGATGCTATGTGGCAGACAATTCGGATTCCTGGGTTGAATGGCTCTGTTTGGCCGAAGTGTCTTACAATAGCGCCAAACATCAATCTACACAGTACTCGCCCTATTATAGCAACTATGGCTTCCATCCTCGTTTTACCTCTTTGATCCAACCAGTGAGCGGGCCGGTGGTCCCGGAAGTTGGTACCCGAACCAAAAACATTCGAAAAGTCCTACTGAGTACATACAAAAACTTGGCTAAAGCTAAAATAGTGTACAAAGACCAGGCAGATAAGCACCGGAAACCTAATCCTCCTTATCAGAAGGATGATGTAGTATGGTTATCAACCAGAAACATACGGTTCCGGAAATACAGCATATTCAACCCAAGGTACATGGGGCCATACAAGATAAAGAAAGTTATCTCCCCAAGGGCTATGATGCTAGCGCTACCAAAATCTCTAAAAATACATCCAGTATTTCACGTGTCGCTGCTGAAACCTTCCTACACCCCGGTGAAGAAGAATCCTTCTCCTGTCTGGATAGACAATGAACCGGAGTACGAAGTCAGGGCCATCCTCGACTCAAAAATGCGGGGGTCCAGACTCTGGTACCTGGTATCTTGGAAAGGATACGGACGGGAAGAAGATTCTTGGGAACCTGCCAGGGGGGTACATGCTCCTCGGTGTGTAAAAGCCTTCCATGCGAAATATCCCGACAAACCTGGCTCCTGGCAGAGGTCGCGGGGAGAGGGATGTGCTGTCATGAAAACTCACCTGACCTCTGCCCTCTCGCCGTCCCTCAGGGAAGAAGCGGGCCGTTGGAATCGGGCCGCGAACCATGTCCGCGCAATGCGGGGCTTATGGGAGACTACCAAAGCTGCCGAGGAACTACGCTTCCCAGCAGCCTCTAGGCCCGACGCGCGCGCACAGGAAGTGAGGCGGCGCAAAAGACGGGAATCCATTTAGCCAGGAACCGCGGAGAACTGCTCGCAGATTATCCTGGAGCCTGACCTGACCGTGTTGCAGATCTCATTGTGGAGTTCCCCGGGTGCGGTAAGGGTGTCAGTGACACCGCCAAGAGTCCTTTAGGGCACACGTTTGTGCTTCCGTTTGTGTATCCGTGCTTCGTGATATCAAAGACTGCCCAAAAAACGAATAAGCTTGTGAGACTTTGTGACAGGCATTTAAGAGAACCGGAGTGAGTGCGTGGAGCGCTCGACATTAACGCTTGACCTTTACCAGGTGGTATGACCCTAAATACCACGCTGTGAAATTCTTTATACAACAATGTTTTGCCTTTCCTGAAGTCACCGCTGAACATGTATTGATGAACTGTGTGTGTGTTGTGTTGTCTTCTAGCTGGGGGTTTGTAGAGGGGCAGCTAGGCTACAGCGTAAGACCTTCCTTCCTCAGTGAGGCCTACCTGCACACCCTCTTTGGTGGGTATATGGTGATATCCTATATTGGCAAAAAGGTATCTGTTATAAAACAAGGGGGGGGTTCTTATGTGTTGTTTGTGTATCTACAGTCGTGCCCTGTGAGTACCTATACAGAATAGCGACGTCCCTGTGCACACTGCAGCTAGCTGGCGTTGAAGCGGCCTTGACGATATTTAATCGCCCTTCTGCTGTCACAGCTAGAACTGGTTATTTTTCTTTACAGGTAGACAGG
This sequence comes from Triturus cristatus, assembly GCF_964204655.1. Taxonomy (NCBI): domain Eukaryota; kingdom Metazoa; phylum Chordata; class Amphibia; order Caudata; family Salamandridae; genus Triturus; species Triturus cristatus. The sequence continues at coordinate 866,376,384 of NC_140584.1, read as the reverse complement.
ATTGTTTATGTGAGTCAAGTGGGTGTAAAGACATTTCAGCTACAGGCGATCCGGCTAACCAAACCTGTGCTTCCTTTACAGATCTCCCTCCCCGCTGTTCCCATCCTTTCCTTCCCCTCGATTGACCCCCTTAAGCTTCCGTGCCTTTACGGCTATTCGGAATTAGGGTTGTCAATAGGGGGGCCCCCATTGAGCAACGAACCGATCCTGAGAGGCCTACGCGGGACCTGACATCGTGAGTACGACCGCGCTTGCTCGTAAGCACAGCAGGGCGGTGTGTAGATACAGTAGGAATGTCACGCTCGGAGGAGCGAAGGATTGATGTTGGTTCACGGACCCTACCCGTGATTAAAAATCAGTAGGAGGATTTAGTACTTTGGTTGTTACGCTCGGCGGAGCGAGTATTACAGGACTTAAGTTTCACCCCGCGCTAGAGTGCGCATATCAGCTGGCTTACGAGTCTTGACACAAGCGTCAGCTGGCTTACGAGACTTGGCACAAGCGTCAGCAGGCTTACGAGACTTGGTACAAAGTTCAGAGCGCTACATTGCGGAAGGCAGAGGGGAACAATTCGAGCGTGTTGATATCCCCAGTGAAGGAGCGCTACAACGTAGGGACTCCCGGCGGCGGTGTCTTCACCGTGGAAGCCGACCCAACCGGAACAAGGCCCGTGACTATACCCCTCTAGTGAGGAAGGCAGTGAGTCACCTAGGAGTGACCTGGTGTGTGTATACTAGGGATCTTGTGTTCATACTTGTATAGTAGCCCGTTGCACTAGCGAGACCGACAGAGAGTAGACTGTTGATATATCTGTATAGTAGCCCTTTGCAATAGCGAGACCGACAGAGAGTAGACTGTTGATATATATATAGTAGCCCTTTGCTCTAGCGAGACCGACAGAGAGTAGACTGTTGCTAATTATTATTTGGTTGTTATGTGTTTTCTCTTTTCAGGATCAAATCCCTGCTGAGCCCCCCCCCCTATCCTTTTCCCTCGCCTGATCCCCTCTGGGCTCTGTAACCTACTGGTTGGAGTCCGGGGAGATCTGGAGGTGGAACTCTATTTTGCGCCACCCGGATCCTGAGGAGTTCTGCAGATCGTGACAGGGATGCCACGTCCGGAAGGCCGCTGGGGGAGCACCCAGGGAGGCACAGCAGCGGTGCAGCAGGTACCTGGAGTCCACGGGGAGCGGAAGACCAGTCAGCAAGGTCCCTGTCGGTCTGCTGGGCTCAGCAGGGTGATCTGATACAGGATTCAGGCTGCTCCGCTACGGGCCTCGGCCGTTGATCACCAGGCCACACCACGTGGGCGGCAGACCGGCAGCGCAGTACAGCGTGTAGCAGGAATGTAGTGGCCACTCGGGCTCACCGGAGGCGAACACCCAGGTCAGTTGATCATTGCCGGAGTCTGCCGCCCGTCTAAGCTCTGGATGGGGTGCTGTAGTTAGGCTTTAGTTCTCGGCGGGCCGGTGCGATCGCAAGGCACGTCCTATGCAGTCGCCATCTTGGCCATGCCCTTCGGAATTCTTCTTTTAGAGGACGTACCGGATCAGAGTAACTTACCTGTAACAATTTCTCTTATTCAGAGGGGTGTGGATTCCAACGGGCTGCTGGTCAGTCTTCCAGGATTCTAAAGGAAGGAAATAAAGCAGGAAGATTTGAAAAGAAACCTGACTCTAATTTGTCAAACAAATAAAAACTCTATACTTAAATCAATGAACGTTAGCATTGTTAATCCCGCATAAATAACATATGCTAAAATGTTGAAAGCTATTTTTCCCCCTTGAATTCTACTGCTGTGGATATTTTAGACATACATTGGAGCAATCCAAATTAGCGATTAGTTAAGAATGAGGATATGAAAGGTTTTCATGTCTAAATCACTGAATAGAGACTCAGTCATTAAGTAGGAGATCCAGTATGTCCAACAGTTAGAATCAAAAATATACCATTACTCTACTCACAAGTTAATCAAGAGCCAAGGATGAGAATTGCATACTTTGAGATACACACAAGCATCTGAAATTAATCTGTTAGACAGGGAGTAATGGCGCAGAAGCAGGTTTGGTAGGAAGACCTTCACCAAGCAAGATGTATCTGAATCCACAGCATTCTGGATTTGAGAACAGCACTCAAAAATAGAGATACTAATGTCAAATATGGTATTTTTCATCCAGGGACATTCTTGATAACCGATGGCCATAGGAACAAGAACTGTAGGGATGAGAAGGAAAAATTGACTTTTAATGCCTTTGTGATTACAGTCCCATAATATGTTCTCATACTTCTGGCTTGTTCAGAGTCTAATTGCCATTGCACTAAATTAGTTACTTCTTGTTGTTGTTAAGGATTAAATTGCTCCATGGGTGGATAACAAGCATGGACAACTGGTTTGATGAGTTCATGAGTGTTATGGAGTCAGTAATCCCTTTGGTTATATTAGTGATATGCACAGTCATCTTTTTTGGGTGTGGGTTACACGTCAGAGTATATTTCAAATAGTTATATGATGACAACCTGTCTCGCTCAAAGTAATTTGCATAAGCCTTGGAAGACTGTTGTTGTGGTAAATGGTGGACTGAGTGACGATTGTTGTTGCCTCAGGGAGACATTGTTCTCTCTCTATGCGAATGTAGGCACAGCCTAGAATTCAGATGTATGGCTGCGCTCACACATATATTGTTCACCTTCTTTATTCTTTCCAAGGGCTTTCCCTACATTATATTAACCCACTAATATGGAATTGGGTTTCTGTTAACAACCGGGGTGGGGATGTCAATAAAACTCATTGTTGACTTCAATGATGGGAGAAATCCACTAAGATGTGAACACTTAATAATATACAGTACTGAAGTTTTCATCTTAGAGCGTAAAAGAATTTCTATTCCACCCAAAAGCAAAACAATATATAACTACATTAAGTAGCAAGGGAGTTTTATTGCTGCCTGCAGGAACACATCTAAACAAGCAGAAAGTGAAAAGGTATTTTGCCATTTGATTGCATTTTGCACTGAATATGAGTTACAAGAGTAGCATGACTATTGTTTTTTAAATAACATTGAGGTTAAATGCCTGTCACTTCTAAGGCAAGTGGGTTTAGTTGCCAATAAGATTATTAGTAATTTTTTATTACCAGTTGAAAATGTATACCCCCACCAAGAATGAACCCCAAGTTTGGTTTAAAATTGTACGCTCAACTTCCCCAAATAGAACTATATTATTAGAGATTGTTGTAATCTCCTTTTATTATATTCTACACAGAAGTTTGATAGTCAGATTTAGTGGTACTGGATATCAATTTAATAAGGTATTTTCTCTCCTAGAGATTCCTACAGGTACAGATATCATTATTTTATGAAACTGGAAGCCTGACTAGCCTTCTTGCCCAGGAGTCTGGCAACTGCCCAACAAATATGTTATTTGAATTTGCAGAGTGCAGCGGTCACCCCCAATGCTGAGTTCACAATTACAAGTAATGAAACTCACGCCCTTATAGGAACAAATTATGCCTGGAAAAAAGTCAGGTGTTAAGGAGCTTTCTAAAATTGGTAAACTTTTCAGCTTGCCTCAAGGAGAGAGGAGGCTGAGTCCAAGCCTTTGCAGCAAGCACAGAGAAAGAACTGCCTCCTCTAGTCTTCAAGCCGAACCCGAGAAGTACTAAAAACTTGGCATTTGCAGATCTCAGAGTTTTATGGGAATATATAATGTGAATCGCTCTGATAAAAATGTTGGCCCAGACTGAAAGACAGCTGTGGCTCCTCTTGGACCTCCTCTGTAGTAGAATCCAGCATGAGAAATCAGGGGCATAATTTATGTCTTGTCAAGCTGGAGTTGGAACCTTGAAGGGTCTCTAAAATGAACAAGTGTATACTGCCAGCTTAATCTTGGATGATATTTTAGACATACATTGGAGCAATCCAAATAGGTGATTAGTTAAGAATGAGGACATGAACTGTTATTAGTGGTATAAACAAAATCTTCTTATCCACCGAAAGCCAGTGAAGTTCCCCTTCACCATTTAGTGATAAAAGTCCTGCGAGGGAGTTTAAGTACCAGTCGTCTGCAGCATTTTAAACAACCTGAAGCCTTGTAATAATCAGATACCTAGCTGCACCAAGGTAAAGACTGTTACAAGAGTCAATACTGGATGTGATCAAGGCATAGGCAACTGTGTTCCGAGCGTCTAAAGATAAATTCCAAATATTATTTTGTGCCTCAATCATTGATAAACAAATTCCTTCAACACCAATAACTCAGTGATGAAAAGATAGATCAGAATCAAATTTAACCCCCAGATTTCTGGCCACATCATTGGAGGGAGGAGGCTTAGTGAGACCTTCAGACCACCAGTTGAATGCAGAAAATCGATTATTCTTTCCAAAACACAAGAATTCTTTTTTCTCATATTACATTTCAAATGGTTTCAATTCATCCATTTGATGACTTGACAAAGACAGTTTTTAAATTAATTTTGGAACTTCAAGAGTTCTTGTCGTGTGGCAAGATTGAGTTTCATTTCATATGACAAAGTGGAAATGGCAAATAAATTGATCCGAGCAATTGTGTGGACATATAAACACTAAATAAGGTGGGGTTCAACAAAGAGCCTTGAGGGACACCGATTTTTTTTTCTCTTGATCTAAAAGAACCCATTATTACTACTTGTTTCCTATCTTCTAGTAAGGACTGAATCCACTCTAGAGCCTTTCCAAGTATTCCAATGTCGACAAGATGCTGAAATAGGATGTCATGAGATATGATTTTGAAAGCTGCCAATAAATCAAGGAGAATTAGATGGCATTTCTGCCAATATCCAACATAAACTTTATGGATTCTGACACTTCCAAAAGTGCAGCTTCTGAGTTGTGTCTTGGTCTAAGGAAGGTGTGAAGGAACTAGTGAGTTTCCAAATAATTTACCACTTGGGTGTTAACTAGAATAAACCCTTTGCATATACTCATCTATTTGATTACTTAGATTAAAACCTACTTGAATCACTCTATTTTTTGTCAAAGTATCCAACCAAATTATCACACAACTCTTGCAAAGGGTCTAAGTCTAGAGCACAGGCTTTAGAATGGAGAAAGTCATTGACTATTTGATTAATTACCCTTCGGTCGTTATTAGTAAAATGTACCTTTAAGGTGAAATACAGTTTCTTTACTTCCTTAATTAAATTATGATATTTCTTAATAGCAGTTCTGTAACTAGCTTTATCAATAGAGAGATAACTGGATCGCCAGCTTCACTCCAACCGTTTGCAGGTTGGTTGTTCATTGACCAGGGAGGGCAAAAACCAAGGTGCTGAAGGTTTCCAATACTTTTGTTTCCGCAAATTCTGTGGTGCTAAGGCATCTAGGCCATTTACGAAATAAAGCATGGTCTGTGCATATCATTGGTGTTGTATTTTATCAGCTCCTTCTTTCACTAGGGATACTTTAAAACTATCCTGGGACAAAGTGTAAGGAAGTTGAGGACTTTTTCATATGTCTGTACCAAAATAAACCTGTACATTTATAGCAATTATCTGGAGAACATGCACAAATCAATGATGTAAGGAGGTTACACAAAGAATCTTGAAAAAAGGAACTAAGCTAGGATGCTATTATTCCACATGAAAGGGTGATGACTAGATAACATATCTCCCCTGCCACTATCGGGGCATCCAGGGGATAAGAGAACAACTGAACTCATCACAAGAACCATCTGGTGGCCTAACTTATAGACCTCTTTAAAAAATATATTAAAGCTCGTAATTCCTGTGTTCAATCCAAAGCTGACCATATGGTTAATAAAGGCCCTTACTCACACATAGTCATTCCTGTAGCACTATACCCATCGACTTAATTGTAGATTTACCTTTTTCCAGGGTGTATAAGACATTGCTAGGCATTAAAGATTCCTTAAAAAATCTGTACATTTTATGCAATCAATCAAGCTTCCTTGAGCACCTGTGTAGGAAACTGGATTATTATTTGGGATGGGTGACTACCCACCTCAAGGAACAATCAAAACCCTTGTCAGGGTGATTCCTCAAAGTCACTAAATTAACCTCAGCTCAAATCCTTAGTAGAAATGGCACAGAGCAGACAGGCTTAACTTAGGGCAATGTGTAAAGTATTTCTGCAGTACTAAAACAGTAATAACGTTGAAATGCAAAATAGGAATCTCAAACCAAATTAGAGAACTAGACTAAAGTTTTATAAACAAAATAAGAAAAATCCAATAAGGAGAGCCAGAGATATGCATATTTAAATTAAGTAGAAATAGCACCAAAAACCACAAAGTGCCAATGATAGTCAGTTATTACAGTAGACTGGGATGTAGGCACAGTTTGAAGTTGACTGTGATGGAGTGCTGGGTGGGTACACCAACCAGGTTTGTCCTTGTCAAAACGTTTACTTTCTGACTTAGTCCTGTAAGTCTCAATCCACTACAGAATATACTTCTAAAGCCCACCAGGACCTCAGGAGAGACACTCGGAGACTCACAGGCAGAGGACAACAACAGGGTCCAGCCCCAGTTCAGTGGTCGCTGGTCAGCTGGGCAGTTCCAGGAAAGCCCTCTAGTAGCTTGTTGTATCCCTGTAGCTTGAACAGGAGGTCATCCTTGGTCCTGGGTACAAGAAGGAGCAGGCCGAGCCCTCCTGGGCGCCTCTAAGTTCACAGACAGCAGGTTTAGTCCTCCTCTCTTCTTCCTCAGTTCCAGCAGTAGTTTGAAGTGGGTGCCTGAAGATGCCAAATGTATGCCTGGCATAGTCTAGTTGGTTGAAATGTCTCCTGAGCACTCCATAATCAATAACTCTACCCACTTTGGGCATTTTCAAGATGGAGAAAGTCTTCAGCCACACTCAACTTGAGCTCTGTGGGCTTTGAGTGTGTGTGGGTAGTGTAGCATTGGTAATCCTAGTGTCTACCCAAACCGAACACTAAAATCCAGTTTGTGGCAGCCACTGTACCCCAAATAAACCCCCCCAAAAATAAGTTTTGTAGGACAATAGCAGGGTTTTCCAGCAACCAGATAGTGGATAACAAGAATTGTATTGCCATCCGGTTTCTATCCTTTTCAGTGCACCACAAGTGTTATATTTAAAACACAGCCCACCTATCAAGCAGGCTTTTACACTAAAACAGGATGGGACACTTTAATATAAAAAATTATGCTCACAGACATCCTTCTGCTGAGCTGGAATGAGTCATCCTTGCCTATCCAGCGTGAACAGTCAACCGCAGCGACCTATTATGTAGCTCCTTAGGGACAGTTCACACCTCTGTCATGCCTCTTCAAATGCTAACCCCGGGCTGGGAGAAGTTGGAGAGCAAATGCAGAATAGCCATCAGGAGCTTCAGGTAGGGAAAAGGTAACTTTCTAAAAGGTATTTTTTCTTAATATTCATTAAAAATCCGACTTCACCATTAACTTGGATTTTCAATAATTATTAAAATAGGTTTTTAATTATTTTTCTAGCTAGTCCCATTCCTGACATACAATGTCAGGATTTTTATTTGGTTTTCCAAACGTTTGGGTGCTAGTCACTGTAAGGACATTTAACAATACATTTCTATATGCCCTGCTTTTAAATGCCATGCACAGAACACTGTGGGCTACATGGCCTATATTGGGGGTGACTTATTTATATTTTAAAGCTAGGTTTGGACATTTCAAAAGAGATTCGTTTGACAGGTCGAATTGCAGTTTTTATAGTGCTACAATCAGGCTACACTGGTAAGCCCAAAGCCATGTTTGAAGATGTCACTATAGTGGATGGCACAACAGATGCTGCTGTCCACTAGTAACGTTTACGTTACACACCCTAGGTACACTTTGTACCATATACTCTTGACTTATAAGTAAGGGAAATATGCCAGTTAGGAATATACCAGTTTTATCATGTTGAAAGGAGGAGCACATGCACTTTACCACTGGTTAGCAAGGGGTAAAGTGCACAGAGTTCTAAAGGATGCAAAAATATAGGGTTGTAGCAAAAGCCAAAGAATTCCAGAGTGACCACACAGGAAAGGCGGGTTTCCTTTCACACTGCATTAGCACTTATAAACACATTGTGTGCTTCAGAGAAAGCCAGATGTGATTATAACAGACTTGGAGGTGGTTGTGCTATTTAGAACTTACTCCCTGATGAAATTTCACCCATGCTTCAGAAACTTGCATTTTGCGCTGTGAGTGTATGTCTTGGGGTTCTTGTGTTCTGGTACAGAGATGACCTGGCATGGCAGTTTGGTCTTGACTGTTCCCACTGGAACAAGGATGATTGCATATGGCTGGGCCTTATCTGAGAAGGCATGGTGGGAAAAAACAATGGACTGGGATTTAGCCAGAGTAATTCCTAGTGGCAGGGCTTAATTCAAATAGTCCATCCATCCATCACTTTTTAAAATATTTTTCATTGCAACATCATAAGTGCTACAAGTATGCCTGGGTGGGGGTACCATGCTCACTGTGCACTGAAATCAAGCTGCTCATGACTGAAGAGGCCCAACTAGGCAGTAACTGGTCTTTGGTTTCTTGTGTTCAGGTTCAGAGAGGACCTGGCTTGAAAGCTCAGGCTGGACTGTTCCTATTTAAGTAGGGCCAAGGCTGACTTGCAGATGCCTGGGTATAATTTGAGGTGGCATGTTGGGCAAAAGAATGATGAACTGGAATGTAGCCCGTTTCCCACTCCATGGTTCGCGTAGACCGCGGAGTTACGAAAAACTTGGAGCAGAGTTTTTTCCTCGCTCACACTGGCCAACATTAAGTTGGTGAGAGCGAGTGAGAAAATTTTACTCCAGACCACCTCCTGGCGGGATTTCTCAAGGTGGGCGGTCGCTCGCTTTGAGAAAACTTCAGTTCGCGTTGAGGAAGCTGCCACTCGAGTAGTACTTCTACTCGAGCGGGAGAAAGAAGCAATGCCCTCTTGAACTGCGCATGGTGCAGTTCAAGCTGATTTTCCAGTGTGAGACAAACACCCGGCTCTAAACATCAGCGTGAACGGCGCGACCTAACGCACTACGCTGCTTGCGGAACTCTGCGTAGCGCAGCAACGTTTTTTGGTCACTTCTGGATGTTCTGCTACTCCGCCCAGGTCTAGTAATTACCAGTGGCTGAGATTACTTTAAGCATTCCCTCAAGCACATTTTTGTATTTTTAATTGTGAGTGTATGTGCTGCAGTCAGTACAGCTCAATAACTTAAAGAAGCAACCACTGGTTTATGTTTCAGAGTTGTGCTGCTACAGCCTATGCTTTAACTCATACACACACCAAGTTAATGAATGTGCTGCAGACCGCTCCATTTCAGCAGCGGTTGATATCAAAGGTTAGCAGTCCACATGGTGATATTCATTTAAACACAAGATCCCATATGTCTGGTCCAATTATTCAAAATAAACATGAGGCCAAGGGAAGAAAAGCTTCACAGAAGTACACAGACTTTGCCTTGGTGACCTTCCTATGTTTACCATTTCAGCCGTGATGCCACACTAGTTTCGTTTTGCTCATTGTGTGGCCTACACCGCCAAACAACCAGACGACTAATGCATGTTATGAATTTTTCTTTATGACCTCAGCACCACAGAGCAAAGGTCATGTAGCCAACTGTGGGCATATTCATTCAAGTCTTCTCCCCTATGATCATGTACAGCTGGAAAGTCCCCAGATCATGCAACAATTGCCCCCAGTTGAGGCTATGGTGAGTGGTTGCTTTTGTCTCCTTGCCCGACGACCATCCAGCGGTGTTGCCTGAATGATGTTTCTCTCGACTTGACTCCCTAGTGAAACCACAGTTGAGTGTCTTTTTTTCTTTTGCCGGTGTTTTCGACCCTGCTTATTCTCCTCTCCAGCGGCCGCTAAAGTCCTAGGTACGTATCAACGCCCTGCCGTCGCGTAGGCTTCTGCCTCTCCAATCCGTTTGGTGGCCTTCCCCAATTCAAATGCTCCTTCAATTGGAGGTGACTGGGTCCCCCAGATGAGGCCCACGGGAGTGTTTTTTTTTTAACTCCACGACAACCGTCCAGCTGTGCTACCCAAGTGATTTCCCTCCTGCTAAGTTGCTTGACTTATGATCCCCTTGCCGACTCCACCCTAGTTGGTTGCGCTCTGTCCCCCAGTCAGCCCACAGTCTAGCATTTGCTTCAGCCTTGTTGGGGCCTGTTGCTTGCCAGCTACTTCTTGACCCCGTAAAGACAAGTCTGTGCCCTGACTACATTCTACCCACAGCCTGGCCATCGTTGGTTAAGGCTGAGTTGCTGCCCTTGGTTTCCAGCGTTCCTTATGGTTGACCACGTTCCTTATGCTGTCTTTGCATGGCTCTGTCCTATGCTAACCCAAACCCCCCTTAATACTCTTGCCCAATTGTCCTAAGACGGCCGCCAAGTTTGGAGCCCATATCTCAAACTAAGAAAACTTACGGCTTTTGACCACGCTGAAGTTTAATATCTAACCTCACAGCAATAATCGATACTATTAATACAGTTCCTGTACGAGTACTCCAGAAGACGTCATTGTTTGCATAAATAACCTATCCTCCTTATCCATTTGAAATACCGTTGCGCTTTTGTTTTACAATTCCCAGACAATCTTTCCCAGATAGCTGTCATGCTACCTCCAGGGATGCTCAAGTGAACTCTCAAATTACTCTTGTATTGCACTTTTTGTTATTCTTTTATTTTTAGACTCTCTACCATCTCGTATTGTGATGCTCTAATGAACTCTTAAATTCTCTCATTGTACTTTTTCTCACCTGTGTTTACTCTGGTAATCCCACCTCTCTTCCCCCTAGCACTGACTCTCCTCTCTCTCTTACTATTTTTCCACCTGGTTCTTCACTCCCCTCCTCCTAAACTCTTTATATCTCTCCCTCTCTTTCTTTTTCTCCCCCTCTCCTCATCTAATCGACCTAACATGTCCCCCCCAATCCCTCCCTCACACCTCCGGACCCTACCCTCACTAGACATGGCCCCAACTCATCTACCCTCCCAATCTTTCCAAAAACGGCAAGACTTTTTTTTAACATAAATTATTGATTCGGCACCCTGAAACATTAATAGTTGACAACTACCACAGCCTCTCCTCCCCTATAAAAACAAACCACACTTTCTACTCCAAACGCCCCTCCAAATGGAAAAACATCTTCCTTCTCGATCTCCCAGTCACTAAATGAAGTAAAATTCCTATGGATTTAAATTGTTGACTACCCCATCCCCAGCTTTTCTCTGTGAAATTGACATTTCCATATTTAAAACTGGTAATATCCTCATTCAAGCCTTTGAATACCACCTCAACATCTTTGAGCGCCATTTCAGCACCTTGTCCTACCAACTATCCAAACCAGTCCCTAACCCTTCATCAACCCAACCGCTTGACTCCATTTTGTTCTCCCCCTCCCGACTCTGACCCTCCCTCCCCTAGACATTTCAACTGCACACGCTGTCATCCTAACTCCATCATCTAAACACACACTCTCTCTAACGACCCTCCCCTCCTTTGACATCTCAACTGCACACGCCATCACTCAAACTCACACGCTCTCTAATGCCCGTTCCCCTCCAACCCCTCTCGCCTCCTCTAACCTTGCTCCTGCCCCCAGCCCACCGACCTGGAATTCCTTACTTTACCCCCCCAGCACAAATATCTCCCTCTCTGAAATGCATTCCACTCCCTAAACCCGATGTTGTTTCTTCCCACATCCCCCTCTCCCTCTTAGCATCTCAATCCACATTCCCTGACTATATGAATGTTCCATCCTTCTCCACGGCCTCTCACCCCCTCCGCACATCAGTTTTCCTTCCCCGATCAACACAGAACCTACTCTATCCCCCCCCCTTGCGGTCCCTCTCAATCTTATAGCCCAGACACTATCTAACATAGAACGTAATCTCTCGACCTTGACGAATGAACTTACATGACCGGGTCAGGCCGGGCTGGTGCTCCGCCTTGCCGCTGCCTCGTCACTGCACGATGTCTTGGGCACCATCGCAGGTGAGATACTCAAGGACCACTTTGCTTAATCTGCGCGATCGGGCTCTCTGCAGGCCCTGCCCACTTCACCCTTTGTCCGGCCCTATTAATTGCTCTGGTTGCGCATTTCAACTGCTATCGCCTACTCCAACTGCCGCCCATAGGAAATCTCCCTTGGGCTGCTTAGGCAGTACAACTCTACCGTTAACTACATCCTCACTCTTAGGATTTGTCATTTGAATGTGAGGTCGCTAGTTAGACATTACGGGGATGTGCATAATTTGCTTACTGATGTTGCCCCTGATATGTTGCGATTAATTTAGCTCTTCCTTCGGAGTATACGATCTTTACTCTCAATCGCAACTCGAGAGGGGGTGGCATCGCGGCCGCTATTAAATCTTGTTTTTCTTGTGTCTGGAAGCCTCTGGACATAGCCGGCTGCGAAAGTGCCCACTTCCGCATCTCGGTCAGCCCTCACTTCACCTTTTCCGGGTTACTCATCTATCGTCCCCCGGGCCCTGACGCTGCCTTTAGGCTAGCTCTGCCAGAGGTCGCTGGTGCATTGGCCTTGAATGCAGCTAATTTCAGCATTATTGGAGATTTAAATCTCCATTTTGATTCTCCTCTCTCTCCTGCTGTCAGTAGCACCCTCGCAGATCTGGAAGCTCTTCAGTTACATCAGCTTGTCGATCACAGCACTCATGATGGCGGCCATATATTGGACCCCATCTTTACTAACCTCATATCAGCTAAAGTGCTGCCTCCCAAGCCTATGGCTTGGACTGATCATCATCTTGTAGAGCTCCACCTTGTAGTTAAGGATTCTCCTCATAAAACAACTGCGCCTGTGTCACTGAGACGCCCTTGGAGCAAGTTGAACTTGGCTGAGTTTCATCGGGTCCTTGGTCAACAAGCTCTAAGTTCCTTCTCTGACGTAGAATCAGGCTATGATCTTTTCAGCAACTGGTTGACTGATGCATTGGACCGTTTGATTCCAACTGGTGAGATTAAATGTCGCCGTGGTGAGCCTAGTCCTTGGTACGACGATGCACTCCGGCTTTTAAAGAAATCTTGCAAACAAGCCGAAAGAGCTTGGCGCAAATCTTATCTACCCGATAGGAAATCGGAGTATCGTGCTAAGACTAGGCTCTATCATAGAGCGGTTTGTAAAACCCGAGCCGCCTATTTTTCTCGCAAATTCAATCTCGTATTATAAGAGACAGTGGTCCCTGAAAACAAAGAAGTATAACAAGCAATAATCAATATAGCCGCAATAGGTACTATATTATAGCCTATGTCCAGCCGGACAAGGCAGCTTTAATAAGCAAAATGTTTATAAATGATCAAACAAGATGTAAGCAAAGCATTGGTGGGACACAAGCCTGTATCCTATGGCTTACATATCAAGAGGACATGAGTTTGTGAAGAAACACACAGGCAATTCAAGCGATGTTTCTATGACAAGAATAGCAGATAGTGAAACATCCTAGTCACCTTCACGACATTTTATACACATAAGTAGTCATAGTGTAAGGTGAACAACATAGTCGACGACGTTTCGATCCTTACTGGGGGGGTGTTAGGATCATCATCAGGACTGATTAGTATAATTGCCTATAAAAATGCCTGAATATACAACAATTAACACAAAAAAACCAACGTAGTACAATAAAGAGGGAATAAAATGGAGGGAAAGAAATTGGAAAAAACATAATAATTAAGTTTAAATAAAGTTACATCAAAACATAAAACAGTATGAGTCAGAACACGAGCTAATCATGATCAAATTGGCTAAGTGAACTATCGGTCACGGATCGAAGGGGAAAAAAATATATAGTGGAACATGCTCCGTGGCAGGCCGTGTAAATGAAGGAAGTTCGTGGTTGCCGCGAGTTAAAGGAATCTCGGCTGTGGAGAAGTGCGTGGTCAATAACATGCTCAAACTGGGGGCGCGGCTGAGATTTGAGAACTAAGGAAGTCGCAGGTGAGAAGGGCGAGTGAACTGCAACGGAAACTAAGTCCGGTGAGCTTAGCGTGATATGCGGGGAGCAAGTTACCTCATGCTGTCCTTGAATACAGCAAGGAAGATGTGTCAGCTTAGTTAGTAAAACTAAGCGACTGTGGGAAAACGGAATCGGTCTGAAATGAAATTAAGGAGGTCATAAACAGGCTCGAGGAGTGGATCGGAAGTGCAGTGCACAATGGGAGAAAGCGGCTTACCTAAGTCCGCGGGAGTAATACTTATCGCGGTAATGAAAAATCTGTCGAAAAAAAAAGGCAAATTACTCGAAGTAATCACATCGTAATCACGGGGGTGGGGAGCAGCCGGTTGGAAGCAAAAGACATACCACGATGTGAAGATGTAGACACGTTCCGGGGGAGTCGGCAAGGCAACGTCTCGGGCAGTGCCGGAAGAGTTGTGGTGGAGGAGTGCTTGCGCCGGTTAGATCAGATCGTGGCTGGATCAGGTGATCAGTCACATGTTCTAATAGTTGCTAGCAGTAACGCAGTGCCCGTGAGTGATAAAAACAAGGCAAATTTAAGGCGCCATATTGGGTGAGTGAAAGGCGGCGCGTGGTGAGGGAAAAACCAAGGGTAGAAGGAAATGACATTTGAACAGCTGGTACATGAATGTATAAGATATTGCATTTATAAAACATTTAGAGCATAATTTCAAATGGGAACAAAAAAATAAAAATAAAAAATAAATAAATTAATGTTTCTTAAAGTCAGGTTTTGTGGTGGGTGTATCATAGGTTGCGGACAGTTCCAATTGCACAATTATAGTAAGGAGGTCCAATCCTCTAAGCGGTTCAATCCACTGTGAATGCTTTCCGTTTTCAAAATCCATTTTAGTTCTTCCTTATTCAAAAGCTGTGAAATGTCTGCACCTCTTTGAGGGATTTTGACAACAGTGACGACTGTCCAATGAATGTCATCCTCAGTATGACCAGCTGATTCGAAATGTTCCACCAGCGGTGCGTTTGGTGTTTTGCACCTCAGTCTGCTTCTGTGTTGGCAGATTCTGATCCGGATTTTCTGTGTCGTTTGTCCTATATAAATCATGTCACAGGGGCACAGAATTGCGTAAATGACATTGCTGGTGTTACAATTACTGAAATGATTATGGGGTTTACGTATGTTACCAAACACAAACTCTTTACAGTCAGTGGTGAATACACATACAGAACAATTGCCACACTTGTTGTGTCCAGTAACTGCGGGTAAAGACCAATGCTCGAGGAGCGTGCCAGTGTTTCTGGTCTCAGGGAGTGCCGCTCTTATCAGATGGTCTTTGATATTTTTGTTTCTTTTGAAGGCAAAGAGAGGTCTTTCAAGATTTAGTATTCCAGCATTTAACACATTCCAGTGTTTAAGAATACTTTTGCGTACTTTGTTGGAAGATGGAGAAAATGTGGTGACACAAACTAGGCGGTTTTCACTTCTCTTGGTTTTGGGTTCCAAGAGAGCATCTCTGGGACAGTACCATGCTCTTTTCAGGGCACTGCGAATTAGTTTTTTGGGGTATCCTCTTGATGTTAGTTTGTCACTGAGTGTTTTGGCTTCCCTGAAATAATCCTCCTTGAGGGTGCAGTTGCGTCTGATGCGTAAGTATTGTGAGTAGGGAAGAGAGTCTCTAAGGGCCCTTGGGTGGCTGCTACTGTATTTTAAGAGAGTGTTACGCTCGGTGGCTTTCCTGAAGAGGCTGGTGATCAGGTGTCCATCATCATGTGTTATGTTTAGATCAAGGAATGGTATGGATGTTTTGTTGTATGTGAGTGTGATAATAATAAGCGCAAATTCAATCTCAGCACCAATCCTACTAAATTAATCTTTCGGGTTCTTAAAGATCTTACAACTAGCAGAGCCTCACTTGATGAGATTCGCTCTGCATTGCACTGTGAAAATCTTGCCGCTTTTTTTGTGGAAAAGGTGGCGGCTATATATCGCTCCTTTCCCGATTCATCTGCCCCTTTGGATAAGGGAGAATCTCCTCCAATGACTACGCTGGCTCTTTGCTCTTTGCCTGAGCTCTCTCGGGAGGAGTTTACAAAAATTGCGGAGAAGGTTAAATCAGGCTCTCCTAGGGACCCTCTTCGTCCTGCTCAGTTCAGAGAATCTGCGTCTCTTTGTTTCCCTTTATTGCGCGATCTTGTTAATTTATCTTTAACAACTGGCTCTGTCCCTGCAAGTTGGAAAGAGGCTCAGGTGATGCCCATTTTGAAAAAGCCTACCCTGGATCCATCTAAATTGGAAAACTATCGTCCCATATCGCTTCTTCCGTGGGCGGCCAAATTGACGGAGGCTCATGTCAATACCATTCTATCTGATCATCTCCACCGCACTGATATTCTGGACCCTACTCAGAATGGCTTTCGACCTGGCCATAGCACGGAGACGGCGCTGCTCTATATGGTCGACCACCTACGAACTTTGGTCGACTCGGGTCAAACGGAGGCACTGGTGCTCCTCGACCTCAGTGCCGCGTTTGACACCGTCTCCCATGCCATCTTATTACAACGTCTGGGTGAGGCGGGTGTTGGTAACACAGAACTGGAATGGTTTCGGTCATTTTTATCTGATCGCACGTTTAGGGTTATTACACCCCCTTTTCAATATGATCCTTATCCTATTGCACACGGCGTCCCGCAGGGGTCGGCTCTTAGCCCCACACTTTTCAACCTTTATGTCCAGCCGCTGGCTGCTGTAGCCAAAAGGTGGAACATGACTTTAGTGTCTTACGCTGACGACACTCAGCTGGCGGTTGCACTTAGTGGGGCCTCCGACCTGGAGGCTGCTAAGTTCCGAGAGGGAATTAGTTCAGTAGCACGTTGGATGACTGATAATTGCCTACAATTGAACGCTAAGAAAACCGAGGTGCTCATTGTAGGCAAGCAGAGCCACCTTTGGGGTGATCGCTGGTGGCCTTCTGAGCTCGGCTCTACTCCCCTTCCCGTTACGGAGGTTAAAAACCTTGGGATTTGGTGTGACTCCAAGCTTAGCTTTGTCTCCCACACAAAGAAAACTGCTGCCACGTGCTTTGGGATACTTCGAAAGCTTAGACCTACTTTTAAATATTTTGATGCTCCTACTAGACAGCTTATTGTACAAGCTATGATCTTGTCGCGATTGGACTATGCTAGCTCTCTTTTGCTAGGAGCCAATTTGGCCGAACTTGCTAGACTCCAGCGCGTACAAAACGCTACCGCCAGAGCTCTGGTTGGCCTACCGAGATTTTGCTCGGCCAAAAAAACTATTGGCAAACTTCATTGGCTCCCTATATCGCAGAGGATCAAATTCAAGTGTCTTTGCTTGCTATTCAAAATCCTCAAGCACTCCTCTCCTCATATCTTGGGGCATTTTGTTCAGCCGTATATTCCCTTGCGCACTCTAAGATCTTCTGGACTTCACTTTGTTGTAGTCCCACGTTTCAAGAGGGTTAGGGCCGGTGGTCGCTCTTTCAGAGTACTAGCGGCCAGGCTCTGGAACTCTCTCCCTGCCCACATTCGTGCTATCGACGATCTTCTGACTTTTAGGAAGGGTATTAAAACCTTCCTTTTTCCCCAGAACTTCTAGTGGTTTGCTGTTGGTCATGTTTGGTCTGATACCTTGTCTGTTGCAGCGCCGGGACGCCCCTTTGCTGGGGCATCTGTGCGCTATACAAATATGGCTAACATAACATAACATAACATAACTTAGAGAGGATTTCAATGCCCTCAACTCCAGGACCCTCCTCAATCATACTGATTTCCCCGGTTCTTGCTTCCAAAACATCTCCAAACATAAGCAATAGAGAACTACAACCCTCTGTAGCCGTACATATAGGCCTCGCCGCGCTGTGAGCTACCTCTCCTCTTCTGACTTTTTTGACCGATGCAACTCCTACCTTCCTAATCCTTTGACTAATGATCTTCCCTTCCCTCACTCTAGCATCCCAGTGATTATGGGAACTAGCAGAATCGCCACCTCACTACCTCCCCTTGACCCCCACCTCAACTTACCACCATCCACTCTTGCTCTCCCACCAAAGAGAACCCTAAACCCCTCACCTGCATGCTTGTGAATTGCCAATCGGCTGTCTGTCATGCGACGGAAATATCAGAAACCATCCTCAGCGAAGCTATTGATATTGCCTTCCTTACAGAAACCTGGCTCAATGACCACTCGACGGCCATCCTTGACTAACTCTCACCTCCCAGGTTACTCTATCATTAGAAAAGACAGACCTGACAGAAAAGGTGGTGGATTAGCTATAATCTTTAAAAACGAACTTCAACTCACCCTTTTAAAGAACACAGACCACTTAACCTTTGAATACCTTGGAGCCAAACTCACTTTGCAGGGTTCTTCCCCAATTCGACTACATATCATCTACCACCCGCCTGGTGATCCTCTTCTCTTTGCTGAGGAACTATCCGAACTTCTTGCACAATCCTCACTAACTCCAAAAATCACTTCTTAGCAGATTTTAACATCCACTGGAATAATGTTGAGGATCCCACAGTCAACCACCTCTCTAATCTTCTAGAGATGAATGACCTTAAACAACTATGTCACAACTCACACCAAAGGGGCCACTCTTGACGCTATCATTTCCAACAATGACTTGGCCTCCCTTTCCAACATCATCCTTATCGACTGGTCTGACCATCACCTCATTTTGTCCAAGGTCGCTACCACGGCCCTACTTCCCCCCACTAAAAATATCAAACCCATGAAATGGACCAGAAATCTTAATCTAATCCTCCCTGGTAAACTTAATTCTAAACTCCAAGCACAACGCCTTCTCACCCCTCTCTCCCAAAATGCAAATGAACTCACTGAACATTTTAATAAGACTGTCATTGATGTCTTAGACCAAACAGCCCCTCCTAAACTAAAAAAACAAAGAAATATTCCATTTAAATCTTGGTTCAACTCAGATCTCAATTACGAAAGATGCTCACTTGGATTGACTGAAAGAACATGGAGGCAACACCCCTCGCCCTCCCATCTCGCCCTCCTCAGATCCGCAAGATCTACTTACAAGAAACACATTTTCAATGAAAAGGCATCCTTCTTTCGAGCACAACTTGATCATGCCAAAAATAGCCCCAGAGGACTGTTTACATTGTTAGAAATCAAACATCCTCAGCCCTCCCCAAAGCTGACGGCCTCAGCAGATATCTATCAAAATTGCTATCTTCTTCTCGGAAAAAATCACCAAAGTAGATCAATCCTTCCATTTAACTCAGGTCCCACCCAGCCCACAATTTGCCATTGACGGTACTTTAGAACTACCTTCCTTGTTGACTCTACCCCCTGATCCCTCCTCTCACCTACTCGTCACAACCCCTCCTGAAGCCAACCTCTCCAACTTACAGATAAAATAAATGCCTCCTGGCATAACTTCCACCCTGTGACTGAGCCCGCAGTCTTTACCATCATTGCCAAACTAAAACCGACCTCTCACACCAAAGACCCTCTACCATCTAACCTTGTCCAAGATCTCAAGCGCATCATTGCCTCACACTGGACATCAACACCTCCCTTGCCATGGGTTGTGTCCCTGTCTCCCTCCGCCTCAGACAAATCACTCCCATTCTTAAAAACCTCACTGCTGACCCTAATGACCCTAACAATCTCCGCCCTATCTCTAACCACCCCCTTCTTTCCAAAGCCCTTGAAAAATGTGCCCTGCTCCAATTGGATAAACACATTGGCAATTTCAACCTACTTGACTCCTTGCAATCCGGCTTCAGAAAAGGTTGCAGCACAGAAACCGCCATGCTATAGTTGATGACATCCACTGCTCCCTGGACAATGGTGAGTCCTGCCTACTTATTCTCCTTGACCTCTCTGCTGCATTTGATACAGTTAACCACTCTTCCTTACTTAACGTGCTCAAAGCTCGCTTTGGCCTCAATGGTCCTGTCCTCGAATGGTTCGCCTCATATCTCCAACACAGGACACAACAAATCAAAATCAATGACTGCCTCTCAAACCCTACACCTGTCTCCCTAAGCGTCCCCCAGGCATCTATTCTCTCCCCCTCTCTCTTTAACCTCTTTATGCAACCCCTTAACCTCATTCTAAAACAAGCTGGAATCAACTACCACCTCTATGCTGATGACACCCAACTTTACTATAAGATTAGATCCCACTCTGATGTTCTTCACCTTAACAACACCCTGAGTACGATCCAATCCTGGTTCTACGCCAATCAGCTCAAACTAAACCCTAAAAAAACTGAAATCATTCTCTTCTCTCCTAAAAACAACCCGCTCCCCATCCAAACCTGGATCTCTGACCTTAATGCCCTCAATTGTTCGCTCTCCCCTTTCCAACTCAGGGAGATCTCTTGGTATCACCATTGACAAAAACCTAACTCTTAATGTCCACATAAAAAACTTGGCTAAAGGAGCTCCCTTCACTCTCCGTCATCTCAAGAAAATCAAACCCTTCATTCCAGCTGACGACTTCAAATTAGTGTTCCAATCACTAGTCCTCTCAAAAATTGACTACGGTAACGCTATCCTCTCCGGAACCCCCAAAGTTCACCTAGCCCCCCTCTGATCGGTGCTCAACCTAGCGGCCAGGCCAATCACCGACTGTAAATGCTTTCACCACATCTCTGCAGCCCTTAAAGCCCTTAAATGGCTTCCCATTGAAGGAAGATCCTCCTACAAGACTGCATGCATTACGCACAAATCCCTTCACCAAAAAACCCACAAATAAACTCAAAAAAGCGGGCTGCTCCTGACCGATGAGAAGCACCAACGCACTCCTCCTCATCCCACCTCTATTAAAAAAGAAAACCACACAATCTCGCTCCTTCTCCTAGAATGTCCCAAACATCTGGAATGCTCTCCCCAAGGACCTGCAATGTAACCCCTCCTTCATCAGCATCAAAAAAGACCTCAAACTTCACCTTCTCAACAATAAATATTGGGGTCCATAACCTCTCTTTTGACCCTTCACTCTGCTTTCCTCGTTTCTGGTTCTCCTTTACTTTCCTCCTGTCTCTCACCTTCCCTCCCTTTTTTTCTTCACATTTCACCCTGTCTAAACGCTCCCTACCCACCTCGTTCCCCTCCCCTCCATCTCCTACTCTCACCCATCAACTCCCATAATCTCCCTCCATCTATACTACCTCCTCGTCCTCAATTTGTTCTCACCCACCTATTTTCATCTAATTGTTCACCACCGGCAGACCCTCCCAGAATTTTGGCTCCCCCTTTATTCTATATTGAGCTTACCTCCGTTTCTTGTTACTGTGTAAAATTTGCTTTCCTTGATTACCTATATTCATGTATATAGCTCTTTTTCCCCATTTGTTATTAATTTGTTTTTAGCATTACCTGTCCGAATGTTATGCAATTGAACAACTGTTTTATTACCTGTACTGTCTTTTTGCTCATGTAAAGGGCTCTAATACCCCCAGGTCTAGCCAGCGCTATATAAAACCTTTAAAATAAATAAAATAGATAAATTAACAATAATGCTTTATTAGCTCAGCCCTTTCTTTGTATTTTGAGACAAAGAACAGGACAAAGTAACTCTGGTTTGCAATATGTGAGCAATGAGCTTCTCACAACAAATATCCCATGTACTAAGTTGAAAATGTTCATTGAACTGATCAGTGCTATTTGACTGAAGACGAGTGTATCAGGACTATGCATTTGGTGCCCACCAATAATTTTGCATCTGTTGCAATCACCTCTTAATGAGGTGCAACTAATCTCCAATCATGCAGATCCTTGACATAGAGTGATATTGACCTTCAAGGATAGAACACAAGTATGGAGTTGAAGTTATATAAAAGAGCAGATTCAAGGCAGGGGTAGAAGGAATAAAATGAGGAGCAAGAAAAAAGAAAGGAAAAATGGATCATGGAAACAGTGGTAAACAGTGTACCCATGATTTATTACAGCCCAATAAACAAACATCATATTAATTTTTATAAATTTTGATAACACCCAAATCCAATGAACAAAACTCACTAGAAGTCGACTACAGTATCTCTCTCAAAACCTCTTCCTCATTTTCCCCAACAGAGAGGGTGGGCTTCCAGTTTCAATCCAATCTTGTGGCCATGTGTATATCTGAGTGTGGAGGTTTGCATATTAGCATTGGAATACAGAAGCCTGTTTCATTAAGACCAAATCCTCACATAAGGTTATGAAAGAAGGTTCTGTGTGGTGATGGTTCCATAATTAGGATTTAAGGGTCAAATTACATTTAAATGGGAACTAAAATCTTTATTGTTTGTGTAAAAGAGAGGCAGATTGTAAGAGTTTCTGACTGTCAGGAATGAGGAGTCAGACCCAGACTTGAGTAACTAATACTTTTGAATCTCCAAGCAGGATTTAGAAAAGTAGTGGGAACCATTGATCAATCAATGAGACTACCTTGTGCGGTTTAAATACATAAAGCTGAGGAAATCCACCTTATATCTGGAATTTATAGACCTGAAATCAGCATTTGACTCAGTTGACAGAAGTCTTCTTTGGTCTACTTTGAAAGATCAGGGTATACCAGAAAATATTCTACTTGCATTACAACATATACATTACAAAACCACTGCCATGGTCAGTTATGGAACAAAGGAGGAATGCACACAAGACTTCTCAATACAACTAGGAGTACGTCGAAGCTGTGTATTAGCACCAACATTATTTAACTTTTTTGAAAACATATTTTATTAGGTTTTATAAATTCATAAAATACTTCCAATGACACAGAGCACTATCTGACATGGATAAGTCCACAGCAAATAAAGAAGAGTCAACAATGGTTATGTAGTTCATTACAGAATAAACATAAACACGAGAACAACTGTCTACGGTTGTCAAAGGCCAGGTAGTCCTAAAGAATCAATTCCCATGCCTGTGCATGCCCAGGACTACGCTGCGCTTTCAGTGCCTCCAAGTTCAAGGGTCCGCTTGCACTCAGCCCATATAAGCAATGTGAGCCTCCACTCCTGCGGGGAGGGACCCAAGGGTGATTTCCAAGCCATAGACAGTTGTCATCTAGCGATGGGGAGTGCAAGGACAGTGAATCTGATAGTGAGGAGCTCTACCTTGGGTCTAGGGAACATTTCTAGCAGACATAACGCCAGGGCCCCTCAAGGGTCCAGTCTGTATTCACATTGATGAGGCGCAGCACGTACTCCATTAGGGTGTAAAGCTGGGGCAGTCCCACAACACATGATAAAAGGATGCCCCCTCCAACTGGCAGGTCGTATAAGTGTCAGAAAACATGAGATTAATACGGTTGGGGGGGGTCAAGTACACTGTGTGTGTGTGTAAACAATAGTACTAGATCAACTTGAAGTGGGCATTACTAGGGGGTAAATGGCAAAATATTGGCTCAGTTGGTGAGCTCCCTACCATGTCAGCCGCCTAACGGTCTTGAAGGCTGAGTCGTTTTCTCCCAGTCTGGGAAAGTAGCACGCTATAGAGAATAGGGATCGCAAGTGTGTGGCCGGCTGTAGTAAAAATTGGGTTTAGACACTCGAGCTCCGGGGGTTCTATTTTGCCATTTCCCAAAGTTTGGCATTTGGCCAATGACATTGTCCCATATAGTAAGAAGTACTATGGGGGGAGCATGCATTTGTCAATTGAAACTTCGGCATTGGCCATTGGCATACCAATTACCGAAAGGCAAACCAATTCCCGAGAGTGGATAAGTCCTGTTGGTCCCTGTCGTGTAATCTTGACACGTGACTTTTATGGGAGATGTGCAGCAGAGCTGTTGGGGGAAGGTCTCTGGCAAAAGGCAGCTTTGTCTTTGCGCGCTGTAGAGCGTTAGTCCACACAAACTGGAAGGTAAGGAAGTAGTAATTAATCGGGGTGATCCCGTCGTTTGGCTTGCAGTGTGATAAGGAAGAGGAAGAGGGAAAACAGCGTAGGGTGAGTTGGTATGAATTTTGCACTCATAGCCACGCTTCTCCTCCCCATTCTCAGCGTTGATTCCCCCAAATTAGCCGCCCATTTCAGTTGAGCAGCGAAATAATAAAGTTCAAGGTCTACAACCGCCTGCCCATCTTTTTCAGCGGGGAGACACAGTTAAGGCAGAGCAATCTTGCAGCGCTCCAGGTCCCAGGGGAGATGTATTAGCAAACTGTCCGCTTCGCAGAAGAATGATTTGGGAAGCCAGATTGGGAGGGCTAAGAAATAATATAGTAGCCATGGTAGAAAACTCATCTTTGACAGTGCAACCTTTCCCATTACCGACAATGGCAATGTCAGCCAGAACTGTACAGCCTGGCTTGAGGACGCAAGTGCCGCTTGAACGTTGTCCCTTAATGGAGCGGTTTCAGTATGGTAAATATTGATACCCAGGTATCTGAACGCGTGTGGTTCCCAACTAAGGGTTTGATCTATTTCATGGGGGATGTCCCATGACACCGGTGCATGTAATGGCTATGCATTTGAATTGCCCAGTTAACACGCAGTCCTCAGAGAGTGCCTTTATTGCCTCATGTGTGCCCACGATGTCCAAGTGCTCATCTAGCAAGTACAAGAGAAGATCATCTGCATAAAGGGATACATACAATGGAGTGGAGGGCCTTCAATGTGCATTCCTCCCTTGTGCTTTTGTCTGCAAAGTGTGAGGCTCAAGAGTCCCATCACTATGCAAACGGATTCGGAACCTGATGGGGGTCCTTCTCAATCACGCAGGGTTCTGAGATATCAGTAGCAGTCTTAGCATAGGCCAGTGGGCCCATGTAAATGGGACGAGTCCAAACAAGGAAACCACTGCCCAACCCCATGCCGGCTATTTTGACATACAGGAACTCCCACTACAAAGAGTCAAATGACTTTTCGATATCTATAGAGATTGTGATGTAATTAGGAGAGTCTATCCTCGGGTTGTGGGGAACCCCCATCAGTTGGCACATGTTGGCGATTATGCTGTGTTTAGGCATACAACCCGTCTGGTCGGGGTGAATAAGAGTACTGACATGTGGCAGAAATCTATTAATCAGCATTTTGCTCAAGGCCTTATAATCGACATTCAGGATGAACAGTGGCCTATAGAAGGATGCCTGATCTACAGCATTATGTTTTTAAAGGAAAGGTCTCCCTCGCTGTCGGTGGGATGGATCCTGAAGCCTTAGCCACATTGTAAGGTTTTGTGAGGATTGAAGAAGGTTGTCTAGATAAGCAGCATAGAATTCTATGGGCAGACCATCTGAGCCAGGTGTTTTGCCTCTGGCTAGTGCATTGACAGCTTCCTGAATCTATTAATTGTAATTTCTCCACCCAAAGAGGTTGCTACTGCCATCGAAAGTCGGGGTGTTCCAGCAGCTATGACATAACAATGAAGGGCCTGTGGATCTGCACCTTCCTGCTGGGTATTGAGGTGAGAGTAATATGCCACCAAAACCTCGTTAATATCAGTTTGTGTGTATACTAGGCTGTCATCTGCTCTGGTCATCTAGAGGATCTAAGAGTTGCGTTGAGCAGGGTTGACCAGCCAGGCCAATAACTTCCCAGATTTGTCACGCTCATTATGCTCCTATGTGATATAGGCCCAGTAGTCATATATTTTAAGCAGTTCTATCAGCACAAGGATGTTTTCCCTTCCGACTCTCAGGCGATCTGGTGGAGCAGGGGCACCTGTCCGTGGCAGATCCAGATGAGACAGGAGTGCTTACTGGTGCATAATGTCCACGTGTAGTGCCTGGACCCTTGCCATTTTGGCGATGCAGTGGCTGCTCACCACTGTTTTAAATACCTACCAACTAGGAGGAAGGATGTCATGCCTGTATTCTTAATAAAATAGACCCACATTGTGTCCTCTAGTGCTGTTTTAAAGATCAGGCCATTGAGGGTCAGGGTATCCAGGTAGTGATGCTCAGCCTGGTAGAGTAGTGCTCATTGTAAGTGTCCGCAGCAGAGGATTGTGATCCGAAAAAGTTTTTACCAGATATTCTGCCTGAGTTTCATTCATGAAGTTATGTAGATCAGATGAAAGTGTCAAGTCAAACAGACACGCAGTGCCTACCAGAGTAGTAGGAGTGGGTAGTGCTTGCAGAGTTATGAACGCTCCAAGAGTCAATCAGACCCCATTCCGCAATCTAGCAATGGAGATAGCGAGCACTTTTGTATTTCAAGAGGAGGGGGGGGGGGTTGCGACCTGTCTTATTGAACATTGGCTATGCAGAGATGTGTGGTTCCAGGGAGGCAAGGAAGGTTGGGGCATAACTATAAATGAGAGCTATATCCTTACCATCTAATGTGCTCCCAAGTACAATATAACAACCCTTTGAATCTATAACTTTGGTATGAACTGTGTCCCCGGTAGTACCCAAATGAGGTCCCCTCTTGCAAACGTTGAGTAAATGGTGGCATAAAGTTTCCCCTGCCAAGGCATCTATGGGTCCATTACCTCTGTTTTGGTCAGGTGTGTTTCCTGCAGAAACATTACCTGGGCTCTATGTCTTTTATGGAATGGTTGGACCCTATATCTCTTACTCAGGGAGTTAAGGCCCCACACAACCAACATTATTTAACTTGCATAAAATGTTTTTGTAAGGTTCCTCCTAGATCTATACCAAGATGTTCCAATCAAAGGAGGTGAGAAAGCCCCACTCCTCTTTGCGGATGATGCTGTACTGCTGTCATGAACTGAATCGGCTATTCATCATTTGCTGAAAGGTTTAAAGTATTTTTGTAACACCAAACAACTTACCAATATTATTAATAAAACTTAATTTATAGTCCTGCATTTGAGTTACCCTTTCAAAAACATTTAATGTCAAAGAAAACACCTTGAAGCATGTTTATACACATAGGAGTTTACCCCAGGGATGTTTTGCTTAATGTGAGAGGGGCGCTTGATTATAAATGTGGCCACTCGATGGACCTTTACAAGCAAGATAGGACATGTAAGCTCTGCTCATACAGTTTTTTTTTATCCCACTCTGTACTTAGGAATTCTCCTTCTTTTTTAAGTCTTGAGGTAATTTGTGTAGGAAGGAGGGTTTCTGTTGCAGTATGCCCACACTTTTTGCTTGACTCTGATGCATCTTTGACTGAGTGTGCTCTGGGTTCCTGCTAACCAGGTTTCCAGTGCCTGTGTTTATTCACAAAACTATACCTTTGTTTCCATAATTGGCACACCTCTGGCTCACATATAAGTCCCTTGTAAAAGGTACCAGTGGTACCAAGGGACTTGTGACCAGTGAGGGTCTCTAAGGGCTGCAGCATGTATTGTGCCACCCTAAGAGACCCCTCGCCCAACACATACACACTGCCAATGCAGCCTGCGTGTTATGGTGCAGATAAGAGTGATGAGTCGACCTGGCACCCATCCACGAACTGGTGTAAGTATAAACACTCAAACACACATCGGATTGCAATACCATGAACGTGGTTTATTGTATTAAATGTCGGTATGGACTTCTATACATTGGAAAAGCCAAAAGAAAAGTAAAAATTAGAATGGGTAAACACAAGAGCATGATCCGGACTAAGAACACAAATTCTAACTCGGTAGTGCATTGGTTGGAACAACGTCACAACATTGTGCAATTACGATTCCTAATTTCACAAAATGTGAAACACAAGGAGAACGTAGACCTCAGTAAGATACTACTACAAAAAGAAGTTCAGTGGATTAAGAAATTTAACACCATGATGCCGTTTGGATTAAACGACAAACTAGATATGAGTTGCTTTCTGTAAGTAACAAATAATAGGATGCATCATTCTTTGAAGAACACATTAGTTGCTTTACACCCTTAGAAGTCCATATTCATTATGCAGTGGCCAGTTAGTCAGCGTACACACAGTAGTTCACATATGAGTTGTAACCATGGATTTGTAATTTACGATTATGATTTTGCCTAATGTTAGAAGGGTTCATCATGCTGATCATCACCATACACTAAGCTGATTTGTACTGTTTTGTCTGTTTCTTACATCTTAGATTCTGGTAGTGACATGTACTCCACTCACTATTGTGAGGAATTAACAATGATGCATAAGAAATGTGTTGTATATTGTACTGTTTTGTCTGTTTCTCATATCTTTTATTCTGGTAGTAACATGTACTTCAACCACTATTGTGAAGAATTAACAATGAGGCATAAGAGATGTGTTGTACATTGAAAATTCTGCTTTAAATAAAATGATAGTTGGTATGTGTTAGGAATTAGACTGAAGCTCTGTTGGTCAGACGTTTTTCTCTTTTTTTGCTTGGCTTTAACGAAATTTGTTTAATATTGGATCCTGGCAGAGCAAGAACGTTGTTCCCGCTCCTTTTTCCTTGACCTCAAGAATCAGAGGTGTACGGCTGCCGCCGTGAGCACCATATTTTTAGACTACCGTCCATTCTTGAATCCTGGTGAGTGCACATACTTTTTGTGTCTTCTGCCATAGTAGAGTAGGTCTCCTCTGTCTGTTGTGTGCTTACCTCCTTCTTATTTCCTTCTCTAAAATCTGCTCCTTTTTGTTTATGTCTTCCAGACCTTGGCCTCCCCCATCGACCCTAAGACTCCAATAAGACAGCCACTGTCTGCTGTCCCCTCTGTCCCACAACAGAGAACTCCTGGACACTCCACCAGTCACCAAAATCCGGTGGGGTGTATCACGTCCCTTTCCCCTTGGGCTCAATTGTCCAGCCTGCTGTAGTCAGTGTGGAGGATTGTTCTGGAGGTGAGAGGGGGGACTTTCTCCATTTCCGCGGTTCCTGATTTTCAGGGGAGTGGGATTGTGACATGTTGGCACTCTGCACCCGGCCGCCCCTGTGGCGCTGAGGGTGAAAGTTTGGTGCTGCCTTGTGGCTCCTCCTGTGCTTACCTTCACCCCCGGAGATTGGGTTACCAAACCATTCTACTTACCTGTAAGCAGTACCACTTTGTTTGCCCCCTTTCTACACTGGATAGCATTGGCACCAGATCCTAAGTTTGACCTCAGCACCCGTCGCCCCAGTACCGCTGGTAGTGCAGTTTTGTCATTTACCCGAAACTTGCCTGGTACTGATTCTTCATCCAAAAGCTCAATATCGTAAATCGTTTACTTACCTGCATATTGCTGGTTGTGTTTCCTCCCCTAGGATAACATTGTAATGATTGAAAAATGTTCACTTTTTAAATTGAAAAACAGTGATATTGCAAAACGTGTTTTACTGAAATTAAGTATCTTTTAATCTATAAAATAAATATACTAAAAGTAATATTTTTTACAAACCACTAGTCCCGGATTTATTCACTGAGTATCTGTAATCATTTCTTGTCTTTGTGTGTCAAACAAATGCTTACCACTGCCCTCTGATAAGCCTAACTGCTCATCCACAGTACCACAAAAGAGAATATTAGTATTATCTATTTTAGCCTCTGGGAATCTACTGGACTTTGTGCACACTATAACTTACTTTGGTACAGTAAGTAAACACAGCGCCTACTTCCTACAATGTGGTTCTTGTAAACTTTAGGTCTTTCCCTCCCATGTCATAAGCTTGATATATTTTCCTTTTTTGAAGCCACAAAACCTGACGTGGTCTTCCTTATAGAAACTTGACTCCATGTTGAATCTGCACCAGATGTTGTTCAAGCTCTCCCCCCTACTATTACATGGTACGCAGGGATTGAGAAGATAGAAAGGATGGAGGGCTTGCCATCATCTTGAAGTCCTCACTTACCTTTTGCACCGATTCCCTTTCACTCCCCCACTGTGAAAGCCTTACTTTTTCTATCTCTCTGTCCCATACATCTTCTTTTCCTGGAGTTCTAGTTTACCGTCCCCCATGTCCATCAGGCCAATTTACCCAGACCTTGCCTGAAGCTCTTGCGATCTTGGTCACAAAATATTCTCATTTTACAGTTCTGTGATACTTAAAACTTCACCTGGGTGAAACTAATGACACCCAAGCAACCCGTTTTGTGCATGACTTTGCTGCTATTCAACTAGAGCAAATGGTCCAGGGCCCCACCTATATAATGGGACTCCTGCTAGATCCCATTTTTACGAACAATCCCCTATTACAGGTCCTAAATCCTGTACCACTCCCATCGAACGATCATTTTCTGAGCCACGTGATCCTCAGGATACCTGGCCTAATCTTACCTCCTAAGAGCAAAGCAATGGCAGATCGGCGCTGGTCTCAGTTAAATTGAGATAACTGGAGATGCACCCTGATTTTGACTTCACCCTATTTGAGTTCTAATCCACAAGTGACCAACAATGCAAACTCGGAATGGTTCACCCATTTCTTAGAACAAAAAATCCCTAAGAAGTAAGTAATTCATAAATCTAAAAATAAGTCCGCCCCCTGGTACTCCCGCCGCCTCAGAACTCTTCAAAAAGTGCAAGATTGCAGAAAGGAAATGGAGGAAGGGTTATAGGGAAAGCAAAAAAACATTATATCGGGAGAAAGTAAGGATATACCACACAGAAATTCGACTAGCCCAGGCTTCCTATTTCGAAACTAGAATTAACTATGCTGTTAATTCTCCTAGGGAGATGTTTAAAATTACAAAAATCCTGTTGGAACCTACAACTAAGGCACCATCCGCTGAACCTTTTAATGATAGGTGTAGGAGAGTAGGGTCTGCAATCCTATGATCACCCAGATTTTTTGCTTTTGCTTCATTGGTTTACGACTTTCTCCGGCCGTGGGCCTGCCAATCAGACCCACAGCCTAGCTGTTCTCTCTCGAAATTAACACACATGTACATTAGGTGCATCCACTAATTGGAACTGGGCCGCCTTGTCAGTCCCTGTCTCAGCATACCACAGGTATCCAGGGCATCGGTGTACCCCGGGCCTACCAGGGGCTGAAGCATGTATTATGCCACCCCTGGAATGGCCGCCCAAATCTGACACAACTGGCTGCACGACAGCTGGGGCCACGTGGTGTAATCACCCGTTGCTGTAGGTGTAGTATTCCTACACCTAAACCCTAAAATGGACACATGGATTCCTATCAGTCACTCCTATAGCAGGCCTTATCAATCCTGAAGGCAGAGTGCAGGGAATCATGTGGGACGGTGCTCTGGCGCGAGCTGAGCCCGTCGACGGCTTGCGGAACCAAGTCCTAATAGCCGTTCCATGGTGACGCGGGCCAACTACTTGTAATGCATTATAATCCTTGCGGTTATTTGCTAACTTTGGCATCGCATCACCTACGCATGTCGAGTAAGGTGTCATACGAATAGGAATACGAACCCCTCGCCAGTCCTGGCGACGGGGTTAGCATTCCCCCCTTTTAGAGGGACACGACATGGAAGTAACCTTGAACCCCGGTTAAAGTTGACTCAAGCCTCAGCATCACAAAATGGATGCTGCCACCAGACACAAGTCTGACCTCCTGCTGCTGGGGGACCTTCCAGCAAGGGGAGCTTGGACAAAGGGTTTCCTGTCAAGGGCGGTGTTAGCACCATCCCCGACAGGGTTTGTGTATCCCAGGTAGGCAGGGCTGAAAGGAAGGTGATTGCAAGTGGCACCCCGGTGCTCGCTGTGCATAGCCCGGCTCAAACCAGTTTCGGGGGCACACCAGCCCCTGAGCTGGCGCGAAGCCGGACAAAGGATAGGGGTGTAACCACCCCCCTCCTGGCTCCACCCATAGGTAGAACCTAGTCACGGGCCAGCCCCTTTTCTTAGAATAAAGGTAGGAGCGAGTCCCCTTCCCAAATTGGATAATCAGATAATCGGATAACTCCGAATCACGAACCACTTTCCACGAAAGGAACTCTTGACTATTTCTGAAGACTCTCCCTTGTGGCTAAGGAGTAGCCACCCTGCACCAGCAGGCACCATCTAAGCGCTTGCGGTTTGCTGTACGTCTCCTACGGATCAAGACTGCCCAGCTCGACGAGACCCGAGTTCCCTGCCATCTCTGACCTTTTACCTACCTCATCAACCCAGCTGAGAGTCGTAGGTGTGACGAGACCTGCGGGACCGGCTATCTTCAGAACCTGCACAACGCTTATCTAGCACGCCCACCGAGGGACCCTCGAGTGAGTGCACCTAGGGTTTGAGAAGCCCTAAACCCTGAACAGCTCCAGCATCGAAGTCTGTCTCCCCAGCATCCACGAGATCTGCGTGGGGGCCCTTCCGCTTCTTGCTGTTCCCAGCGTTGTCCGACCACTTGCCGACCGGCTTGTGGCCCTCTTCACAACGCTCCAAGATTATTTGCATCACCGGTCTGGTTGCTCCAGACTGGCTCTTGCTCCCCTTCAACAGAGGAGTACCACGGACCCTCCTGGTCCACTCCCGACGCCATCTTGACTCCCCCGCTTGGGTTGCCACTGCCAAGATCCGCTGCCCCTTCCTGGGCCCAGCATCATCGACAGCAGACCCCTTCGTGGGACAGCTCGCCCTCCATCCTGGTCGCCGCCGCGCCTCCTGGTCCGAGGAACAGCCGAGTCCGACGTCACCCACTCACCTGGTCGAGGTGACTTCAGCCGGTACCCCCCCTGGTACCCACACGATCGCTGGCTAGCGGTTGAGAACTGAGTCCCCTCTGCTTTCAGGTTTCCTTCGTCACCGATCCAGGCTTGGATCGCTCTGAACATCGTCACTGGTCGCCTGCCAGCAACTTCTTCTTTCAGGCTCCTGAGACTACACGAGGACTCCCGACATCTTGCCGAACTTCACGCAGCCGCAGCCTCCGGGCTAGGTAACTCGAGCATCTCGGTGCTCCATCGCAGGTTCGCTCTACAAGTGTCCAGTTCCTTTTTCGTTTAGTCCCACTGATCGGAACACTCCGGAATCAGTACCTCCAGACTCTAACCATTCGCATTTCACTGTTAGTGTAGATGGTTTCTCGTGCCCCTCGGGCACTTGTGTAAATTGTGCAACTGAAGTATTTTCCTAAGAGTTTTGTAGTGTGCTTAGCTCCCTGACTCATAAAGAGCCAGGGTAGTCTTGTTATAAATAAATATCCTTTTTATTTTCATAACAACTTGTGTGGTGTCCTTTCACTTGGTGTTCAAGGGGTATATGTGATGGTAAACAGCTGGCTTAACACGCCCTCTAGAGTTTAGCCTAAGACTGCTCGTATCCACGCTACTAGGATAGCTGGTCTATACGGTTGACTTACAACCAATCATCAATAAGGGTCGTTTGGAATGATACACAGTGATCACTAGAATAGTGAGCACTACATATCAGGCCAACTTCTCACATTGGTGAGCAGCGGTTGGGATTTGAGCTTGCTGTTGTTTTACCACACACGTATCCTAAGAATATCGCAGTGAAAGATCACATAAGTACCCAGGTACATATAACTTAACTTAGAATACTCCGAGTTCTACTGAACCGGCTGTTGTAGTGTAACAGGGCTTAGCACACCCTGACTACAACTCTTAGCCAGGGATCAGTAGGTAAACCCATAGTGTAGGTAGGTGCAACACTTACACCTCACTAGAAAAGCATGTCGGTCCACGGAGAGTCTGCAGGGACTCCCTTAGTGGTCAGTGACCCTCCACAGGTCGTGTCACGATATGCAACTCTTAGCTTCAAGGAGATGAGACAACTGTGTGCCTCCAGGAAGCTAAACCAGGGTTCTAACCCTACCATCGCAATACTGATAGGTCTCTTAGAGGCGTACGATGCTAGGAGGTCCTCTAACCCAGGTCCCCCCAGTGCAGATGGGAACATGCCTCCCTTAGAGGGAACCCTCGGTGACCCCGACCTCGACCTCCACACGGAGGAGGAGGACGAGGACGAGTTATCGGGAGACGAGGCAGACAAAGGTCCAGTGGTAGTCGGCAGGCTTACAAGGACCAACTTAAGCAGGCATGAGAATGGAACTGGGGGAGCCCCGGGCCCACGCTCAAGCAGGCTTAACCTTGGGAACGGACGAGCTAGGTCTCTCTCCAGAGGCTCTGGCAGATCGGTTCATACACATGTCTCTCAGGCACCTTCTCAGAGAGGAATGACTTCCCCTCAGAGGAGGGAGCATGAAGCGAAGATGCGGGAGGTCAATCTGAGGATCGAGCGGGAAGAACTTGCCCTCGCCAAAGAAAGACTTGCCTTGGCCCGAGAGCAGAAATTAAGTGGGTTAGATCCCACTGGTGGCAGCATTCTCAATAGAGAGAAAGACAGGGGTATAGACACTAGACACCTGAGTAAAATAGTGCCCCCCTTTAAACAAGGGGACGACATCCACAAGTGGATAACTGCCTTGGAGAGGGCCTGCACTGTCCAGTGCGTCCCCCCAAGTCAGTGGGCAGCTATACTGTGGCTTTCCTTTGAAGGTAAAGGAAGGGACAAGCTCCTCACTACAAGAGCTGAGGATGCTAACAACTACCAAGTCCTGAAGAACACACTGATTGATGGGTTCGGCTTAACCACGGAACAGTACCGGGTGCTGTTCCGGGACACCCAGAAAATTCAGTCTCAGGATTGGGCTGACTTTGTCGATTGTGCCACTAAGGCTTTGGAAGGCTGGTTGCTGGGTAGCAAGGTTACTGATTACACA
The DNA here is from genome assembly GCF_964204655.1 of Triturus cristatus. Lineage (NCBI taxonomy): Eukaryota > Metazoa > Chordata > Amphibia > Caudata > Salamandridae > Triturus > Triturus cristatus. The sequence continues at coordinate 866,342,013 of NC_140584.1, read as the reverse complement.
GGATTGTACAATCTTATCATGCGAGAACAGATTTTAAACAACTGTCAGAACCAATTGTTGCATCAGCACCTTGTCGACTCGGATCTGACCTCTCCCCAAGAATTGGGAAAGAAGGCAGACAGATGGGTCAGAACAAGGGTCAAGCAGAACCAGAATCAGAACCAGGGTGGTCAGAAGAAAGCAGACCAAAAGGGTAACAAGAACGAACAAAATGACCAGAAGTCTTCGACAGGTCCCCAACAAACCAAAGAGGGTGGGGGTCAGGCTTCACAGAAGAAGAAGACTCAAGAAGGCCAGTCAAAAAGGTGGTGCCAATACTGTAAAAGTAAGACTCACTGGTTTAGTGAGTGCACCAAGAAAGGAGGGCAAACTCCTGCCACTGCAGCCCCTAAGGCACCTGCGCCCCCTAGTACAGTCAGCAGTGGTAGTGCGCCTCCCAAGGCATTAGTTGGGTTAACCTTGGGAACCGAGGGGAGTGACGACTTAGTCGGCACGCTCACTCAGGCCGTCCTTGTCTGTACAGGGGATATGGATATGTCCCCTGATGCCAGCCCCAATACTTTGGGCAAATACAGACATACACCTTTGATAAATGGAAAAGTGGCTCAGGCCTACAGGGACACGTGTGCCAGTGTCACCATGGTGACGCCTAACTTCGTGGACCCTGGACAGATCATGCTAGGTACCAGTTACCTAGTGACCAATGCCAGCAACGTCACTACCAATCACAGTATGGCAGTTGTTGATTTCTCCTGGGGAGGGGTAAGTGGCCCGAAAAAGGTTGTGGTTAGTTCAGACCTCCCCGTAGAATGTCTGTTGGGCAATGATTTGGAAACGTCACAATGGTCAGAAGTGGAGCAGAGGACTCACATGGAGATGTTAGGCTTGCCAGCACATGTCCTTGCTGTGACCAGGTCACAGGCCAAAAGATGCCCCACTGAACAGGTGCTGGATCCTGGAAGAACGGACCAGACACCTTCCAAGAAAAGGAGCAGTAAGGGTAAGGCTTCGCCTTCCCCCTTGCCCCAGGTCGTGGATCAAGTCTCCGAGGAGGCTGACCTTAAAGAACTGAGGGAAACTGAGCCGCAAGAGCTTGAACCTGGTCAGGTTGAGTTTCTGGGCTCAGGGGGACCCTCCAGGGAAGACCTGGGGAAGGCACAGTTAGACTGCCCCTCACTTGAACCCCTCAGACAGCAGGCCGCTGCTGAGGCTGCAGGGAACGCCACAGGTACCCACAAAGTGTACTGGGACGATGGACTCCTGTACTCCGAGGCAAGAGACCCCAAACCTGGTGCGACCAGGAGGCTGGTCATCCCCTTGTCTCTGAGAGGTTTCCTTCTCACCTTGGCCCACGAGATTCCCCTTGCAGGCCACTTAGGCCAGAATAAGACTTGGGACAGAATTGTTCCACACTTTCACTGGCCCCACATGTCCGAAGATACGAAGGAGTTTTGCCGCTCCTGTGTCACTTGCCAAGCCAGTGGTAAGTCAGGTGGCACGACAAAGGCCCCCCTCATACCACTACCAGTGGTGGGGGTACCCTTTGAACGAGTGGGGATCGACATTGTCGGACCAATGGAACCCCAGACAGCATCAGGGCACAAGTTTATACTGGTGGTGGTGGACCACGCCACCAGGTATCCTGAAGCTATTCCCCTTAGGACCACTACAGCACCTGTGGTGGCACGGGCCCTACTTGGAGTGTTCTCCAGAGTGGGCTTCCCTAAGGAGGTCGTCTCAGACAGAGGTGCAAACTTCATGTCGGGATATCTGACTGCTATGTGGAAGGAATGTGGTGTCAACTACAAGTTCACCACACCCTATCACCCACAATGCAATGGGCTTGTTGAGAGGTTCAACAGGACCCTAAAAGGGATGATTCACGGACTACCTGAAAAGCTTCGGCGGAGATGTGATGTCCTGATACCCTGCCTCTTGTTCGCCTACAGAGAGGTCCCGCAGAAGGGGGTTGGCTACAGCCCTTTTGAGCTTCTGTTCGGACATCCTGTAAGGGGACCCCTTTGTTTGGTAAAGGAAGGATGGGAGAGACCTCTCAGAAAGCCGGCCTCAAACATCGTGGACTATGTGCTCGGTCTCCGCTCGCGGATGGCGGAGTACATGGAAAAGGCGTCTAAAAACCTGGAGGCGAGCCAAGAATTACAGAAAGCTTGGCACGACCAAAAGGCTGTCCTGACTGTGTACCAGCCTGGACAGAAGGTGTGGGTGCTGGAGCCAGTGGCCCCAGCAGCACTCAAAGACAAATGGTCTGGGCCCCACACGATCATTGAGCAAAAGGGAGAGGTCACCTACTTGGTAGACCTGGGAACTCCCCGGAGCCCCCACAGGGTGCTCCATGTAAACAGGCTCAAGGCATATGTCGACAGGGAGGGCATGGGCTTGCTCATGGCCACAGATGAGGGACAGGAGGAGGAGAGTGACCCTCTCCCAGACCTGCTCTCTCAGAACCCTGACGATGGATCAGTAGACGGTGTTGTCTTTTGTGGCAGCCTCTCTGGACATCAACAAGAGGATTGTAAACAGGTTCTTCAATCCTTTCGACATATGTTCTCTCTGACACCCAGTCAGACCAAGTGGTGTACCCATGAGGTCGACACTGGGGACAGTCTGCCCGTAAAGAGTAAAATCTATCGGCAGCCTGATCATGTCAGAGACTGCATCAAGACAGAGGTGCAGAAAATGTTGGAGCTGGGAGTCATTGAACCCTCGGACAGCCCCTGGGCTAGTCCCGTAGTGCTCGTGCCGAAACCTCACACCCAGGGCGGTAAGAAAGAGATGAGGTTTTGCGTGGACTACAGAGGTCTCAATGCGGTCACTAAGACTGACGCCCACCCGATACCAAGAGCAGACGAACTTATCGACCGGTTGGCCTCGGCCAACTACTTAAGTACGTTTGACCTGACAGCTGGGTATTGGCAAATCAGGTTAGCTGAGGAGGCCAAGCCCAAAACAGCATTTTCTACCCCGGGTGGGCATTATCAGTTCGTGGTAATGCCCTTTGGTTTGAAAAATGCACCTGCCACCTTCCAAAGGCTGGTGAATCGAGTTCTCACTGGGTTGGACGACTTCTGTGCGGCGTATCTGGACGATATCGCTGTCTTTAGCTCCACCTGGGAGGATCACCTGGTCCACCTGAGGAAAGTGTTAGAGGCCCTGCAGAAGGCAGGCCTCACTATCAAGGCCACCAAGTGCCAGATAGGGCAGACACAGGTTGTATACCTGGGCCACCTTGTAGGTGGAGGCCAGGTTCAACCATTGGAGAGCAAAATACAGGCCATCCAGGACTGGGCTCCTCCAACCACCCAGACTCAGGTTCGAGCTTTCTTGGGCCTGACTGGTTATTACTGGAAATTTGTCAGAAATTATGGATCCATTGTGACCCCGCTAAACGACCTGACAAGTAAAAAGATGCCAAAAAAAGTTCAGTGGACAGCAAGCTGTCAGAAGGCATTCGATGACCTAAAGCAGGCCATGTGCACAGCACCTATCCTAAAGAGTCCAGACTACTCCAAACCATTCATTGTCCAAACAGACGCTTCGGAGCTGGGTGTGGGAGCTGTTCTATCGCAACTGAATTTTGATGGTCATGACCAGCCCATAGCTTTTATTAGCAGGAGGCTGACCCCCAGAGAGAAGAATTGGTCAGCTATTGAGAGGGAGGCCTTTGCTGTGGTTTGGGCCCTGAAGAAGTTGAGGCCATACTTGTTTGGCACTCACTTCAAGATTCAGACCGACCATAAGCCCCTCTTGTGGCTAAATCAAATGAAGGGTGAAAACCCCAAACTACTTAGGTGGTCCATTTCCCTACAGGGGATGGACTTCACAGTGGAACATAGACCTGGCACTGATCATAGCAATGCAGATGGGCTCTCCAGGTATTTCCACTTAGAGCAAGAAGACTCACCTGGTCAAGGTTAGCTTATTGTCCCAAAGTTTGGGGGGGGGGGGTCATGTAGGAGAGTAGGGTCTGCAATCCTATGATCACCCAGATTTTTTGCTTTTGCTTCATTGGTTTACGACTTTCTCCGGCCGTGGGCCTGCCAATCAGACCCACAGCCTAGCTGTTCTCTCTCGAAATTAACACACATGTACATTAACTTATCGACCGGTTGGCCTCGGCCAACTACTTAAGTACGTTTGACCTGACAGCTGGGTATTGGCAAATCAGGTTAGCTGAGGAGGCCAAGCCCAAAACAGCATTTTCTACCCCGGGTGGGCATTATCAGTTCGTGGTAATGCCCTTTGGTTTGAAAAATGCACCTGCCACCTTCCAAAGGCTGGTGAATCGAGTTCTCACTGGGTTGGACGACTTCTGTGCGGCGTATCTGGACGATATCGCTGTCTTTAGCTCCACCTGGGAGGATCACCTGGTCCACCTGAGGAAAGTGTTAGAGGCCCTGCAGAAGGCAGGCCTCACTATCAAGGCCACCAAGTGCCAGATAGGGCAGACACAGGTTGTATACCTGGGCCACCTTGTAGGTGGAGGCCAGGTTCAACCATTGGAGAGCAAAATACAGGCCATCCAGGACTGGGCTCCTCCAACCACCCAGACTCAGGTTCGAGCTTTCTTGGGCCTGACTGGTTATTACTGGAAATTTGTCAGAAATTATGGATCCATTGTGACCCCGCTAAACGACCTGACAAGTAAAAAGATGCCAAAAAAAGTTCAGTGGACAGCAAGCTGTCAGAAGGCATTCGATGACCTAAAGCAGGCCATGTGCACAGCACCTATCCTAAAGAGTCCAGACTACTCCAAACCATTCATTGTCCAAACAGACGCTTCGGAGCTGGGTGTGGGAGCTGTTCTATCGCAACTGAATTTTGATGGTCATGACCAGCCCATAGCTTTTATTAGCAGGAGGCTGACCCCCAGAGAGAAGAATTGGTCAGCTATTGAGAGGGAGGCCTTTGCTGTGGTTTGGGCCCTGAAGAAGTTGAGGCCATACTTGTTTGGCACTCACTTCAAGATTCAGACCGACCATAAGCCCCTCTTGTGGCTAAATCAAATGAAGGGTGAAAACCCCAAACTACTTAGGTGGTCCATTTCCCTACAGGGGATGGACTTCACAGTGGAACATAGACCTGGCACTGATCATGGCAATGCAGATGGGCTCTCCAGGTATTTCCACTTAGAGCAAGAAGACTCACCTGGTCAAGGTTAGCTTATTGTCCCAAAGTTTGGGGGGGGGGGGTCATGTAGGAGAGTAGGGTCTGCAATCCTATGATCACCCAGATTTTTTGCTTTTGCTTCATTGGTTTACGACTTTCTCCGGCCGTGGGCCTGCCAATCAGACCCACAGCCTAGCTGTTCTCTCTCGAAATTAACACACATGTACATTAGGTGCATCCACTAATTGGAACTGGGCCGCCTTGTCAGTCCCTGTCTCAGCATACCACAGGTATCCAGGGCATCGGTGTACCCCGGGCCTACCAGGGGCTGAAGCATGTATTATGCCACCCCTGGAATGGCCGCCCAAATCTGACACAACTGGCTGCACGACAGCTGGGGCCACGTGGTGTAATCACCCGTTGCTGTAGGTGTAGTATTCCTACACCTAAACCCTAAAATGGACACATGGATTCCTATCAGTCACTCCTATAGCAGGCCTTATCAATCCTGAAGGCAGAGTGCAGGGAATCATGTGGGACGGTGCTCTGGCGCGAGCTGAGCCCGTCGACGGCTTGCGGAACCAAGTCCTAATAGCCGGTCCATGGTGACGCGGGCCAACTACTTGTAATGCATTATAATCCTTGCGGTTATTTGCTAACTTTGGCATCGCATCACCTACGCATGTCGAGTAAGGTGTCATACGAATAGGAATACGAACCCCTCGCCAGTCCTGGCGACGGGGTTAGCATTCCCCCCTTTTAGAGGGACACGACATGGAAGTAACCTTGAACCCCGGTTAAAGTTGACTCAAGCCTCAGCATCACAAAATGGATGCTGCCACCAGACACAAGTCTGACCTCCTGCTGCTGGGGGACCTTCCAGCAAGGGGAGCTTGGACAAAGGGTTTCCTGTCAAGGGCGGTGTTAGCACCATCCCCGACAGGGTTTGTGTATCCCAGGTAGGCAGGGCTGAAAGGAAGGTGATTGCAAGTGGCACCCCGGTGCTCGCTGTGCATAGCTCGGCTCAAACCAGTTTCCCCTGAGCTGGCGCGAAGCCGGACAAAGGATAGGGGTGTAACCACCCCCCTCCTGGCTCCACCCATAGGTAGAACCTAGTCACGGGCCAGCCCCTTTTCTTAGAATAAAGGTAGGAGCGAGTCCCCTTCCCAAATTGGATAATCAGATAATCGGATAACTCCGAATCACGAACCACTTTCCACGAAAGGAACTCTTGACTATTTCTGAAGACTCTCCCTTGTGGCTAAGGAGTAGCCACCCTGCACCAGCAGGCACCATCTAAGCGCTTGCGGTTTGCTGTACGTCTCCTACGGATCAAGACTGCCCAGCTCGACGAGACCCGAGTTCCCTGCCATCTCTGACCTTTTACCTACCTCATCAGCCCAGCTGAGAGTCGTAGGTGTGACGAGACCTGCGGGACCGGCTATCTTCAGAACCTGCACGACGCTTATCTAGCACGCCCACCGAGGGACCCTCGAGTGAGTGCACCTAGGGTTTGAGAAGCCCTAAACCCTGAACAGCTCCAGCATCGAAGTATGTCTCCCCAGCATCCACGAGATCTGCGTGGGGGCCCTTCCGCTTCTTGCTGTTCCCAGCGTTGTCCGACCACTTGCCGACCGGCTTGTGGCCCTCTTCACAACGCTCCAAGATTATTTGCATCACCGGTCTGGTTGCTCCAGACTGGCTCTTGCTCCCCTTCAACAGAGGAGTACCACGGACCCTCCTGGTCCACTCCCGACGCCATCTTGACTCCCCCGCTTGGGTTGCCACTGCCAAGATCCGCTGCCCCTTCCTGGGCCCAGCATCATCGACAGCAGACCCCTTCGTGGGACAGCTCGCCCTCCATCCTGGTCGCCGCCGCGCCTCCTGGTCCGAGGAACAGCCGAGTCCGACGTCACCCACTCACCTGGTCGAGGTGACTTCAGCCGGTACCCCCCCCTGGTACCCACACGATCGCTGGCTAGCGGTTGAGAACTGAGTCCCCTCTGCTTTCAGGTTTCCTTCGTCACCGATCCAGGCTTGGATCGCTCTGAACATCGTCACTGGTCGCCTGCCAGCAACTTCTTCTTTCAGGCTCCTGAGACTACACGAGGACTCCCGACATCTTGCCGAACTTCACGCAGCCGCAGCCTCCGGGCTAGGTAACTCGAGCATCTCGGTGCTCCATCGCAGGTTCGCTCTACAAGTGTCCAGTTCCTTTTTCGTTTAGTCCCACTGATCGGAACACTCCGGAATCAGTACCTCCAGACTCTAACCATTCGCATTTCACTGTTAGTGTAGATGGTTTCTCGTGCCCCTCGGGCACTTGTGTAAATTGTGCAACTGAAGTATTTTCCTAAGAGTTTTGTAGTGTGCTTAGCTCCCTGACTCATAAAGAACCAGGGTAGTCTTGTTATAAATAAATATCCTTTTTATTTTCATAACAACTTGTGTGGTGTCCTTTCACTTGGTGTTCAAGGGGTATATGTGATGGTAAACAGCTGGCTTAACACGCCCTCTAGAGTTTAGCCTAAGACTGCTCGTATCCACGCTACTAGGATAGCTGGTCTATACGGTTGACTTACAACCAATCATCAATAAGGGTCGTTTGGAATGATACACAGTGATCACTAGAATAGTGAGCACTACATATCAGGCCAACTTCTCACAATAGGTGCAACATTTTGGCTACTTATTTTGACACCAAATGTTTGGAGATCTATCGGTCTTTTCAAGAGGTTCATGGAAGCGATTATCCTAGCCCCACGCATACTAGCAGGGATAGGTGTTCACCAATCCTCTCTCAATTCCCTCCCCTTTCCCTTGTTGAGTTTATTAATATTATTAGTAAAATCAAATCTGGATCACCTATTGACCCCGCACCCTACAGATTCTTGCCCTTGAGCATGATATTATCTTCCCCATTCTGCTCGGCATGGTTAACCTTTCCCTGGAGATGGGAACAGTGCCTCAGCCTTGGAAACATGCGATGGTCAGAGCCATCTTAAGGAAACCCAATCTTGATCCTTCATGTCTAGGGAATTTTTGTCCAATCTCCCTCCTCACAGGCTTCAGTAAAGTGGCAGAAAATCATGTGAATGGATGCCTGTAAGACGTCCTGAAGACCAAATATTACCTGCACCACATGCAAACTAGCTTCCAACCTCAGCACAGTACTGAAACCGCAGTCTGGGCGGTGGTGGAGGATGCTAAAGGAGCCTGGACCAAGGGGTCATGGTGGCCATAGTACTCCTGGTTCTTAGTGCTGCCTTCGCTACAATTAACCACCCTACACTTCTAGATAGGGTTGGTAAGGCTGGAGTTGCAGGAAAAGCCCTGGACTGGGTTGGTTCTTTTTTGAGGGTTGAACATTCCAGGTTTTCGACAAAGGCTGCTCTTCAGTAATCCTGCCTGTCACTTGTGGGGTACCACAGGGACACTCGCTTATCCTACGTTATTTAACATATATCTTCAGCCACTGGTGGACATAGCTCCCTTTGAGATCTCTCTAGTCTTCTATGCATATGACACCCAGCTGGATTTTTCCCTTACCCCTGACTTGAATCCCTTAACATCCACCCTTGGACCTATCCTGGAGCAGCTAGCCAGCTGGATGAATAACTCTTGTCGTAAGCTTAATTGAGCTAAAAACAAACTAATGATCCTCTGAATCCATTCCTCCTCCCATCAAGTCCTGGGCTAGCCAATATGCCTCAGCCCCCCGCCACTAAAGGAGTTATAATAAGTTTGGGGATGTGGATCGACAAAATCTCAGCCAGTTGCTTTGGACTGTTACGTATGTTGCGCAAGATCCTGACCTTGCTCCCCCAGACCTCGAGCGGGTGGTGGTTCTGGCTCGGATTCTTTCTCGCCTGAAAATATAGCAACTCACTATTTCTGGGTTCTCCCAAGGTAGTTAATCGGAAACGAAAAACTGTGCAAAATGTGGCCGCACGCTTGTTACTTGGAATTCCCAGGTCTCAGTCAGCCAGGCAGCAGCTGACGTACCTTCACTGGCTTCCCATTGTCCAAAGAATATAATTCAAGTCTCTGTGCATTAGTTTGAAATAATGGAGGGTGCAACAAGAACGAAGTCAAACTCTGTTGGATAAGTCCTTTTAGATGTCTTTTATTCTCCTTAGTGACACAAACGGTTCAGACATCAGCCAACGCATTTCGTTCCTATCAAAGGAACTTCATCAGGGCTGAAAACAATTAACATGAGACAGCACATAAATAACCACAAACTATAAATGTACTACAATGATTACACATACAAATGAACAAATATATACATATACCACAAATAACAGATATATACACATGCTAATCTAATGACATATTGACCAACAACATATACCCAGAAAAACACAAAATACTTAAATTATAAATTTCCACACACATCACACTAAGTACAAATCCAAATGACAAATACATACATAAATTACAAAAATAGAATATAATAGTTTTATATTTAAAATGTTTTAGATTGCACAATCAATGAGAGATATGGAAAATAAAACAGAAAAAGTCATAAAAGAATACAAATAACGCAGAAAATAAGACATAGGTGAAAAATAATTATCGACTCTAACTTTTGATGCTTCGGAGTATTTCACCTTCAATATTTAGGTGAGATTATACACATATAAGTATCTTTGGTCATGGTTTATAATTGAAGATTTTCTTTCTTTCCTCTGCATGTCTTGCTTCAAGCTTTGTGATTTTTTGGTACTTTCCTCCCATTCTGGGTTTTTCCTCTTCATTTATGTTTCACCTATGACTTATTTTCTGAGTTATTTGTATTCTTTTATGACTTTTTCTGTTTTACTTTCCATATCTTTCATTGACCTGTGCAATCTAAAAGATCTTTAAAATTTTTAATTATAAAACTATTATATTCTACTTTTGTAATTTAAATATGTATTTGTGGTTTTTATATGTCGGATTTGTTGTGTGGATTTGTACTTAGTGTGATGTGTGTGGAAATGTATAATTTGAGTATTTTGTGTTTTTCTGGGTATATGTTGTTGGTCAATATGTCATTAGATTAGCATGTGTATATATCTGTGATTTGTGGTATATGTATATATTTGTTCATTTGTATGTGTAATTATTGTAGTACGTTTATATTTTGTGGTTATTTATGTGCTGTCTCATGTTAATTGCTTTCAGCCCTGATGAAGTTCCTTTGATAGGAACGAAACGCGTTGGCTGATGTCCTACCGTTTGTGTTACTAAGGAGAATAAAAGAAATCTAAAAGGACTTATCTAACAGAGTTTGACTTCGTTCTTGGTGCACCCTCCATTATCTCAAACTAATTCGTCTGGACAGCAGTGAGGCCCAACCATGGCGGGCCTCGGAGGTGGATTGCACAGGTCTTTTACGAATTGTTTTACTGGGATAGAAGTGCTGAACCTGTGGTCAGCCGTAGTTTGGAGTTTTTTGTGCTAAGTCTCTGTGCATTACTGACAGAGCCTTGCATGGACAAGACCCGTCTATCTTACACCAGTTCGTCACCCCCTACGTTCCTAATAGGTCATTCCGATCCTCCAATCTACTCTTGGTTAACATCCCTACAGTTAAAAGAGCTAGAAGTGGAGGACAGTCATTTAGTGTCAATGTAGCCAAGCTCTGAAATTCTGTTCCTTTGGCTATCCAGACTTTAGGCAATGAGCTGTGTTTTCAAAAAGCTCTTAAAACCTCCTAACTAAAATCTAGATTCTTAAGCTGTTTTTTTTCTTTGTTTCAGTGGAGTAGCTTTTCCTACCGAACGCTGGGATGTTTCTGGGTGGCCATGCGCTTTAGAAATCCTTAGCAAAGCATAGCATAGCATTATACGTTACACTTTTGGCGCATTCGATTTGACCACAAATTGTCTTGGGTGAAGCAAAGTGGAAAAATGTGGCCTAAATTAATTAGCCAGAATACCAGAGTTGTCCTTCAGTGTTTGAATAACTTTAACGGAAAATTAATAAAGACCATTTTGCAAATTTACAGTAGGAAAGCACTGTCAACAACTATGTATGGAGCTGAATTAAGGGGTCACACACAGGAGAATGAGTTACAAACATCAGAAAATCACTTTCCATGAAGTATGTTGCATTTAGGCGCACCAATGGAACCTTGAAGATCAGAGCTGGGTATAATCAGCATCGAGGCTGCAAAACATTCAAAACCTGAACTCTATTGTGCCAGATTATGGACAATCCTTGCAATACAAGCCTACTTACAAACACTTCTGGATGTTATGGCTATCAAAGCCTTATGATAAATGGAATGACTGCACCATGTTAAACTCGAAGGAAACTGACTGCACAGAATATTGGGACAGCCCAAACTTAATAAATACATTTAGGGGCACATTTACAAGCCCCTTGCGTCACAGAGTACATCACTTTTTCTCATATTAAAAGTGACTCACCAGTGGCGCAAGAGGCTTGTATATAGTCCCCAAGAATCAAAGGACGCTAATAGAACAACATACTCTCACTATGCTACTGGAGCACCAAAGTCCAGACGTGTAGAGGATGTTCAGATGTTTATTTGTAGATAGTTACAGGACATGCAGTTAAGTCCAGTACAGACCCCACCAGGAGCAGCCAGCATGCTGCTCAGCCCTTCTCATCTGTCACTTCTGACTCCCAACGTTCTGTAATACATCATCCTTGGAGCATTCCACTGGCAGAGCATGAGGTGACATGAATAACAATAAAGCCAGGATACTACATATCCCCTTTTCTTCCATATAAAAAAAACATAATGAAAGTAAACAGATGGAAAAACCGAGATTGAGGATAGACAAAGAGGAAATTAGAAACATCACAAACCAATAAAAGAAGAGAGCAACAAAAAGAGAACATGAAGATATATAGAAGAAAAACAGAGAAGCAACAGGTGAGGAAAACAGATAAAAGGTTAACCATCCTCCATTCTAACATAACAACAGAAACAAAAAGAGAAAGTATCAATGACTACCTCAAATTATCCTTACTGGCCAGGCAAGCATAAAAGAAGACAAGTCATAGCACAACACAATAGCAACAGAACAACGAGCAGACGCTAACACAGAGAAGAAGAAGGAAAATCCTCAAACGGACAAAAAAAGATACACAACGGTAAGAGAAATACAGAGAAAAACTAATAACAAGAAAAGAATCCAGAATCCACAGATGACAAGAATAAAAGACATCATGAGGAAATCTGAACTGTAAAAGGAAACAGGAAAAATGAGTGAAAATTATGAAAAAATCACTCATTCTTCCCATTAAAATAGAAATGACAATATAATGAAAACATGACGTTGCATTCCAAACTGCAAAACGTAAACAATACAGATTAACATTGAGGGAAACACCAATTGATATTAAGATCAAAGAAATACACCCGGTAGAATTGTACTCAACCTATATGAGAATGGGACAGACTAGAACCCATGACTAACTCCTACCCTGAGGAGTTAAAAGTTATGGTGAAAGGGTGCACATTGTGCACTGTCGCGATGGGACAAGACCCATATGACACACCACGTAAAAAGAAATTGTGCAGGGCAACCTCGGGTAGATGTTCAAATGTTGTGCACTGTTGTGTTGAGAATACCCATACGACACACCTTGTGTAGAAATCAAATGTTGTGCACCGCAGTGATGGGACTGTAACCCATACGACACACCTCGAGTTTTTCCTTTGGATGACTACAAGTAGAGACAAAGCAAATAAATATGTCTTGTAAGCTTAATGTACTAAAAAGTCACTGGTGTGCCTGTCACCGTGATGATGATTGACAGGCGTTTAAATGACGCAACGGAACCACAAAGAGATGAAACAACCCCATGAAAAACTATGTTGGGAGAGGAGTTCATCACATCACGCGACGCTGTTGAAGAAAATCAACATGCGATAAACTTTTTTTAGAATGTAACCAAGTGGTTGGAAGAATGGTAATAGACCTCGATACACAGGCAGTCGAAGTCCATGGTGTGCCTGTCACCGGGAACGTGTGTCACGCACAAAAGTACCACAGTAGAAAGACTTCACACCGAGGACACATCTGTGAAAAAGTTTTTGGAGAACGGCAGCTCTGACACTGACAACAAAAAAAAACAGCCACTCACCACTGGAATCAACAGGAGTGACCACACCCCTCCGATGAAGGAAATCTCTTCGCAACGTGGTTGGCAAAGTGAATTGAATCAGCAGAGGCAGTCAAACAAAAGATGGCCGCACGCTGTCGACGTCGTGCCGGAATGCTGACGGTGCGCTTGTGCACTAAAGCGTACTTCAGCAGCCGTAGGTTGCGAAGAAACGAAGAATGGAGAACAACTGAAGATCCTAAAGTGCAGGCAATGGCGCGCGCGCTGTACTTAACACGCGCCACGTTTTTGAAATAACACAAAATGGATCAACTGGCACTGTAGGCCCAAACCCCCATAAGACACTAAACAATAGGAGACAAAACATGTCTCACCTCTAATGTCCCACGAAATGCGTCCAAGTCGTGTCAAAAGAATGCTTGTTTCTTCTAACGCAGAAATCGGATGCGAAAAGAGGATTGGCCCAGTTGTGTTTGCCAGAGTTGTGAAAAACACACTTTGCAGTTTGTAGTGGCAAGGAAATGTCCATGAAAGACACGATGTGCGCAGCGCCCCAAAAAAATCAGAGTGACCTTGTTGAACAACACAAAAATGTAGTGGCAGGACTTAGAAAACTCTCCAGGTGAAATTTGTCAGTATCACACCACGACTGTGTGCAGGCATCTATTGAAAGCGCAGATTTTATAGTCCTGTGCCAGAACACTTTGAGTGGAACAGACATCCAGATAGCAGTGACACCTTGGCTGGCACACACATACAATAGCACACTTCCTCCACAGACAGTGCAGACCCCGATATGTGGCAGGTGAACACAATACATCAGGCTTACCCTCACTGAAAGCGCAGCACTGATAATGTGGTCCAAAGAATAACATTGACAGGAAACAGTTGTTGTTGCTTACTTTAGTTGAGTAGGTAAATCCAGTAGATGTGGCCACTGAAAAAGAGGACAGCACGTTTGAATGGGGCCTGTCCGATGTATGGACAACTGGTGGGGATACGAGCTATGCTGTTGGAGTTAGTCTTCTCTTGAGTTTCTGTTTCTTGTTTCTTTTCAAACATCTGTGACCTCTGTGAGAATATCCTCTTAGTAGAGCAAGTAGCATGATGGTCAGTTACCAGATCGTCGCCAATAAAATGTAGTACCAAAGTCCAGACGTGTAGAGGATGTTCGGATGTTCAGATGTTTATTTGTAGATAGTTACAGGACATGCAGTTAAGTACAGTACAGACCCCACCAGGAGCAGCCAGCATGCTGCTCAGCCCTTCTCAACTGTCAGCTTGAGGTGACACGAATAACATTAAAGCCAGGATACTACAGCTACAAAACTGCTGGTAAAGGGACCTCCCTTTTAGTTGTAGGGGCACAGAGCATCCCATAGTCCCTGAGGATAAGCTGGTTGGTCCTTATTAGAATTAGAATTTGCACGTCTATTTCTTCATATCCTAAGCCATCACATTGCCAGACGGTGAGTTCCATAACACAATAACTGCACCTCAGTGGTCATCACGCACTTGACAACTCCAATATATGGGCCCAAAATAAAAATAACACCCACCCAACCACACACTCTACGCACTTTCGCTTTCTTACCTGTGTAGTTAGGCACATCAGTGCCCCATATATTGCTATTAAGTGGTATAAAAATGCTACACTACAATTCAATACAATCTTTCATTTATGTATATATTTACTTTGCTCCAGTGTGACGATTTTGTAAAACGGTCCAATTTTTAAAGATGGGAGGTTTCAGAACAGAAAACGACATATTCAACACATGCTTACTTTGTAATAAGTGCTTAAAGTCCTTCTTAGGAGCCTGCCGCTGGTGTTTCCAAACTACAGGGCGACCAAATACCAAGGCTGACTAGTCTTTATTGCACCTCTTGCCTCATTCTCCCACCACCATACACTTTCTCTCTTTTTCTCACTCTTGGAGTTCCTTTTATACCAATGTTTTCTTTTCGTTTTCCTATCTTCCTCTTCTTTCATACCTTTCTCTTTCTTGCTTTGGGTCAGTGTGAGAAAGTGGCTCTGTATATACTGTTCCCTAATAGGTTCAGGGTGTACAGAGTCCACAGTCCCCCAGAGGCTGATAGAGGTCAAAGTTAGGTATGACCTTACTCTCAAAAGTGGTAGCTTGGTCGAGCAGTAAAGCAGTACCAGAGGACAGTGTAAAGCATTTATTGTACACACTCAGTCAGCAAATGGTTTCACACACTCAATAACTGAACTCTAGGCCAATGGTTTATATATATAAAATATATGCTTGTTTTATTTTTAGAACCACAAAGGGGATAGAAATATACTTTCTCAGAATGAGAGGTTGAATATAAATACTTTTGCCTTAAGCAATACATTTTTGTAAACAGTCACAGTTGGTTGCAATAAACAATCCTATTTCCTAAACATAACAATGCATTGAGCTCAATGGTAAATTCAGGTTATTTGTAATAAATTACTTTTCAGATTACTTTTGGAATTCCAGGTCTGGCTCCTAGATCCAGCCCTGGGTTAGTATTCAGAATCAAGTGATGAAAGTCGACTTAATAACTGTAATGATTTTTAAATAATATTTAGCTATTTCAAAAGTTAGCACTTAGAAAATATTTCAAAGAAAACATTCAATGGATCTCTATGGCAAGAAATTCAAATTGCAGGTAGAGTACTTTATCGTTACTTTAGTAATCCAGGACTGGGTACCTAGACCCAGGACTGGGGTCCTTATCAAAAACAGGTAAGTAATTTCGTTTGCAGAAATGGTACGATTTTAGAAGAATATTTCAAATTTGCAAAAGTAGACACTTAGAAGAAATTTCACAGAAAAGCAGACAATGGTTTCCTAAGGGAGAAAAATGGGTTAGAGGTAAGTATAGTTGTGGACACTTTTCAGAGTCAGGGCTGGGCACCAAGATCCAGCACTGGAAGCTCACCTAGGAGCAGGTGAGTAAATTCGTTTTTGTCACTTGGCTGATTTTTAGTGAATATTTGCAGTTTTGAAAAGTTCACACTTAGAAGATTTTTCAAGAAAAAGCCAGTCAATGTTACCCTATGAGGAAAATGAAGTTAGCGGTTTAAGGGTAAGTACCCGACTGGCAGAGTTGAAATTCCGGGCATAGACTCAGGGGTCCCCCAGTGTCAGGTAGGTACAGTTGGTTCACCCTCAGCGGTTTCAGGACGGCCGGGTGCAGAGAGAGTTAGGCCCAATGTTATCCTATGAGGGATAGGGGGGCCTTGGTTGGTGGCTGCTGTCTGGCAAGCCACGCGGCTGTGGGAGCTGGGCTCCTGGTCACGTACTCAGGGCAAGTGGGGACGGAGGTTAGTGTAGAGAGTGCACTGCCAGGGCCACTCGGGCGGCTGGGTGTAGGGTGCTTTTGAGCCTTCGGGCGCTCAATGGAAGTCAATGGGAATGTTCCGGTTTGGAAAAAGGCTGCAAGCTCGGGGACGAGGATGCTTCAGATGCCACCACCACTTCGAGAGGTAGGTTGGGTAGTTGTAGGTTAGGTGGGCACCCCGGGATTGGGCACAGGGGGCCGCAGGGCGCCGGGTGCAGGGGTGCCTTTTGATGTCGGGAATCTTACCCTCTTGTTGATCGCGGTTGGGGTGGCACTCTGTTCTGAGGCTGCAGGCTTCTTCCGGAATGTCGAGGGGGGTCCTTGGGTGCCGGACTCGGGGTCACAGTCACCGTGGGGTCGTCCTCAGGGTCTTTGTTCACTCCGGCACTGGCCAGGCTTGGCTGGTGCAGAGTGTGCTGGGTTCGCGGTTCCGGGCTGCTGCCAGGGGTTAGAGATAGGTTTCTGAGTAGAGCCTCTACTCATGGGAGTCCCAGGGGCTTAGAGCCAAAAGGTAGCCAGGTCCTCCGGGGTTGGTGAGGTTGCTGGCCACGAGAGATGCCGCGCTGGTGCAGGTTCGAGAGTCGACAGGCCGGTAGGGCTGGGGCCAAAGCAGTTGGTGTCTTCTTCTCTTTTTAGCAGCTGCAGGGCAGGTCCTTGTTCTTCTTGCTCTTCTTGTAGTTTTCCGTCTGGAATCTAAGGGAGGAAGGTTCAGGGTGCCCCTAAATACTAAATTTAGGGGCGTTACAGGTAGGTGAGGGCCAGGGACCAATGGGTCCCTGTCCTGGGGTGGGTACACCCCCTATCCTGCCTCTCTCCTGTGGGAGGGGGGCAGTAGCCTAATCCTGATAAGGTAGGGCCTCCCATCTTCAAGATGGCGAGAGCCCGGAGATGTGTTTCACCTCGCCTCCCCCACCTGAGGGGTGGGGTGGGCAGGCTGGCACATCCCCTGTCCTTGTATGGGGTTTCCGGCCAAGCTCCCGCCAGAGTGGGGGGTTGCAGTGGCCTGGGGAAACTCCAAATGGCGGTATGCCTTTGAAGCTTCCCTTTACTCATCCTGGGGGAGGAGATTTCTCACCTCACCCAGGATGTGCATTGTTGCAGGCCCGGGAGAGCAGGGGCTCTCCCACCCAGGGGTCCAGCAATGTGTCTGCTGTGTGGCAGCCTGGGCAGCCTCAGAGCAGACGTGGATTGTAGGTTAGCTGTGAGGGGGCATCTCTAAGATGCCATCTGGGGTGCTTAGTACATTAAATCCCACACTGGCATCAGTGTGGGTTTAATGTGCTGAGAAGTTTGATACCAACCTTCCCAGTCTTCAATGTTGCCATTATGGTGCTGTGGAGCTCGTGTTTGACGAGCTCTCAGCACCATGTACTCTTAAATGGCAGCACTGCACTTACAGTGCCCAGGAATGGACCCGGGTACTGTAGGGGCACAGGGCTCCTGCTCCTGTGCCCACACCATAGGGGCAAGGCACCCAGCCAGAGGGGTGACTGACATATGCCTTGGCAGTGTAGGTGATGGGCATGGCACACAGAGATGTGTGCCATGTCGACTCTTTGTTTTGTCCTGCACCCAGACACTCAGCCTGCAAGGCAGTGTGTGTGTGTAAGGGTACAGGGCCTCTGAGGGTGGCACAATGAGTGCTGCAGCCCTTAGAGGCCTTCCCTGGCCACAAGGCCCTGGGTACCTAGGATACCATTTACCAGGGGCTGACATGTGGCTAGGGTTTGTCAATTTGGAGTTTGTGTGGTTTAAGGAAGGAACATAGGCCCTGGGCACCTGATTGGCAGGAACCCAGGGTACACTCAATCAAAGTACATTCAGCAATTTAGCAAAAAGTGGGGGCATACCATGCAAGAAAGATGGCACTTTCTCACACAACCCCCCCCCAAACAAAAGGTGATGAGACTAACCTTGTCCTATGGAGTCTTCATTGTCTAAGTGGAAGAACCTGGAAAGTCCATCTGCATTGGCATGGGCAGTCCCTGGTCTGTGTTCCACTTCAAAGTCCATTCCCTGTAGGGAGATGGACCACCTCAGTAGTTTTGGATTTTCCCCCTTCATCTGCATTAGCCATCTGAGAGGTCTGTGGTCAGTTTGAACTAGGAAGTGAGTGCCAAACAAGTATGGCCTCAGCTTCTTCAGGGACCAAACCACAGCAAAGGCCTCCCTCTCAATGGCACTCCAACGCTGCTCTCTAGGGAGTAGCCTTCTGCTTATAAAAGCAACAGGTTGGTCTTGGCCTTCATCATTGGTCTGGGATAGGACCGCTCCTATCCCTAGCTCAGAGGCATCAGTCTGCACTATGAACTGCTTGGCATAATCTGGAGCTTTGAGAATTGGTGCTGAGCACATTGCTTCTTTTAGGGTGTCAAAAGCCTTTTGACAACTAACTGTCCAGTTAACTTTCTTGGGCATTTTCTTGGAGGTGAGTTCTGTGAGGGGGGTCACAATGGACCCATACCCCTTCACAAACCTCCTGTAGTACCCAGTCAAGCCAAGGAATGCCCTGACTTGGGTCTGGGTTGTTGGAGCTATCCAGTCCATGATGGCCTGGATTTTGGGTTGTAAGGGCTGTACCTGGCCTCCACCTACAAGGTGGCCCAAGTACACCACAGTGCCCTGCCCTATCTGGCATTTGGATGCCTTGATAGTGAGACCTGCACTTTGCAGAGCCTCTAAAACCTTCCCAAGGTGGATCAGGTGATCCTGCCAGGTGGAGCTAAAGACAGCAATATCATCAAGATAAGCTGCACTAAAGGACTCCAACCCAGCTAGGACATGGTTCACCAACCTCTGGAAGGTGGCAGGGGCATTCTTTAACCCAAAGGGCATCACAGTAAACTGATAATGCCCATCAGGGGTGGAGAATGCTGTCTTTTCTTTTGCTCCTGGGGCCATGCCAATCTGCCAGTACCCTGCAGTTAAGTCAAAGGTACTGAGAAACTTGGCTGCCCCCAATTTGTCTATCAGTTAATCTGCTCTTGGGATAGGGTGAGCATCTGTCTTGGTGACAGAGTTGAGCCCTCTATAGTCCACACAGAACCATATCTCTCTCTTTTCACCCTGTTGATGAGGTTTGGGGACCAGAACCACTGGGCTAGCCCAGGGGCTCTCTGAAGGCTCAATGACCCCTAACTCCAGCATCTTGCTGACCTCAGCTTTGATGCTTTCCTTGACTTGATCTGACTGTCGATAGATTTTGTTCTTGACAGGTGCACTGTCACCAGTGTCCACATCATGGGTACACCAGCTTGTCAGACCAGGGGTCAGGGAAAAGAGGCTAGCATATTGTTGCAAGACTTGCTTGCAGTCAGTCTGCTGTTGGGCAGAGAGGGTGTCTGAGAAAATCACACCATCTACTGACCCATCTTTTGGGCTGTAGGATAGGAGGTCAGGGAGTGGTTCACTCTCTGCTTCCTGTTCTTCATCAGTCACCATCAGCATGGGGATGTCAGCCCTATCATTGTAGAGTTTAAGGCGGTTCACATGGATGACCCTTTTGGGTGTCCTGCTAGTGCCCAGGTCAACTAGATAGGTGACCTCACTCTTTCTCTCTAGGATAGGGTAAGGGCCACTCCATTTGTCTTGGAGAGCCCTTGGTGCCACTGGCTCCAAAACCCACACCTGTTGCCCTGGTTGAAATTCAACCAGTGCAGCTTTTTGGTCATACCAGTGCTTCTGGAGCTCCTGGCTGGCCTCAAGGTTCTTGGACGCCTTTTCCATATACTCAGCCATTCTGGACCTTAGGCCAAGCACATAGTCCACTATGTCCTGTTTGGGTTCTTGAAGAGGCCTCTCCCAGCCCTCCTTTACAAGACACAGTGGTCCCCTTACAGGATGACCAAACAGAAGTTCAAAGGGTGAGAAACCTACTCCCTTCTGTGGCACTTCCCTGTAAGCGAAAAGCAAGCATGGTAACAGGACATCCCACCTCCTTTTGAGTTTCTCAGGGAGTCCCATGATCATACCTTTCAATGTCTTGTTGAACCTCTCAACAAGGCCATTGGTTTGTGGGTGGTAGGGTGTAGT
Organism: Triturus cristatus; assembly: GCF_964204655.1. Lineage (NCBI taxonomy): Eukaryota > Metazoa > Chordata > Amphibia > Caudata > Salamandridae > Triturus > Triturus cristatus. The sequence continues at coordinate 866,321,427 of NC_140584.1, read as the reverse complement.
AAACTTGTACTGCACTCCACACTCTTTCCACATGTGTGTTAGGTAAGCAGACATGAAGTTGGAACCTCTGTCTGAAACCACCTCCTTAGGAAAACCCACCCTGGTGAAGACACCCAGGAGGGCCTTGGCTACTGCAGGAGCTGTAGTAGTCCTAAGTGGAATTGCTTCAGGGTACCTAGTAGCATGATCCACTACTACTAGAATGAATTTGTTCCCTGAGGCTGTGGGAGGTTCAAGTGGACCCACAATGTCCACACCTACCCTTTCAAAGGGGACCCCCACCACTGGTAGTGGGATGAGGGGGGCCTTTGGGTGGCCACCTGTCTTGCCACTGGCCTGACAGGTAACACAGGAGCTGACAAACTCCTTCACCTTTTGGTGCATCTGGGGCCAGTAAAAGTGACTCACTAACCTTTCCCAAGTTTTGGATTGCCCCAGATGTCCAGCTAGGGGGATGTCATGAGCTAAAATTGGGAGGAACTCCCTGTACTTCTTTGGCACTACCACCCTCCTGGTGGCTCCAGGAGTGGGGTCTCTTGCCTCAGCATACAGTAATCCCTCTTCCCAATAAGCTCTGTGGGTACCACTAACATCTCCCCTGGCTTCTGAAGCAGCTTGTTGTCTCAGGCTTTCAAGAGTGGGACAGTCTCGCTGACCCTGGCACAGCTCTTCCCTAGAGGGTCCCCCTGGGCCCAAGAGTTCAACCTGGTAAGGGTCAAGCTCCATGGACTCAGTTCCCTCAGGGGTATCCACATCCTCTCCAGGGGGAGAGGGGTTCTGAGTGTTTGGCTGTACAGAAGCTGGTCCCCCAGTCTTCTTGCCTTTCCTCTTGGTTGGTTGGGCCATTATTCCAGGCTCCAAACCTACTTTTTCACCCTTCCTCTTGCTCTGTGCTCTGGTTTGCACACACACCAATTCAGGGATGCCCAGCATGGCTGCATGGGCCTTTAACTCAACCTCAGCCCAGGCTGAGGTTTCCAGATCACTTCCAAGCAGACATGCAGCTGGCAACTTTGGAGAGACCACTACCTGTTTCAGGCCAGTAACCCCCCCCCAGCCTAATGTTACCATGGCCATGGGATGACTAGTGGTGACACTATCAGCGTTGGTGACTGGGTAAGACTTCCCAATCAAGTATTCCTCAGGGGAAACCAGTGTGTCTTTCACCATAGTGACACTGGCACCTGTATCCCTCAGAGCTTCTACCCTAGTTCCATTCACCCAGGGGTACTGTAAGTATTTCTTTAAGTTGGGGGCCCACACAGCTACAGTGGCAAACTCCACTTCTCCCAAGGAGACTAAACTTGCTTCAGTGTGTTCCCAGATTTGCTCAGGGTACACCTCTGATCCCATTTGTATGCTTGCTGCCCCAGGAGTAGCTGTACTGGGTGCCTTAGGGGCTTTGTTTTGGGGGCAAGTTACGGTTAGGTGTCCCTGCTTTTTACAGGTATTACACCAGGCCTTTAAGGGATCAAAGTTCTTCCCCCTATATGGTTGGGGCACATAGGGAGTAGTTTGGGTCCCACCCACCTGAACAGGTTTTAGGGGCCCTTTGGAAGACTCAGACTTTTTATCTTGGGGATTCTCACCACCTTTCCCCTGGGGAGGTTTTGTGACCATTTTCTTTTGGTCACCCCCAGTGGTTGTCTTGGTCACCCTAGTCTTGACCCAGTGGTCTGCCTTCTTTCCCAATTCTTGGGGAGAAATTAGACCTAGGTCTACCAAATGCTGATGCAACTTTTCATTTGTGCAGTTACTCAAAATATGTTCCTTCATGAATAAATTGTACAATCCAGTAAAATCCTGCACACCATGTCCAGCTAACCAACCATCCAGTGTCTTCACTGAGAAATCTACAAAATCAATCCAGGACTGGGTCTGGGTTTTGTGAGCCCCCCTGAATCTAATTCTATACTCCTCAGTGGTGAATCCAAATCCCTCAATCAGAGCTTTCTTCATGAGGTCATAGGATCCTGCTTCTGGCCCAGAGAGAGTCAGAAGCCTGTCCCTGCAGTTACCAGAGAACAGTTCCCACAGGAGTGCCCCCCAGAGAGGTTTCTTTACTTTCCTGATATCACAATTCCTCTCAAAGGCTGTGAACCATTTGGTAATATCATCACCTTCCTCAAATTTAGGGACAATCCCTTTGGGGATTTTAGGGTCCCTATCCTTGTTTTTATTATTGCTGCCACCATCTCTCTCCTTTCTTTTTCTAGAGCCAGGAGCCTGGACTCTAGATCTAATCTTTTGGCCAGCCTCACAAGGCTGTCCTCTTCACTGGGGGATCCCCCAGTGTTGTCTCTGGGACCGGAGCCACCTGTGTGGTCTCTAGGTGCCCAGATGCTAATTCTTGAGTTGGAGGGTATGGGTGCCATCTCCTCCCTAGGGAATAGTATGGGGAGGTTGTTGTCCACCTCCCCTGTTTCCCTTTCCTCATCTGACTGGTCATCACCATGTTCAGATGGGTGGTCTTTAGCATACTCAGCCAGGAGCTCCTGGAGCCCTTGTTTGGTTGGATGCAGACCCATTTGTAAATTTTTGAGTTTACATAAGGACCTCAATTCCTTGAAAGACAAGTGTAAGTAAGGTGTGAGGTCGAGCTCCTCCACCAGGTCCATGTTATTATTATCACTAATAGCTGGGTTTGTTTGAGGCATTCTAACCTGACAGTTCTAACCCTCTACCCTGACTATAGTGACTTTTATTTTTCTAAAATTCTAATGGGACTTAAGCAAGGCCCTAGCAAGACTTTTAGTAATTTTGGAAAAACCAATCAGAATTCTAAAGGCAATTTTTAAGAGTTCTGTCGTGTGATCAGATGGTAACCAAGTAGTCCAACAAATGCAAGTTTGTATCCCACCGCTGATCCACCAATGTGAGAAAGTGGCTCTGTATATACTGTTCCCTAATAGGTTCAGGGTGTACAGAGTCCACAGTCCCCCAGAGGCTGATAGAGGTCAAAGTTAGGTATGACCTTACACTCAAAAGTGGTAGCTTGGTCGAGCAGTAAGGCAGTACCAGAGGACAGTGTAAAGCATTTATTGTACACACTCAGTCAGCAAATGGTTTCACACACTCAATAACTGAACTCTAGGCCAATGGTTTATATATATAAAATATATGCTTGTTTTATTTTTAGAACCACAAAGGGGATAGAAATATACTTTCTCAGAATGAGAGGTTGAATATAAATACTTTTGCCTTAAGCAATACATTTTTGTAAACAGTCACAGTTGGTTGCAATAAACAATCCTATTTCCTAAACATAACAATGCATTGAGCTCAATGGTAAATTCAGGTTATTTGTAATAAATTACTTTTCAGATTACTTTTGGAATTCCAGGTCTGGCTCCTAGATCCAGCCCTGGGTTAGTATTCAGAATCAAGTGATGAAAGTCGACTTAATAACTGTAATGATTTTTAAATAATATTTAGCTATTTCAAAAGTTAGCACTTAGAAAATATTTCAAAGAAAACATTCAATGGATCTCTATGGCAAGAAATTCAAATTGCAGGTAGAGTACTTTATCGTTACTTTAGTAATCCAGGACTGGGTACCTAGACCCAGGACTGGGGTCCTTATCAAAAACAGGTAAGTAATTTCGTTTGCAGAAATGGTACGATTTTAGAAGAATATTTCAAATTTGCAAAAGTAGACACTTAGAAGAAATTTCACAGAAAAGCAGACAATGGTTTCCTATGGGAGAAAAATGGGTTAGAGGTAAGTATAGTTGTGGACACTTTTCAGAGTCAGGGCTGGGCACCAAGATCCAGCACTGGGAGCTCACCTAGGAGCAGGTGAGTAAATTCGTTTTTGTCACTTGGCTGATTTTTAGTGAATATTTGCAGTTTTGAAAAGTTCACACTTAGAAGATTTTTCAAGAAAAAGCCAGTCAATGTTACCCTATGAGGAAAATGAAGTTAGCGGTTTAAGGGTAAGTACCCGACTGGCAGAGTTGAAATTCCGGGCATAGACTCAGGGGTCCCCCAGTGTCAGGTAGGTACAGTTGGTTCACCCTCAGCGGTTTCAGGACGGCCGGGTGCAGAGAGAGTTAGGCCCAATGTTATCCTATGAGGGATAGGGGGGCCTTGGTTGGTGGCTGCTGTCTGGCAAGCCACGCGGCTGTGGGAGCTGGGCTCCTGGTCACGTACTCAGGGCAAGTGGGGACGTAGGTTAGTGTAGAGAGTGCACTGCCAGGGCCACTCGGGCGGCTGGGTGCAGGGTGCTTTTGAGCCTTCGGGCGCTCAATGGAAGTCAATGGGAATGTTCCGGTTTGGAAAAAGGCTGCAAGCTCGGGGACGAGGATGCATCAGATGCCACCACCACTTCGAGAGGTAGGTTGGGTAGTTGTAGGTTAGGTGGGTACCCCGGGATTGGGCACAGGGGGCCGCAGGGCGCCGGGTGCAGGGGTGCCTTTTGATGTCGGGAATCTTACCCTCTTGTTGATCGCGGTTGGGGTGGCACTCTGTTCTGAGGCTGCAGGCTTCTTCCGGAATGTCGAGGGGGGTCCTTGGGTGCCGGACTCGGGGTCACAGTCGCCGTGGGGTCGTCCTCAGGGTCTTTGTTCACTCCGGCACTGGCCAGGCTTGGCTGGTGCAGAGTGTGCTGGGTTCGCGGTTCCGGGCTGCTGCCAGGGGTTAGAGATAGGTTTCTGAGTAGAGCCTCTACTCATGGGAGTCCCAGGGGCTTAGAGCCAAAAGGTAGCCAGGTCCTCCGGGGTTGGTGAGGTTGCTGGCCACGAGAGATGCCGCGCTGGTGCAGGTTCGAGAGTCGACAGGCCGGTAGGGCTGGGGCCAAAGCAGTTGGTGTCTTCTTCTCTTTTTAGCAGCTGCAGGGCAGGTCCTTGTTCTTCTTGCTCTTCTTGTAGTTTTCCGTCTGGAATCTAAGGGAGGAAGGTTCAGGGTGCCCCTAAATACTAAATTTAGGGGCGTTACAGGTAGGTGAGGGCCAGGGACCAATGGGTCCCTGTCCTGGGGTGGGTACACCCCCTATCCTGCCTCTCTCCTGTGGGAGGGGGGCAGTAGCCTAATCCTGATAGGGTAGGGCCTCCCATCTTCAAGATGGCGAGAGCCCGGAGATGTGTTTCACCTCGCCTGCCCCACCTGAGGGGTGGGGTGGGCAGGCTGGCACATCCCCTGTCCTTGTATGGGGTTTCCGGCCAAGCTTCCCGCCAGAGTGGGGGGTTGCAGTGGCCTGGGGAAACTCCAAATGGCGGTATGCCTTTGAAGCTTCCCTTTGCTCATCCTGGGGGAGGAGATTTCTCACCTCACCCAGGATGTGCATTGTTGCAGGCCCGGGAGAGCAGGGGCTCTCCCACCCAGGGGTCCAGCAACGTGTCTGCTGTGTGGCAGCCTGGGCAGCCTCAGAGCAGACGTGGATTGTAGGTTAGCTGTGAGGGGGCATCTCTAAGATGCCCTCTGGGGTGCTTAGTACATTAAATCCCACACTGGCATCAGTGTGGGTTTAATGTGCTGAGAAGTTTGATACCAACCTTCCCAGTCTTCAATGTTGCCATTATGGTGCTGTGGAGCTCGTGTTTGACGAGCTCTCAGCACCATGTACTCTTAAATGGCAGCACTGCACTTACAGTGCCTAGGAATGGACCCGGGTACTGTAGGGGCACAGGGCTCCTGCTCCTGTGCCCACACCATAGGCGTAAGGCACCCAGCCAGAGGGGTGACTGACATATGCCTTGGCAGTGTAGGTGATGGGCATGGCACACAGAGATGTGTGCCATGTCGACTCTTTGTTTTGTCCTGCACCCAGACACTCAGCCTGCAAGGCAGTGTGTGTGTGTAAGGGTACAGGGCCTCTGAGGGTGGCACAATGAGTGCTGCAGCCCTTAGAGGCCTTCCCTGGCCACAAGGCCCTGGGTACCTAGGATACCATTTACCAGGGGCTGACATGTGGCTAGGGTTTGCCAATTTGGAGTGTGTGTGGTTTAAGGAAGGAACATAGGCCCTGGGCACCTGATTGGCAGGAACCCAGGGTACACTCAATCAAAGTACATTCAGCAATTTAGCAAAAAGTGGGGGCATACCATGCAAGAAAGATGGCACTTTCTCACAGTCAGTCTGAGAACGAAACATAAGCCCCGGTCCTTAAATATGTCAGGAGTTGACGAGCGTTACGCCTGCTTACGGACCCCAACCCCCAGGGAGCCTTGCGGCAACGAGGGGAGGAGCTACGTCCTTATATTGGGACGACGCACGCCAGACGGGCGTGCGTTATTCTCGTATGCGACCCCGTCGCATTTTTGCAGGAACCTTCATTTTTTGACCCAGAGCAGACGCGAGGAAGCGTCTGCGCCGTCTCTCTCAGCCCAACTTCTCCTCGCTACGGGGGATACGCTGGGCGCTGGGAAGTACTGGATGGCCGCCCGCAGCACCGAAAATTGAGCCTGTGATGCCGTTCAACGCTCTGAGGTAAGAGCGAGTTCATTGGACTTTGACATCTCTGGCAGATAAAGGAGCATACTCAGGAGCACAAGACTTTGCATATATCGAGCTAAGAGAACTGGCAAACCGCCGTATCTAATTTGTTGGAGGTGTCTACCTCATTCCTTATTTTTTGTTGTTGTTGTTTCTCCCCGCAGGGAGTTGGCTCCACATAGTTCAAGGGGACTGATTCTCCTGGAAGTGGCTTCAAGTAGGAGCGTGTTAGTATCTATTTACTGGAAACCCAAAACTTACCTGTCGCAGAGGAAGAGGAGTCACTCGTGACTTCCAACGAGGGCTCTCTCCTTTGGGCTATTGGACTCAGGACTCTGAGTTGGGACGCAAAGTGTCACATTTGTCTCCCTATTGGTCCCAGATAAGGGGTGCTAAGGATCTTTGGTATGGAGTTCACAGAGGGTATGCTGAAATACCGCACTTCGGAGCTTAGAAGAGCCTTGGTGATTGTGTGTGAGACAGGTCAGCATTGATCCCTACTAACGAGACTCATATGAGAGTAGTGTTGCATGCTCTTGTGTCATTTCACCGTTCTGTTCTTTGTTGTTTCAGGTCCTACTCCCTGCTGTTCCCTTCCCGTTCCCTTCCCTTACTTGATCGCCCTAATACTCTGTGCCTTCAGTGTAGGAGTTGGGGATGTCAAGGAGTGGAACCTTTATTGCCACGCGCGAACCCTGAGGAGTGCCAGTCTTGGGACAGGATCATTACAAAATATTTATTTCTGTGCCCACCACCTAGAAACACCTGTACACATTGGACACACCTTGTAGCACGTTTTCTGCGGCCTGATCCTGCTGCTGATTGTCACCAGGATACAGAAAACAACGGAAGAGGGAGGGGGATGCGAAATACTAACGTCACTTCCGCCAGACTGAAGCCTTTGGAATGCACAGGTTTATAGCAAGTTACTGCCCTATCCTTAGGATTCCGATGAGCTGTTGAAACGTCGAATTATGTTATGCCTGTCGTAAAACAACACTTACAACGCCTCCTTCCCATGCCTTGTCCATTTTCACAAAGTCTGAAACTGTTGCTGCATGCAATCCAGTGACACAACCATAGCACCCCCGATACACAGAATACTACACATTGGAAGAGCACAGGGCAGCTTATTTTAGATCTCTCTAGAATACCAAATAGTCGATTAAGTGTTCACTGAAGATGAAGAGAGAACCAAATAGTTTGTAGATAAAGTTACAAACCATGAGCACTCTTAAAATATCAACAAAAAAACCCACTCTCATAAATACTTATCCCACTGTTGCTCCTAATCTGTTAATTTTCCACGTTCCACGTTAAAAAAATATATATATTATCAATACTTTAATTGCACTTTAAAGAGTGACTATCTCAAACTATGTTTTTAGGTCTGGTGTAAGCCAACACATTTTAATTTTAATAAAATTATATGTATATATAATGCACTTACTAGTAGGGGCTTTCAGCCAGCTCTTTTCATCCTTTGGTCTGTCAGAGGCTCATTAACAAGTTTCTTCTGCCCACCTCTGCATACATACATCATGTCTCCAGCATGTTTCAAAGGGCCAGGCCTGTTAAACCCCTGGTTTACCTCTCTGTGAGTAATGTCATTCTGCTCTTGTACAACGTACCCTTACATACAAAAGTTAGTCCTCTTGTACACGTCCCACAAAAAACATTCACAAACATTTACGAAGCCAAAAGTTGGCAGACAGTTCCAGATCTACTGGCTTTACCAATGTTTGTTTTATTTCCTTATTGATTAGCATTTGTCTTACACCATTTGTAACTATTTGGCTCCTAAAGGTAAATATAAAATATTCATATTAAGCCAGATTTCGAACTGAAGTTCCCTCCTGCTAAGGGCCTTATTATGAATGCCACAGCCGAGGTGGGATAATTATTGCATCCGATGAAAACCAATGCTGAATTTATTTGATGCAATAATTATCACCTATTCTGACTTTTTGGTAAATAACCATTTCATATGCTTATAAATACCAGGACTTAACTCCTTGGTAGATTCTGTCAGGTTTGACCTGCTGGAATATAACTAAGGTGTGATTTTATTGCACCTAGCGATTACAAGATGCTTTAAACATCACGCCACTTATAACTGAGATGCCTTCACAAACAGGTGTTTGCTCTAAATATTGCATTTGTTAATACAATAACATGTAATTTTATAATTATGATATTAACATGGTGAGAGCTGGGGCTAGAGGGTTGTATGTCAGGATATTGAGTACCACAATATTGTTTTACAGGGATATGGACTGGAGTAATTCAAGTAGCACTCTAGCCTCAAGATAAATATAAATACTATACTTAACATGACGATATATTGGTAGTCGATATTCTGCAGTCAACATCCATGGAGGCTGATATTAAAATGTGGAATTTCTGATGGAACACTGTGCAGGGTGCAGTGTTGGTATACAAAACAAACAGCAAGAAAATAATGAGCGACTTCAAGCCATGGTTTGGAGATCTATGTAAAGGTCTTTATGATGTCTCTTTATATGTGAAAGCATGAGTTAGACAACTTGGTACAATCATGGGTTTCAGGACTAAAAAATCGAAAGAGATTCTTCTAAAGGTCCATTTGTGTAAATTTGGAGAACCAGGCTAAACCCGACTGACGAGTCACAATCAGGGCAAACCCGGTCTTGGGTTGCTTGTGTTGTGGTTTTAAAGATTACGTGGTCGGCCAGTTTGGGCTGGGCTGTTCTTTTTGGAGCAAGGTCAAGACTGATTTGCATAAAACAGGAAAAACTCTATCTAGGCGCCGAGATGCCCCCGGGTGAGTTGTGCGCTATAGAAGCTTATATAACAAACGTAACATAATATAAAGATGGGTCCAAGCTGTGGTTGCATGGTGGGCAACAGAGGGATGCATTGGAATACTACCCTGGGGGATTGACAGTGGTTAGACTCATTGCAAGCATTCCTCCCGTCACCTTTTGTGCTTGATGTCCCACCCTAAGTGGCAAGAGTATGCCCACACTTGAGTGCCATGGTCACTGTGCCACTGGAACCAAGCTACACCAGACTGAAGAGACACAATCAGGGCGAAACTGGCCTAGGGTTGCTTGTGTTCCAGTTCAGAGAGGACCTGCCCTGGCAGTTCGGACTGGACTGTTCCTATTGGAGGAGGGTCAAGACTGATTTGCATAAAGATGGGTCCGGGCTGAGGTGGGCAAAAAAGAGATGCATTGCAATCCTACCCGGGCGATTGCTAGTGTGTAGACTCAGTGCAAGCATTACTCCCATCACCTTTAGAGTGTTTGCATGACTGCACAGAGCACTGCTATATGAATAGCTCCTTCTTCAGTACAATACATGGAAGAGCACAGAGACAACACAAAGTACATGAAATGAATCTATTTTCTATTGCCGAAATTCAGTTTTGAATGATTCCCAAATATAGGAAAAAACATTGGCCTAGCCAGCACTTTCCTCTAGAAAGAAACTTTAGATTACTTAAGACTTAAAGAGTTCAAGATGTCTCATGTTACTTTATGCTATGTTACTTGGTATTTGTACATCAAACTTCTTATCCCAAGACAAATAGTGGGAGCAAGTGGTAATTTTTACTGAGGTGAATTCCTATCCTCTCTAACAGTTGACCTCAACTCAATGTGCAAGCCTGGATCAACCAAGTCATTAATTCAAAAGACTGTATTTGTCCACTAATAACTATGAAGAGGACACACAATTCGCTAACTGAACTTGGTGATTGCCAGCCCTAGAGGGTGCATTCTTTTTACCTCCATATTAGTACAATCCAATGAGTGCCCAGTCAAAATGTTAGGGAAACAATACCAGATTTTCAATAACATTTTGTCCGAGTGGCACTTTAACTTGGAAATGTTTATAACCTATTAGAACTGTTCTAGTATGAAGATGGCAACTTTATCACACACAATGATAGAAATAGGATTTTAAAAATGTAAGTAAACGATCGCCACAACCATATCATCTTTATTATTCAATAGGTGTTGCATTATGAAAATAATTTTAAGGAGGTTGGGATTAAGAACCTGATAGCCTTTTCCAATATCACCATGGCGGTTGAGAGCTTGCCTACAAAAATATATACCTCGCAGGGCTGGTGAGCACCAATTTGTGTTAGTAAATTGTGTGTCTCTTTGATGGTTGTCACCGGACACTAGGAAATTTTTCAATTAAGGACACAGTTGACCCATGTTCATACATAGAAATGAGTTATCTTTTGTTGATGCTGTGCTCTTTCTCAACTTCTATGGCCTCTTTTCCAGACCGGAAGTTTCTGTGATGATTTGGGCTTTCATGCAAGCCAGTGTTTGACAAGTGGTGTACTGTCTTGCTACTTCATGTTGGTCATTCCCAGTGTTGCTTTGGGTGTCTTTTATTCCTTCTGCCAGTGTTGGTGTGTCTTAATCATAAACCCATATTGGATTGTCTTCTTTTCAGTGTTAGCGCCTCTCACTTCCAGATCTGATTCTTTGTCTCCTTCCTCTGTGTCTGCAGCTATCGCTCCCACTCAACGTGTATCTACTATTAAATTGCGTGTGTATTTTTTTACCTATGGCTGTGTCTCACAATCTTAGTGTCTTTCACTCAACACAAATATTACTTGTTCGCCGGTGTTATTCCAGTGCCAGTTTGAAAAGGGGTAATCAGTCCTCGCCTACTGCAGTCCTTATATTCTATATTTTTGCAGTTGGTGCTGGCCCTTGAGGTTAGCTGTCTGTCTTTTGCTCCTATGCCCTCCCACCCCCACTCGGTAAACCTTTCAAAGGTCTGTAGTATCGGTGCAGAGTTAGGATATCCCGTCAGTAGCGTCGTCAGTAGCGTAGGCCAGGGGTAGTTTGACTTGTGAGAGACAGTCAGGTATGACAGCTCATACAATCCAGAGATCTTAAGCTGTCCAATATCTGTAGTAAAGAGCTCAGCAACCCCTAGTTTTACATTTAGTTTGGTATTAGTAATCATGAAAAGTCAAAGTAAATATTGTATAGTCAGTGTTTAAGAATTATGTTATACTATTTTCCTACAGGTACAGTCTATAACTCTAATCAACAGATTGTTTATGATTAAGAGGAAGTTAATGATAATTTGCCAGTGTACCTTATTTAAACTGTGGTTGAGTTTACTTAATTCATCCGGTGTAAATTATTAAGTTAACATCTAGCCTTGTGTCCCAATACCTACTCCACACAAAATCACAATATTGCATGAGGAATTTGTTTTTGCTAATTCTTTAGCGAGGGCCCTCCTAGGCAGTCAGCGGATGTAATAGATTTCATCTCCTTTCTAAAGCTGGTGGAGCCTCAAATTCTCTTATTTGAATGATATAATGCTTGACTTTCCAGGGTATCCATGTCCTCTCATCGCAATACAATCTATTGAATCAGCAATGGTTATAAAATCCAAAACATGTTATCTCCTTTGGGATACTGTAGTTTTCACCTGAAGAGAACCATTTCCCTCCTACTGCTTAAGAAACCCAACCTGCACCTGAGGAACCAACCACATTTTAGGACCAAGCCATCTAGCTTTTTATACTTTCTGCAAATGGGTTTTGACCTTCCATTTGACTAAATCGTCCTGATGACTGTCCTACATGACCTGTAACTGATCTTGGATTCAGACTGTTTGCAGGCTTGATAATTTCGAATTCATCTGCAGGCTTTAACACTACTATTTTGATCAGTTGAATAGTTGTGGGTTAGATCTCTGGATCTACTCCATATTCGATACATTGCTTCAGGGACTGGTCATAGAGGTAGGCGAGCTACTGAAGGGTCAAGCCAGGCTGAGCCAGATGGCTGGCCCTGGTCTAGCTTGAAGTCCTCTTGGACAATCGAGCACAAGCGAGCCGAGCCTGCATCTGGCTTCTGTCACCCAGCAGAGATCTTTGCTTTATAACATGGAGATGTGTGGCCTGCTGCATGCAGAGACATGTGCTCTTTCACTTGCAGAGATCTGTGCTCTATTGCAAGGAGATTTTTGCTCTTCTTCCTGTAGAGGTCTTTGCTCTTATACAGTTTTACATGCCATGCTACATGCAGGGATTTGTGCTCTATGCCACAGGGATATGTGCCCCTACATGCACAAATATGTGCCCTTCCCCCTGCAGAGATCTCTGCCCTAATACAGAGATATGAGCTCTTCTACTGGCAGAGATTTGTGCTCTATTACATTGAGCCACATGCACATATCTGTGCTCTAATACACAGAAACATGTCCTGCTAAATGCACACAGCAATTTGTACTCTATTCCTTGGAGATAAGTGCTCTGCTAAATGCAGAGATCTGTGTTCTTGCTGCAGAAGTATGTGCTCTAATAAACAACACAGATGTGTGCCATGCTACATGCAGAGATCTATAGTTTTCAACCTGTAGAGATATGTGCTCTCATAAACGCAAAAATAACAATTGATGGACAGAATTCAGAACAATGTCATACATTCACCCCAGTACAGAGATCTTGGCCTAAATCCATCGTTTTTTTGCTCACCATGCCATTCCAGTTTGGACCCAGCCATATGCAAATCAGTCTTGACCCTGTGCCTCATGGGAACAGTCCAGCCCGAACTGCCAAGCCAGGTCCTCCCTGGACTGGAAACAAGCATCCTAGGACCGGTTTCGGGGTTTCACCCCTCTTCAGCCAGAATAGCTTGATTCCAATGGCATGGAGAGCACGGGACTCACGTCTGAGCATACCCGTCCCACAGAGATGTGTGCCATGCTACATACAGAGAACTGTGCTTTTCTACCTGCAGAGATCTGTGTTCTAATGCACATAGATACATGCCCTGCTACATGCAGAGATCTGCGCTCTTCTACCTGCAGACATCTGTGTTCCAGTACACAGAGATACACGCCCTGTTACATGCAGAGATCTGTGCTTTTTTACCTGCAGACATCTGTGTTCCAGTACACAGAGATACGCGCCCTGGTACATGAGGAGATCTGTGTTCTTCTACTTGCAGAGATCTGTGCTCTAATACAGAGATACGTGCCTTGCTGCATGCAGAGATGTGTGTCCTAGCTGCAGAGGTATGTGCTGTAATAAACAACAGAGATGTGATCCATGCTACATGCAGAGATTGTGCTTTTCTCCCTGCAGAGATCTGTGCTCTGATATCCAACAACAGAGATGTGTGCCATGCTACATGCAGAGATATGTGCTTTTCTACCTGCAGAGATCTGCGCTCTAATAAACAACAGAGATGTGTGCCATGTTATGTGCAGAGATGTGCTTTTCTACCTTCAGAGATCTGTGTTACAACACAGTGATACGTGCCCTGCTACATGCAGAGATCTGTGCTTTAATACATACAGACACATGCCCTGCTACATGCATAGATCTGTGGTTTCATACACACAGCCACATGCCCTGCTACATGCAGAAATATGTGCTCTTCCACCTGCAGAGATGTGTGCTCTACTACACAGAAATATGTGCCCAGCTACATGAAGAGATCTGTGCTTTAATACACACAGACATGTGCCCTGCTGCATTCAGAGATCTGTGCTGTAATGCACAGATATATCTGTGTTCTAGCTGTAGAAATATGTGTTCTAATAATCAACAGAAATGTGCGCAGTGCTATATGCAGAGATCTTTGCTTTTCTACCTGCAGAAATCTGTGCTGTAATAAACAACAGAGATGTGTGCCATGCTACATGCAGAGATCTGTGCTTTTCTACCTGCATAGATCTGTGCTCTAATACATTAAGATACGTGCCCTGCTAAATGCCTGCTACTTGTTTCATTCTTCGAGCAGCAATCTGTGCCATGCTACTTGTTTCACTTTTTTTTCATGCAGCGATCTGTGCCATGCTACTGGTTTCACTCTTCATGCAGTGATCTGTGCCGTGGTACTTGTGTCACCCTTCATGCAGGGATCTGTGCCATGCTACTTGATTCACTCTTAATGCAGCGATCTGTTTCATGCTACTGGTTTCACTCTTTGTGCAGTGATCTGTGCCATGCTACTGGTTTCACTCTTCATGCAGTGATCTGTGTCAAGCTACTTGTTTCACTTTTCATGCAGTGATCTGTGCCATGGTACTTGTTTCACCCTTCATGCAGCAAACTGTGCCATGTTACTGGTTTCACTCTTCATGCAGCGATCTGTGCCCTGGGATTTTGTTTTACTCTTCATGCAGTGATCTGTGCCATGCTACTTGTTTCACTCTTCGTGCAGTGATCTGTGCCATGCTACTTGTTTCACTCTTCATGCAGTGATCTGTGCCATGGTACTTGTTTCACCCTTCATGCAGCAAACTGTGCCATGTTACTGGTTTCCCTCTTCATGCAGCGATCTGTGCCCTGGGATTTTGTTTTACTCTTCATGTAGCAATCTGTGCCATGCTACTTGTTTCACTCTTCATGTAGCGATCTGTGTCATGCTACTTGTTTCACTCTTCATGCACTGATCTGTGTCATGCTTCGTCTTTCACTCTTAATGCAGTGATCTGTATACTGGTACAGGCTCCTGTCCACTCACACTGATTTGTGTGTGATACATGGTCCATTCTTCAAACAGTCATATGCGCCCCTTTACATGCTCCATTCTACATCCAGTGCTTTGTTCATAGATAGGTGTTCCATTTTCTTGCACTTATTTGTATTCCGACGCATGTGGAGTTCTGCTTATGGTGATCTGTGCCTGCTACATTCTTCACTCTTCATGCAGCGATCTGTGCACAGCTGCTTCTCCATCTCAATGGGGTGCCTCCTGAGTACCGAGTCCAGGATATCATGGGACACTAATATGGTGGATACAATATCAAGGGGCAAACTATGGAAAGGAAAGTTTTATAGATGTTCTAAACCTAACTCCACATCTATGCACCTTGATAATATACATTTCTTCAAGGGACATAGAGGTGGAGTTAGGGATAATAACTCTACACTTCCCTCTGTGCTCTTACCTTTCAATATTTTGTCCCTCTCTATGTTGCCCACTATATTAGTGTGCCATGATATTCAAGAGAAGATTCCTTTCTATATGGAGACATAGGTGCCCAGCTACAGCACTCATTCTGGGAGATGGGACTTGGATCAGTGGTTTACTGTGCATTTTCCGAGATCTGGACACTAATTCTGAATAATGTTAGTGTTATCCTCTGCCACACTTGCCATTTTCTCTACCACAAGGGGATTGGCTCTACAACATGGACTGGGGCACAGGGTCGAAATGGGACAGAAAACAGGCACCAAAATAAAAGATGCACAAATTAGTGAGTCAGCCTAAAACAGTGGGCTATATTTACAAATCAGGGATGTCTTGAGCTTGTAAAGACCTACTGTGTAAATGTTTTGCAAGGTATGGGAGTGTGCATGCATATGTGCTTGCTGTAGGCAATGTTTTTGGTATTATCTTAGAAATCAACAGTAAGGAACGGGCCTACCAGACCATAAACCAGGCCTACAAACAGACAAAAAACGGGCCCAGTCTGACCTATCATACTAGCCCTTCGGGCATTGCCTGATTGCCCTGTAGGTCAGTAAGCTGATAACGTATTTATGAAGGTATAGGGTATCCCAAGACGTTACAGAAAGATTGCAGTCACTGGCGGAGTCCTTAGGTGGACACCACTTTCCCAGCCTTAGCCCCTCACTCTTCGACTTTTCATGTCTCCTCTTCTGCTTCAAGCCCCTCTCCCCCACAGAGGAACCTACCTTTATTTACAAGCTGTTTTCCTGGTTTGCCAATAAGGGAAATGTTAGACCAGTGATACTCAAAGTACAGCCCTCCTGAACTACACATGCGGCCCCCTGGTGAGCAGCAGCGCTGGGCTGCTGTTTACTTGAGGGAGCACTAATATTCCGAATTATGTTAACTAAGGTGGCAAGCGTTTATTTCCAACATAAACTAACTTGTTACCTAATGTAATAGAAAAGAATTAAAGGTGCCCTGCACCACTTAACTTTAACAGTCAACACTGCTGCATAAACGCGGCTGGGCCGGTCCGTTTGCCAAACATGGCAAATCGATTGTAAAATGTACCCAAATATCTTGTGATACTAAAAGTGTGCGAATAGTGCCATACACAATTTTCAATCCTCGGTGAGATGCAACCGTTCTCTGAATATGCTACTTTAGCTAGTAGAATTCATTTGCTCTGAAGAAGCCCATATGCTGGGCAAAACGCATTGGCTGCGTTTTTGTTCCATTTTCAAGAAGAAAGAATGAGAAATAAAGAGAAATTGAAAGAACAAATCGCCTTATTGAATAATTCAACATAAATTGTTGCGGATATGATTCTGTATATTATAAATTGCCTCTCATCTTGTGTGTTTTCAAATAACTTGAGAAACACATTCATTTTTAAAGACATCTTGCAACAAACATGTAAAAATTGAAAGTCTCTACAAAAATTCTAAAAAGAGCATTTCTTTAACATGCAGAAGTGTTTCAACTTAGTATATCAGTGAATTGGGAAGTATTTTTATAAGTGATAGTTTGCAAACAAGAATTTAGAAGCATTCATGCTTCCTCCAACCCTGGCATCAATGCAAATAATTAACTAAGGGGTAAGTCAGTTGTTAAGTTCACCGTCTGAGTGGCCTGGGTTGCTATTATACATGGACCACACCTGCCACCCTCCTGGCATTAATTCAGCCTCCGGTCACATGACAGGACAAACTTTTTGGCCTACTGGGAAATGTTTGTGAGTACCCATGAGTTGGACTGTTCATAAATTGCTGAACTATGTTTCTGCTATATCTTGTGTCTGTTGGGAACAGTTCAACGTCAGTGATACTGTTTCTGATGCTGATGTGTGTCTTACATGCTTGTCGCTACATTTTTTCTAAATTAACACATCCCTGTATATCACTGTGCTCGCTGTGTAAAAATATTTCCAAATAACTGTGTTGTCTAATACTGTTCTATTCATATGTTTACAACCACTCTCATCACCTCGTTTGATCTTGCTATAAACTTGGTGCAATTGGCGGGAAAACTATTAGTATTGCTGGCAGTCATTGCTGCAGTATTCCCACGATCCTCCCTCCTGTAGCCTTGAAATGCTAGAGATATTTCTGCTAATTACTCATATGTGTGACGGTGTTACTGTCACGCACGACTGCCTGTAATTACAGTAAATATGTTGATGCTGCAAAGTGGAAGAATGACCAGCACGCCGCGTGCCAGACATGTTTCCTGCTCTTCTGCTTTGCTAGCAGGTTCTACCTGACCTACTGGGCTTTAGTTTCAACCAGAACCCCCGAACACGATCCTGTTCTACATACAACACCTCATGTTTGAGATGGAGTCCCGCTGCCATAGAAATATTCTCTGTGAAGGACTTCGCTGCTCTGTGTGGATGGGTGCATGCTACATCACATACCAAAAATAAATGGATAAAATAAGTTTTACACGTTTTGATGTGTACTCTGCTACATGCTCCATTCTTCATGCAATGCCCTGCCACGTTTGCAATATTTCGATTTTCATGCATCACTTTACACCGGTGTATCCTTTGTCTAAGCTGTTCTACTTTTGTAAAATAGAGAAACTAGGCCCACTAGGGACAAAGAATGTGACATAATTTGACCAGGATTACACAGTGCGGGTAAGTATGGGAGCCAGGATTTAAAACTCACGCTCAAGCGTTGAAACTTTGTTCACTCCAACAATGAGGCCATGAAACTTTCTACAGGAATAACCAAAGATCAAGCTAAACCTAAATCCTGTCATGAAGGTATCCACCATGTAAAAATCGGCATAAAAAATAAGTTTGGCAATAAATAAATATGTACTCGAAATAATTGAAACAAAACTATTAGCATTGATGTATGTATTTATATGACAATAAACATACCAATGAAGATATATCATCCAGAAATGGTCTCTGTAATGCATATTCAATAGATGAGGATGGCCTCTCTTCCGCCCAGCCCTAAGTCCATGTTGTGTTCAATTAACCCCTGCCAACGCAGAGGGCGGCTCGCCACGCCCCCATGACACTGCCATGCATAACAAACAAACTGTTTACTGTACAAAGGCACGAGCTGCTGACCTCATCGGCAGCGCCAGTCTGCTGTTTCTGTGCGAGTCACTAGTTGCAGGGACAGTGGCAAATGACTCCTCCAGGGCTCCCTTCCAGGCCACGTTTACAGCAACACAAATCACCTCCCGCCCGGCCTTACTTACTCATCTCTCATCTATGCCCTGGCATAGTGCCTCTCCTTCATACCTTTGATCTCATGCCTCTCTGCCTTGTCATAGCTGACCTTGTGCTCCTCTGTTCTGCAATGGCTGTCTCATTGTTTTGCAATTGGCTGTCTCATTGTTCTTCAATGACTGTCTCACTGTTCAGCCGTGGCTGTTTCCCTGGTTTGCAGTGGACCTCTGTTCTGCCGTAGCCGTTTCTCTCTTTTGCTGTGACTGTCTTTCTTTTCTACCATTGCAGTCTCGCTCTTCTGCAATAGCTGTCTCATTGCTCCTTCTGCTACAGCTGGCACTCTGTTCTGCAATGGCTGTCTCGCTGCTCCTTCAGCTACATCTGTCTCTCTCCTCTACAATGGCTGTCTCACTGCTCCTTCTGCTACAGCTGTGTCTCTGTTCTGCAATGGCTGTCTCACTACTCCGTCTGCCTCTCTCCTCTGCAATGGCTGTCTCACTGCTCCTTCTGCTACAGCGGTCTCTCTCCTATGCAATGGCTGTCTCACTGTTCCTTCTGCTACCGCTGTCTCTCTCCTCTGCAATAGCTGTATCACTGCTCCTACTCCTACAGCTGTCTCTCCCCTCTGCAATGGCTGTTTCACTGCTCCTTCTGCTACAGCTGTCTCTCTGAGCTGCAATAGCTGCCTCACTGCTCCTTCACCTACATCTATCTCTCTCCTCTGCAATGGTGGTCTCACTGCTCCTTCTCCTACAGCTGTCTTTCTCCTCTGCAATGGCTGTCTAACTGCTCCTTCTCCTACAGCTGTCTCTCTCCTCTGCAACAGCGGTCTCGCTGCCTGCTCCGTCTACTACAGCTGTGTCTCTCCTCTGTATTGGCTGTCTCACTGCTCCTTCACCTACAGCTGTCTCTCTCCTCTGCAATGGCGGTCTCACTGCTCCTTCTCCTACAGCTGTCTTTCTCCTCTGCAATGGCTGTTTCACTGCTCCTTCACCTACAGCTGTCTCTCTCCTCTGCAATGGCTATCTCACTGCCCCTTCTCCTACAGCTGTCTCTCTCCTCTGCAATGTCTGTCTTACTGTTCCTTCTCCTACAGCTGTCTCTCTGTTATGTAATGGCTGTCTCACTGCTCCTTCTGCTACATCTGTCTTTCTCCTCTGTAATGGCTGTCTCACTGTTCCTTCTGCTACAGATGTCTCTGTTCTGCAATTGCTGTCTCACTGCTCCTTCTGCTACAGCTGTCTTTCTCCTCTGCAATGGCTGTCTCACTGTTCCTTCATCTACAGCTGTCTCTCTCCTCTGCAATGGCTGTATCACTGTTCCTTTTCCTACAGCTGTCTTTCTCCTCTGCAATGGCTGTCTCACTGCTCCTTCTGCTACAGCTGTCTCCCTGTTTCTTCACCTACAGATGTCTCTCTCCTCTGCAGTGGCTGTCTCGCTGCTCCTTCTCCTACAGCTGTCTCTCCTCTGCAATGGATGTCTCACAGCTCCTTCTGCTACAGCTGTCTCACTGTTTCTTAGCCTACAGCTGTCTCTCCCCTCTGCAGTGGCTGTCTCGCTGCTCCTTCGCCTACAGCCAGCTGTCTCTCCTCTGCAATTGATGTCTCACAGCTCCTTCTCCTATAGCTTTCTCTCTCCTCTGCAATGGCCGTCTATCTTTTCCTTCTGCTATGGCGGTCTCTCTTCTGCCATGGCTGTTTCTCTGCTCTGCTGTGGTTGTCTGCCGTCTCTTTACTCTTCTCTGTGTTCTGTATGTTACCATATATAATATGGTAAACAAAATATCGCACGCCATAATTTAAAATAATATCGTCAGAGTTGAGGCAATAATAGAACATTTTCACCCCATCGAGCAATACTTTTGTAAATTATGTTAAGGACACAACACCTATGCCCCTTAGCCCCATTACATTCCGAATTTTCTTTTACGCTGCAGTGTCTGCCCCTCTTTCTCCATATTCCGTGCTCTGCCACGGCTCTGTCCTGTTACGGCTGACGGTGCATGTTTCTCTGTACCCTCATTCCTAAAATGACTCTGCTGCTGGCTCCCTATCCTCGTGACCGCCCTGCCATTGGGCTCTCTCCCTCTGTATGCTTCCCTCTCTGTATCTGTGCTTCTCTGCTCACTGTCTCGGTTCTCTCCGTCCCTGCTCTGTTAGGGGGCATTTTTTGTGTGGCAATGTTTCTTCCTACTATTTTCAGCACTTCGAGCCACCCTTCCCCCGGCGTCTTTCCGTCACTGCTTTCCCGCCTGAAAGGAGTCTGCATTTCCATTGGTCCACAGTGCCGTCCAATGAAAGGCGTGCTGCTTTGCTGACTGTCGCTATGTGATCAGACCGGTTAAAGCAGACAGAGCAGCAACACCAGAGCGGAACTCAGTGCAGATTAACGCTTTACCAGGGTGATGACATCACGGCATCAGTATTCCCTCCACCTATGTACAGCCAGAGCTCGGAACAGATTACCACTTTATCAGCGTGGTATTATCATGATTCACTCCTGTTCGGCACAGATTTCAAAACATCACCAGGGCAGCCTGGAGCAGCGAATTTTTCGTTCAACCCATTGGCCCTGCAAGACTGCAACGTGATTCACTTCAGGACCGAGATCTCCAGTGGTCCCGTGTTTTGTTATTTGCAATCCTGAATGTACAATCGATAACATAACGTGTATTTGTAAAGCGCACGTTCACCCAAGGGGGTTCTCTAGGGTGACCAACTGTCATGGGTGAAAATTCAGGACGGTGAGTGTAAAAAATCAGGATAAAGGGTCAAAATTAAGGACGGTAGGTCAAAATCCAGGACAAAGGGTATGTTTAATAGACGTTACGAAGGAGGTCGCACAAAAGTATATAAGTAAGTAAATAGACACACATAATACAAGTCAAAATAAGTTTATATTAGGTTAAAAAGTTGGTTTACAGGCATTTTAAAGTAGTTGTGTGTTACAAAAAAAATTGACAGCTTACATCCTTTCTTTTCACATGTCCTTTACCACCACAACAAGATTATCAACTAGTCCACTTTTCTATTATGTCTTTGACTGCAAAGTGAGAGAATTTTGTAAACACCAATCCACATGTTAAAGGAATAAGCAGAAATGTGTCAGGAGACATGCCCTGACCTTTGTCCTCTATTATTGAACACATAGCACTTGTGACAAGCTGAAAACGAAATGTAAAGGCATCTATATTGCCCATTCACCTTCTCAATTGAAACTCATAAGGCCGTAATGTATGTGTGATAGTCTGCCTCATAGATATGGAGTAGGACACAGCAGTGCAAGTTGCTGCTTTGCCTTACTCTGCATCAGGGAAGAGTTCCATGGGCTTTATGGTGGGTTTTCCCATGCAACAGCTGTGGGTTTTGACGCTGCCCCAGATTTACTTCATCACACAAACCTGGGAAAGCGCCAACGCTTTACGCCTCCCTAAAGCAAGCGTAGCAAAGAGAAATATTTTTATTTCACAGTTTTTTCCTTTTTGTTCCCAACACATAGAAAGAGAAAAACGCTTCTCAAGATTGCTTTTGAGCAGGAAGGTGCCCCTTTCTTCACAAAAACAATCCTGCATGCAATGGAGGCACCCTTGCACCATGACATAAGGCCTGCATTGGTCTTATGCAGCCCATTGCGTACCAGCACAGGAAGAAAGGACAGGAATGCAACGTATTGCACAAATACGGTGCATTCCTGCTCTTTCACATTTGTGTAGGGCAGCGCAGCCCCACGCCAATTCCTCATAAATAAGCCCCACAGTGAAAATGAGACAGCATGCTAGTCAGAGTAAACCTTTGGACATTAGCATATTCACCCTACCAACTATATGAGGCAACATAAAACTGGTGGTATGGGAAGCCATTACAAAGCAACATTAACACACTGGATATAATTAATAGCCTCCTTCATCTTTAACCTTGTAAAAAAATGTACTTTTACATCTATTACAACTATGTAAGCATGCACTGGTATAGGTAATGTCATGGGCTGCAGACCCAGCAGATGGAGAGATATCTAGTACTAGCGAAACAGTAGGAAAGGCCGGTAGACAATACGCTAGGGCAGTACCACAATCTTGGCATCATCACCACCAACATAAAGCTGTGGAATATTGTCAAGGTAAAGAAACATACACCCCATGTGGGTTCATGGAAGCGAATTCTATGTTGGATACCACGGTAAGAAGGGATGTTAAGGATTTCTCTCTGCAAAACTCCTCTCACTTTCCCAAACTTTATGTTTGTGGAAATTCAAACCTGTGCCAGAAAACAGTAGAGGAATATCTTTAGAAACTATTGAGTATTTCCCTAATATGCTAGGAAACAGGTTCCTCTGAGCACTGCTGGGACTATATCATACGTATGTGTGAGCCATTTCCATTTAAAGAACTACGAATGAAAGCACGATAAAAGGAGCAGTGTTTATTCCTAGCGAGTAACAAGGCCATTTAATATTCACAGATTCCTAGAAACCCTTACAAAGGAGGCGAGTGGCCGTTCATTGCTTTGTGTTCCTGTTAGAGAACAACCCCAACAAATAGACAGTTTGTTGTGGGAGCAGACAGGGCTTGTGCTTCACTGATTATGTACATTTTAATGCTGCAACAGAAATTGAATCACTAAGCAGCAACTATCAGACTTATTACCACCGAGAAGCAGAAAGTGCATGGAATCACACTGTGATGTACAGCTCAACGTAATCCAGACAGTATAACGAGGGATGATATAGATAGCATTACTATGGCAGTTTCATGCTTCTTGATATTTACTTGCGAGATCTCATAACTAATACTGCTTAATTAGCTCTATAAAGGAAGGTAGGTAGACAGCAATTTAGGCAGACAGAGGCAAAATGGTGGCACTCAAGAAGTTCTTTGCAGGGGGTAATGGAACATTACGAGCTTTGGCTGAACTTACAGAGTATTTAAAATTGGAAAACAGCTTTGTTATTACTTTATGTAGCTAGTCGCTAGAAATAGTAAAAGTTTAATAAAATGAGTGCATATGAGACCGTTGTTGTCTGTTTTAATCATCTAAACAGGTGCTAATTGGTGTATTCAGTAGCCCTGTTCCTTTTCGTGGGTTGCCATTAAAGTAGTCATCATCATCAGTCTTTATTCGATCTAAAAAGATCATAAAAGACACAAACATGAAAGAAAACTTGACATCTAGTGCCCTAAAAAGTTATAAGATAAAAAACCATCAATAAATACTTAGAAAAGTTTAAAAAAGCATTAAACAAGTCAAAAGACTGGAAAATAGAAGTACATAGTTAAAAATGACAACAAAGTCTACTGCAATGTATAAATTACTGTGTTGATTAAAAAAAACATATAATGCAAGAGGAGAAACCCGAGCCCCAGTTTTTTGTTAGAGGACTTCAAGGGTTTGCTTAATGGCTTTATTCCGTAAAATCCACGCCCATCCCAAAAATTTGGCTAGTGCTATAGAAATGATTGGTAAGGTGCTTGTACGCAAAATTCCAAATGCCACAACACTACTCCTAGTACCTATAGTCTTGCACATTGGGGACAACCAGACTCGTCTTGGAGTAGCAAATGCAGGGCAGACAAACAGGAAATGGGTGATTGTTTCTACTTGTAACCCACAGGCAGGACATATTTCCTCACATGCACTGGACCACCTTCCTGTCAGAGACCTGAGTGGTAAAGAACCAGCTCTAAACTGAAAATAAAGTTTCCTGTCTCCAGGTTTGGCAACCAGGTCCCAATACGGTTCTAGAGCACGTATAATTTTTGCCTCCAGATAACGGCCAGACATCCCCGAAGGATTTGCTCTACTCCATGCCTGATATTCAACTCTTTCCCAGTATGCCATTTTAAGGGATCTGTTTGAGGGGAACAGAGCAGCCACCGGGTCACTCCATAACCCCTCCATACCCATATCATTCAAGGTCTCATGGAGGTTCTTCAACCATCCGATTTTATGAAACACATCTAATTTTATGAAGTCCATGAGACCTTTAGCATAGTGGGAAAGCTCAGGAGTGGTCCAAAGTCTCCGGCAGTATAAAACCGGCCGAAGTTTTGCTATATCCGAAATGTCCTTCCTACCTAGTTCATATCTTAAAGGTACCAAAGGAGTACTCTGGGGAAGGCCAGTTATACTTCGAAAAAATTTATTTTCAACTCTGGTTAAAGAAACTAGCTGGTCAAACCCCCATAGCTCTGCCCCGTAAAGCACAGAGCTTAAGGCCTTAGCCTCATAAACTTGGAGCACAGGATTTATTAGTTTTGTAAAAGATATTTTGTGCTCCCTGCTTAGGGCTCCCGATAGTTGCCTAAATTTCAGGGCGGCCATCTCTATGTGCTTACTCCATTTATTATCATTTGTTAAATGCATGCCTAGGTACATAAAATTGTTAACCATCTCTAATGGTTGTCCATTCATAAATAGCTTTTTCCCTCTATAGCTTGGGTGTGGATTAAAAACCATAAATTTCGTTTTAGCCACATTTACCTCCAGGCCATGGCCAAGACAAAAATCGTCAAACACAAGCAAAGCTCTTTGTAAGCCACTCTGGGTTTTGGATACAATAAGCGTATCATCCGCAAACAATCAGTATTGGAATGGTGACTCCAGCCAATCTTGGGGCGTCAGTGCTAGCACAGAGCATATGGTCAACTATCCCGTTAATATACAGTGAAAAGAGAGTGGGTGCCATGGTGCAACCTTGGCGCACACCGCGCTCTACCGGGAACTCAGGAGTGACATCACCAGGCCCACCCCACTGAATCCTGGCAAAATTAGACTCGTGTAACCTCATTACCAGGGTCAAAATTTCTATGGGGAGACCAAATTTTTCTAACACTGCCCACAACCGTAGGTGAGGCACAAGATCGAAGGCAGCTCTCAAATCAACGAAAGCGGCATAGAGGCTGCCTTTTCCCAGAGTAACTACCTTCCAGTGGAGCTGGACAAAACAAAAAACCTGGTCCACTGTACTGGTTAGCTTACGGAAACCCGCTTGAAAGGGGGACAGAATCTTGTTGTCTTCAATCCACTCTAATAACTGGTTCAAAACCATCCTCCCTATGACCTTCTGGATGGAGTCTTATCAGGCTAATTGGCCTATAGTTACCTGGGAGTGCCTTGTCTCCCTTCTTGAACACGGGGATTATAACTGCCCGCCCCCCCATGACTTAGGGACTGGCGCACCTTCAGCCACAGCATTTGCCAGTAAAGTAATGTACTTGCTCCAGCAAACTTTATTGTGGAGAAAGACGTCAGGTGGAACCCCATCTGGTCCCGGAGCGCGCCCACTTGCAACAGATCCCAGGGCCATTAGAGCATCTTTTCTGCTAAAAGGGCCTTGGGAGTAAAAAACATAGGTTGTAGCCCAAATGAAATTAAATTTAGGATTACAAGCATATTGTGGTTTGAAATATTTTAACCATTCCTCTTGAGAGACATGGTTTGAGGGTCTATCAGGCAACCCTCCTCTATCTCACTTAATAATGTTCCAAAATAGTCGGGAGTCCCTAGCATAACACGCTCAAAATAGTCGGGAGTCCCTAGCATAACACGCTCCCTTCAAATCAAGCCAGTGGAGCTCGTCCCATTTCTTTTTGGCCTGTCTTACAGATTTTTTATATATTTGTCTGGCCTTTCGGACACAATCATTATGTCCACTAAAAAGGGCTGCAGCCAGATCGGCCCTGGCTCTCCTACAATCGCCATCATACCAGCGTAGCCGCTTGGGTGGGGCCTTGTTGGATTTCCTTACTGGTTTCATAAAATATAAACTTATTCCCTCAAACAATGTTTCATGGCATCCAGTAGCTAGAGCACTACCTGTCTTGATGGCCAAGGCACCCTCAAGATCCAATGTAGCTCTAGCTAATTTATTATCAATATCAGCAATGGCCTTGTCGTTGATCTTGACCTCGCGCCACTTAAGTCGGCGCATGTCATTTGAGGAGACAACTTCAGGTGGCTTAGGTTCCATCACCTCTACTGCTGTATGGCTACTCTTCCACCACCAGTGAGTTACGCATATAGGATTATGGTCGCTCTCAACTCTTGATTCGACCACCATGTCCTTTATAGATCGCCATAGCTTCAGACTACAAAGGACATAATCAATCCTACTTGAATGACGACCATTGTCAAATGTATTGGCCCCTGATTGATCACCCGACGTCCTACAATTCAACTCCCTCAGTCCTTGCTCGTAACAAAGAGCATTGACCTGGACTACGGCCTCAGTCCACCTTTTAATTGGTTCGAGGTCAAGCCCAGGTATTCCCCAGAACTGATCTTCCTCAGGATCAACACCCCACCCAAGGTCTGGGTCCAGGAGAGGTTCAAAAGTAACATTCAAGTCCCCAGCGACAAGCACTCCCCTCTCACTCGAGTGCTGGTCTATAAGGGAATCCAAACTAACCAAGACCCGTGATCTAGACCCATTGGTCCCTCTCATATACAGGTAATAAATGTCCAAATCACCCAGGGGGCCCAATGATAGCCTAACTAGTTGAATATCAGGGGACCCAGTTGGTGCTTCGATAACCGTCAAAAATAAATCTTGACGAACCCAAATTGTCAGGCCACCCATAGGGTGCCCTTTAGGTCCCTTAATTGCTGGAACTTAGAAATTCAGATATCCCTGCATAAACTGGGGCTCGCAGGACCAAGTCTCCTGAAAAAGGCATACATCAAAACTACCAATGAATTCGACCCATTCAGGAGAATCCATTTTTGCCTTCAGGCCAGCAACATTCCAAGAAATCATTGAACCCACCCCCGATCCGAACCTTTTAGCCTGGTGGGAAATATCAGAACTTGTTTCATATTCCCTCATGTACTCCCTGTCCGGACTTGAGTTTTGTGCCCCTTTTAAGTTAGGCGTCCTGGGAGATACAGAATGGACTACATCTACTCCACCCATGGGCGCAACTCCAGCGGTATTTCCATTACTAGACACTGTTAGGATCGACCCCTCTGTCACCGGTCAGGCCAGATCTACTGAATTACACATACCAAAGTAGTAATCAAAGGGGGGAATAATGAACCCAGGTTTTGCTCCACTTCTTACCCAATCCTGTCTAGTACTTCCAGCTGGATTAGGGGCTGGGTTATAGAAATACCTTAGGTCGTGCACCCCAATCCCCGACCAATCCCCAAAGGATGGATGATCACAGATGAAGCGCACTATGCGCCTGTCTTCAAAATTAACAATGATGGAGTCACCCGGGACATCTTTTAATCTAGGTCCCACCCAGCTAACCCTTCTGACAAAAAGGATCTTCCCATTCATGTAATTGGGGATGGGTCTGTTCTTATTTAACCAGAATGTTACTTTGTTTTTAAGTTCTTGGTAAGATTCGGGTTTACCACCTTTTAGTTCGGGGACACCAGTCAATACGGCAACATAAGGAATGGAGTCCGGTGGGAGATGGATGTGAACCATAGGAGATTTAATAGATTTATCTCTAGTCTCACGGTTTACGCCTTCTCTCACACCCTTACTTACGTTGTTAGTATTAATGTTGCCCCCAGAATCATTGCTTTTCTGTCCTGCCCCTAGGTTGTTATAATTATCATTGACCGGAGCCTTGTGGGGGACAGTTCCTGGAATAACCTCGGTTATCACAGCAGGATCAACAGAAGGGATAGATATAGGAATGGTGGGTGCACCAGAGGGCATGGGGTTAGGCTTTGCTCTGTCTTTGGTGGCTAATTTGATAACATTTTTTAATGAGCAAAAATTATCAAGGATCGTTTGTTCAAGGCGTTCGACCCTTTCATTAACCAGTTTTACCCTTTCTAAAAGGGGGAGTATTAATGATCGCACCACCTGCTCAATCTGGGGGATCATCATTTCTCCTATTTGAGACTGGTCAGAGGGGCGTTTATTTGCCTCGCCCAGAAACAAACGATCATCAGCCGGTATAGCACCCAACACGCTGGATACATTTTTCGAAACATTGGGAATTTTCGACTGCCTTCCCCCTTGAGCAGCCCGTCTCTTTTCCTCTTCAAGTTGGAAGATCTTATAACTTTTTTACTGGCCCTTGTCTGGGGGTAGGCTACATCAGGCTTTGGGGAACCGTCAATTATAGAAACAACTTCACCGGGGGCCTCCATGATCTTACCACTGTCATGTAGAGTAATAGGGCTACCCACAACGTCCCCCTGCTGAGCCAAATCACTAGTACCCTGCCCTACTAACCTAATAGGGGATTTTGCTAATGCTAGTGACCCAATGGATGAGCGTCTAGCATACATAGGCTCGGTAGAAAGACGCCGCTCAGTAATAGCAATTTCGTGCTCTAAAACCGAAAGGCTCTGGTTATGAACTGGTCCAAGGTACCAGATACTGTCCCTCCCCCTCCTGTGCGCTTCCCTTTCCCTGTCATCTCATAGAAAGCACACCAAGGTCCAGCGACGAAATTTTAGCCGCCTCCAGGCGATAACAACAATGCAGGGAAACAGGGAAACAAAGCGAGCTACACATTAACCTGCTATATCGGCAGGAGGGGAGACCCTAATATCAATACGACACTGGCAGTACACAATTACGTTAGCCCCAGGAGCTACAGAGCACAACAGTACCTCATAATCACAAGCTGAAAGTCAACGTTGGGGGGGTGGCCCAGCCCTGCCTGTTCCTGTCAGTAACGGGCAAGGACGGGCCCGCCCTTGGCCCGGGCGAGCCCGCGCTGCGGGAGGCGCTTGCAGCTTATGAGGGCTTCCTGCGCCCTCTGATGACGTCCGTCGCGCTGGTAGCGCTGTGCCCCCTGGGATTTGAAGTCCGGGCTGGCGGAATTTGCGGCAGTTTCAATGCCGTTCCCCTCACGGCAGGCGAATGGAGGTAGGCAAATAGAGGTAGACAGCCGTTCCCCTCACGGCGATTGGAAAATTGTAAATTTCGCGTCCCGCGCTGCGGGAGGCGCTCGCAGCTTATGAGGGCTTCCTGCGCCCTCTGATGACGTCCGTCGCGCTGGTAGCGCTGTGCCCCCTGGGATTTAAAGTCCGGGCTGGCGGAATTTGCGGCAGTTTCAATGCCGTTCCCCTCACGGCAGGCGAATGGAGATAGGCAAATAGAGGTAGACAGCCGTTCCCCTCACGGCGATTGGAAAATTGTAAATTTCGCGTCCCGCGCTGCGGGAGGCGCTCGCAGCTTATGAGGGCTTCCTGCGCCCTCTGATGACGTTCGTCGCGCTGGTAGCGCTGTGCCCCCTGGGATTTAAAGTCCGGGCTGGCGGAATTTGCGGCAGTTTCAATGCCGTTCCCCTCACGGCAGGCGAATGGAGGTAGGCAAATAGAGGTAGACAGCCGTTCCCCTCATGGCGATTGGAAAATTGTAAATTTTGCGTCCCATTAAAGTAGTGATCCAGTGACCGGCATACAGTGAGACATGCAGTGAGTGACCTTCTGTGCTGCTGTCCGAGCAGCTAGGCAGGGATAGAATGTGATCAGAGCTCTTAACATACCGATAAAGAAGCGCCTTCTGTAGCAGTGAAGGCGCTTCCTCCTCCCAAACAGACAGAGGGCGGGGGTTTGGCCCCTGTGCACAGAGGATTCTGATATGAAGCACATTACCCCCCAGCCAGCAACCCAGGGTGACCAACCGTCCGTAATGGTGAACAGACAATTAGAAGATAGACAGACAGAAACAGGTAAAGACAAATAGAGAGGAAAACCACCTGGTAGAAGGCAGACAGACAGATAGGCACTCACAAGTGAACAGAGACAGATAGAAATATACAAAAACAGACAGATATAAGTTTCAAACATACAAATACATGAAAAGCTATTTTTTTCAACTTATAGAGCGTTCCAAAAGTTGTTTGTAGGGGGTAATGTAGACCGTGGCTGACTCTGTGCTCCAGTTCTTCAAGGTCTGAAAGTCTGCTGGCCTGGCACACGACATTTCTCTCCCAAAAATGCAGGAGTCAGAATCTGAAGTATAAACAGGAAGCGAACGACCGAAAGCGTGCTCTGCAGGCCCTGGGCACCGTAAAGCTGTTCTCATTGGTCCTGCAGTGCAGCAGCGAGCACTAGGATTGGTTTATGGCTTTCAAGCCAATCCTAGTAGGTAGCTTCGGAGAGTGAAAGGCACATCAATGGCTAGAAGGCACAACTTCTATGGCTGTCACCTAAAATCATCAAAATTGTGGACAAATGGCGCTCGTTAAAGATATTATCATGGAGAACGGACAGGAGGTGAAAATTACCGACTGTCCGTAACATTTACAGATGGTTGGTCACCCTAGTGTTGTCCGCACAAATCAAGGGTATCTTGATACTGAATTATTGTTACCCAACTCTTTGGTACGCATTTTATCAACCTCGGAAGGATGAAAGACTGCGTGGACCTGCTGGGATTTGAACCTGTGACCAGGAAGTTGAATACAGGCCCCTACAGTGGAGGAATTATTCCACTAAGCCACCAGACTCAGCCTGGTAAATAACTCTAAACAGCAATATTCAAAAAACGGAGGTTGAGAAACAGCACACATTTGACCTTGGACAAAATTAGATATTTGCTTTGTGCTGAGAAGAACATCCTCATAGTAAAACCTCCCCATTCGATATCCGGTCGAGCATGTATGTGCGTGCAAGTGGTACTATTTAGTGTGTGTGCATATAGCTGTTGTGGTATGTGTAGCTGTACAGGTGAGTGTGAACAGGAGCTGAGCAGTGCAAGTGGATATACATGTGTGCTGTTGTGAAAATGGTAATATGGAACTATTCCCCTCATTAGAATTCGCCTCTTCTTTTGGGAGTGAATTACGCACCTGGTAAATGCTGGTAACACTAGGTGAGGTATGTATCAGATGAAGCATTACATCCTCATTCTAAGTTCTGCTCAACTGAATGTAGAATAACTCTCTAGTCCTTTATGATTTGCTCTGTTATGAGATGTAAAACTGGGTGATTGTTTCTACTTGTAACCCACAGGCAGGACATATTTCCTCACATGCACTGGACCACCTTCCTGTCAGAGACCTGAGTGGTAAAGAACCAGCTCTAAACTGAAAATAAAGTTTCCTGTCTCCAGGTTTGGCAACCAGGTCCCAATACGGTTCTAGAGCACGTATAATTTTTGCCTCCAGATAACGGCCAGACATCCCCGAAGGATTTGCTCTACTCCATGCCTGATATTCAACTCTTTCCCAGTATGCCATTTTAAGGGATCTGTTTGAGGGGAACAGAGCAGCCACCGGGTCACTCCATAACCCCTCCATACCCATATCATTCAAGGTCTCATGGAGGTTCTTCAACCATCCGATTTTATGAAACACATCTAATTTTATGAAGTCCATGAGACCTTTAGCATAGTGGGAAAGCTCAGGAGTGGTCCAAAGTCTCCGGCAGTATAAAACCGGCCGAAGTTTTGCTATATCCGAAATGTCCTTCCTACCTAGTTCATATCTTAAAGGTACCAAAGGAGTACTCTGGGGAAGGCCAGTTATACTTCGAAAAAATTTATTTTCAACTCTGGTTAAAGAAACTAGCTGGTCAAACCCCCATAGCTCTGCCCCGTAAAGCACAGAGCTTAAGGCCTTAGCCTCATAAACTTGGAGCACAGGATTTATTAGTTTTGTAAAAGATATTTTGTGCTCCCTGCTTAGGGCTCCCGATAGTTGCCTAAATTTCAGGGCGGCCATCTCTATGTGCTTACTCCATTTATTATCATTTGTTAAATGCATGCCTAGGTACATAAAATTGTTAACCATCTCTAATGGTTGTCCATTCATAAATAGCTTTTTCCCTCTATAGCTTGGGTGTGGATTAAAAACCATAAATTTCGTTTTAGCCACATTTACCTCCAGGCCATGGCCAAGACAAAAATCGTCAAACACAAGCAAAGCTCTTTGTAAGCCACTCTGGGTTTTGGATACAATAAGCGTATCATCCGCAAACAATCAGTATTGGAATGGTGACTCCAGCCAATCTTGGGGCGTCAGTGCTAGCACAGAGCATATGGTCAACTATCCCGTTAATATACAGTGAAAAGAGAGTGGGTGCCATGGTGCAACCTTGGCGCACACCGCGCTCTACCGGGAACTCAGGAGTGACATCACCAGGCCCACCCCACTGAATCCTGGCAAAATTAGACTCGTGTAACCTCATTACCAGGGTCAAAATTTCTATGGGGAGACCAAATTTTTCTAACACTGCCCACAACCGTAGGTGAGGCACAAGATCGAAGGCAGCTCTCAAATCAACGAAAGCGGCATAGAGGCTGCCTTTTCCCAGAGTAACTACCTTCCAGTGGAGCTGGACAAAACAAAAAACCTGGTCCACTGTACTGGTTAGCTTACGGAAACCCGCTTGAAAGGGGGACAGAATCTTGTTGTCTTCAATCCACTCTAATAACTGGTTCAAAACCATCCTCCCTATGACCTTCTGGATGGAGTCTTATCAGGCTAATTGGCCTATAGTTACCTGGGAGTGCCTTGTCTCCCTTCTTGAACACGGGGATTATAACTGCCCGCCCCCCCATGACTTAGGGACTGGCGCACCTTCAGCCACAGCATTTGCCAGTAAAGTAATGTACTTGCTCCAGCAAACTTTATTGTGGAGAAAGACGTCAGGTGGAACCCCATCTGGTCCCGGAGCGCGCCCACTTGCAACAGATCCCAGGGCCATTAGAGCATCTTTTCTGCTAAAAGGGCCTTGGGAGTAAAAAACATAGGTTGTAGCCCAAATGAAATTAAATTTAGGATTACAAGCATATTGTGGTTTGAAATATTTTAACCATTCCTCTTGAGAGACATGGTTTGAGGGTCTATCAGGCAACCCTCCTCTATCTCACTTAATAATGTTCCAAAATAGTCGGGAGTCCCTAGCATAACACGCTCAAAATAGTCGGGAGTCCCTAGCATAACACGCTCCCTTCAAATCAAGCCAGTGGAGCTCGTCCCATTTCTTTTTGGCCTGTCTTACAGATTTTTTATATATTTGTCTGGCCTTTCGGACACAATCATTATGTCCACTAAAAAGGGCTGCAGCCAGATCGGCCCTGGCTCTCCTACAATCGCCATCATACCAGCGTAGCCGCTTGGGTGGGGCCTTGTTGGATTTCCTTACTGGTTTCATAAAATATAAACTTATTCCCTCAAACAATGTTTCATGGCATCCAGTAGCTAGAGCACTACCTGTCTTGATGGCCAAGGCACCCTCAAGATCCAATGTAGCTCTAGCTAATTTATTATCAATATCAGCAATGGCCTTGTCGTTGATCTTGACCTCGCGCCACTTAAGTCGGCGCATGTCATTTGAGGAGACAACTTCAGGTGGCTTAGGTTCCATCACCTCTACTGCTGTATGGCTACTCTTCCACCACCAGTG
This sequence comes from Triturus cristatus, assembly GCF_964204655.1. Classification (NCBI taxonomy): domain Eukaryota; kingdom Metazoa; phylum Chordata; class Amphibia; order Caudata; family Salamandridae; genus Triturus; species Triturus cristatus. Next base: position 866,287,540 of record NC_140584.1, on the reverse strand, counting down.
AGTTACGCATATAGGATTATGGTCGCTCTCAACTCTTGATTCGACCACCATGTCCTTTATAGATCGCCATAGCTTCAGACTACAAAGGACATAATCAATCCTACTTGAATGACGACCATTGTCAAATGTATTGGCCCCTGATTGATCACCCGACGTCCTACAATTCAACTCCCTCAGTCCTTGCTCGTAACAAAGAGCATTGACCTGGACTACGGCCTCAGTCCACCTTTTAATTGGTTCGAGGTCAAGCCCAGGTATTCCCCAGAACTGATCTTCCTCAGGATCAACACCCCACCCAAGGTCTGGGTCCAGGAGAGGTTCAAAAGTAACATTCAAGTCCCCAGCGACAAGCACTCCCCTCTCACTCGAGTGCTGGTCTATAAGGGAATCCAAACTAACCAAGACCCGTGATCTAGACCCATTGGTCCCTCTCATATACAGGTAATAAATGTCCAAATCACCCAGGGGGCCCAATGATAGCCTAACTAGTTGAATATCAGGGGACCCAGTTGGTGCTTCGATAACCGTCAAAAATAAATCTTGACGAACCCAAATTGTCAGGCCACCCATAGGGTGCCCTTTAGGTCCCTTAATTGCTGGAACTTAGAAATTCAGATATCCCTGCATAAACTGGGGCTCGCAGGACCAAGTCTCCTGAAAAAGGCATACATCAAAACTACCAATGAATTCGACCCATTCAGGAGAATCCATTTTTGCCTTCAGGCCAGCAACATTCCAAGAAATCATTGAACCCACCCCCGATCCGAACCTTTTAGCCTGGTGGGAAATATCAGAACTTGTTTCATATTCCCTCATGTACTCCCTGTCCGGACTTGAGTTTTGTGCCCCTTTTAAGTTAGGCGTCCTGGGAGATACAGAATGGACTACATCTACTCCACCCATGGGCGCAACTCCAGCGGTATTTCCATTACTAGACACTGTTAGGATCGACCCCTCTGTCACCGGTCAGGCCAGATCTACTGAATTACACATACCAAAGTAGTAATCAAAGGGGGGAATAATGAACCCAGGTTTTGCTCCACTTCTTACCCAATCCTGTCTAGTACTTCCAGCTGGATTAGGGGCTGGGTTATAGAAATACCTTAGGTCGTGCACCCCAATCCCCGACCAATCCCCAAAGGATGGATGATCACAGATGAAGCGCACTATGCGCCTGTCTTCAAAATTAACAATGATGGAGTCACCCGGGACATCTTTTAATCTAGGTCCCACCCAGCTAACCCTTCTGACAAAAAGGATCTTCCCATTCATGTAATTGGGGATGGGTCTGTTCTTATTTAACCAGAATGTTACTTTGTTTTTAAGTTCTTGGTAAGATTCGGGTTTACCACCTTTTAGTTCGGGGACACCAGTCAATACGGCAACATAAGGAATGGAGTCCGGTGGGAGATGGATGTGAACCATAGGAGATTTAATAGATTTATCTCTAGTCTCACGGTTTACGCCTTCTCTCACACCCTTACTTACGTTGTTAGTATTAATGTTGCCCCCAGAATCATTGCTTTTCTGTCCTGCCCCTAGGTTGTTATAATTATCATTGACCGGAGCCTTGTGGGGGACAGTTCCTGGAATAACCTCGGTTATCACAGCAGGATCAACAGAAGGGATAGATATAGGAATGGTGGGTGCACCAGAGGGCATGGGGTTAGGCTTTGCTCTGTCTTTGGTGGCTAATTTGATAACATTTTTTAATGAGCAAAAATTATCAAGGATCGTTTGTTCAAGGCGTTCGACCCTTTCATTAACCAGTTTTACCCTTTCTAAAAGGGGGAGTATTAATGATCGCACCACCTGCTCAATCTGGGGGATCATCATTTCTCCTATTTGAGACTGGTCAGAGGGGCGTTTATTTGCCTCGCCCAGAAACAAACGATCATCAGCCGGTATAGCACCCAACACGCTGGATACATTTTTCGAAACATTGGGAATTTTCGACTGCCTTCCCCCTTGAGCAGCCCGTCTCTTTTCCTCTTCAAGTTGGAAGATCTTATAACTTTTTTACTGGCCCTTGTCTGGGGGTAGGCTACATCAGGCTTTGGGGAACCGTCAATTATAGAAACAACTTCACCGGGGGCCTCCATGATCTTACCACTGTCATGTAGAGTAATAGGGCTACCCACAACGTCCCCCTGCTGAGCCAAATCACTAGTACCCTGCCCTACTAACCTAATAGGGGATTTTGCTAATGCTAGTGACCCAATGGATGAGCGTCTAGCATACATAGGCTCGGTAGAAAGACGCCGCTCAGTAATAGCAATTTCGTGCTCTAAAACCGAAAGGCTCTGGTTATGAACTGGTCCAAGGTACCAGATACTGTCCCTCCCCCTCCTGTGCGCTTCCCTTTCCCTGTCATCTCATAGAAAGCACACCAAGGTCCAGCGACGAAATTTTAGCCGCCTCCAGGCGATAACAACAATGCAGGGAAACAGGGAAACAAAGCGAGCTACACATTAACCTGCTATATCGGCAGGAGGGGAGACCCTAATATCAATACGACACTGGCAGTACACAATTACGTTAGCCCCAGGAGCTACAGAGCACAACAGTACCTCATAATCACAAGCTGAAAGTCAACGTTGGGGGGGTGGCCCAGCCCTGCCTGTTCCTGTCAGTAACGGGCAAGGACGGGCCCGCCCTTGGCCCGGGCGAGCCCGCGCTGCGGGAGGCGCTTGCAGCTTATGAGGGCTTCCTGCGCCCTCTGATGACGTCCGTCGCGCTGGTAGCGCTGTGCCCCCTGGGATTTGAAGTCCGGGCTGGCGGAATTTGCGGCAGTTTCAATGCCGTTCCCCTCACGGCAGGCGAATGGAGGTAGGCAAATAGAGGTAGACAGCCGTTCCCCTCACGGCGATTGGAAAATTGTAAATTTCGCGTCCCGCGCTGCGGGAGGCGCTCGCAGCTTATGAGGGCTTCCTGCGCCCTCTGATGACGTCCGTCGCGCTGGTAGCGCTGTGCCCCCTGGGATTTAAAGTCCGGGCTGGCGGAATTTGCGGCAGTTTCAATGCCGTTCCCCTCACGGCAGGCGAATGGAGATAGGCAAATAGAGGTAGACAGCCGTTCCCCTCACGGCGATTGGAAAATTGTAAATTTCGCGTCCCGCGCTGCGGGAGGCGCTCGCAGCTTATGAGGGCTTCCTGCGCCCTCTGATGACGTTCGTCGCGCTGGTAGCGCTGTGCCCCCTGGGATTTAAAGTCCGGGCTGGCGGAATTTGCGGCAGTTTCAATGCCGTTCCCCTCACGGCAGGCGAATGGAGGTAGGCAAATAGAGGTAGACAGCCGTTCCCCTCATGGCGATTGGAAAATTGTAAATTTTGCGTCCCATTAAAGTAGTGATCCAGTGACCGGCATACAGTGAGACATGCAGTGAGTGACCTTCTGTGCTGCTGTCCGAGCAGCTAGGCAGGGATAGAATGTGATCAGAGCTCTTAACATACCGATAAAGAAGCGCCTTCTGTAGCAGTGAAGGCGCTTCCTCCTCCCAAACAGACAGAGGGCGGGGGTTTGGCCCCTGTGCACAGAGGATTCTGATATGAAGCACATTACCCCCCAGCCAGCAACCCAGGGTGACCAACCGTCCGTAATGGTGAACAGACAATTAGAAGATAGACAGACAGAAACAGGTAAAGACAAATAGAGAGGAAAACCACCTGGTAGAAGGCAGACAGACAGATAGGCACTCACAAGTGAACAGAGACAGATAGAAATATACAAAAACAGACAGATATAAGTTTCAAACATACAAATACATGAAAAGCTATTTTTTTCAACTTATAGAGCGTTCCAAAAGTTGTTTGTAGGGGGTAATGTAGACCGTGGCTGACTCTGTGCTCCAGTTCTTCAAGGTCTGAAAGTCTGCTGGCCTGGCACACGACATTTCTCTCCCAAAAATGCAGGAGTCAGAATCTGAAGTATAAACAGGAAGCGAACGACCGAAAGCGTGCTCTGCAGGCCCTGGGCACCGTAAAGCTGTTCTCATTGGTCCTGCAGTGCAGCAGCGAGCACTAGGATTGGTTTATGGCTTTCAAGCCAATCCTAGTAGGTAGCTTCGGAGAGTGAAAGGCACATCAATGGCTAGAAGGCACAACTTCTATGGCTGTCACCTAAAATCATCAAAATTGTGGACAAATGGCGCTCGTTAAAGATATTATCATGGAGAACGGACAGGAGGTGAAAATTACCGACTGTCCGTAACATTTACAGATGGTTGGTCACCCTAGTGTTGTCCGCACAAATCAAGGGTATCTTGATACTGAATTATTGTTACCCAACTCTTTGGTACGCATTTTATCAACCTCGGAAGGATGAAAGACTGCGTGGACCTGCTGGGATTTGAACCTGTGACCAGGAAGTTGAATACAGGCCCCTACAGTGGAGGAATTATTCCACTAAGCCACCAGACTCAGCCTGGTAAATAACTCTAAACAGCAATATTCAAAAAACGGAGGTTGAGAAACAGCACACATTTGACCTTGGACAAAATTAGATATTTGCTTTGTGCTGAGAAGAACATCCTCATAGTAAAACCTCCCCATTCGATATCCGGTCGAGCATGTATGTGCGTGCAAGTGGTACTATTTAGTGTGTGTGCATATAGCTGTTGTGGTATGTGTAGCTGTACAGGTGAGTGTGAACAGGAGCTGAGCAGTGCAAGTGGATATACATGTGTGCTGTTGTGAAAATGGTAATATGGAACTATTCCCCTCATTAGAATTCGCCTCTTCTTTTGGGAGTGAATTACGCACCTGGTAAATGCTGGTAACACTAGGTGAGGTATGTATCAGATGAAGCATTACATCCTCATTCTAAGTTCTGCTCAACTGAATGTAGAATAACTCTCTAGTCCTTTATGATTTGCTCTGTTATGAGATGTAAAACTCTGAAGATTGCAGTGAACTGGATCCATCTATTTCTAGGCCCATGAAGCATATTTAAGCCCTCCCAACAGTGGGCTGTACCCAATAATTATGGATCTAAAGTTTGTCAAAAGGAGGAAGGGTGCAAGTGTTAGTACTGGGACAAGGAAGGGTGATCAGAGTAATGAAGACTACGGTAAGTAATCGGGACACCTCCTCAACCCTACTACACTCAAGCAGTGTATCACAACTTGATCCATAAAAGAATACACCACTATAATTGTAAATGTCACACATCTAAAAAAAACTTTAAGCAGAACCAAAAGCAGCCAGAACAGGGGTTCCAAATTCCAAGACATTTAAATCACCACCATCCAGTCTATAAATGAGAAACAAAAGGAGAAGTAGTGGCCTATGCATGCACTTGACAAATGACATGAGGAAAAGCTCTCTTGCTTCTGCCCATTAAATCATAACTCTCTGGGTAGATTTACCTCGAATGACACCAGCTAAGGGGACTTTCTGGGAGACACAGTTTAAAGAAACGGCAGAGCTAATCTGGCAGCGTGAGGTGGAAGAAGATAGCTTTCCCTTCCTGAAACCACCAAAAATGACAAAAGGGCTGTCTGAAAGCCTATGTTCCGCTGAGCTTGCAAAAAAATCTGACCTACTCTAACCATGTGCAGAAGATGCTGCTTCTCCTCCTCTTCCCAGGGGAGATTTGGGAAAATGGATAGCAGAGTCATCTCTTGTACAGTATGAAAAAAAGAAACTACTTTTGGACACAAATTGGGATCTAACCACAAGACCATCCTAGCAGAAAAGAGCCAAAGATAAAGTCCTAATTGAAAGTGGCAGCCAACTCACCAAGCCTCTGGGCTGACCTGGTGACTACAAGAAAGAAAGTCGTGAGACTCCGAAACATAAATGTACTGCTTCTAAAGTTTCAAAAGGAGGGGGCAGTAAGCCTTTGAGTACCAAAGACAGATTTCAAGAGTGGGACAAATACTTGAACGGAGGCTTCTGCCTGGAAAACTGTTGAAAAATACGAGAACCCAACTCTTTCATGTTACCAACCGCTTCCCAAGGGGGATGAATAGCTTTAATTGCCCAGTGGACTTAACCCTATATTACATTTATCATATTGGAATTGCGGAATGCATCTGAGTTCACAGGTACAGGGATCTAAAACATGCTTCGGACACCAGGAGACAAAGAAGACCAATGATGATCATAGGATCTTCAATTACAGAAGCTGCCAAGAAAGAAGAGAGGCCTACGTTTCGCAAGTGCCAAGAATTCAACATAGAGACAAGCCAGGAAGGGCTTTCATGCACCTCGCGTAGTCATATCATGTGCAAGAAGAGGCATGGTGCCATAATTTACCTAGGGGATTACAGAGTTACTGATATGGGCTGGATTTGGAGGCAGTGGATAATGGTACAAAAGCACATAAAACTGATAGATTGCCATCTGCTGTGAGGTTGGAACTTCCTAGTGTGAGATTCATTTCTGGGTCATCAGCAACAGCATTGTAACGCCCTGAACGTCTCAGGATCGTTTAACAGACACGATAATGAGAACGCAACCACTTGTGAAGGTTTAGTTATTTTAATGAAGGCAAAAATAATACAAGGAACAAACAAAGGTTAAAGTCACTGGAATCCTCCAGGCTAAGTACGTTACCAGCCCACAGCACGGATGGTCCTAACCGTCCTCTGCATATACGCCGATCCCGGCGTATGCCAACAGAGGGCAGAAATGAAATGGCCGACCATGCCAATCGGTAGGCTGTGAGGGGCACGAAGAGTGTTGGGGAGAATCGAGGAGTCAGGGAAACACCCAGCCGGGGTCTCTACCTGAAGGGAGCAGCCGCTCAACCTCTTCCTCAGACTGCACCGGGACGCGGAGTCACCTCCTGGTGATGCGTCACCGATACCCCAATCACCAGCAAAGAAGACTGAACCGAGAGCAGCCGCTCGATCGATCCTGTGGACTTCCGAGTCTGTAACGCGGCAAACACCTCCTGGTGTGCGTTACAGCTGGCAGTCCCTGTATCTCTGGTCGGGCTGGGAGTTACGACTCCATCCAGCAAAAGCGCCACTGCGCTTTGACTCAGCCGAGTCAAAAAGCGAAGCTCAATGGTTATCCGGTAGAGCTTCCGGGTCCTTCACAGGTGACGATGGGGAAAGACACGGCCCAGGGAGTAACGACTCGACCTACCTCCGTTCTTGCCTTACTGGAGCACCACTCCGGAACACTGCTCTTCACTAAGCAGGTACGTCAGTGTAAACACAATATCCGACAGCGTCTTACCTCCCGGTTCCTCCCTTTATAGGGCGTGTTTTCCTTGAGTTATGTAACAGCTCTCCTGTTTACATAAGGGCGTGTTTTCCTTGAGTTATGTAACAGCTCTCCTGTTTACATAAGGGCGTGTTTTCCTAGAGTTATGTAACAGCTCTCCTGTTTACATAACCTCTCAACCGCTAAGCATCCTGGGAGATGTAGTCCGTTTTCGCTGGTTACCGTTTTCCTCCCCTCGCATGACAGGAATTCTTGACAGTACATCCTCCCTCTCAGCGGCTCCCCACGGGTCCAGCGCTGGCAGGAAAACGCCGATGGAACAAGGAGACCAAGCGCGGAGCATGAACCCCTTCAGCCGGTTCCCATGACTGCTCCTCCGGGGCATAGCCTTTCCACGCAATCAGGTACCACAGCTTCCCCCTGCGCCATTTGGACGCCCGTATGCCCGACACTTCATACTCCACCTCCGACTTCACGCATACCGGCCTAGGTGTCCCAGACGGCTTGGAGGGTGCTGGTTTGAGCAATGATACATGAAAGACAGGGTGTATCCGCAATGACTGGGGCAAGCACACCTTCACGTTCACGGGACCCATACACTTGGTAATTCGATAGGGACCCATGTACTTGGGATGGAACACACTGTTCTTTCGAAACCTCATGTTTCTTGTGGATATCCAGACGTAGTCTCCAGGGCGGTACAGTGGCCCGGGCCTTCTCTTCCTGTCTGCCGCAGCCTTGTATCTTCTCTTGGCCTCTATTAGGACAGCCCTTGAGCGCATCAACGTGTCTTTTATGTGTGCCACCCTGTCCGCTGTGGCGGGAATCCTGTCCTCTCTGAACGGATGTAGAAATGGCAAGAACCTGGGATGTTGGCCATAGTTGCTATCGAACAGAGATGACTGTGTGGAGCTGTGAGTGGCGTTGTTATAGGCTATCTCTGCCACCCATAGCAAGTCGACCCATTCTTCCCTGCCCTGGTCCACAAAACATCGCAGATACTGTTTGAGCGTTTGGTTCAGGCGCTCGGTTTGGCCGTCCGTTTGAGGGTGGTAGCTGGTGGACAGGGCGGTCTTAACATGCAGCGCAGTGCACCAAGTCTTCCAGAATTGCGCAGTAAACTGCGACCCCCGGTCCGACACGATCACCCCAGGTAATCCATGCAGTCGTACCACATTCTTTAGGAGTAGTGACGCCAATTCCCCGGCCGTAGGGACTCTCTTGCAGGGGATGAAGTGCCCCATTTTCGTCAAGTAATCCACCACCACCAGTATTGCCGTCATCCCCTGGTCTACCGGTAGGCCCACCACGAAGTCCAGTGATATGCTATCCCATGGTCTATCCGGGGTCGGAAGTGGATGTAAGAGCCCTTGGGTTCGGCCATGGTCGGCCTTCATGGTAGCACACGTAGGACACTCCTGTCCCCACCTCCTGACATCCACTCTCATGGTTGGCCACCAGAAATGCCGTCCCATGCTAGCCACCGTTTTTTCAAAGCCCAAATGACCTGCGCATGGAGAGTCATGGCACCAGATGAATGCTTGTTTCCTTAGCCTAGGCGTGGGTATCAATAGGCACCTGCCCTTCAGGGGTATCCCGTCCTTCAGCTGCCATTCTCTGTGACTGAGGAGCCACCTCCGCCATGCGAATGACCTGATCCCTCTCTTTATTCCCCTCAGGAAAGTATCCGGTTGGATAACCCCCAATACCATCCTCGGGGAAATGATGGAATGCTCGGTCGCAGGCAATGGTTCCTTAACTGCAGATTGACGGGACAGGGCGTCCGCCTTCCGGTTTTCCGTCCCCGGCCGATATGTGATGCGGAAGTTGAACCCCGCAAAGAAGATCATCCACCGCAGCTGTCTGGGAGAAAGGTGTCTTGTGGCCGTCATGAACTGTAGGTTCCGATGGTCCGTGTACACCGATACCACATGTCTTGCCCCCATCAACCAATGCCTCCATTCGGTGAAGGCGTCCTTGATTGCGAGAAGCTCCTTCTCCGCAATATGGTAGTTGCGTTCGGCGTCGTTGAGTTTGCGGGACATGTACGCAACGGGATGAAGCACCCCTGTGTCGTGGTTGCGTTGGGACAAGATAGCCCCCAGCGCCACATCCGATGCGTCCGCTTCCACCACGTAGGGGAGATCCGGATCGGGGTGAGCCAACACCGGCGCCTTACCAAAGGCGCTTTTCAGGGCCTCAAAGGCTTTGTTCGCTTCAGGGGACCAGACAAACTCCTTGGACTTCCTCAGTAGCTGTGTGATTGGGGCCACCAATCCTGAAAATCCATCTATAAACCGCCTGTAAAAGTTGGCGAAGCCAATGAAACTTTGGACGTCCTTCACGCTTTGGGGCACCGGCCATTCTTTCACCGCCTTGATCTTTCGTTCTGCCATCTCCTGTCCCTCTGGACTCAGCATCACTCCGAGGAATTCCACGGATGTGACGTGGAAGTCACACTTGCTGAGTTTACAAAACAGCATGTTTTCCCACAGCTTTTGGAGCACAGTTTTGACGTGGTGTACGTGCTCCTCCACACTGGACGAATAGATGAGGATGTCGTCGATATATACGACCACGTAGATATCCAACTCCTCTCTGAATACCTCATTCAAAAAGTACTGAAAGGCTGCCGGGGCGTTGCACAGACCGAACGGCATGACGAGGTACTCAAAAAGGCCGAACCTGGTCTTAAAGGCGGTCTTCCACTCGTCTCCGTCCCTCATGCGCACCAGATGGTATGCCCCTTTCAAATCCAACTTGGTGTAGATACGAGCTTTCTTGACCTGTTCCAGAAGTACACTGATGAGAGGCAAGGGGTACCGATTCTTTACGGTTATCGCATTCAATGCCCTAAAGTCCACACAGGCTCTCAGCTCCCCATTAGCCTTCGGGATGAAGAAGAGTGGCGAGGCGGCCGGAGACTTGGACGGGCGGATGAATCCTAGCTTGAGGAGTTTATCCAGGTACCCCCGGAGATGCACGTTTTCAGGCTCCGTCAGGGCATACAGCCTGCCGCTGGGAACGCTGGCCCCTGGCACCAGGTCGATCTGGCAGTCAAACTGTCTATGTGGTGGTAGCACTTCCGCCTTCACCTCATCAAATACATCCTCAAAACTGTGATAAGCCTGGGGGAGAGCCACATCTTTTTCTGCCGCTGTAGCCACCGTCTGACTCCCGCTCTCATCTGCGTCAAGGGATTCCGTTCTTATTCCACAATGCAGGATGCAATACGGTGACGTCAGTTCGATGCGATGTGTTGGCCAATCCACAGAGGGGTTGTGTTTCTGTAGCCACGGCAATCCCAATATGACGCCATATTGGGGCGCTCGGATGATGTTAAAATCGATTTGTTCCAAATGGTTCCTCCCACATCTCATCGGAAGGACCCCCGTGTGCTGCCCGATGGGCCCCGTCACCAATCGCCTTCCGTCTACAGCATAGACGTCTTCGGGTACAGCTTTGGGAAGAAGCACTAGCCCTAGCCTGCATGCCTCGTTGTGGTCCATAAACATGCCAGTGGCCCCTGAATCCACCATGGCCACAACGGGTATCCACTGGTCATGCACTCCCACGTGCACCGTGAGAAACAGGTGTCGTTGTCCCTTAGTGACCGAGTTGGAAAGTGAAGGGATGGATGAGTGACTCCGAGATGCCCCTTCTTTGGTCTGGGAGTCCTCTAGTTTTCCGCCGGTACGTCCACCACGGCTGTTACCGACCGGTTGGCCCGATAACGTGACTTCTTCGGTTTGGCAGGGCATTCACGTACGTAGTGGCCTTTTTTGCCACAATATAGGCACAATCCTTGTTTACGGCGTGACTCTTTCTCCGTGGCTGTGAGGCTCGCTCGTATTGCGCCGATGTCCATGGGTTCTCCCTTGGATGCGGTGGAAGTTTCAGGACTTCCCACTGTCACATAGGATGGAAGGGATTTTCCTTTTCTCCCATGATCCCCCTTCCTTTCACTTAGCCTATGTTCCAGCCGTAATACCAGGTTGATAAGGCCCGCACAGGTCTTGGGTTGTGGGTCAATATGAGCCACGGCGTCCTTGAGCTCATCGCACAGCCCGTGATGGAAGAGCGCCGTCTGTTTAGCAACAGGCCACTTGGTTTCCGCAACCAGCCTTCGGAACGCGTTGAGATACTGCACCAGGTCGTTGGATCCCTGTCTCAACTCAGGCATTTCACGGTCCGCCGTGTACGAGTCAGCCCTTCTGTCGAAGACCTTCAGGAATTCCTCGCAAAAAGCACCCCAATCACATAAGATGGGGTCGTCCCTGCTCACCAGAGGTACGGCCCATTGTGCCGCGTTTCCAGCCAAATAGGATATAAGGAAAGCCACACGAGCCTGACTCGTGGGGAACGCCCTTGGTTTGCACGATAAATGTAGCGCCACTTGTGTGAGGAATATCTGCACTGTGTTAGGATCCCCACTGTACCTCTCTGGTGTTGCCAAGGGGACGGCTACCGGCATTTCCACTACTACCGCAGGGGTCTGGTTCGTGAGGGAGGTGCTGGGCGTGAGCGGGTCCAATTGGATAGCATCCAGTCTGGCTTTTACATCGGCTGTTTCTTGCCTGGAGGCAGCCAATTTAATTTGCACGGTCGCTAAAGCAGCCAGCACATCATCAAGTGTTGCCATGTCTGTTATCGACCGGGAGACAGTTAGTGTTATTAAGGTCGGATATTTTGTAACGCCCTGAACGTCTCAGGATCGTTTAACAGACACGATAATGAGAACGCAACCACTTGTGAAGGTTTAGTTATTTTAATGAAGGCAAAAATAATACAAGGAACAAACAAAGGTTAAAGTCACTGGAATCCTCCAGGCTAAGTACGTTACCAGCCCACAGCACGGATGGTCCTAACCGTCCTCTGCATATACGCCGATCCCGGCGTATGCCAACAGAGGGCAGAAATGAAATGGCCGACTATGCCAATCGGTAGGCTGTGAGGGGCACGAAGAGTGTTGGGGAGAATCGAGGAGTCAGGGAAACACCCAGCCGGGGTCTCTACCTGAAGGGAGCAGCCGCTCAACCTCTTCCTCAGACTGCACCGGGACGCGGAGTCACCTCCTGGTGATGCGTCACCGATACCCCAATCACCAGCAAAGAAGACTGAACCGAGAGCAGCCGCTCGATCGATCCTGTGGACTTCCGAGTCTGTAACGCGGCAAACACCTCCTGGTGTGCGTTACAGCTGGCAGTCCCTGTATCTCTGGTCGGGCTGGGAGTTACGACTCCAACCAGCAAAAGCGCCACTGCGCTTTGACTCAGCCGAGTCAAAAAGCGAAGCTCAATGGTTATCCGGTAGAGCTTCCGGGTCCTTCACAGGTGACGATGGGGCAAGACACGGCCCAGGGAGTAACGACTCGACCTACCTCCGTTCTTGCCTTACTGGAGCACCACTCCGGAACACTGCTCTTCACTAAGCAGGTACATCGGTGTAAACACAATATCCGACAGCGTTGTACCTCCCGGTTCCTCCCTTTATAGGGCGTGTTTTCCTTGAGTTATGTAACAGCTCTCCTGTTTACATAAGGGCGTGTTTTCCTTGAGTTATGTAACAGCTCTCCTGTTTACATAAGGGCGTGTTTTCCTAGAGTTATGTAACAGCTCTCCTGTTTACATAACCTCTCAACCGCTAAGCATCCTGGGAGATGTAGTCCGTTTTCGCCGGTTACCGTTTTCCTCCCCTCGCATGACAGGAATTCTTGACAAGCATATTTAACACCACTGTAGACATGGCTCAGTACCTGCCAAGATGTCATGGTTGCATTGTCCTCAGAAGGGAAAACCATCCCATGTGAGACCGAAAGGGGCTATTATAATGACTTTTGCCTTCACCCTGAAAAAAAGGGTTAGAAATCTGTACCAGGAGAAAAGGCAGAGAGGAGAAGAGGAGGCCATGGAAATATAAATTCATTCACTACCTAAGTTTCCTTCTTGGAAAACTGGGATAGAAAACAAGACTCTAGGGCATTCTTGTAATTTGCAAATAGGTCCACCCTTGGGGTTCCGCTTCTGACACATATCTGTTTGAACATCGAGGGAGTTGTGAAGTAGTGGAAGGATCGAAGTCTGCCAATCAAGACGGTGGGACAGAGGCTATGCTCCATGGGAGGAACAAACACAAAAAGAGGAAGGCAAGCAATCCAATAACATGCAAGGGATTGAGAGTGAGAATAAATCTAAGCAATAGTAAGCAGGCAGGCTCTAAACTCACTTTCAGATTTTGGCATGTCCACTTTTGCCTACACACAGCCAAAAACCGTCTGGCAAGTGAGACTAATAAGGGAGCACATTGAAGATTAACCTACCTTGGGTGCTTGTAACTCTCCATTAACTATTCAGAGCCCCATAATACAATTCCTACAAAGCTATATCTGCAGCTTGTTGATTATGTTCACAGACAGGCATCTCCTCAGTCACTAGAGTGATCCCAACATAAACTTCCTCTCACAATGGAATAAACTGAATATTTTGAGGGGGATCTTATACTAAAAAAATCCCATTTAAATAACCTGGCAGTGGTTCATTAGTTCACTAAGATATCTTCAGTAGCATTGATAGCTCTCAGTGCATCCCCCTTGCTAGTAATAGGGCAGCATATGCCTCAAGAATCAGAAAGTCCTCTAAAATCATTAATCGTAGTCCACTCTAGTGGCTTAAATATTCCTGCAATACATGAAACATCTAGAAATAGGTAATACCATGTATAAAATAATTTGCCTCTCCGTCCAGCCCCATCACTTCTCACACCCAACACTTCATGTAGCCATTAATTGACTTACTTGATAGTCACAAGAAATGGGTTCCAAAAGAGGCAAAAATGCAACAATATTTTCACTGAATGCTCAACATGATATAAAACCTGTTTGCAACCATTCGCTAATGGGAAGACTCCAGGGCATTTTATTTCTTATATTATGATTCGCACAGGGCAAACTAAAGCTGTATTCTTCAATGGAGCATCCCACCCTACCAGTGGTGTAACACAAAATGATGTAGCACCTGCAGAATGTAGAGAAGGGTCTATGAAGCTCCCCGTTCTCACAGATATCGATAGGTCTTAGGGTAAATAGGGGGCCTGTGAAGTTGCAGGTGCTGCAGCAGCTTGCATTATGCACCTGCACCCCCCAGTCCTTGGTACCCTCCACACAAGGGTACAAACATCTAGAGCACTCATTGTCCTCCACAAGGCAGCACGGATTCTCTCACTTAGTATGCCTGACTGCCCACTCCATTCACAATCCTTCAGCCCTTCTCTCTCAGGCTAATGGAGTGAGACCCAAATATTACAACTGTAGGCAAACGGGAGGGAGACCCTATCACAATATCACCAAACTCTTAATCTTTTGAGGTCATTGTGGATGAATACTGCAGCTCCAGACACTTTACTTTTTTCAGTTGATATGGTGAAACTCTGGTATTTAGCTCCTGAACAGTTGTATGACAGAACCCTGCATACCTTTACAACGCAGTTACTACCCCGACTGTGATGTTAACACATGTTATTTCACCATCTACAACAACTTGCTTTGGGTGTGCTAGACTTTGAAATAGTATAAATATTCCAACTCCAGTTTATGCAACAGTAGGGAAGGTGTTGGACTTAAAAAATCCAACACCAGCCCAACAACGCACCCCCTAAAGTTGTTGTAACAACTTGCGGGTTAAAGGCACGCATGGTGACCTCACAGTTGGGGTATTTATTTATAACAATTTTTATAGCGCGAACAAGATCCCGAGGGATAACAGAGTGCTTTACAATATGAAGGGAGGAAGGACAAAAGCAATATCTATAACAACATCCATAAGAGTAAGGGAGAGAAGGAAAATACAGTGCAAAATACAACAAAACAAGTGTAGGCAGGTAGCAAGGGTGAAACACAGTGTAGTGCCTGCGTTGTAAGGCAGCTTGTTATTGTATCTGTGGGCTAAATGATGTTTCTCCTCCAGAACACACAATCAGTAAACACTGACCTCCAGCCTCTCCTTTCTTGCTCTGCCCGATTTAACATAGGCATAAACTCCAAATCCTCACCACCTGGCATAAAACTAAAACCTTAAATATTCCTAAACCTTAAATATGGATGAACCACATACCACAAAACTAGCATTCAGTCAAAAAAGAAACCTTCAATAATCATTACGATCTGTTAAACACAGAATCATCTTCTCTCAGTTCATCACATCTTCCTTCTCACAATTACACGGACATTCTAGGCACCGTCTTCACTGGAAAAAATTCAAACTATGAGAACAACCATAGCCCTCGCCAGTACTGCCTGCCCCCTCCAGCCACACACCTCAGCATACCAAGACCTCAGCAACAACTTCACAACATTCAACACCAGAAAGATTTTCCTCTTAAAAGTAAATTGAGCATTAGCATTAGGAGAACCTTGTCCAAGTCACAATAACTGAAGCCTACACAGATATCCTACAAGTCTCCTTGGCAGCCTTTTTAAACAAGTCTGTTTAAGCAGAAAGTAAACCAACAAATTCAAAAAAACTCAATGAACTGCCCCATACACAAGAAAGTCTCTTTTGACTCCCTTCCTTCGCCGGAATTTCTTGACAGAATACAATTTTGGAAAAGGTATTACTCACTGCCCAACTTGTCATAAATGTCATAAAGTTTAGTCACCATAGGGCATCCCCCGAAGTTGGTCTGCCAAGTCCTTCCACACTTGCATTGATCCCTGAATAATCACAGAAGACTGGGGTCACCAACCAGGGAGGAAAGAGCATCACCTTAACTCTTCGGTGTGAGGAATTTCATGTTATGTTATTTTAATTTGCTATCACGCACGAATAGCCCCTGTAGGGTACAAATATAGCAGCAAACCATCATCTCCCTGGGCCCAGGCACCGGGTGATTTGCCAGAGCCACTGGTCAAATTAAAAGTATTGACACACTTTGCTGGGCCTAACTTATCAACATGCTTGTCAGCTTGAGGAACAAGCATTGGCATAGCCAATAGGTCTCGCTTTTGGGACCTTATAAGTATTTAGTTATGCAGCACAATATCCTTGGTGCAACAACATCAACTGTTGCATGGCTGAACACTTATAAGGTCCCAAAGGCGAGACCTATTTGCTATAATATATCTGCAAGCTTCTGCAGGAACCTATACAGATTTGCAGGTGATGGAACAAGTAGGATGGGAGGAATAAAATGATGGCGATTCATTCACCTGGACATACTTGGCAGTCTACATTGCAAATAGAGTACCCCATTGGGCCCTCTAGAGCAAGGTCTATTAATGATGAGCTCTTAAACAGATTTCTGTGAGGAAGAAAATAGAAGGAATTATTTTCATATAGTCAGAAATATGCAGGTGATATTCAGGAAGGGACCTGGAATTAATGGGGGAAACATTTGAGACGGGCAGAAGAGGGTTGTCTGGAGGTTAACTTGCTAAAACTGGATAAGGATTTTTTTTTACTAACATGGCCTATTGATCTAGATGGACTGAAACAGTTGGGGCACGGGGACATACCTGACGTTTGGTGTCTCCTGTCAGGAGTACTTAAAAAAAAGTGAGAGTCTGTCGGTGAGAGTGAGTCAGTCAGTCAGTCAGTCAGTGAGAGTGGGAGAGTCAGTGAGAGTGAGTCAGTCAGTCAGTGAGAGAGAGTGGGAGAGTCAGTCAGTCAGTGAGAGAGAGTGGAAGAGAAAGTCAGTCAGTGAGAGAGAGTGTAGTGAGAGTGAGAGTCTGTCAGTGAGAGTCTGTCAGTGAGAGTGAGTCAGTGAGAGTAAGTCAGTGAGATTGAGTCAGTCAGTGAGAGAGAGTGGGAGAGTCAGTCAGTGAGAGAGAGTGGGAGAGTCAGTCAGTGAGAGTCTGTCAGTGAGAGTCTGTCAGTGAGAGTGTCAGTGAGAGTGAGTCAGTGAGAATGAGGCAGTGAGAGTGAGTCAGAGAGAGTGAGTCAGAGAGAGTGAGTCAGTGAGAGTGAGTCAGTGAGAGTGTCAGTGAGAGTCTGTCAGTGAGAGTCTGTCAGTAATTCCCATATTGATGTGTCGGCTCGTTGTAGGAGTGTACGTTGTCTTCGTTCTAGTACCACAAGTGTGTGTGTTAGCACGTCTTTGTATGGCTGAGAGAGTTTGGTGGAGCTGTGCTTATTTGTAAAACTGGCGATGTATCTTGTGTGATCGATAAATAGTCAGCGGAAATCATGGGAGGGGCAGAGGTCATAGAGCAAAGGTCGCCGAAAATGTGACGACGGACTATATCGACGGCGCTATAAATAAACATAGCTGAACTCTCCTGGCCTCGTTTTGCCGAGCCACGCTCGTTATTGGGTGCGTTATTTATAAATAGCTTGTTACACGTCACCAGGTGAGTCTCAGCCGTAGCAACTGCTAACTAAGGCCAGGGAGTGTAGTGACGTGTGTGCGTCGGAAGTGCCAGGATTCTGATGGGAGCAAAGGCCTCCGACACGTTACTTCGTTACATTACTCAGTTACTGGTAAAAACCCGACCTCATGGAAACATTTCACTGGGCACGGAATACCCCTGACCGTGCCAGAGCCACGAGGCCTGATGCAGAAACATGCTTATTTGGTTAGGATTCAAACCCAGAATTGCGTAAGAAAAGTTAAAGAAAAACAATGCAACATCGCTAAGCCAAACACTCTCCTTAAACCAAGCACTGGCCACACGGCCATGAAAGTGACGCGGCCGCGCAGCCGCGAAAGTGATCTCATGTTTAATGAGGACGAGAGGAGGGGGCGGGTTGTGTGTGTACAGTTAATGAGCCATGACAAGCAGATGGCGGCTGCGCGCGTGCACAAGCGTGTAACCGCAATCTTGAAGCCAGCAAAAGCGTGTGGTAGCACTTTGAAAACCCCACTTACTAAATGTCTTGCAGAGCAGCGCATGCGCTGGCTCAGGCGAGACCTAAAAAGTTTGGGCATCTGTTTAGCTAACAATTATGAGGCAGCGATAGTTCCGGCAGAAGCTCTGGTTCTACAACCACAGGGATGGGCGATGGATTGCGAGAGCACTACACTGCTCTCAGGCCCAGCATATTGGTTGCCTTTGCCCTGGTCAAGGTCTGATATCCTGTACGTTTTGCTCTTCACTGAAAATGTGTCCTATGTGTCTGTATCGTGTACACAGAATGCAATTAGCTATGTCAGTAGAAACAGGTGGTAAAGTGGCCCAGTCTTACCTTACACTTTGCCTGACGGACATTTGTCAGATTAGATGCAAGATTAACTTTTTCTACAGAGTCATACTTCTCTGCTCCTTCATACTTCTCTGCTCCTTCATACTTCTCTGCTCCTTGTAGCAGGTGACGGGTAGCTCATTGCCCCTCTCAACCTATTTATTGGTCAAGAAGTACTGTCACCTCTTCCATATGGAGTTAGGACTTTAACTATTTTACATAGTAAACCCTTTGATGTTCCCTGGTGGCATCCATGTTTATTAGATGGGCTTCACTATTTTTCCTCTATAGACCGAGAGCTAATTAATTTCAGGAATATGAATACATGAACCTCCTGGTCAAACTATTTCTTCATTATCTTTAGATTGTCAAGTTTGTTGTGTTTTGCAATGCTCATCAATCAGGCCTGTGCATAGCCGAACATATCATGGGCAAGGGCATCAGGTTCCTCTCCCATCCTTCTTTCAGCAGAGTCAGGGGCCACATAGTTGGTTTCCATAGGGACTGATTCCTGCTCCTTTGTGGGTCAACTTCCAATTGGTGAATAAGGAGAATGGCAGGAGGATGTTTCACTTTCACCTCAGGAGTTCCTCTTCGAGGTTTTATTAAGCCTTTCTATGACTCTTCAGTTTGTAAGTGGTAGTAATTATGTGGAATGTAAATTACAGTTTACATTCATCTCACGTTGGTAGACATGAAGATACTTCCTCTGTGAGATATCATAGTCTTGGGACAATACCAATCAGGATTAAATCCAGAAGAGAGGTCCAAACCACACAGAAGTAGTAGTGCGTAATAGTGCTTCTCAGGGACACAGCCTCTGGGGGCCTGATGATATGCTTCATCCTAACAAGTGTATACTTGTTGCCTGATGTTTATGTAGAAATCATGGGGACAGCATTGTGTAGTCCCAAACTCTCATAGAGGCCCCAACCACTTGCAATTATACGGTTGGTACCATGGCCTGACTGCTAGCCTATTACTGGGAAGGCATGTTGTGCAGTTCCTGCAAAACCTCTGAATGTTCGGGTAGATGTCAAGCCAACGGTGCAAGAGGTTAGCATTTCCTTTGTCTTTTTCAGGCCCAGATGTCCAACTAAGGGTACCCAGTTGTATTAAGAAGCTTGTATGTACCTGGAAAACCACAAGCATCTTGATAGTCACAGGCTTAAAGCACCGTGATGCTTCACCTTCAACCTGATTCACTGCCTGGCGTGGAGACCCAATATAATGCAGCACCCTGACAGGGTTTTCCAAAACGTATTCATAAGAAGCTCACCAATAACAGACAACTCCTATAGTTCTGGGATGAACTCAGACCCCAGGTCTTGATCACCTATGGTCAATATCCTCTTGTTTGAAGCAGGCAATCTTGAGCTCTGCAGTGGGGTACTATTGAAGTCTCCGTTGACATGATAGGTTCACAGTTGGGATAACTTCTCTTCAGGTATCACCTTCTCATTGGTAATCAGGGCTCCATCCACCATGTTAATCAAGTCAAGTCAAGTCAAGTATGCTTTATTCGAATATTATTCATAAAAGCAGAAATACAATTACAATAAACAATCTCATACAATATTTAAAAAAAAGATTAAATTATGATCAAAAGATCAAATACAAAGCATACATGTACAATTTTTATCTTAATCATGACCCTATAAAACGTACTGTTCTTTTGGTGGTAAATAATTTAAGTTTAAAAGGCAGAAGAAAAATAGTTGGATAAAAATACTTTTAAAACCATAATATAGAAATGGAAGTGCAGAAAAAATGCTATAGGAGAGAATAATCAAAAGACTAGCAGTCTCTCCCTAATCATGAGAATAGTCAAACGACTAGCAGTCTCTGTCTAAGCGACCACGCCCAGCCTAAATATTTTGCAGTGGCTACTGAAATCCATGGCAGAGTACTGGTACATATAATACGCAGGGCCAGGTTACCACTGGTTGTTCCTAGATTTTTACACATCAGGGACATCCAGGTACGCCTTGGGACCGCGTAGAACTTGCAGACAAATAGAAAATGACCAATAGTTTCTTTACTGATACCACAAGCAGGGCATCCATCACAAGATCCCCCTTCCCGCTTAGATGTCAATAATTTAAGTGGAAGTGCACCGTCTCTCAGTTGGAAAAGAAGCTTTCTTTCCATAGGCCTTGTTATAATGTCCCAATATGGTTCTAGACAAGGATACATCTTGGCCTCTAGGAACTCTCCGGTCATAGAGCCGGCACTCGAGCTATTCCAATACCGGCGAGCAACCATCTCCCAATAAATATTCTTTAAAGTGCTCTTAGATGGGAAACTGGCTCTCGCCGGGTCATCCCAAAGTGAGCACAGGCCAAGCTCAGACAGGGATGTCCTAAGTGATTTTAGCCATCCTATTTTGTGATAAACATCGGACTTTATAATATCTAAAAAACCATCTGCATAATGAGAAAGGACAGGAGTCGTCCATAACCTGCGCCAATACAAGATGGGGCGAAGTTGTACCAAATCTGAGATTGCTTTTCTACCCAGATCAAATTTAAGGGGCAACAATGGGGTACTTTTAGGGACACCTGTTATTGCCCTAAAAAATTTGTTCTCTGAGGATTGAAGGGCAGCAGCCTTCTCGAAGCCCCAGAGCTCTGCACCGTATTAAGCGGAGCCTAGAGCTTTTGCTTCATACACCTGTAAAACAGGTTTTACAGGTTTGGTCAATGATTTTCTATGCTCTGTACAAATGGCACCTGCCAATTGCCTATGTCTGAGTGTAGCAATGTCAACATGATGCCGCCAGTTCATCTTGCTAGATATATGAATACCCAGATATGTAAAGGTATTCACTACTTCTAGCGGGCGATCATTTAAAATAATTTTAGATTTAAAGCTACGGTGGGGGTTGAATATCATAAGCTTTGTTTTGGCAATATTAACCTCTAGTCCATACTCCCCACAGAATTCGTCAAAAATAGACAAGGCACACTGCAAACCACTAGGAGTTTTAGATAGGATGAGCGTGTCATCTGCAAACATTAAAATAGGGATTTTAGTCCCAGCTAAAAAAGGAGCGTCCACTTGTGCGGAAGTCATGCGAGCAACAACATCATTAATGTATAAGGTAAAAAGGACAGGAGCCATCGAACAGCCCTGCCGGACTCCCCTCTCTACAGGGAAGTCCGAAGTTACCGAACCGAGTCCTCCCCACTGAATTCTGGCATAGTTAGATTCGTGTAGCCTCATTATCAAAGATAATAAATCGCTAGGAAGACCCTGCTTGTTTAGGGCCATCCAAAGCTTAGATCGGGGGACAAGATCGAAAGCGGCCGTAGATCGACAAAGGCCGCATACAAGCTTCCTTTGCCCAACACCACCGTCTTCCATTGTAACAGGGTGAAACGGAAAACCTGATCCACCGTGCTTGTGGACCGTCGAAAGCCAGCCTGGAATGATGAAAGAGCATTATTCTCATCCACCCAATCCAGGACCCTATTGACGATCACACGTCCCACGACCTTTTGAATGGTATCTATGAGGCTTATTGGCCTGTAATTACCCGGAAGGGATCGATCACCTTTCTTAAAGATGGGGATGATAACTGCACCCTGCCAGGATTTTGGTACCGCAGCACCCAAAGCAATGGCATTAATAAGAAGATGGATATACTGGCACCAGCGCTCCTTGTCATTTAAAAATAGATCGGCTGGCACACCATCAAGACCAGGGGCACGTCCACAGGCAACCGTATTCAGGGCCGATAAAATTTCAGCTATACCAAAGAGATTCACTTTAGGGAGGTCTACACTGAATTCCTGGGCCATGTTATCATTATTTGGTGCAGCATACTGGTTTTTAAAGAATTTTATCCATTCTTCTTCAGGCACGTTGTTATGTGGGGACTCGGGAAAGCCAGGTTTTCCCCATCTAACAATGTGCCAAAATAGCCAGGAGTCCCTACTGTCACTGGCTGCCTTTAGCTCAGTCCAGTGGTGCTCGTCCCAAGCTTTTTTAGCCTTTGATATACTAGTTTTATAGTTCTTTCTAGCGGCTTGAATTGAAGTGCATTGCCCCCCCTTGATAGCTGCACCTAAAGCTATTCGTGCTTCCCTACATTGTTCATTATACCACTTAGCAGGCTTAGGGACTCTATTACCTTTGTTTTTCACGGGTTTAAGGAAATACCCCTTAATTGCACAAAAGAGAGAGTTATGTAATCCTTCAACCTTATCTAAGCCAGAGCTAAGTGGGTTAAGGTGCTCTATAGCTGATAGTGCTATGTCCACCTGACCATTGATCTCAGCAATGGCCTGGTGGTCAATTACTACGTTTTCCCACCTTAATCTCCGCATATCATTTGTGGGAACAATCCGGGGAGGAACAGTCGTAGAAAAACATGGAGGTAAGATGGTATAGGACCACCATTTGTGGATGGTGCACAGGGGATTATGATCACTCTCGATCCTTCCTACAACCTCCATGTCACAAATCAAAGGCCATAATTTTAAACTACATAACACATAATCAATTCTACTGTTATGTCGGCCATTGTCAAATGTGCTTGACCCATTCCTGTCGCCACTAGTCCTACCATTTAGGGCTCTTAAGCACTTTTCATAACATATAGTATTTAGGCCAATAACATCGGCTGTCCACCGCACAACCGGTGGAAGCTCAAGTTTAGGAACACCCCATTGTCGATCCTCCTCATCACCGAATAGATCATCGTCGTTAATTAAGGGTTCAAATGTTCTATTAAAATCACCCGCAATGACAATATTATTATTTAAAGAGTGGGTGTCAAGCAGAGTGGTTAGAGCAACTAGAACATCAGACCTCCCCCCCTTATTACTCCGAACATAAACATTATAGATATCCAATCTACCTAATTTGTCTAGATCCAATCTGATTAATTGGATATCTTGGTTTTTGGTATCAACAACTTTAATAACCAGCTTTAGACACTGGCGAACCCATATTGTTAGGCCACCCATGGGTCTTCCCCTAGGGCCCTTTGAAGCCGGCACGGAGTAATTCAGATATCCCTGAACAAAACAGGGTTCACATGACCAAGTTTCCTGGAATATGCATAGATCATGGTTATTAACAAAACAGATCCAATCTACGGATTCCAATTTGGAAGTCAGCCCGGCGATATTCCAGGAGAATAAACTCCCCGTAATTCCCTGAGGGTAAATCGGGCAATTAGCTGTTAATAGAAGATCGGGGACGGTTGAATACTTAGAACAAATATCTGAAATTACGTCCTGTTGTGGATTTCTCATCTCATTGATAAAAGGAAATGGGTCAGACAATGGCTCAGGTGGGCTCATTAATATGGCCTGGTTGTTATTAAGTCAATCTACATCTTCGAGGTTAGCTAACACCTCAAAACGATTTCTCGTTGAAATCAAAGCATTAGGTTGAGTACAACGATGAGCCCCAAAATTAGAGGTGGAGACTGGCCTAGGTCTAGGGAAAAAATAAGTTAATTCCCAAGTAGTAATAAAGGAGCTCCTATGATTTGTATGCCAGTTTAAGATGTGATTGACGGCTCTGGGGTCCCTAAAGTTGATCAGAATAATGTCCCCATTTATGTTTTTTGGAGTATTACCCAGCCATGGTAGATGCCTAACATGTAAAATTTCCCCGTTAATATACGAGGGGAGAGGGCGGTTTTGTCCTAACCAATGAATAACCTTATTTTTTAGTTGTGAATATCCCTCTATGGCTTCGTCCTTCAAGGTGGGAACACCCGCAAGCACCACTACAAGAGGAACCGCTTCTGGTGGAAGATTAATAGAGAAAGATCCACGCATCTTAGCCATAGGAACCAAGTTGCAGGTCTTTCTATCAAGCAATGCATCCCCTTGTGGTGGAGTATTTCCTCCTCGGCAAGCTCTATCCTTATTTGACTGGATTGACTTGGGAATATTAACTCTTCATGCGTGATTATTCGTTATATTATTTGTACTGCAGTCACCTTGAATAGCTTTCTGATGTAGAGGTAAAGTAGAAGGTGATACCGCAGGAACAGAAACAGTAGTAGGCGGCATTGTTGGCTTTACAGAATTCTTACATGGGTCCCCTTTACCACCCATTAGAGATTCTACTTTCGCCAGCCTTTTTTCAATGCTTTTTAAACTGTCAACAATTGGTAGCATGTGAGTTTTAAATATTTTTTCTATGTTACCCATTTATTCCGCAATCGTAATGTCATTTACAGAACAGGATACCGAGGTACCAGGGAGGGATAAGTTATTAATACCATTGATGTGGCCTTTGTCAGTGTGAGCCAAGACAGATTCATAGCTGGATATATTTCTATTTTTATTTTTATGGGCCTCAGAATCCAGCTTCCTCCTTTTCCTAGGTAATGGGCCAGATGATTTAGGTACCCCAGGGGAAATAACATTTTGGGTTAGGGGTGCCATTACTTGTAAATCCTTCAATACAACTGGTTCACTAATTACCTCAATAGGAGAAGATAAAATAGGAGAAGACAGATCTTTAGATGAATCAACCATAATTGAGTTACCAGGGAGTGATAAAATGTCGTTGTTGTCCGGAAGATATGAAATATCATGGTGGGAGAGGGCACTTTTATCAGATGAAATTACATCATGGGGAGAGGTTGAAGTTAAGGACATATTTTTTATATGCTCTATGGAACTACGACGCTTCGCCCTTAATTCGGCAAGGGTAATTTCTCGGTCTAACCCAGAATTAACTTTCAATAGATAACCGTCAAGAGTACCCTTATTAGATTTGTTGGTCATGATAATAAAAGTAGTAATACACAACCCCTATGAATCAAGTGTACAAGTGCTTAGACGCAACAATAAGATGACAATAAAAAGCACAAAACGTGCAATAGCCACTAATAGTAGCAACCACACAAAAACAGTACCAGCAAGAGTCAAGAGGGTGAGCCCGGCCCGGCCTCCATCGGCTCCTGAGGGCTACAGAGGGCCCGCCCTTTGCCCGGGCTTCGCCCGGCTCCGCCCGCGCGCGTCCCACGACGCGGAGGAAGTGCCGGCCTTTTGAGCGCCTCCTGGCGCGGGAAACGCTGTCAGCGGGTCGCAGGGGATGATGGGGCTTGTAGTTGTTCCCTGCTCGGCGGCCGCTGATGGAGATGGCGGCGGCGGCAGCGGAAGGCGAGGATCAGCGACAATGCGGTGGGCGCAAGGTGAGTAACCACACGGGCACTGGGTGCACGCCCACAAGTGAGCAAGAACAGAGTCCCACTCTGCAAAGGAAGTGCCGGCCTTTTGAGCGCCTCCTGGCGCGGGAAACGCTGTCAGCGGGTCGCAGGGGATGATTGGGCTTGTAGTTGTTCCCTGCTCGGCGGCCGCTGATGGAGATGGCGGCAGCGGAAGGCGAGGGTCAGCGACAATGCGGTGGGCGCAAGGTGAGTAACCATACGGGCACTGGGTGCACGCCCACAAGTCAGCAAGAACAGAGTCCCATGTTAATGTTAATGTTAGTGACATTTATAGAGTGCTAACTGTTCCCCGGAGGTGCCTTGGCGCTGTGTAAAGTACTGCAGAGACTAAAACGAAGAGAGTATTGTTGGATTTAGACAGTAAAAAGCCATGTTTTTAAAGCCTTCCTAAAGGCAAGTAGATTAGTCATGCATCTAAGATGCAGCGGGAGAGCATTCCATGCCTTGGCTGCGCCAGCCACAAAACTTCTGCCACCCCAGCTAGCTTTTTTTACAAAGGGTACCAACACCAACCTTGCTTCTGAGGAGCGTAATGGTCTTTTTGGTAAATACCTTTGAAGACCAAGCATAGGGCTTTAAACTGAACGCGCTTCTTAACGGGCAACCAGTGGAACCTTCTGATCTCAGCCGAGATTGAGGCGTGTTTTGGTGTACCGGTAAGCAGTCTGGCAGCTACATTCTGCAGAAGTTGTAATTTTTTCATAAGCCCTTCCTGGATATTGATGTAGAGACTATTACAGTTTTCCAGCTTGGACATGGTTAAGGCAGTGATAACTGTTTGTTGACTGTCTATGTTCCAGAATGGCATTATTTTCTTACAGGATGTAAGAATATACGATGTGGATGAAGCCACCGCATTCACTTGATCCCTGAAACTGAGTTTATTGTCTATCCAGACTCCCAGATTTTTTACCTTCTTGATATGAATAGGGAGAGGACCCAATGTATCTGGCCACCAAGCAGGGGTCCAGAAATGAGGGTCATTACCAAACAAAACAACCTCTCCAATTTCCGGTCACTGCCCAACGTACAATTACCATGTTGCCCTGTTTTCCAGCAATACACTCTTGTCCCACTCCTGGACTGTACATGCACCGTGGTGTAGATGAAGACCTCACTGACAGGCACACTGGCTATACCCCTTAAACATGAAACAAGCTTGCCTGAGACTATTCTTCTAGACCATCGTCTTGCTGACTCCACTTTCTCAGGATGCACCGACCCACTGTTCACCTTCATGGTTAGTTTAAAGTACTGCTCCCTCTTGAGAGGTGCCTGATTTTATAATCTTAGGGTCAGTGTCCAACGCATCGAGGTACACCATGAACACCTCTATTGGGTCACTGGTGTGATGAGCACTCATCACTGAATTATTGAGCCAGTAAAAGTGTGCCTACTGGAATGAAATCCAAAGCCTTCCATCTTTCAGGTCATTCATCCCGTTTCCTTTTTGGCGCATGCAGCAAGGTCTCCAATTGGACGCCAACACCCTTACCTTGATTCTTAATTTTTCTCTCCCCTTGAGGTTGGGTCAGCCCAATCCTCTTGATCACAGCATTCTTCATACATTCATACACCAGGAGTTCATTCTCCTTAAACTTCAGGATGGCTTTGTTCCCACTGAGGGGAATATGGCTCAGTGGAACCTAGTTATGTGCTGTGTACACAACCCAAATATTTCCTGTCATACCAACACATCACACCAGTGGTGCAGGTGGGTACTCGAAAACTTTAAGACGGTAAATGAACGGACTACTTGGGTGCCGATTACGATCCGGTAGAAAAAATCCCCGTGCGACTCGTATCCGGTCTTTTTACCGTACGAATCGTACAAGTTCCGTACGAACTGGCAATCACGATTTGCATGGTAAAAAGTCCATACGAACCGCATTTGGAATCATTCCCCACACGTCCTCGGGTCGGAAAATGTGTCCGACACGTCCTCGGACGATTTACCGTACAAACGTGAAAAGTCAAGTCCGACCAAGGAATCACGATCCCACCCGTGCGTCCGAACTCACAACCGTATGGTTAAAACACCGTCCGCACCGAACTCCCATTGCAACCATGGAGATATGTGCCCGCATATGCGCCAAACACTTCCCCCAGCACCCATACGTTCGAGTCGTACTCCCCGTTAATGTACACCCCCCCTGTATGTACACCCGTGTACGTGTCGAACCCCCACCCGTGTATGTACACCCCAGTACGTGCGAGTCGCACCCCCACCCCTGTACGTGTCATACCCCCGTGTACCTACACCCCAGTACGTTCGAGTCGTACCCCCACCCCTGTACGTGTCGTACCACCGTCTAAGTACACCCCAGTACGTACGAGTCGTACCCCCACCTCTGTACGTGTCGTACCACCGTCTAAGTACACCCCAGTACGTTCGAGTCGCACCCCCACCCCTGTACGTGTCGTACCACCGTGTACCCACACCCCAGTACGTTCGAGTCGTACCCCCACCCCTGTACGTGTCGTACCACCGTGTACCCACACCCCAGTACGTTCGAGTCGTACCCCCACCCCTGTACGTGTCGTACCACCGTCTAAGTACACCCCAGTACGTTCGAGTCATACCCCCACCCCTGTACGCGTCATACCCCCGTGTACCTACACCCCAGTACGTTCGAGTCGTACCCCCACCCCTGTACGTGTCGTACCACCGTGTACCCACACCCCAGTACGTTCGAGTCGTACCCCCACCCCTGTACGCGTCATACCCCCATGTACCTACACCCCAGTACGTTCGAGTCGTACCCCCACCCCTGTACGTGTCGTACCACCGTGTACCCACACCCCAGTACGTTCGAGTCGTACCCCCACCCCTGTACGTGTCGTACCACCGTGTACCCACACCCCAGTACGTTCGAGTCGTACCCCCACCCCTGTACGTGTCGTACCACCGTGTACCCACACCCCAGTACGTTCGAGTCGTACCCCCACCTCTGTACGTGTCGTACCACCGTCTAAGTACACCCCAGTACGTTCGAGTCGTACCCCTACCCCTGTACGTGTCATACCACCGTCTAAGTACACCCCAGTACGTTCGAGTCGTACCCCCACCCCTGTACGTGTCATACCCCCGTGTACCTACACGCCAGTACGTTCGAGTCGTACCCCCACCCCTGTATGTGTCGTACCACCGTCTAAGTACACCCCAGTACGTTTGAGTCGTACCCCCACCCCTGTACGTGTCGTACCACCGTCTAAGTACACCCCAGTACGTTCGAGTCGTACCCCCACCCCTGTACGTGTCATACCCCCGTGTACCTACACCCCAGTACGTTCGAGTCGTACCCCCACCCCTGTACGTGTCGTACCACCGTGTACCCACACCCCAGTACGTTCGAGTCGTACCCCCACCCCTGTACGTGTCGTACCACCGTGTACCCACACCCCAGTACGTTCGAGTCGTACCCCCACCTCTGTACGTGTCGTACCACCGTCTAAGTACACCCCAGTACGTTCGAGTCGTACCCCCACCCCTGTACGTGTCGTACCACCGTCTAAGTACACCCCAGTACGTTCGAGTCATACCCCCACCCCTGTACGTGTCGTACCACCGTCTAAGTACACCCCAGTACGTTCGAGTCGTACCCCCACCCCTGTACGTGTCATACCCCCATGTACCTACACCCCAGTACGTTCGAGTCGTACCCCCACCCCTGTACGTGTCGTACCACCGTCTAAGTACACCCCAGTACGTTCGAGTCGTACCCCCACCCCTGTACGTGTCTTACCACCGTCTAAGTACACCCCAGTACGTTCGAGTCGTACCCCCACCCCTGTACGTGTCATACCCCCGTGTACCTACACCCCAGTACGTTTGAGTCGTACCCCCACCCCTGTACGTGTCGTATCACCGTGTACCCACACCCCAGTACGTTCGAGTCGTACCCCCACCCCTGTACGTGTCGTACCACCGTGTACCCACACCCCAGTACGTTCGAGTCGTACCCCCACCCCTGTACGTGTTGTACCACCGTGTACCCACACCCCAGTACGTTCGGGTCGTACCCCCACCTCTGTACGTGTCGTACCACTGTCTAAGTACACCCCAGTACGTTCGAGTCGTACCCCCACCCCTGTACGTGTCGTATCACCGTCTAAGTACACCCCAGTACGTTCGAGTCGTACCCCCACCCCTGTACGTGTCGTACCACCGTCTAAGTACACCCCAGTACGTTCGAGTCGTACCCCCACCCCTGTACGTGTCATACCCCCGTGTACCTACACCCCAGTACGTTCGAGTCGTACCCCCACCCCTGTACGTGTCGTACCACCGTCTAAGTACACCCCAGTACGTTCGAGTCGTACCCCCACCCCTGTACGTGTCGCACCACCGTCTAAGTACACCCCAGTACGTTCGAGTCGTACCCCCACCCCTGTACGTGTCATACCCCCGTGTACCTACACCCCAGTACGTTTGAGTCGTACCCCCACCCCTGTACGTGTCGTACCACCGTGTACCCACACCCCAGTACGTTCGAGTCGTACCCCCACCCCTGTACGTGTCGTACCACCGTGTACCCACACCCCAGTACGTTCGAGTCGTACCCCCACCCCTGTACGTGTCGTACCACCGTGTACCCACACCCCAGTACGTTCGAGTCATACCCCCACCCCTGTACGTGTCGTACCACCGTCTAAGTACACCCCAGTACGTTCGAGTCGCACCCCCACCCCTGTACGTGTCATACCCCCGTGTACCTACACCCCAGTACGTTCGAGTCGTACCCCCACCCCTGTACGTGTCGTACCACCGTGTACCCACACCCCAGTACGTTCGAGTCGTACCCCCACCCCTGTACGTGTTGTACCACCGTGTACCCACACCCCAGTACGTTCGAGTCGTACCCCCACCCCTGTACGTGTCGTACCACCGTGTACCCACACCCCAGTACGTTCGAGTCGTACCCCCACCTCTGTACGTGTCGTACCACCGTCTAAGTACACCCCAGTACGTTCGAGTCGCACCCCCAACACAACCTCCTAAGTACGGAGCGCACCCCAGGCCCCAACATCACAACCGCATGTACGAGTTGTACCAAGCCACACACAAGGACAGCACCGTACAACCAAAGGGCCCATGAACACACCGTACACACGCTCAAAACGCACGTACACAACCAGGACAAAACAAAACAACACAAGAATACACTATACGAATGGCACAAAGCCACTAAACATGGCCAACAAACACTACAAAAACACCTTCACTGACCTGCAACTGCCAAAAACAAACAGAGGCCCAATACACCACCACTCCTTATAACACACCCACCCAAACTTCAAACACAGCCACACCCACCAATGGACCAATAAAAAGGGCCCACACACACAAACCATGAGCCTTTGCAACAGACTCACTGCTGCCAGACACCACAGAACCATACTACAAGCTTCACCACACCTTACACTTGCACACCTTCACACAACCACCTTCACAAACACCCCCTCATCACATTCACACACACACACCTGCACAACCACACCCACAACCATCCACACACCCTCCCCACCATCCACACCCACACCCCTCACCATGCCCACTACCAAGAATCCAAAGTTCAGTAACCGAGAGTTGGAGGTCCTTGTTGATGAAATCCTCAGAGTCGAGCCACAGCTCTTTGGAACATTGGTCAGACAGACCAGCATTGCAGTAAAAACAGCCATGTGGCAGACCATCGTCGATGCTGTGAATGCTGTTGCGGACACCAGAAGGACCAGGCAGGAATGCCAGAACAGGTGGTACGATCTGCGGAGGAGGGTCCGAGCCAAGAGGCAGGAGGAACACAACCAGGCCAACGCCACAGGAGGAGGGCCCTCCCGCAGACCCGTACACTACCAGCCCTGGGAGGAGAGGGTGATGGCCATACTGCCGGTGGAGGCAGTCGAAGGATTAGAAGGACTCCGAGACCCGGGTGAGTACACAAACAACGCACCTCACATGGGGGGAACGGCATCCACAACCAAAATCACTAACAGGCACGCAACCACCCCAAGCCATCGCATGACTCAACCACACTCCATGAGCACGCACATGCCACTGCTGCCACCATGCCCCATGCACCCAGCTGGACAATGTCAAGTCACAGGCCACAGAAGACACCAACACATGACACAGTAACCCGGATGGCGGGAGGCTGGGCCCCAAAAATCACATAGTGCAACTCCGAAGCAGACAACAATGCCCTCTGCCCATATGGCCTAGGTCACAGCCAGACAAACAGTGTGTCCCAACACAGGAATGACTTGCCAGCAAATGGCGGACGCCTTGCATCAACACATGGGGGTGAAGGCACTGTTTTGCACATGACAGCAGCTAATGAACAGCCAACATTGTGAAAGAGTGGCAGCACACACCACCACAGCAGCAGCGCACAGACACACATCACACCCAATGGGTGCCTGGAGATCAGAAACAAACTCACATCAACAAGCCAAGGGCCACTCAAAGATCTGCTAACAGTGTGTGCCCAGGAAGCTGGGCTGAGGTGACAGAGGGTGACACACAGAGGGAGGGAGAGGGGGACAGAGAGGGAGGGAGACACAGGGAGACGGACAGAGGGAGGAGGCTGACACACAGATGGAGGGAGAGGGGGACACAGAGGGAGGGAGACACAGGGAGACGGACAGAGGGAGGAGGCTGACACACAGAGGGAGGGAGAGGGGGACAGAGAGGGAGCGAGACACAGGGAGAGCAAATCAGCCGTGTGGCGTGTGCGAATGTCTGCTCGTCAGCAGGTAGACTGCGTGCATGTAGACAAGGGTGGCCAGTCCCAGAACCCCCCCTCTTCCCCATGGCAAAACACAGGGCCATGTCACAACCTGTTCACGAGCACAACGACAGCTACCTGGATCATATAAGTGTGTGGATCCACTCCATGTGCACATGTACAGTGCTACACGGAAGGCGCCAATGCATGGCTCGCCACACCTGCCCACTCCACTGCTGACTGCAGTCACACTTGACGCAGCAAGTAAGACCGTGCCACACATAGTGAAAGGGGCCAAAGTGGTGCCCAAGGGACACACCTATGCACAAGTGCACTGTGAGTGGACTGCAAGACAGATCCCAATTCCAAGAGGAAATGTCCCAACTTTGAAACTGATGAAACATGGATGTTGCATGGACCAAAATTAACATTGTCTCTCTCACACACAGGTCAACGTCGTGGTTCACCCCCCAACACTGGGGGGGAAGACTCACAGGACCCGGATCTGCAGGAGCCCGATCCCACCGGCAGCGACCACTCTCACCACTCTGTGGACGACCCC
Organism: Triturus cristatus; assembly: GCF_964204655.1. Lineage (NCBI taxonomy): Eukaryota > Metazoa > Chordata > Amphibia > Caudata > Salamandridae > Triturus > Triturus cristatus. The sequence goes on along the minus strand of NC_140584.1, from coordinate 866,254,701 downwards.
GACCGACCTGGCCCCTCTGGTGTCCAACCACCTGCAGCACCTGCGTCAGGTACAACTGTGCCAACCACCACCCCCACTCCTGCCACATCCCAGGAGACACCCAGGATCCCTGCCCCAACACCACAATGCAGCCAGGCTGGCCAGGAGGGACACGGTGTCCCAGGAGGAGGCAGGCGACAACGCCAATGCCACCCCTCAGGGGTCCCGGAGACCCGATGTGCCCACAAGGGCAGGCCAGGTGCAAGTGGGCAGGGGTGGTGGGAGTTGAGGACGGCGGAGGCGCGAGCCTGACCAGTTGGCTGGGGAACCGGTATTTTCCCATGTCCGTAACATCCTGGACTCATACCGGCAGGACACCACGGGCATGGCCCAGGTTGTGTCCGTCCTCGAGGGGAACAAGGCCCAGCAGGCCCAGCAACATGCAGAGCTACATGCCTGTCTACTGCGACACCAACGGAGGATGGAGGACAGACAGGCTGAGCAAGTGACGGCGTTCCAGGGGATTCACGATACACTCCGTCGGATGGCCGACAACATGGCCGACCCTCCCTGTGCCAGAAGGCGGAGAACATCACCACCCACAGGGAGGGATCAGGAGGAGGAGGAGGAAACATCCGATGGAGCATCCCAGACGTCGTCACGGCCTGCTGCTGAGGGTCCCCGCAGGAGGCCGGGTCGTCCACGGAAAGGACCGTGAGGGTCGGCGCTACATCACCATCTCCCAGGACACCTGGCCTGGCACCTGGCCCACTGGAGCAACAGCATCACAGCATCAAGCGACATTCTCTGCCACATGGCCCTGCTGGTCACTGGCTGACCAATGTTGACAAAGACTGTGGCATGGACTCTGAGGATTTCAAATGGCAAGGACAGCAACTCCCCTACTGAACTTTGGATTCCAAAATCCCGGAAAGCCCCTCACTTTGTCCCCCCCCTCCCCCAATAATAAATCACACTATGAAGAGTAGATGCCTGCTGGTAGCATTATTACCTAACATGTGTCATGTAAAGTCTAAACATGCCTGAGTCATCTTTTGTCTTCAACCATCCACACATGGGTCACAGTGTATTAGGCAAGACAGACATGGAGCACCATACACACCCGTGATGGGCCCAACCAGCTGAGGGGGTGGCCGAACAACCGTGCTGACAGACACATTGAGTACAGCAACAGTCATGCGCAGAGGTCAGGGATCCATTCCAGTGTCCTGGGGGGCACCCAGGTATGTGTAGACAGGTGGCAGAACCATGTCCTGCAAGCTTGAGTCCGGTGGATGCAGAGAATGGGGGCCTGGACAACGTTGGATGCATGGGGATGGCACATGTCACAATACCCACACAGTCATGGACATCATGCCCAATACACAGTCTCAGCCCACACACACAGCTTGCATCTTGCTACTCGACACATTGACACATAGCCACAATCAGGGAATACCATGCCAGACATGCTGGATGCACCATGGCAACACACCAGCATTGACTGAGAAGAGGCACCTTGGAGGCATAGGGACACCTTTATTAGTCATGTTTTCGGGATTGCAGAGGCAACTTGAAGTACACATGAACACATCATGTGGAGTAACATGTGAGTCCAACACTGGCACCCCCCTTCTGCAGCACAAATGCGTGTTCGCCATGGAACTGGCACACAAGCGTCGGCTAACAGCTAAACACCCACAGCTGCTCACGGAGAGCCTGCCATACACCATAGATCCGCTGATGTGGAAGTCCCACACCATGTCAAGCCAATGCTAACCGTATGTGTCCGAGGGCAGTGTCACACACATTGATGCCATCATCACAATCCCCTATCCCATCACTGATGACTGTCAACCAGGCAGACCATCTATTCAGGTGTACACAGCTGCATGTCGTGTCCCATGGTGATGCTACATGGCTGCAGAGGAACCAAACATCGACAGGGGCAGTGTGCATACATCGTGAACAACTGCCACACCCAATACACCCCAGATGCATCCCTTACCCTATGGAGACTTCCAAACGTGTCCGTGCCTGTAACGCTGAGTCAGCCCACGATGTCATGTCCATGAGGAATAGCAGTGCCACAACAATGCAAGCAGCAGACGGCATGCGCAAGTACCTGGGGAAGAGAGACACACAAGAAGTCAGCCACAAAAAGCACAGCCACTTGCATGTGCATTTACTCGACACATGTATGGATCACAACATGCTAGGTCACAATTATGACTGGGGAAATACAACCATCACTGCCACCATCACTCCAGTGACACACCCACACACACCTCTGACTCACGTGCCATACATGCAGGTGGAGACACACATCACAACACATGCCACACGGGGACCAATCTGGCACTCACTTAGTGGTGAGTACCAGACACTGGTACTCACCACTAAGCAAAGAAGTCGCGTATGAGCCGAGTCCGGATGTCCTCTTGCGGCTCCACATCCTCCACATCACTAGCCCCATTGCCAAGCCCTTCGTCCTCCACGGGTGGATGGTCCTCGTCACGTTGATCCAGGATGAGTGGCACAGCTCTTTCAACTGCCATGTTGTGCAGCATGCAGCAGACCATGAAGATCTTGCAGACCTTCGCTGGGGCATATGGGAGCGCGCCGCCGGTCTTGTGGAGGCACCTGAATCGGCTCTTCAGCAGGCCAAACGTCCTCTCTATCACTCGCCTTGTCCGGCCATGGGCGGTGTTGTAGCGGAGCTGGGCCGGCGTGATGGGGTTGCGGAGAGGTGTGAGCAGCCAAGGCATGTTGGGATAGCCAGCGTCCCCTACATGGGAAGCACATGGACATCGTTAGAAGTGGTGAAGCGGTCGTGCTGGTAGGCTATGCAAAATACAGGACAGACAGACTGTACCCACCAACAACACATGCCCGTTCGTTGCGCAGCTGCATCATCATTTCAGCCATCCCGCTACGCCTCATGATGTAGGCATCGTGTGCTGATCCTGGAAAACGAGCACAGACATGTGAAATCACCATGTTGGACTGACACACCACAAGGGCATTGATGGAGTGGTAGTGCTTTCGATTGCGGTACGCCACCTCCCGTGCGTGTGGTGGTACCAAAGCTACATGTGTCCCATCTATGGACCCAATGACATGGGGCATCCCTCCCAGGGCATAGAATCCACGCTTGACCGCAGTCATCTGTTCAGGAGTTGGGAACTTGATGAAGTCATCCAGGTGAATCAACATGGCCTCTAAGAAATCATGCAGCACATGGCAGAACATGCTCTGGGACATGCCACCAACATTAGCTATGGTGTATTGAAAGGTACCCGTGGCAAGAAAATGTAGGGCAGCCATTACCTTCTGCTGGGGTGTCAGTGCCGTAGGATACCTGTGCTGCGGTTGCAGGTGTGGTGCCAGTCTCGCCGTCAACTCCAGAATCAACGTTTGGGTGAAGCGGTAGAGCCGGATGCTGTCATTCTCCTGCATGGCAGCCAAGTCCGGAATTGGTCGGGCAAGAGGCGGCGCTCTGCAGTAATTTGGAAGTGACAAGGAAGAGTGAGTGCACTACGACAACAAATCATGTGTACTGAGCACATGTTAATCTGTCAATACACATATGCTACATAGGGAGTCAGGTATGTGCTACATGCCCAGGACACGTATGGATGCAAGGTGACACTCCTACCAAGACCCAGCTACACACGGAGATTGAGAACCTCCCCATGCCACGCCATGGGAATAGCTGTGTCCCAGTGCAAGTGAACAGCCAGACGCAAGACAGGAGTGACATACGCCCACACATCAGCAGCAGTAGGATGCCGATTGCAGAGACTGGTAGCGGAACACTGGAGCCACAGGTCACATGACATTACACTAGGACAGCCCACACACCTTGCCATGAAGGTGCACATGTCATGACTCACCACACATTCCTTGTGAGGATGCTGACATGTCCTTGTCACGCTACTCCGTGTCCCATGCATACATGTGCACCTCACATCCGATACCACATGTGGCATGGTGTGTGGAACAGTGTGCAATGACAATCTACACACAGACACATGTTGGTTGCTGCAACGGCTGCAGCTTTTGAGGGTGCTCCAACATCAACCTGATGGGAAGCCCCCACACATACATGACATAGTCACATTGTGCACCGTGGGTAGTGACAAGTCAGGTGTGATAACCCCTGTACCGGGCATCAGGGGACACTTCTGTGTGTTGGTGTCCGTGCCATGCCAGTGACGCTCACCCCAAGTGTGCAGTACGACATGCACACATGTCAAAGGAGTCAAGGGCATGCCTGGCACACATTGCACCATCACACAGTACATCTGTACACATCTCATCATACATCTGGTGCCTTCTCGACTCAGGAGTAATGTTCCACATCACAGGCCGTCACACCTGTGCCCCACACATGTAGTAATGCACAGACGATGCCTTGATGTCAATTAATGGACAAGTATGTCCATTCATGGACAAGTATGTCCATCCATGGACAAGTATGTCCATCCATGGACAAGTATGTCCGCCCTATCCCTACCTCTGTGCCGCCTGTCACCACTGTGATGTGTGAAAACCGCTGTACTGCTGCGAAGAGGGCCTGTGTACGTTCCCATATCACTATGGGAGTGCTGCCGTATGTGTACCCATCGTGATGGCGAGCGTACAGGCATGTGTACGGCCCGTACCACTACGAGTAGGCATACGCAAGAACACCCATAGTGGTACGGGCCGTACACACGCCTGTACGCTGCCTATCACTATGGGTGGCCTCGCGTATGCGTACTCGTAGTGGTACGGGCCGTACACACGCCTGTACGCTCCCTATCACTATGGGTGGCCTCGCGTATGCGTACTCGTAGTGGTACGGGCCGTACACACGCCTGTACGCTCCCTATCACTATGGGTGGCCTCGCGTATGCGTACTCGTAGTGGTACGGGCCGTACACACGCCTGTACGCTCCCTATCACTATGGGTGGCCTCGCGTATGCGTACTCGTAGTGATAGGGAGCGTACAGGCGTGTGTACGGCCCGTACCACTACGACTACGCATACGCGAGGACACCCATAGTGATAGTGAACGTAGGCACGCGTGTACGGTCGGTTGCAATGCATTTGGGATGCCCTAGGGCCCCGGAACGCACCGTACCTGTGTGTGGAGCTCCAAATTACATAGGGGACACATGAGGGACAAGTATTGAGGCCTACATGCATGCTGGTTGTCATGGAGACCAAGTTCAAAATTTGAATGTGTTCTGGAAGGTGCACAGCAGTAGTCAGTTGGAATTCTTCTACTTTGTTGCAATGTGTTTGTGGGGCTGACATCATGCTGGAGAATGAAACCGATAGAGAACCCACAGACTGCTAGGTTTGAAGGGATTGGAGGAAACATAGGATGCAAATGTGAGTGACCAATCACTCTGTACTCCTGTGCATGAGATGGGCCAGCAAGGCAGATGTAAGGCAGCCAGGTCCCATGAGGGAGCACTTGCCTGCACATCTCTGTATTCCACGACCCAGCTGCTGCTACTGATTCCCTGGAACCATGTCAAGGGCTGTGGAGAGGTCACAGCCATTCACCCTAGAGGAGAACATGGCTTTGGTGGATGTGATCCTCCCACGGTACCCCATGCTGTATGGGCGACCAGGTTATCAGGTGAGTTCAGTGTCCACTGGCACAGACTGTGTCCCTTTTTAGTGACTGTGACGTCTGCCATTTTGTCCAGGTGTGACACAAATGCTTTGTACTGCAGGGGGGGTCCCAGGGGGGGGAATGCCTGATGTCTCCCAGCAGTGCCCTGAGACAGGAGGGGTGGGGGCCTATCACTCCCAGCAGTGCCCTGAGACAGGAGGGGTGGGGGCCTATCACTCCCAGCAGTGCCCTGAGACAGGAGGGGTGGGGGCCTATCACTCCCAGCAGTGTGTACGTTCCCATATCACTATGGGAGTGCTGCCGTATGTGTACCCATCGTGATGGCGAGCGTACAGGCATGTGTACGGCCCGTACCACTACGAGTAGGCATACGCAAGAACACCCATAGTGGTACGGGCCGTACACACGCCTGTACGCTCCCTATCACTATGGGTGGCCTCGCGTATGCGTACTCGTAGTGGTACGGGCCGTACACACGCCTGTACGCTCCCTATCACTATGGGTGGCCTCGCGTATGCGTACTCGTAGTGGTACGGGCCGTACACACGCCTGTACGCTCCCTATCACTATGGGTGGCCTCGCGTATGCGTACTCGTAGTGGTACGGGCCGTACACACGCCTGTACGCTCCCTATCACTATGGGTGGCCTCGCGTATGCGTACTCATAGTGATAGGGAGCGTACAGGCGTGTGTACGGCCCGTACCACTACGACTACGCATACGCGAGGACACCCATAGTGATAGTGAACGTAGGCACGCGTGTACGGTCCGTTGCAATGCATTTGGGATGCCCTAGGGCCCCGGAACGCACCGTACCTGTGTGTGGAGCTCCAAATTACATAGGGGACACATGAGGGACAAGTATTGAGGCCTACATGCATGCTGGTTGTCATGGAGACCAAGTTCAAAATTTGAATGTGTTCTGGAAGGTGCACAGCAGTAGTCAGTTGGAATTCTTCTACTTTGTTGCAATGTGTTTGTGGGGCTGACATCATGCTGGAGAATGAAACCGATAGAGAACCCACAGACTGCTAGGTTTGAAGGGATTGGAGGAAACATAGGATGCAAATGTGAGTGACCAATCACTCTGTACTCCTGTGCATGAGATGGGCCAGCAAGGCAGATATAAGGCAGCCAGGTCCCATGAGGGAGCACTTGCCTGCACATCTCTGTATTCCACGACCCAGCTGCTGCTACTGATTCCCTGGAACCATGTCAAGGGCTGTGGAGAGGTCACAGCCATTCACCCTAGAGGAGAACATGGCTTTGGTGGATGTGATCCTCCCACGGTACCCCATGCTGTATGGGCGACCAGGTTATCAGGTGAGTTCAGTGTCCACTGGCACAGACTGTGTCCCTTTTTAGTGACTGTGACGTCTGCCATTGTGTCCAGGTGTGACACACATGCTTTGTACTGCAGGGGGGGTCCCAGGGGGGGGAATGCCTGATGTCTCCCAGCAGTGCCCTGAGACAGGAGGGGTGGGGGCCTATCACTCCCAGCAGTGCCCTGAGACAGGAGGGGTGGGGGCCTATCACTCCCAGCAGTGCCCTGAGACAGGAGGGGTGGGGGCCTATCACTCCCAGCAGTGCCCTGAGACAGGAGGGGTGTGTGCAGAGTCCTCCCAGCAGTGCCCTGAGACAGGAGGGGTGGGTGCAGAGTCCTCCCAGCAGTGCCCTGAGACAGGAGGGGTGGGTGTGATGCACAGTGTGAGCCAGGATCATTGATTGTGTAGTTGCCCTCATTCCACCTGTGTCCTTCCAATGGCACGTACTGCTTTTGGCCTTCCCCCAGAGGATCATGTCCCTATGACAAAGGTGCAATGCGTTGGATGCATACTATGCCTTGTTGTAGACTGCAAATGTGTTCTAATCTGTGTCCCCGTGACATGTGCAAGGTGTATTGATGTAGTGTCACTTGTTCATCCTCACAGGTAGACGCCTCTGCCAAGGAGCAGATATGGCTGGACGCCGTCAGCGCCGTGAGGAGTGCAGATGGTCGGAGGCGGCACCTGTCCCAGGTGAGGAAACGCTGGCAGGATATCCGGTGCTGGACGCGGAGGATCGCACGGGTCCTGCTGGGGGACTCACCTGAGAGCCACAAGAACCGCGGGCGCCGCCGTCTCTCCCACATCCAGAAACGTGTGCTGGCGGTGGTCTTTCCTGACTTGGACAGGCGTCTACAGGACATGCAGCAGCCAGAAGGGGGTAGGTACATGTGTGTGTTTGTTGTGTTTCACCAGCATTTGTAAGTGCACTGTTCCATGGATACACTTCCAGGGTTTATGGTGTTGTGACGATCCTGTTACCCACAGTGTTGCAGGCCTCACCTGCCTCCCTTCCCAACCTTGCAATGTGTTCCCTGGTCTCTGTGTAGTCACTCCATCACAAAGTAATGTAGCCTGACACCTTCTCCAAGTGTACAATGCCTGCAGCGTCATGTGTGGGGGTGGTGTGTAAGAGGTTTAGTGACCTTGCCTGTGCCCTGTCCAGTTCTGGACTTGTGGGTTCCATGTCAGTTGGCACTAATGCTGATTTCAGACATGGGAGTTAATCTCTTGAGTGCGAGGCCTTCCAGCAGGCATGTCCCATGTGGTAGCCTGTGACATGATGTGCATGAGTGTGCGTTACGCATAGTGCAGGGATGTTAGCGTGTGTTGCAGTCATTTCCATTCAGGAGCATGGAGTTGTGTGGCCACTACTGTCCCCAGGGGCATCTTTTCCTAGGTATCATGTGTGTAATCCGAGAATGTCGACAATCTCTGTGTCTACAGCATCGCTTGTGCTCTGTGCCATTGTCCCCTGGCACCATGTTTATTGACGTGAGATGTATTACAAGTGTCCACTGTCCAGCCTGACATGATTTTCCAAGTTCATACTCACGGTGGCCATTGCCTGTGTGTCTCGTAGCAATCATCTGATGATGGCCATTTGTACATGATTCTTTGGACAGCCGCACCTTGGGTATTTTGTGTGCAATCTTGAATTATTGCATCCCATGTGTATTTCACCCAGACTAAGAGATGTAAGTGCTTCCTGTGTCTCCACAGATGTGTCTCATGTAGGGGGTGGGTGGGGCGGCCATGGCCTACATGTCAAGACCTGTCATCTCCTTGCTCGGACTGGCCAGTGTGTGACGTTTGTCTGGACATACACTCAAGGTGCAGCGTGGCAGTCAGGGTGGGCATGTTCTCAGTATTACCTATGCTGCATGTGCCTCTAGTTCCTGGATTTGGTCCCTGCTCATCCCAATTTCCTGCCACGCTGTGTGGTGCAGATGCAGTGCTGTATTGTCCCCAGGGCCTTGCTCCTCAGTCAGAATGCCATGTCATCTCATTTGCTATTGTGTCATGCTCTCCATAGTTTTTCCATGCCATGGTGGGTCACACAACTGTGTCTTGCAGGCCCTACGTATGTACCTTGTTTTGTAGTTGTAACTCATCCTTTGTTTCAGGCTATGCACTGTAACCTACGTAGATTGTACTCATGTGACATATGTATACAGGTGTATGATTACTTTCTGTCTCTTCACCCTGCCCACAGCATCGTCGGGGGACACGGTGGGAGACATGGACACAGACGGCGCGGTGGGACCGAGCACCAGTGCCAGCGGTGACATCGGGGCTGGCACTTCGAGTGGGACAGAGGCGGTGGAGAGTGACCCCGGAGACCTGTCGACTGGCACAACAGACTATGAAGCGGACGGGTCCGAGGATGATCACTCCGAGTGGGCGGTGGCTGCACCACCATCTGACAGCAGCCCTACATCTGGCACCGCCCCCTCCATTGGCATCAGCCGCCTCCCACTTGCTCGTGTCCCTTCCCAACGTGCCCGGTCACCACATGTCTCCTTCCTGCCAGGCACCGCACCCCCTGCCCCTGTCTCCACTGCTGCCGCCAATGCTGAGTCTGTGGACATCCAGCGGCAGTTGCAGATTGGTCAGACTGCGATCCTTAATGTCCTCCATGGCCACAGCCAGGTCCTCAACAACATGGAGGCATACTTGGAGGGCATTCATTCATCGCAGGCTGACCAACGCAACTTGCTGAGGTCCATAGACTCCACACTGACTGCAGCAGTGGGTCTCCTGCAGCGCTACGTCCCACCCCCAACCCCTGCTCCTTCCACACTTCCCACTCCCATGCCTGTCCAACATACACCCAGACGTAAGCATGCAACCACCACAACAGACACAGGCACCACACCAGCAGGGAAGGTCCGCCGCACACCTCCTGACACGCACACACAGGGTGATGATTGATTGATTGATTGGAGTACTTATAGAGCGCAACTATCACCCTACGGGCATCTTGGCGCTTGCATTGGGAACCCGTCCTGGTTTTTCCCTGTAAGATAACCCGTACTGGGCATCCCCAAGGTGAAAGCCAGGCATCCCGCCGCGGGGGGCCGTTGTGGAGATTAAGCAGGCTTGTTGCCCATAGCTGCATAGTGTGAACTCGTGCTTAGAGTGGGCACCGAAACGAGAATTATCGAGTCCGTGGACAATTGGGTTCTGGACCCTGCCGCGTCGGGAATCGAACCCAGGTCCCGGGCCTGATCTCTGCTTCAGGGTATGCCTCCTCTAACCAGTGAGCTACACTTCCCCACTGGGTCGGGGGGCAAACGTGTGACACGCAGCCAGAGTGGGAGTCCGCATTCCACCCAATCCACTCCCTCCAAATCCCCTCCCCTCAGCTCTCCTGGCCACATCTCCCCCAAAGACTCCTTCATGGCCGCTCTGTCCCTGAGCCCCACAGTGACACCACCCCGCAAGCGGTCAAGGAGGTCCCCGGTCATGGTGCTTGATTCCCCCCCTGTCCACACCCTCCCACAGTGGCGCTGCGACCCATCCCTCTGACCCCCCCCTCCTTGGGGCCTGTGGTTCCTTCGGGTGCAGGGGAGTCCCCGGAGGACCTTGCTAAGGTGTGCAGCGAAATCCTGGCCTCCGCCTTTGGCCCTGCCCCACCCCCTGTGGTGGAGTCCTCCATCCCTGCACCCACGACACCTACCCTTCACCCTCCTGTCCCTGCGTTGCCTGTTTCTTCCCCCCCACATGATGCCCTGACCCCTGTGGAAGACGACGGATTGTGACTGTGCAGGCAAGCTAGGGGACACGCATCCCACTGTGTCCGCCATCCAGTTGGGACTCCTGGACTGCCCTATGGCCTTTGTTGAAATTGGACTCACGTCATACTAGTTTTTTTATCATGCTGAATAAAGCTATTTATTTTTGCCCTTGGAACACTCCTGCATTGCTGGCCTTGCTGTTGGTGGGGCTGCTACATGGTTGTGGGTGTTGGTCATGTGTTGGGTGTGTGGGAAATGTAGTAGTGTGCTGCTCATAGGGGGGACCCTGGGATCTGTGTGCCATCACACGGTGTTAGCTACCTTTCTCCATTCATGTATGCAGTTGCTGCATGTTGCAATTGTCCCAAGGTGTATTCCTTCCTCTGTGTACCCTGACTTCTTCCCTGCAGGGTGTCCCCTGACTTAGGCACAGAGCTGTGTGTCCATTAGCTGGGTGTGTGACGTAGTCCTTCACCTTTGCACATGCATGCTGAGCGATGTCTCCACCTGCGTCATTCGTGGCATCCTTGGTAGTCATTGTACTTGTGTATGTGGCCTATTGACATGACTTCATGTGTACATGTTTTCTTTTCTGCGCTATGCATGCGTATACTCCCAGCCTCGAACACATGTGGTACATGTACTGCAGGGTCTTTGTGCACCTGACTGACATTTGTGGGCATGGTATCTGTGACTACTCCACCCTTTGCGTTCCATGGGCACTGCTGGGAGTGATAGGCACCCACCCCTCCTGTCTCAGGGCACTGCTGGGAGGACTCTGCACCCACCCCTCCTGTCTCAGGGCACTGCTGGGAGGACTCTGCACCCACCCCTCCTGTCTCAGGGCACTGCTGGGAGTGATAGGCCCCCACCCCTCCTGTCTCAGGGCACTGCTGGGATGACTCTGCACCCACCCCTCCTGTCTCAGGGCACTGCTGGGAGTGATAGGCACCCACCCCTCCTGTCTCAGGGCACTGCTGGGAGGACTCTGCACCCACCCCTCCTGTCTCAGGGCACTGCTGGGAGTGATAGGCCCCCACCCCTCCTGTCTCAGGGCACTGCTGGGAGGACTCTGCACACACCCCTCCTGTGTCTGGGCACTGCTGGGAGGACTCTGCACCCACCCCTCCTGTCTCAGGGCACTGCTGGGAGTGATAGGCCCCCACCCCTCCTGTCTCAGGGCACTGCTGGGAGAACTCTGCACACACCCCTCCTGTGTCTGGGCACTGCTGGGAGGACTCTGCACCCACCTCTCCAATTTCACAATATGTACGCTCATGACATACACGGATGTGGGTACGCTCCATGCATTCGAGGTGGGGGTACGTGTCGTACTTACACTGTTGTGGTGGGGCTACGCTCCATGCATTCGAGGTGAGGGTACGTGTCTTACTTACACTGTTGGGGTGGGGCTACGCTCCATGCATTCGAGGTGGGGGTACGTGTCGTACTTACACTGTTGGGGTGGGGGTACGCTCCATACGTACGCGGGTGTGGGTGCGGGTCGTACTTACACTGTTGGGGTGGGGGTACGCTCCATACGGACGCGGGTGTGGGTACGGGTCGTACTTACACTGTTGGGGTGGGGGTACGCTCCATACGTACGCGGGTGTGGGTACGGGTCGTACTTACACTGTTGGGGTGGGGGTACGCTCCATACGTACGCGGGTGTGGGTACGGGTCGTACTTACACTGTTGGGGTGGGGGTACGCTACATACGTACGCGGGTGTGGGTACGGGTCGTACTTACGCTGTTGGGGTGGGGGTACGCTCCATACGTACGCGGGTGGGTACGGGTCGTACTTACACTGTTGGGGTGGGGGTACGCTCCATACGTACGCGGGTGTGGGTACGGGTCGTACTTACGCTGTTGGGGTGGGGGTACGCTCCATACGTACGCGGGTGTGGGTACGGGTCGTACTTACGCTGTTGGGGTGGGGGTACGCTCCATACGTACGCGGGTGGGTACGGGTCGTACTTACACTGTTGTGTTGGGGGTACGCTCCATGCATACGGGTGGGGGTAGGGTCCGTACATTTCCGTCCCCGCGCTATGTGATGCTTGTGCGGGCCGTACCCAGGCCTTTGCCACGTGGGTACGAGCCGTCCCGCCATTGTTGGAGTGACGTGGGTGTGGGCGTGGTTCGACTCGTACCCACGCTCTTCAGGTGTGGGTACGGGACGTACCTGTCTGGTTGTGTTGCCTGTTCGCGTCGTGACGGACTTCCGTTGTGGCGGTCGCTGGCTTATCTGGACACGCCCCCACCCCCTTGTAGTGACCAGGGCATGGGAGTCAGGTATGTCCAGGGCATGTGTGCTGTGTGACTTTGGTGGGGGGTTTGTGGCCTGCCCTGGTCCTGCCACCCCCACCCCACCCCACATTCCCCCCTCCCTTAGTTGTTCTGACCTTCTGCGGCGTCTGCGTCGGAACCTGTAGAGGAGGTCGACTGCTATGAGGGCCGGGATGACTCGTAGGTTCGGGTCCATGTCTGTCCGTCGCGTACTGGTCCTCCTTGTTCGCGTCGTCCTGTCGCGTACTGGTCCTCCTTGTTCGCGTCGTCCTGTCTGTCCGTCGCGTACTGGTCCTCCTTGTTCGCGTCGTCCTGTCGCGTACTGGTCCTCCTTGTTCGCGTCGTCCTGTCTGTCCGTCGCGTACTGGTCCTCCTTGTTCGCGTCGTCCTGTCGCGTACTGGTCCTCCTTGTTCGCGTCGTCCTGTCTGTCCGTCGCATACTGGTCCTCCTTGTTCGCGTCGTACTGTCTGTCCGTCGCGTACTGGTAGTCCTTGTTCGCGTCGTCCTGATTTCCCGGCAGTTTTTGGCAGCCGGAAAATATTCACCGTGCGGGATGACGTCGGTGCGAATCGTAATTCCTGGTTCGTGAATGGCAGGCTGCGTGCGTCCCGACGTCAGGTCGGCGCTTTCCCGGTTCGCATTTGTATGTTTATTTTGTTCGGTCGGGGTTTTTTACGATTCGTACGGAAAGGGTCTTCCCGTGCGAATCGTAATTCCATGTTTGTAATTTTGTACGACCGGGTACGCGTCGGACGGAGAATATGCTCCGTCCGACGGTTCGTACCCGGTTTTTACAGGATCGTAATCGGCACCTTGTTGTGGGAGCTACAGATGTGGTGCGAAATACCTTCACAGTCTCCGGCTCTAACATCTTTATCTTGAGGAGTTTTGTACGTTTATTCTCCTCATGCAACCTGTCACTCTCCTCCGGACTCCCCTGATCTCCTTCTATACATTCCCTGTCCTTCACATGCTGGCTAGCCTTACTTTCTGGAGCCCCAACTCCTCCCATTCACTCTAGTATTGCTTCTATTAATCCATTATTCTTTTTTCTATTAGTCCAGCATGCCTTATTTTCATATTTTCTTCTTTCTACCAGGCCTTCGTTCATTTCTTCCCTAGTGCTGACTTTCATTTTTTTGTTTCATCCCTTCCTTCCTTCTGCTTGCCTTTCCTACTCTTCTTTCTTCTTAATTATTTCGCATGTGGGATGCCACTTTCCTACTTCGTGATCTTTCATCCTTCTCTTTCCTTCCTTTAGTTCGATTCTTTCACTGTACATTATCTCCGTGCATAGTTCCTCCATACATTCCCTATTTCTCTTCTCACGTTTGTTCTTCGTTTTTCAATGCCTTTCTTTCAGTTTCCTCTCTGTGCTTATTAGATTGTTCCCTCGTTTATAGCAATCATTAGTAATACTACTTTCATCCTTGTTTTCCTCTATCTGTCCTTCTCTTTCCTTTCTTCCTTTTTTCTTTCCTTCCTTCTTCGCATTGGCTTCTCATATTTGCTCCTCTGCTTTTCTCCCCTCCCATTTGTTCTCTTCTGTTCTCCTTGCCTGGTTTTTCTTCCCCTCGCTAGTTTCTCTTCTTCCTCTTCTTCCTCTCTCCCTTTATTTTTCTTTCTCCCACTTGCTTCACGTTTCTCTCTCTCTCTTCTTTTCCAATGCTTCTCTCTTTTTCATTCTTTCATTTTCAGCATCTCTCCTATATCCTGACCCCTCTAAGCCGCTCTCTTTACAATGCTTTCTAAACCTTGCTCTGAAAACACCCTGACTAACCTCATGAGTCACGGCTAATCCCTTAAAACTCGGTTTATTGTCACTAACCACAAAACCTATGTTCAGTGCTAACTAATCCTGGCTGCCAAAAATAGTCACCATTTCAGGAAAGCGCCCAACTCGTAGATGTAAATGTGTCACGCGGCTGCTGACAGTGCGCCTTGCAGCAGAATTCTCTGTGACGTTTTACGGTAATGGCGCAGCATATGCTGGTGACATAGCCTCTTGGCTCAGAAAGGCGACAGGCTCCTATTTTGGAAGTGGGAGTGTCTTGCGACCTTTCTCCACAAAAATCCATCAATCTGTCTGTCTGTCTGTCTGTCTGTCTGTCTGTCTATCTATCTATCTATCTATCTATCTATCTATCTATCTATCTATCTATCTATATGTCTGTCTGTCTGTCTGTCTGTCTGTCTCTTTGTCGTTTCCCCTGGGGTCTGTTTACACTCAGGCAAAAGCCTCAAAGCCTAAAATGGTAATGGCACCCTTGTTTACCTTTTAACACTAAACACAAAAGGGTGCTAAAATCGTTTTTACCAATTCTTAGTGCTGTATCTATTAGTGGTTGAGCAGGTACATTGGCACCATAGCCCGGGTTGTGAGAAGCTCTCTGCACCACAATTATGATTTTTTTTAATACTCAACATGGGACTACGAATCTCATATTTTATGCTAGCATTAGAGCCTGTGGCACCCTTGCTACCTCAACACTCTTCTATTTCCGGCTCAAAACCTTGGCACCCTGGAGTTTTAGCACCAGATTTAATGTTCTGTGCTTTATGAGGGACTTTGGACCAGATGTATTACAGGGTTTTATCTATTCTGGGTCAATGGGAAAATGTGTTCGTACATATGGCCCTTTATCTCAAAGTGCCCTCTGGCCCTGACAGCCGTTTATTCCTTTCAGATGAGTGGGCCTTTTCTTCTCCACTTAAGGAGATTGTGTGCTTTGTAATGTAGCATTTCTAAAGCACCTTCAAGCCGTGGTGATGCCTCTGAAGAGCCCCGGTGGATAAACCATTTGTTGTGCATGATTGACAGAATGGGGGTTTAGTGTGGCATCTGAGGGAAGAGTTCTGGAACCCTGCATGAGTTTCATTGGAGTGCGCCACACATGCTGTGGCAAGCTTGTGGCAAGTAGCAAGTGGAGTGTAGAGATATGAGAAGGAAAAGTTGTATAAGTGTATAGTTACCATCTTGTGTCGCAATTGCACTTATATAGCTCTTACTACCACTGACAAAGCTTTGAAGTGCATCAAGGAGGGTAGCATTCGCTCCAGAACACAAAGTTATTGGTGGGTTACTGGTTAGTTGTGGTTGCTGGGATCAGTCTTGCTCTATCAAGAAACCAATTTCATACATTTACTTCAGTTTCTTAGGAATTGGATGTGCTTAGTGGATGGTATGTAAGGCCATGTGAGTTCATGCACTGGTTGGTGGGATGAATTGACAGGCAGGAGGAGAATGGGTATTGTTAGGTTGCAGGGATATAGAACGAGGCTATGATCTGTGAGGTGTGGGGTAATTGCAATAATAGTAGGCAAACAGTCATGAGTGTTAGAGGTCGTGCTTCCTGTACTCTTATTATAGGTAAAATACAGGAAAACTCCAAGTCCCAGAATGCTTAGAGCCTTGTATGCCTTCCCATATAGCCTTGCACCAGCTCACGTGACTTCAACCGGCATATAGGCTGCCTGCTCCTTACCAACAATGCTTGGCCTCACTTCCTGGATTGGGACCACGCCCCTGTTTCCCGTTTGGAGCCTCCCTGTATCGGATCGTCGTTTGTCGAGTGTTCACGAGTTGGTGGAATCCTTTTTGGCGGATCTTTTCCGTGTGAAGATGCAGAACCGTGAGTGCGCTGCATATTGATTTAGTTCATGCTTCCTCTACATCCCGAAGAACTCCTTTCAGTGCCGGTGGGGAGCGTGTCCTCAACTGGCGCCATGAAACTTTATTGAGACCATTTGTTTTACATTTACGATATGAGTAGCGCTGGCTCATCGCTGCATTATTTTTGAATCTGTAGCGCGAAAAGCGCTGCGTAGAACTCTTGCCTGTTTTGTTTCTGACCGGGAGCGCTAATTGGCGCGTTATACAGATTGCCCTTTAACCCCCTCAGCGCAGGAGCGCGCTGTGACTTCCCGAAGAGCCTTACCGCTGACTATCAGTTTAGAGGAGATTCTACAGCCTTTCAATATTATTTTGATTTACGAAGAGTCCAAACCTTTTTTGGGACAGACAGGCTTGCTTAATACTTTAACAACCCAGGGACTCACATGAAAGGACTTTACCGTACATTGGAGATCTCTCTTGTTTATGAACTCGCCACACAGCGCTTTGTACAAACGTGGCAGGTGTGACACAGCCAACACTCTCCATTCAGTTTGCCTCCTGTTCTCATTTCCTGGGTGAATCAAAGGATCAGGGGCTTCTTATTTTGAATCGTCTGTCAGTTCCTAAGTTTTAATGTGTGAGTATGAGGAGGTATACAAGGTTCTAAATACTATTGGAGGGTGGAGGGTCTCGGGGAATCCTCTTACACTTGTCTTGTTGTTTTTGTCTTTTTGTAGGAACCCTGACGTCTATACCTGACATCCCTGTAGAAAACCCGGTGGTCCTTTCCGGTCTCTTCGCCCTCTAGGGGGTCCAAGTCTTCCTGTAGTGTGTTATTCTCTACAGGAAGCTGGACCCTGTGAGAGCGAAGGGGCTCTCTCTTCGCTCCTGTGGATCTCGGACTCTCTGTCGTGGACTCAGACCCGGACAGAAGGCCAAGCCAACGTATTTTTCACATCCCCTGAGCGAAGATGGAGCAAGGCGCATCTTTTAATGCGACTAGGGTAGAACCCTTGCGCCTTGACAACCCTGACATTACCATGTCTGACTTAGTAAATACAGTAGTTACCTTACAGGCAGAACTCAAAGCATTACGAGGGGAGAATCAGCGTTTGGCCACAGAGTTAGCCATAGTAAAAACACACACATCAGTGGAGTCCGTAGGGTCAGGTACATTTCCCAAACAGAAGCGCAGTTATATCCAACCAAGTCATTTCCACTTTCCGACCTCAGATGGATCTGTGCCTCCTGTTTCCCAGGCTGCCCCAGTTAATGTATCTGTTCTCACTCCACCTCATACTCCTTTGGCCATGCCAGAACGGTTTAACGGGGATAGCACTAAATATGCAGTCTTCATGAACCAGTGCCATCTCCAGTTCCTGTGTCGAGCTGCGGCGTTCCCTGATGATGCGGCCAAAGTGGCCTTCACCATTTCATATCTGAGTGGAAACGCCGCGCTTTGGGCGGTTCCATTAGTAGAGAATGACGATCCAGTTCTTTACAATTTAGCACACTTTAAAGAAAGAATGCGGAGTTTATTTGCACGACATTCTTATATGCAGGCTAGTGACAATGAGTTACTGAACTTGAAACAAGGTACGAAGGATCTCCTTTCGTACATAACCACGTTCAACCGGTTAGTAACTGAGACACAGTGGCCTGAAGATAAACGAACTTCATTATTTTATAGGGGTTTACGAGACGAATTAAAAGACATTCTGTCACAGATTGTAGACCCTCCCGAAGATTGTTCCTCCTTCATTGATTTAGTGGTCAAGTTGGACCATAGACTGATAGAAAGGAAGGGAGAGAAGTCAAAAGGGGAATACCCCCGTCTTTTTCTTTCTAGGTCTAACAAAAAAGACCCCAAAGAGTCGTGCGAACCAATGCAGATTGGTGGGGTTAGAGGCCCTCTAACAGCTGAAGAACGTGAAAAAAGACGACGTTTGAATTTATGTCTTTATTGTGGTAAAGGTGGGCATTTTGCCCGAGAATGCCCCGTGAAGCCTAAAAAATTAGGTGGTATTAACATGAACAAATCAGGGGGAGTACCGGTTCCGGAAAACTGAAAGACTTGGGAAATTTAGAGATCGATTTCCCAAGTCCTTCGGTCTCTCAGATCTCTTCATCTGTCTTCACCCACGTGCCTCTTGTACCAAAGCATTTCATTATTTCTGTGGTTTTCCTGTTGCCCTCTCAACGGAGAAAATCTATGAATATTCTGCTGGATTCCGGGGCTACTGGGAATTTTTTAGATATAACTGTAGCCAAAGCCTTGGGACTACAATTTATCACAAAACCTCATCCTGAAAGGGTTCGAGCTGTAGACGGATCTGAATTGTCATCAGGTTTGATTAAACATCAAACCCCAGATATCATCATGGTATGTGACAATGGCCATTCGGAAACTATCTCTTTTGATCTCATAGACACTCCCACGTTTGGGGCCATTTTAGGAGTGCCATGGCTACAACAACACAACCCTCACATAGACTGGGTAGCTAGAACAGTAACGTTACGGTCTTCCTATTGCACACTGCATTGTTATAGAGAAACGGCGCTTTGGCAAACGCCTTTATGTTGTGCTACAGAGTTCTCATATGCCACGAACCTGCCTGCAGAATATCAGGAATTTTCTAGTGTATTTGATGAAGTGAAAGCGACAGCTTTACCTCCACATCGCGCATACGATTGTAGGATTGATTTAATCCCTGGAGCGGAACTGCCCGTCAGTCGAATATACGCATTGACTGAACCAGAAACCAAATATCTTCATGACTACTTGCAGGAGATGTTGAAAAAAGGTTTCATTAGACATTCCACCTCCCCTGTCTCGTCGCCCCTTTTTTTTATTCCCAAACGAGAGGGAGGCTTGAGAGCATGCCTGGATTACCGTGCGTTAAACAAAGCTACGGTAAAAAACAAATACCCTCTTCCACTCATTTCCACTCTCTTAGATCAAGTACGTAAGGCGAAGATTTTCACCAAATTAGATCTAAGAGGGGCGTACCATTTGATCAGAGTAAGAGAGGGAGATGAGTGGAAAACAGCATTTCGTACGAAATTTGGGTTGTACGAATATTGTGTTATGCCGTTTGGCCTATGTAATGCTCCAGCAGCTTTCCAATTTTTTGTGAATGAGATCTTACGAGACTACTTAGATCTCTTTGTCATCGTCTACATTGATGATATTTTAATATATTCACAAAACGAGCAAGAACACGTAGAGCATGTCAGGCTTACACTGCAACGCTTACAGGAACACCAGTTATTTGCCAAATTGGACAAATGTTTGTTTCACACCAGAAAGGTAGACTTCTTGGGGTTTGTTATCTCGCCTGATGGGATTCATATGGATCCAGCTAAGGTCACTGCTATCACCAATTGGAAAAGCCCCAAAACAGTGAAAGAAATCCAATCCTTTTTAGGATTCGCTAATTTCTATAGAAGATTTATTCACCATTTCTCAGAATTAGTGTCTCCTATCACTAGACTGCTAAAGAAAGGAGTGCAGTTTGAGTGGGACAAAACCGCTGAAACAGCCTTTCAGGCTTTAAAAGACAGATTCACCTCTGCCCCCATAATCCGCCATGCCGATGAGACTTTACCCTATTTCGTGGAAGCTGATGCCTCACAGTATGCTGTGGGGGGAGTATTGTCGCAGCGCGACAAAAGTTCAGGTGCTCTCCATCCGGTTGCTTATTTTTCTAAGACTCTCTCCCAAGCAGAACAGAATTATACTATTGGAGAACGGGAATTGTTAGCCATAAAGATGGCTTTCCAAGAGTGGAGGCATTATTTATTAGGCTCACCCCATACCATCACAATTTATTCTGATCATCGGAATCTGCAATTCTTTAGATCAGCTAGAGCCCTCACACCAAGACAGATGAGATGGGTGTCTTTCTTCTGTGAATACGATTTTATTATCACATTTCGGCCGGGAGCGAGACATGGAAAAGCGGATGCTTTATCCCGGTTAGGTAAGGAAATCCGTATCACAGAGGAAGAATTAGTACCCATCATACCAGAAAACAAGATTGTAGCTTTGGATACTCAGGATGAGAGTACATCTGAATCCTTTCTTGCCCAATTAGAACAGGAATATAAAATTCTAGGGCAGGAGACATGGTTAGCAGAGCCCTTGAATACCGTGGTAAATGGCTTGTTTTACCATGACGGAAGACTCTTTATTCCCTCACCTGAAACACGTTCCTTAATCTTGCAGTGGTGCCATATGTCACCTCTGGCTGCACATCCTGGCAACGACAAGACTCGTCAACTATGTCAAAGGTGGTTCTGGTGGAAAGATATGCATCACGACATCTCTGCATTTTGCAAAGCTTGTTCCACCTGTGCACGTCAAAAATCTATGCATTGTGCTCCCGCTGGTCTCTTACACCCTTTACCTGTCCCTGAGTGCCCTTGGTCCACTATCAGCATGGATTTTATCACTGACTTGCCGATAAGCAGGGGTTATACAACTATTCTGGTGGTGGTGGATATGCTATCGAAAATGGCCCATTTCATTCCTCTTAAGAGACTACCCCGCGCCACTGACCTCATTGACATCTTCATAGACAATGTGGTGAAATTACACGGTTTGCCCTCAGTTATAGTGTCAGATAGAGGCCCTCAATTCATCTCTAAATTTTGGCAAGGTCTTTGTAAAACATTACAGATAGATCACCGTCTGTCATCAGCGTATCATCCGCAAACGGATGGACAAACGGAGAGGACAAACCAAACTCTTGAACAATTTTTGAGATGTTTATTGAGTACTATAACCAGCGAATGGAGTCAGGCCCTTCCCTTAGCGGAATTCGCTTACAATAATTCTACGCATTCCGCCTCCAAAGTGTCTCCTTTTTTCTTTGTAACAGGACAACACCCCAAATTCCTCCCTGTCTCACTTCCCCCCGAAATGTTGAACATTTCTGCAGTACACGAACACCACAAGAACCTTAAAGCCATATGGGAACAAGCTACCAGGGAATTACTTGACGCCAAACATCAGATGAAGGAACAGGCAGACAGACATAGGCGCCAGGCTCCTGTCTACTCTGAGGGCGATCAAGTATGGTTATCCACAAAGAACCTCAGGTTAACAGGACCGCGTAAATTCTGGCCCAGGTATATAGGACCTTTCCCTATACTTAGGATTATAAATCCAGTAGCCCTGAAATTAGATCTCCCACCAGATTTGCATATAAATCCCGTTTTTCACATTTCTCTCCTCAAACCCTTCATCCCTCCCTCTAGTCCGGAGCCTCCGCCTCCTCCCATCACTGTAAATGGTGAGCAGGAGTTTGAAATCAGACGCATTGTTGATTCCCGCAGACACCAAGGAAAGTTACAATACCTAATAGACTGGGTGGGGTATGCTCCGGAGGATAGAACCTGGGAACCAGCAGAGAATGTACATGCCCCAGTTTTAATTAGGAGATTTCATGTCTTGCATCCCAACAAACCCAGACCTGTGATTAGACCGTTAGGGGGGAGAACTGTTAGAGGTCGTGCTTCCTGTACTCTTATTATAGGTAAAATACAGGAAAACTCCAAGTCCCAGAATGCTTAGAGCCTTGTATGCCTTCCCATATAGCCTTGCACCAGCTCACATGACTTCAACCGGCATATAGGCTGCCTGCTCCTTACCAACAATGCTTGGCCTCACTTCCTGGATTGGGACCACGCCCCTGTTTCCCGTTTGGAGCCTCCCTGTATCGGATCGTCGTTTGTCGAGTGTTCACGAGTTGGTGGAATCCTTTTTGGCGGATCTTTTCCGTGTGAAGATGCAGAACCGTGAGTGCGCTGCATATTGATTTAGTTCATGCTTCCTCTACATCCCGAAGAACTCCTTTCAGTGCCGGTGGGGAGCGTGTCCTCAACTGGCGCCATGAAACTTTATTGAGACCATTTGTTTTACATTTACGATATGAGTAGCGCTGGCTCATCGCTGCATTATTTTTGAATCTGTAGCGCGAAAAGCGCTGCGTAGAACTCTTGCCTGTTTTGTTTCTGACCGGGAGCGCTGATTGGCGCGTTATACAGATTGCCCTTTAACCCCCTCAGCGCAGGAGCGCGCTGTGACTTCCCGAAGAGCCTTACCGCTGACTATCAGTTTAGAGGAGATTCTACAGCCTTTCAATATTATTTTGATTTACGAAGAGTCCAAACCTTTTTTGGGACAGACAGGCTTGCTTAATACTTTAACAACCCAGGGACTCACATGAAAGGACTTTACCGTACATTGGAGATCTCTCTTGTTTATGAACTCGCCACACAGCGCTTTGTACAAACGTGGCAGGTGTGACACAGCCAACACTCTCCATTCAGTTCGCCTCCTGTTCTCATTTCCTGGGTGAATCAAAGGAGCAGGGGCTTCTTATTTTGAATCGTCTGTCAGTTCCTAAGTTTTAATGTGTGAGTATGAGGAGGTATACAAGGTTCTAAATACTATTGGAGGGTGGAGGGTCTCGGGGAATCCTCTTACACTTGTCTTGTTGTTTTTGTCTTTTTGTAGGAACCCTGACGTCTATACCTGACATCCCTGTAGAAAACCCGGTGGTCCTTTCCGGTCTCTTCGCCCTCTAGGGGGTCCAAGTCTTCCTGTAGTGTGTTATTCTCTACAGGAAGCTGGACCCTGTGAGAGCGAAGGGGCTCTCTCTTCGCTCCTGTGGATCTCGGACTCTCTGTCGTGGACTCAGACCCGGACAATGAGGCTTGGGGTAGACTACACCCAGAGTAAGGCATTGTGAGACGGCGCATAGGCGCGACAGTACGGTACCTGGACGTCGAGGGTACCAGCCGGGCGACTATCCACACTCCTTACCGACACAGTACAAACCACCTCCGACCCCGATAACCCCGCCCCCGTATCATGTGTCTCTCCAGGAGCCAGTCCCAAGGCAGAGGACAGCGGAAGTCGTCACCACTGACCTCGGAACAGGAAGCCGGAGACTAGAGAAAACGCCGAGGACACCTGTGGGAGAGCGCGACACTGCCGGACGAGAGACGAAGGAGAAGGAGCCTACAAGAGAAAGAGAAGCGGGAGGAAACTACGAGCGAGAGGAGGACGCGGACGGACCTGAAGCCGAGGACGAGTGGAGTGAGGATTGGTGGAGCCCACCGGAGGGCGCTGGAGAGCGGCCGCATCCCTGGAGGGGTGCGGCAGAGCCGGTGAGTCCATCGCCACAGGGAGACAAGAGAGAAACGGGCGGCGGGTGGTTGCAGGGCACCAGGGTGGAGTAGGGAGCGGGGACATTATCTAAACACGGGCACAGATCACGACCAAACCCCGATTCACACTCCCCACCGTCTTCCATCACCCCCCTTTGTTTGCTGTATATATCGTCGGGGTATTCTCTGCCTCATATACCTAACCCCTTACCGACCTCTAGGTCTCACGTCCCTCCTTACCCAAGATCTATCCTTGGCGCTCAGCTTCACGTATCCTGCTGTTTTGTGCACTACCCGGGTGAGGTGACTGGTGTAACTAAGCCAAAAAGGAATTAGCTGACGGCTCTTCTTCTTATCTCTCCCCACTGCACGAACCTCCGCAAGCCCACCCTGCTGACGGGAAGCGCTACATCGGAGAAGAGCGTCATCAGGAAAAACAACCCTAAAGAAGCAGAGAGAAGAGAGGAGCCAGGAAAGGAAGAAAGGAGTCCATTGTAGAAAATCCACCCCATGCAACTGTTGACTTAAATAAATACTCCAAATATTGCTCACTACATACAGCCTCCGCGTCTGTGTATCCGGCCCGCCCTTCCCCCACGCTCACAGGCATGCAGAGGATGGAGGTTAAGGAGAGGGCGATCAATAGGAAGGAAGGAAAGAGAAACAGTTGTTAGTTTTAAGTCAAAGCAACTTTTTCATGTATTGTTTAGGAATATAAGGAAGTCTCTTATCCTGATGTCTCCATCGGTTTCCAGTGTGCCAGACCAGTATTGCATTCCCAGAGTCATCTGACTGATGGTCCAGAAAGTTCCTGTGCAACGCTACTCTTATAGTTCTGTATGGCTTTAAAGAAGGCCTGTGTGGGAAGAGCTTTGGAGCTATGAGTCAGGTCTGGACGGGTGTATGTATGTACTCTCTGTATGTGGTAACTGTATAGCACAAAACTAGCTTTGAAGCAGTGGAGGACTGAATAGTGATTGTCATCCAAGGATATGCTTCAGATTGTTTTCCGATCAGGCAGTGACAAGCAGCTCTACTAGGTAGGAGTAAAACTTCTTGAAGTCAGGTATCCTGCAACGTGTTGCTCCAAACTTGTGGATGCATGTAAGAGTGGGGTGAAGCAGCACATATAAAAGTGATATACTACCATTTATATCTGTAGGTTCAAGGCAGGTCTTTACTAGTGCTAGTGTCTACATCACATTTACTGTCTCTTCCCATTGCTCCAGAAATGCAGACATGCTTTGGTACACCAGGGTGGAGCCTCAGTGCAGCCTTCTGAATGTGGACACCCTGGGCGTGGACTGGCTCTTCCAGCCCAGGCCAGCCCAATGTAGGCTGCTGATACTACCGCCAAGGACCTATGGCATTACAGCTTCTTGGAGCATCCCCTTTCCTCACCCACATTTGTAATGGGTATTTCATGGCATGTGACATACCTTTTGCATGTTGCTCAGTCAAAATATCGAAGTTTAAATATCGACCTACACTAATATCGAGTTCTAAATATCGTAGGGACAGAATATCGAAGTCAAGAATATCGTTGAACAGAATATCGACTTTAAGGTAAGTAATATCGATTTTTTTAATATCGAAGTATGTATTATCGAAGTAAATAATATCGTTTGCAAAAATATAGTTGTAAATAATTTCGATTTTTTTTTTGTGTTTAGTATTTTAGTATGTATTTTATATGTATGTTTAACATTTTTTTTAACGTTTTTACATTCTTTTTAAATATAGGTATTAAGGTGCCGATTCCGATCCTGTAAAATCCGGGTACGAATGGTCGTACGGAGCGTTCTCTCCGTACGACTCGTACCCGAGAATTCCACCTTACAAACCAGCAAGTACGAGTCGTACAGAAATACCATTTCCGTACGAATCGTAAAAAACACCGTACGGCTAAAAAATACATACAATTCTGATCCTGGACAGCGCGTATGTGACGTCCGCACGGAATCAGGCAGTGTTTTACGGACCAGCAAGTACGATTCGTACCTACAGCACTCTGCACGGCTATATTTTTATGGGAGCCAAAAAGTGCCGGAAAAGCTAAGTACAATGCGATGCACGACGAAAAGGGGTCCGCTACGCGACGTACACGCCATCACCCACATTGTACGTGTCATCATGTACGGTGCGTACCCGCAACATTGCATATGTATGGACCATAATCCCCACACCCCCCGTTTGTACGGACCGTACCCCCCACCCCCGTATGTCCGCACTGTACCCACCCCCCCGTATGTATGGACCGTACCCCAGGTGTACCCCCCCACCTGCGTATGTCCGCACCGTACCCCAGGCGTACCCCCCCCCCACGTATGTCCGCACCGTACCCCAGGCGTACCCCAATCCTCGCGCATGTACGGACGCAAGGATTGGGGTACGCCTGGGGTACGGTGCGGACATACGCGGGTGGGGGGTACAGTCCGTACATACGGGGGGGTGGGGGTTACGGTGCGGACATACGGAGGGGTGGGGGGTACGGTGCGGACATACGCGGGAGGGGTGGGAGGCTGAGGGGGCCGTACGACTCGTACCCCGGGCACAAGTGTACTCGGGGTAGGGGTCGTACAAAGTTTGCTCCGTACGGGGCCTTTTCCGTGCGCTTGTGTTTTTGGACGGTACGGATCGTACTTGCACGCTCGGACTTCAGTTTTACGATTTGTATGTAAAACTGTCCGGGGATGTCTCATAGACTTTTCCCGAGGCGATTCGTATGTATTTTTCACGTACAAATCGTACTTTGCCATTTGTACGGGACTTGTACGATTCGTACGTAAAAAAATACGGATACGAGTCGTACGGGAAAAAAAAATCCAGGATCGGAATCGACCCCTAAATGTTTAGAAAATAGTAATTCTTTTTTACAGTAAATTTTGCGTTTTGGTATCAGAGCGGGTTGTGGGTTTATAGGGGAATAGGATGGGAAGTAATTTAAATATAATTAATTAATTAATATATGTATATTTATTTTTATTGTTAATTAATTTATTGTTAATTAACTATTAATTGGTAATTCATTTTTTATTAATTGGTTAATTTATAATTATAGTCATTATAAATAAGTTATTATTGATTCTTATTTATTGTTATTGTTAATTTATTGGAAAGTAATTATTAATTGGTAATTAATGTAATTAATTGATTAATTGGTAATTAAATTAATTATGTGATTTTTAATGTGTAGTGGGTTGTGGGTTTATAGGGGAATAGGGTGGGAAGTAATTTTAAAATAATTAATTAGTTAATATGTGTTTAATTATTGTTATTGTTAATTCATTTATTGTTAATTATTAATTGGTAATTAATTTTTATTAATTGGTTAATTATAATTATATTAAATATAAATAAGGTATTATTATTTTTTATTTATTGTTATTGTTAATTTATTGTAAATTATTTATTAATTGGTAATCAATTTAAATTAATTGATTAATTGGTAAGTACATTAATTATGTTATTTTTAATG
The DNA here is from genome assembly GCF_964204655.1 of Triturus cristatus. Taxonomy (NCBI): domain Eukaryota; kingdom Metazoa; phylum Chordata; class Amphibia; order Caudata; family Salamandridae; genus Triturus; species Triturus cristatus. The sequence continues at coordinate 866,227,460 of NC_140584.1, read as the reverse complement.
TGTAGCCAGTTGTGGGTTTATAGAGGAAGAGGGTGGGAAGTAATTTAAATATAATTAATTAGTTAATATGTGTTTATTTATTGTTATTGTTAATTAATTTGTTAATTATTAATAATTGGTAAGTCAATTAATTATGTTATTTTTAATGTGTAGCGGATTGTGGGTTTATAGAGGAATAGGGTGGGAAGTAATTTAAATATAATTAATTAGTTAAAATGTGTTTATTTATTGTTATTGTTAATTAATTTGTTAATTATTAATTGGTAAGAAAAAAATTGATTCATTGCTAATTAAATTAATTGTGTTATGTTTTATGTGTCGCGCGTTGTGTGTTTATAGGGGAATCGGATGGGAAGTAAGTTAATATTATTTAAGTAAATATTAATTTATTTAATAGTTATTTATTAATAATTTTTTGTTAAATAATTAATAATATGTGATTTTTTTTTTTTTTAAATTATAAGTATGTCAATTTAACCCCTCCGCTATCCAACACTTTCCCTACTGTTACACTCACTGGAGTGGGAATAGTAATGTTTACCTCTGCGCTAGCCAACACTTTCCCTACTGTTGCACACACTGGAGTGGGAATAGTACATTTTACCCCTACACTATCCAACACTTTTCCTACTGTTGCAGTCACTGGGTTTGGAATAGTAATTTTATTTCTTCTGCTATCTAATATTGTTTGTATTATTTTAGCTAATGTACTGTATAATTAATTTTAAAAAGATTAAAAATTATTTAAATTGTTTAAATTTGTTATATATATGTTTTAAATTTTTATATTATTGTTTTATGTGTATAGATGTATTTAGAATTTATAAAAAAATAACCATTTATAAGTGATTAAAACAAATATTAAAACATATTAATAAGTAAGTATATATATTATATATTATATGTATATGTTTAATGTATTTTTAAATTATGTATATTACTTTTATTTTTTAAGCATTTTAAAATATTTTTAACAATGTTTATTAATTATATTATTATTGCCTTTATTTTACAATATTTTTTTAACTTAAATAAAAATGATATTTTTAACAACGATATTTTTGACATCGATATTTTTTTTCGATATTTTTGTACTTCTTAATGTAGATAGGATGTTGATATCCTTGTCCTCGATATTTTTGCTGCGATATTTTTGTAGGTTGATATTTTGACCATCGATATTTAGTCAGTGATCCAAACACTGGGACGGGAGCAGGGACTGCACAAGCGGGACGAGAGGGAAGTGAAATGGAGTATAAAAGAGAGCGATAAAAGGCCGGGACAGCGAGACGGGAGTGATTTGGCGACAATTAAAAGTACTCAGATGGAGGAATAGACAGGGAGGTGGGCAGGCACTGTGAGTGGACAAGGTAGCAGGATGAGAGGAAATTCTGTGGCAATGCAGCCACTAAAACGGAATGTCCGGGAGCAGGAGGGGTGAAGACCCTACAGAGGAGACTGCAGAGAATGGGGACAGAGTAAAACGAGACTGAAGGGGATCATGCACATGGAGTGCCCAGGGCATAAGCCCTAAAATGTAAATATAATGCACAATTACGTCAGAAGAAGCGATGTCATAGCCGTATCAGAGCCTTCACTTGGCTATTTTACAGACAAATCTGATATACAATCGACTTAATGACTTATTGAGTGTTATATAAAACTAGCAAATATAATAAATGGTCACACAAAAAGCATATTTTAGATTATTTTTTTTTTAAATCACATACGTTTTTAACATAAGAAGTGTTTTTTTGAAAATTCTTTTTATTGGCATTTATAGTAAACAAATTGCAAATATTTGCACATACGGATTTGCAGTAAACATGTGCCCTTGGATCAATGTGCACAGCGGATCTCACAAGCTTAGAGTGTCAGGGTCCCCGCCCTATCCTATGGCTAGGCCCATCCCACTGACGTGCGCTGTGGATGCCGCATTACATGAGGGCTGCTATAGGTATCCATATCCCCTGAGTGTGTTGTCCCTCAGGTCGTTGAAGCGCGGCCAATTAAGTACTATGAACGAACTGGGGACATGTAAACTGGGGAGTGCACCCTATCTGGAATTATAGACATTGTGAGTCTATCGTCGGAAAGCAGTGTCCGTGCCTGTCGCAGCGCTAGGTTTTCTCAGACGCGAGGAAGGGTCTAGGGAGGGGAGGGGCAAGGTTCGATGGCGGGAGTGTAGATCCCCGGCCGCGCATGGGACGAATAGGGTACCAGGTACAGTTTAAGGTTAGGGCCCATCAGATACCCTGGCCTCTCGGTCACCTCCCTCCTGAGTCGCGGAGGCCTCCCGAGAGTCAACTATTCGCGGCCCTGCCGCCGGTTGTGTTTCTTGTGTGAAGGAATGCATTAGCATCCCCCAGGGCAGGGAAATCGGGTGTTTGCGGTGTCCCCGAGCCTCCTCCGTTCGAAGCAACGTCTCCTCCGCCTTCCCCCACTTCTTAACTGCCCCCACCCATGCCGCCATGGGAGGTCCCTCCGGCGCCTTCCAGTGCATAGTAATGCATCGTTTAGCCAGGATAAGTCCCAAGAAAGCAAAACGCCTCTCCACCTTCTTATTCTTGTGTCGCCCATGTATGCCTAAGGCGCTGGCCTCCCATGTGTAGAGATCCTGCAACCCAGTGACTGCACGAATGGCGGTATGCACCGCTTCCCAATAATTATGGAGTGTCGGACAATCCCATAGCATGTGTATGAAAGAGGCAGCCGGTTCAAGACACCTAGGGCAGGCGAACGGTGTATCAGGGAAGTATTTCTGCAGTTTTTCAGGAGTGAGGTACGCCCTGTGTAGGATATGTAACTGTATGTTCTTGAAGCGGTAATTACGGAACACTTTTTTGTGTATTCAAGGGCCCTGATCCATTCCCTGTCGTGTAGTGGCCTGCGAAAGTCCTGTTCCCATTTTTCCCTGAGGGGTGCAAGTGTGGGTTGCCTTAGGGTGCGTACAGCCTTGTATAACCAAGTAACTAGGTGTCGCCCGGGTCCCATCTGTAGTATTGCGTGGATAACCGGGTGTGTGGAGGGTTCCGTATCAATCATTCCCCACTGTGTGCGAAAGTCCGTGAGAAGCTGTCTATGCCTCAGGAACTGACCCCTAAGGAGCTCAAAATCCTCCACCAGCTCATCAAACGTCCGTAGGCGCCCCTCAAAATAGAACATCCCCACCTCCGTCACGGCGTGGTCTGTCCAGGTTTGCAACATGCTCTCTGTATATTGTGCTCGGCCCCTGGGGAAACCCACCAACGGGAGAAGCGGAGAGTACGGTAGCGCCGCCCGGTCCATCCGATGAACACGGGCCAGGCAGGCTCGCGCCGTGCTGACCTGTAGGGGTCCACCTGGAATCGGCGCTGCTCCTGGCAGCAGCATACGGTGAATCGTGGAGGTAGGAATACGCCCAGTAGTGGTGGTCAGCTCTCCTCGTGCCCGGTCTGCTGTCCAGCGTGCCACCCATTGCAGCTGTGCAGCCAGAAAATACGCCTCGAACGACGGAGCCGCTAACCCACCCTGGTCCAGGGGCAGTTGTAATTTTGCCAAAGCAATACGTCTGCGGCCAGAACCCCAGATGAGGGACCCCAACAAGGTATCGAGCTCGCGAAAGAAGGAGCATGGGGGAACCACCAGGAGGTTGGAAAATAGATATAACAGACGTGGCACCAGGATCATTTTCGCGACCGCTATCTTTCCCGGGACCGCCAGTGATAGATCTTGCCAAAAGTGAATAGAGGATCGAATGCCACCTATCACTCTTCGATAGTTCCCTTCATATATATCCTTTGGTGTATGATATAGTCGAACTCCCAGATATCGTACCGCCTGGGGGCTCCAGGAGAGATCCGCACTCCCCATTTGCACGCGGCACGGGGCCCTGTCTGGTGTCAGGGGGTAGATCGTGGATTTAGTCCAATTGACCCTGAGGCCCGCCACCTCCTCAAAGTCGTGTAGGATGCGTGATATCGAAGTCAGGTCAGCTGCGATGTCCCGGACATATATGAGTACATCGTCAGCGTATAAAACGATACCGAGTGGGTGGAATCCCCTATTGGGATGCCCCATTCCTCCCCTGTGACACGGAGCGTGGCCGCTAGCGGCTCCATTGCCATAGCGAAGAGCAAGGGGGATAGCGGGCACCCCTGTCTGGTACCGCGACAGATCGGAAAGGATTCCGAGATCATGGGACCGATCCGCACTCTAGAACTGGGCGCGGAGTATCCAAGCCTAGTATAAGCCAGCAGTCTGCGCCCTATGCCCATGTGACGCAAGACCTGAAACAGGTACGCCCACGAGAGAGTGTCAAACGCTTTCTCGAGGTCTAACACCAGACACGCCGCCCGTGGAAACCGCTCCCGCACCTGATCCTGTACGTGAAATAGCCTCCGGATGTTATTAGAGGTGTGTCGTCCTGGGACGAACCCATTCTGATCCGGGTGTATTAACTGCGGAAGAATAGTGAAATACCTGTCTGCTAGGACCTTTCCATAAATCTTGTAGTCCGTCGGTTGTAACGCTATGGGTCGGTAAGATCCCATTTGGAGTGGGTCTCTGTCCGGCTTAAGAAGGGACACTATGACCGATTCACACATAGAGTGAGGCAGGGACCCCCTCCTAGGACGGCCTTGTATTGAGCCTCCAGCTGCGGGACCAATTGGGGAGCAAAGGCGTGATAAAATTCCAGTGGGAGGCCATCCAATCCCGGGGTCTTGCGAGTTGCCAGTGCCTTCATTGCACGCCTAATCTCAGTCGCCTTGATAGGCCCGTCTAGATCTTGACGTGTGTCATGGTCTATGCGGGGCAGCCTTGTGCGGCCTAGGAATTCCGAGATGACTGCCTCCGGTGTCGGGGGGTATGGACCGGTATACACTAATGCATAATGTTCTCGGAACGCCCCCAGAATCAAGTCCTGCGAGCAGACCAACGTGCCCTGAGTATTGTGGATAGCCGTGATGGGTGGGAGGCTCGAGTCTTGTTTGACAAGCCACGCCAATAGTGTACCCGTCCGATCTCCCTCGCCGTGTGCCCGCGCCGCATACGCCGCGAAATTGAACCGGCGCAGGCTGGCCAACACCTCCACATAAGCTGTCTCGGCACTGGCTATCCGGGCCGGAGTGGCCGCAGCTGGATTATTCTGTTTAGTGAGCTCAGCCAGCTTTTGCTCCGTGGTTTGGATATCACGCTCCAAGACCCGTCGGACCCCTGTGATGTGACGAATGCAGACGCCTCGCATTACAACTTTAAATGCGTTCCACTCCTGCGCCCGTGAGGTAGCCGTGCCTGCATTCTCCCGAAAGTAGTGGCCAATGTGATCCTCTAGCGTTTGCTTAAACACCTGGTCGTCCAGACTATCCCTAGGAAGGCACCAGGTGGGGACCGGGGGATGCGGCGGGCGCCACCGGAGCGTCAGCAGGTGCGCGTCGTGGTCTGATATGGTTCTGCCCAAATAGTCAGTGTCGGTAACGAGAGGGAGGACGGCGGGGGAACAGAGGAAACTGTCCAGGTGCACCCGAAAATCGTGCGGTTTGGAGTGAAACGAATAGAGCTTGGCGGTAGAGTTCCGGGTTCGCCAAGCGTCCGCCAGAGACCAGTGCTGCGCCCATGCCACAAACCGCTGTGCCTGCGTCACTACAGGGGATGCTGGATGGGGCGGGTAGGACCTATCGAGTGCTATGTCTGACCATCCAGCCGACCCATCATGAGTGCATATCGGCCGTCTGGGTCTACTATGTGAGATTGCTCCTGAAAAGGGACCCCGGGACGGACCCAGATAAGAGTACCTCGGGCAAAGGCCGAATAGGCTGTAGCGCATATGGTCCCCCGCCATCGCCTACGCAATTTCGCCACCTCCCCAGCAGTGAGGTGCGTTTCCTGTAGAAACGCAATGTGTGCGTGGTGGCGCTTAAGGTAAGCATATGTGGAGTAGTGCTTGCGCGCGGTATGCATGCCGCGCACGTTCAAGGTGATAATTGTGATTGTTCCCATATGTGCCATCATTACAGGTGTCTATCGTGTAGTGTAGGACAGGTCTGCGGGCTCCCCAGGTCATACCCGGTTCCACTCCCCATGTCCCCCTCCCGCGTTTTTTGTGTAGCAATGCGGCCGCTCTCCGACTCGTGGGTGATGACACGGTACCTAGGAAGGTTGGGTATGGGAAAGGGAAAACTGGGCTGAAAGAAACATAACTTGTCCCAATGCGAGGGACCCATCGTCAAAGGCGATACGTCCAAACTTACTCTCCAATAACACGAGAGCCTCAACTTATTCAAGGGGGTGACGACTCGTGTCTGCCGCGGGCTCAACGTATGGGCTGTGCGCGTTATCTATGGCTAGCTCAGGGCACGTTGACCCACACCCAGGGACGCCCCACTTCAAATCCCCACGGGGACGCATGCAGTGCCCAGACCAACAATTGTATGAGCTGAGGATACCCCCACCCCAGGACAACCCCTCCTTAGTCTGCCAAAGTTCAGTCATATCAAATCATCTGCTGTTCGCGGGGTGACCGAGGGCAAAGCTCCCGAGTCCACTCCCGACTGCGTCGCCTCGCTGTCCCCCTCCTCCTCGGACGTGAAGAGATGGGGTGTTCGTTCAATGTCTGTGGCCGGAGAGGTCGGACACAGGCCCGCCGCTTTAACATAAGAAGTGTTATTCTGGTTTTAAAATGACTCAGTGAAAATATTTTGAACAGGCCAGTAGTACGTGGTAGTTACATTTAAAAGATGTTTTTGGGTGTTGATGCTTTTGTTTCCTAGTGCTGTTTTTAACGAGAGTTAAGTGTCTCACTCATTCTTTTCTCACCTCATCAAGCCCTGAATACAGAAAGAAATCGGTCAATCCTGGACAGTTGCCTCTGTGTGGAAGGGCTCCAAAGGCCACGTGTGTGGTGTTACAGGAACTCTGTGAGTTCAGGTTTGTGTGACCGCATGCAACGAATATGAAAGAATAGTTGAGGTGGCTCACAAGGTGAGCAGAGGTAATCAAGGAGCTTTTCTCCGCTCATCCTTTGATTTCAAGTAATTGGGAATGGCATGCCCTCTCTGAAAACAGGGAATGGGCAATGTCCACTCAGGTCCACTGAAACACATCTGCAAGACATATTGTTACCAATTCCTTAAAGTACGAGTATTTCTCTCTCAACTTGTGCTGGAGGCTGCTTCGTCTGTCATTCCACTTCTTATAAAATGCTGGCATTGTAATGCACGACAGATTATTAGACATCTCAAAAGTAAACTGAACTATCATACGTTACATTTTTTACCTTATGGCTGCCTTGTATATAGACAACAATATTTTTGTGCTTTCCTCTGCATAAGTGTTTTTAGGTCTCGCCCTTTAGACAGTCTGTTCCATGGCCAGAAAGGCCTTTTATTCCACTGGGCATTTCCCCAGTGGCCTGGAGCACTTGTAGGCCAGGTTTGAAAGCCCAGGACCGCTCCTGGTGCCTCTGTCACTTTCAGCAGCTCCCAGAGCTTAACTGAAGCAAGCACGGGATGCTTTAAGAGAGCGAGAAAGAGAGGGAGGGAGGGGAAAGGTAGAAATAAAGCGATCAGAGATGGAGAAGAAAGAGGAGAAAAGGAGAAAGATGGATGAGGAAACAAAGGGAGCAGGCTGGTTTTAGCATTTTTGGTTCTCCAGTCCAGCCCTGCTTGCTGTAGGGTGACCAACCGTCCGTAAATTTCACGGACAGTCCGTAATTTCGGCCGTCTGTCCGTTGTCCGTGAAGGATTCTTTAACGGACGCTATTTGTCCGTAATTTTAACCAGGCACCGGTCGCACCACCCTACATGTATGTGTCTTGTAAACTGGAGCCTTGGCCCTTGCAGTGAGGGCTTGAAGGGAGGCGCGCAACGCCATGGGGCTCAAGTGCTTCAAAGCCCCCCCCACCTCCCCCTTCGTGTGTGTGCCCCCATGCGCGCGCACACAGCCAGTTTTTGAGATTATCGCAGTTGTACCCGAGTACTTCACAGGTCTTTAAAAGACCATTTACATGTTAACGAGGCTTTGTTTATTTTTTCACCCCTTCAGCTCCACCAGGGGCATGGCGGAAGGCGACAAATCCTTTCTTTGGCTGCGGTAACCTTTGCTTACTGTCCTGCTGCGTGGATATTCTTTTTCTATGCAGCGCAGGAGAAAATAAGTTTGTTTATTTTTATTCACCTTTCCCAACCCCTGCAGCTGCATATCAGATCAGGCTGCGACACTAAGGTGCCAATTCCGATCCGGTAAAAACCGGGTACGAACCGTCGGACGGAGCCTTTTCTCCGTCCGACTCGTACCCGGTGCGAAATCCATCCGAAAATGCAAGTACGATTCATACGGAAACACCATTTCCGTACGATTCGAACAAAACACCGACCGAACAGAAACTAAACACAATTCCGATCCTGAAAGGAGCCGACGTGACGTCGGTACGCATCCAGCCTACGTTTCACGAACCAGGAAGTACGATTCGAACCGACGTCATCCCGCACGGAAAATATTTACCGGCTGCCAAAAACTGCCGGGAAATCAGGACGACACACGCAAGGAGCAGCTGGACGCGACGAACAGACATGGACCCGAACCTACGTGCCATCCCTGCCCTCCTAGCAGTCCACCTGGCGTACAGGAACCGACGCAGACGCCGCAGAAGGTCAGCACAACAACCAGGGGCAAAGGGGGGGGCAGGGGCAGGACACACAACACCAACACATGGTACCAAATCACACATGGCCTGGACATACCTGACCATCAGGGCCTGGTCACTTCCAGGGGGTGGGGGCAAGGCCAGCAACGCAAGCGTCCGCCACAACGGAAGTGGATGGTCACGCGAACCGGTACGTACCCTACCCAGGCCGCAAGAGCGTGGGTACGGAACGTACCACGCGTCCCCCTACGTCACTCCAACAATAGCGGTACGGCCCGTACCCACGTCAGAAAGGCCTTGGTACAGCTCGTACCAGCATTGCTGGGGTCATGTAGGGGTACGCGTGGTACGACCCGTAGCCACGCCCCCAAGGCCTGTGTACGGTGCGGACCCCACGGCCCGCAACAATGGTGGGACGCACCGTACCCACACACCAAAGGCATGGGTACGGCCCGTACCCAGGCACGCAGAGCGTGGGCAGGGGTATGTACGGACCGTACCCCCACCCGTGGAAGTACGGCCCGTACCCCCACCCGTGCATGTACGCCCCGAACCCCCACTCGTGTATGTACGCCCCGAACCCCCACCCGTGTATGTACGCCCCGAACCGCCACCCGTGTATGTACGCACCCAAGCGCCACCCGTGTATGTACGCCCCGAACCCCCACCCCACCCTGGTATGTACGCCCCGAACCCCCACCCGTGTATGTACGCACCCAAGCGCCACCCGTGCATGTACGCCCCGAACCCCCACCCCACCCTGGTATGTACGCCCCGAACCCCCAGCCGTGTATGTACGCACCAAACCCCCACCCGTGTATGTACGCACCAAACCACCACACCAGCCGTGTATGTACGCACCAAACCCCCACCCCAGCCGTGTATGTACGCACCGAACCACCACCCGTGTATGTACGCACCGAACCACCACCCGTGTATGTACGCCCCCGAACCCCCACCCCAGCAGAGTATGTACGCCCCGAACCCCCACCCGTGTATGTACGGACCGAACCCCCACCCCAGCCGTGTATGTACGCCCCGAACCCCCACCCGTGTATGTACGGACCGAACCCCCACCCCAGCCGTGTATGTACGCACCAAACCACCACCCGTGTATGTACGCCCCCGAACCCCCCCCCAGCCGTGTATGTACGCACCGAACCACCAGCCGTGTATGTCCGCACCAAACCCCCACCCCAGCCGTGTATGTACGCACCGAACCACCACCCGTGTATGTACGCACCGAACCACCACCCGTGTATGTACGCCCCCGAACCCCCCCCAGCCGTGTATGTACGCACCAAACCCCCACCCGTGTATGTACGCACCTAACACCCACCCCAGCCGTGTATGTACGCACCGAACCACCACCCGTGTATGTACGGACCGAACCCCCACCCCAGCAGAGTATGTACGCCCCGAACCCCCACCCGTGTATGTACGGACCGAACCCCCACCCCAGCCGTGTATGTACGCACCAAACCACCACCCGTGTATGTACGCACCAAACCCCCACCCGTGTATGTACGCACCAAACCACCACCCCAGCCGTGTATGTACGCACCAAACCACCACCCGTGTATGTACGCACCAAACGCCCACCCGTGTATGTACGCACCAAACCACCACACCAGCCGTGTATGTACGCACCAAACCCCCACCCCAGCCGTGTATGTACGCACCGAACCACCACCCGTGTATGTACGCACCGAACCCCCACCCCAGCAGAGTATGTACGCCCCGAACCCCCACCCGTGTATGTACGGACCGAACCCCCCCCCAGCCGTGTATGTACGCACCGAACCACCAGCCGTGTATGTACGCACCAAACCCCCACCCGTGTATGTACGCACCTAACACCCACCCCAGCCGTGTATGTACGCCCCGAACCCCCACCCGTGTATGTACGGACCGAACCCCCACCCCAGCAGAGTATGTACGCCCCGAACCCCCACCCGTGTATGTACGGACCGAACCCCCACCCCAGCCGTGTATGTACGCACCAAACCACCACCCGTGTATGTACGCCCCCGAACCCCCCCCCAGCCGTGTATGTACGCACCGAACCACCAGCCGTGTATGTACGCACCAAACCCCCACCCCAGCCGTGTATGTACGCACCGAACCACCACCCGTGTATGTACGCACCGAACCACCACCCGTGTATGTACGCCCCCGAACCCCCCCCAGCCGTGTATGTACGCACCAAACCCCCACCCGTGTATGTACGCACCAAACCCCCACCCCAGCCGTGTATGTACGCACCGAACCACCACCCGTGTATGTACGCACCGAACCCCCACCCCAGCAGAGTATGTACGCCCCGAACCCCCACCCGTGTATGTACGGACCGAACCCCCACCCGTGTATGTACGCACCAAACCCCCACCCGTGCATGTACGCACCGAACCTGCTATAAGAATGGGGTGTGCAAAACACCCCCAGCAGTGCCCAGACACAGGAGGGGTGGGTGCAGGGTCCTCCCAGCAGTGCCCAGACACAGGAGGGGTGTGTGCCTATCACTCCCAGCAGTGCCCAGACACAGGAGGGGTGTGTACCTATCACTCCCAGCAGTGCCCAGACATCGGACAATATACCCCATCAACAAGTTCAGTGACCTACAAGGGTGATACCCCAGATGCAGGCGGAGCCATCGCTGAGCCAGCATGGCTATATTGAAAGGCAACCCTCACACATCCAGGAAATGTAGACACAGCACAGCACAGCATTTGGGAGACACCCTGCAGGAAAAATGGCCTGGGCCACAGAGGACGGAACACACCTTGGGACAATGTCACCATACAGTGAGAGCAAACATGACCAAATACCATTTGCAGAGACCTTTGTGATGGCACGCAGATGGCAGGGTACACCCCATGAGCAGCACACTCCAACATTTCACAGACCCCTAACACATTATCACCACCCCAACGCAGGGAGCACCAGCACCAACAGCAAGTCCAGGAAAGCATCAGTGTGCAAAACAAAAAGAAAAGGCTTTATTCAGCAGGAAAATATATCAGAGAAAATGTCCACTATGTACAAGGGCCATGGGCCAGCCCAGCAGCAATGTCCGGGGGGGGGGTACACATCGGGACGTGTGTCCCCTAGCTTGCCTGCACAGTTCACAAGTCCATTTCATCCACAGAAGAGGGGGCATCAGGGGGGAGGGTGGAAACAGGCACCGCAGGGACAGGAGGGGAAAGGGTAGGTGTTGTGGGTGCAGGGAGGGATGAATCTGCCACAGGGGGGGTGCCAGCGCCAAAGGTGGAGGACAGAATGGCGCTGCACACGTCGGCAAGTTCCCCCAGCGACTCCCCCGTACCCAATCCAACCACAGGCCCCAAGGAGGGGGGGGGGGCAAAGGGATGGGTCGCAGCGCCACTGGGGGAGGGTGTGGACAGGGTGGGGGACTCAACTCCCCTGGCCGGGTCCCGCCTCCACCGCTTGCGGGGTGGTGTCATCCTGGGGCTGGGGGGCACACTCGCAGTGGATGATGCTGTCACTGACTGTTGGCCAGGAGAGCTAAGGGGAGTGGATTTGGAGGGAGTGGGTTGTGTGGAATGCGGACTCCCACTGTGGCTGCGTGTTCTACGTTTCCCCCCCGACCCAGTGGGTGTGCCTTCCTCACCCTGTGTGTGCGTGACAGGAGGTGTGCGCTTCGACTTCCCTGGTGGTGTGGTGCCTGTGTCTGTTGGGGTGCGTGCACGCTGACGTCTGGATGTGCGTGGGACAGGCACGGGAGTGGGAATTGTGGATGGGGCAGGGGTAGGGGGTGTTACGCAGCGCTGCAGGAGATCCAGTGCTGCAGTCAGTGTGGAGTCTATGGACCTCAGCAACTGCCGTTGGTCAGACTGCGCAGCCGACATGCCCTCCATGTATGCCTCCATCTGGGTCAGCACCTGGGTGTGGGCATGGAGGACATTTAGCATCGCAGTCTGACCAACCTGCAACTGCCTCAGGATGTCCACAGACTCCGCACTCACCGCAGCAGTGGTGACAGGGGCAGGGGGTGCGGTGCCTGGCAGGAAGGAGACATGTGGGGACCGAGCACGGAGGGAAGGGCCACGAGCATGTGGGAGGCCGGTGATGGAACCTGAGGTGGCGGGGGGATGTGGAGGGCTGCCATCAGCTGGGGGGGCAGACTCCGCCACCTCTGGGAGCTCAGCCTCGGACCCGTCTGCGTCATAGTCTGTGTTGGCAGTCAACAGGTCCTCCGCCTCACTCCCTTCGGCCTCCGTGCCACTCCATGTGCCAGACAGGACAGCACTGCTGGTACTGGTGCTCAATCTCTCCTCCCGGTCCGTGCTAGTGTCTCCTTCCGTGTCCCCCGGCGATGCTGTGGGCAAGGTGAAGAGACAGGAGAAAATCAGACACCTGTACACTTATGTCACATGAGTCAAATATACATAGGTCACATTGCATAGCCTGAAAAGCAACAGGAGTAACACCTACAAAACAATGTACACATGTAGGCCATGGAACACACAGTTTTTCTACCCACCATGCCACTGAGACACAATGGAGATCATGACACAACAGCAAATCACTGCACCTGAAATTTTAGAGAGGAGTCAGCCTCTGGGGACAAATGTGCACAGCACCTGCACCACACTGCGTCGTCAAAAAGGGATGAGCATGAATCATATCCATTTACTCTTGCCGCATGCTGCAAAGGCAATACATGAAACCAGGCCACACATGACAGGGTCACTGCACCTTGAGCGTATGTCCAGTCAAACATCACACACAGGCTAAACCCAGCAAGGAGGATGAAGCTTCTGACATGTAGGCCTTGTACGCACAAACCACCCACACCTGAGACAATCTCATTGAGACGGAGAAAGTATGTACACCTCTTACTCTGGGATGGAAACACATGGCCTCCACTAATTCATGACTGTAAACACACAGCCCCTGGTGGCCATGTCCACACATCATTGACAGGCAAACATCATCAGATTGTCTCAACAACACACACAGGTAATGCCCACTGTGAGTATGCACAAGCAAAATGGGTCCCCCTGTACAGTGGACACATGTAGCAACCTGTAGGTCCTAACAGTTGAGCCCAGGGTACAATGCCACCCTACGCAACCCATGGCAAAGACACAGTGAATGGCCATATTGTTGGATGACGCACATGATACCTAGGAAGAGGTGCCCCAGGGCACAGTAGTGCCCACACTCCTCCATGGTCCAGGATGGACATGACTGCAAATTAAGCAACCGTCCCTGCACTTAGCAGGCCTCCCACTCAGGCACATCATGTCAGAGGGCACACAATTGGACATGCATGCTGGAAGGCTGTACATTTTGGAGACACACCCCTATGTCGTGATTCACAATCAGTGCCAAGTGACATGGACACCACAATGACTGAAATTGGCCATGGCACACGCAAGGTCCCCATACCTGTGGCACATCACCCCCACACATGATGCTGATAGCATAGGGCACCTGCATGAACTGCCTGCATAAATAACCTTGTGCAAGAGTGGCGACAGACCAGGGAACACATTGCAAGGAGGGGAAGGGAGGGAGTGAGAACAGCACTGTGCTACTTTGTGGAGAAGTTGACGCACTGCACAATCAAACCCTGGCAGTGTATCCATGCAACTGCACACTTACATTGGCTGGGGACACACAACTGACACACATGTACCTACCCCCTTCCTGCTGCTGCCTCTCCTGTAGGCGCCTGTCCATATCGGGGAAGACCACCGCCAGCACACGCTTCTGGATGTGGGTCAGACGACGGCGGCCACGGTTCTTACGGCTCTCAGGTGAGTCCCCCAGCAGGAGCCGTGCAATCCTCCTCGTCCAGCACCGGATGTCCTGCCAGCGTTTCCTCACCTGAGACAGGCTCCGCCTCCGACCCTCTGTACCCCTCACGGCACTGACGGCTTCCCTCCAGATCTCCCCCTTGGCAATGGCGCCTACCTGTGAGGATGCAAAAGAGAGAATACATTAATCCACATGAGCAAAGACACAGAGACACACATATAGAACAATCCTCATTATGAACAGGCCATGGTATGCATGCAACTAATTGCACCTTTGTCATAGGGACATTATCCACTGTGGAAGGCCAAATGCACTACGTGCCAGTGGAAGCACACGGGTGGCATGAGGGGTACCACACACTCACTGACCAGGGATCACACTGTGCCTCACAGGCTACACCAGGATTATGTACAGCACCTCACAGCAGTCACCTGCCCCAGCACACTGATGCTACCTCAGCAGAGTACACAGACACACACAGGTACAGGACAATCACATGGCATTGCCAACTGCGGGTACACACCTCACTCTGCCCATGTGCCAGTAGACGGGGGTGTCACAGGTGTGGGGCTGGCTCAGCACGGCATGCACACAGCACTGCTCCCTGCTCACATCCGATGGCCAGGCCATATCCATCCCTCATGCTGCTTGTGTGCAACACTCCCCATATGCACTCACCCACATGACAGGGGACTAACACACACACCAATGTGCAGGGGACGAACACGGCCTTTGGACACTCACAGCACAGGTACACTGAACAAACACACATCCATGGGTACTGACACCTGTCACACTGGGGGGAACACAGGATCACATCAGGACTGTGGAAACAACATCCCCAGGAGGAGTATGCAGGCAGAATGTGCCATGCACCTTGCATTCATTGTCACAGTAGGCACTATGCAAGTGAGGAGTGCACACAGGAAACACAGCATGCTCTGCATGGGTGACATGAGGCCTTCCACACCCTGGGACCCACTCCAAACAACAGTGCATGTCTGTCACACATGGACACAATGCCAGAAGTCACTGTCACACAAAAGGGGCACAGTCTAAGCTAGTGGAGTCTGCACTCACCTGAACCCCTGGTCGACCATACAGGCTCTGGAACTGTGGGAGGATCACATCTATCAGGGCAAGGTTCTCCTCCTGGGTGAATGGCTGTGACCTCTCCACAGTCCTGGACATGGTGCCAGAGGAATCACTATCAGCAGCAGTGGTCATGGATGAATGGATGTGCAGGCAAGTGCTCTCTCATGGGACCTGGCTGCCTTATATATGCCTGGCTGGCCTGTTCATGTATAGGAGTACAGATTGATTGGTCAGTCACATTAGCATCCTACGTTTCATCCAATCCCTTCAAACCTACCCCAGTGTGTGGCTTTGCATGGTTTCAGTTTTGATAATGATGTCAAGTCAACATCCACATTGCAACAATGTAGATTCTTTCAAACTGACTTCTGCTGTGCACCTGGTGCTCAAATTCAAAAATTTAACTCAGTCTCCATGGCAACCATCAGGCATTTCGGCCCTTATACTTGTCCCTCATGTGTCCCCTATGTGTTTTCATACATTTACACACAGGTACGGTGCGTTCCACGCCCTAGGGCACCCCACAAGCAGTGATACCGACCGTACATGCGCTTGTACGGTCCGGATCACAATATTGCCGCTGGCGTATGCGTACGCCACAGTAGTACGGACTGTACACGCGCTTGTACGGTCCGGATCACAATATGGGCGCTGGCGTATGCGTACGCCACAGTAGTACGGACTGTACACGCGCTTGTACGGTCCGGATCACAATATGGGCGCTGGCGTATGCGTACGCCACAGTAGTACGGACTGTACACGCGCTTGTACGGTCCGGATCACAATATGGGCGCTGGCGTATGCGTACGCCACAGTAGTACGGACTGTACACGCGCTTGTACGGTCCGGATCACAATAAGGGCGCTGGCGTATGCGTACGCCACAGTAGTACGGACCGTACAAGCGCGTGTACAGTCCGTACTACTGTGGCGTACGCATACGCCAGCGCCCATATTGTGATCCGGACCGTACAAGCGCGTGTACAGTCCGTACTACTGTGGCGTACGCATACGCCAGCGCCCATATTGTGATCCGGACCGTACAAGCGCGTGTACAGTCCGTACTACTGTGGCGTACGCATACGCCAGCGCCCATATTGTGATCCGGACCGTACAAGCGCGTGTACAGTCCGTACTACTGTGGCGTACGCATACGCCAGCGCCCATATTGTGATCCGGACCGTACAAGCGCGTGTACAGTCCGTACTACTGTGGCGTACGCATACGCCAGCGCCCATATTGTGATCCGGACCGTACAAGCGCGTGTACAGTCCGTACTACTGTGGCGTACGCATACGCCAGCGCCCATATTGTGATCCGGACCGTACAAGCGCGTGTACAGTCCGTACTACTGTGGCGTACGCATACGCCAGCGCCCATATTGTGATCCGGACCGCACAAGCGCGTGTACAGTCCGTACTACTGTGGCGTACGCATACGCCAGCGGCAATATTGGCCCAGGGACCCTATACACGCGCTCCGAGCGTATGTACGGTGCGTATAACAACTGTCAGTGGTGACAGGCGGCACACAGACAGGAATGGAGCGGACAGGTATTGCCAAGGGTGGACACCAATGCATTGTCTGTGCAATACCACCTGTGTGTGACACAGGTGTGTCAGGATGTGATGTGGCACTTTACCCCTGAGGTGTGGGCAAAGCACATGTACGATGAGCTGTGTACACATGTCGTGTGTGATGGTGCGCATTGTACCACACATCCCCTGCACTCCTTTGACATGTGTGCATGTCGTACACACTAGTGGAGCCATGAGTCACTTGCATGTCCCAGTCACGGACACCCGCACCTGTCCCCTGATGCCAGGTACACGGAATATTACATATGACACGTGTATGGCTGCGTTGCATGCTGCAACCATGTCATGTGTGTGGCATGTCTTTCCATGATTTTGCTGTAGGTGTGTGATTCAATGTGTCAGCAGTTGCTGCTGCCAACATGTGTCTGTGTGTCGATGGGCATGGCACACTGTTCCGCACACCAGCCCACATATGTGATTTGCCATGAGGTGTGTATGTATCCAACTACACGGAGTATCAACACAAGTACATATCCACATGCTCCCTATGTATGTTCTGTCTCGACATGTACTCCTCAAAGGCAATGTGTGTGGCCTGTCCTATTCCTATGACATGTGACCAGTGCATATCGCATCCAACTACCTGTCTGTACCATACGCATACTACTTCTGCACATGTGTGGATGTCTGTGAATCCTGTGATGCGTGTGCATGTTCACTTACACTGGCCCACAGCTAGTCTCATGCCATGTCATCGTGATCTTGCCCCCCTCCGTTAGTGGCTGTCCCTTGGTAGGAGTGTAACCTGACTGGCGTTCGTGTCCAGGAACTGTGGCACAGACCTGACTCACAACGTGGCATATGTGTATTGGCTGTGTAACATGTGCTCAGTGCATTGACGATGTTGTTGTACAGTGCTCACTCTTAGGTGTTCCTTCCATTTCACTGCAGGGCTCCGCCTCTCCCTCGACGTATGCCAGACATTGCTGCCCTGCATGAACGGGACTGTATACGCCGCTACAGATTCAGCCAACGGTTGATTGATGAGTTGACTGGCCGGCTGGAAGCACAACTCCTCCCGCGCCACAGGTATCCAAGTGCACTGACACCCAAGTTGAAGGTGATGGCAGCCCTACATTTCCTTGCCACGGGTACGTTCCAACATACCATTGCTGATGTCGGGGGCATGTCCCAGACGATGTTCAGCCGTGTTCTGCATGATTTCTTAGAGGCCATGTTGGTTCACCTGGATGAGTACATTAAATTCCCAAATCGTGAGCAGTTGACAGATGTCAAGCGTGAGTTCTATGCCCTGGGAGGGATGCCCCATGTCATTGGGTCCATAGATGGGACACATGTTGCGTTGGTACCACCACAGGCACAGGAGGTGGTGTATAGGAATCGCAAACATTATCACTCCATTAATGCCCTTGTGGTGTGTCTGTCCAACATGGTGATTTCACATGTCTGTGTTCGCTTTCCAGGATCAGCACACGATGCCTTCATCATGAGGCGTAGCAGGGTGCCAGAAATGATGCTGCAGCTGCGGAACGAGCGAGCATGTATTGTTGGTGGGTAGACTCTGGCAGTTCAGTGTTTGGCGTCATCTTCCAATCTCACTGCCTGTGCTGACACACTTCTGTCCATGATGTTTCCTTGTAGGGGACGCTGGCTATCCCAACATGCCATGGCTGATGACGCCTGTCCGCAACCCCAGCACGGCTGCCGAGCACCTCTACAACAACGCACATGGGCGGACCAGGAGAGTCATTGAGAGGACGTTTGGACTTCTGAAGAGCCGATTCCGGTGCCTCCACAAGACCGGCGGAGCACTCCCATATGCCCCGGTGAAGGTGTGCAAGATCATCATCGTCTGCTGCATGCTGCACAACATGGCAGTGGAGGAAGCTGTTCCACTCATACTGGATCAAGATGACCAGGACCATCCACCCGTGGAGGATGAAGGGCTTGGTGACGGGGCAAGTGATGTGGAGGAGGAGGAGGCTGTGGAGGACATGCGGAGTCGGCTCATACGCAACTTCTTTGCTTAGTGGTGAGTTCCAGTGTCTGAGTGTGCACGCATTGGGCCGTGTGTGGCATGTGTTGCAATGTGTGTGTCCATCTGCATGTCTGCCAAGTGAGTCAGTGGTGTGTATTGAAGTGTCACTCAAGTGATGGCGCAATGGAAGGATGTTGTCTGAGGGTCATCATTGTCACCTGTCATGTTAACAACATGATACGTGTTAAGTACATGCTTGCGGATGTGCTCCTTTGTGCTGAATCCTTGTGTGTCTCTCTTCCACAGGTCCATGTGCATGCTGTCTGCTGGTGGCATTGTTGTGCTCCTGCTACTCCTCATGAACACAGCGACATGTGCTGATTCAGCGTCACATGCACGGGCAAGTGTTGAAATCTCCTCAGGGTAAGGGATGCCTCACGTCGTTTTGGGTGTGTGAATTGTTTGTAGTCTGTGTGCACTTCTCCGGTTCATGTGTGTTCCATTTGCATACATGGTGATCCTACATGGGGAACATGACATGGGGCAGGCTTCACCTGGAGCCATGCTCAGACTTGGTGACTGTCATGTGGCAGGGGATTGGGGATTGTGATGAGGCCATCATTGTGTGTAACACTGGCCTCGGAAACATACAGGTTGCACCGGGTTGACATGGTGTGTGATTGCCCCATCAGGGCCTCAATGGTGTATAGCGGCCTCTCCGTGGCAGCAGGGGGTGTTTAGCTGTTATCCGTCACTTGTGTGCCAGGTCAATGGGATGCCAGCATCTGTGTTGCAATGGGGGGTGCCAGTGTTGCTCCCACATGTACATCCACATGACCTGTGTATGTGTTGACAGAGTATCATTGTCATTCCAACACACATGACTAATAAATTTGTCCCTCTGTCTCCAAGGTGCCTCTTCCCTGTCAATGGTGCCCTGTTGCCACTGTGCGTGCCGCAGGTCTGGCATAGTTTTCATAGGTGGTGCATATGTGTCTATGTGTAGAGTGACAAGATGCTAGGGGTTTGTCAGGGAGTGGGAACTGTATTATGCACAAGATGCACAGTTCCATCCACCTCAAGGCAAGAGAGACCATCCCCCAGGGAAACTACAACATCTGTGTAGAATCCTACCCTGCAGTCTACGGACATGTGCCTCACGACTCCCATGGTACTTGTCCATATCCGGAGTGCATCTGCACAGCTCTGCTACTGCGTCGGGCAACCAGGCCACATCAACGTCCTAACGGGATGGGGGGAATGTTTCACAGCCAGCTGCAGGATGACCTTCTAGATCCACGCCCACACTCATGATGCAGCCCACAACCCCAACACAACCATGTGGCACAGTGATCCTAAACTGCATTCTGGCATCTCCATGCATCCAACCTTGGCCTAGCCACCATTCTCAACATCCGCCTGACGCAAGCATGCTGCACATTGTAGGGACACATGTCTAGACATACCTGGGAGCGGCAAGCCAGGTCACTCCACATGATCCCTGACCTCTGCGCATGACTGTTGCTCCCCTGAATGTGTCTGTAGCCACAGTTGTGCGGGAACCACTCAGCTGGTTGGGCCCAGCACAGGTGAGTTTGGTACTCCATGTCTGTATCAGATGAGACATTGGGACCCATGTGTGTCCTGGGCAAGACTGCGACCCCACGGTTTGGATGGTTGGAGTTAATTCTGAGATCAGGCATGCTTTGACTGTACGACACACACATGTATTGTAATAATGTAGAATCACGGCATCATCTTGTAAGTGTGATTAATTTATTTGTGGTGGGGTACGGGTTTGTGGGGATGACAAGAGGTGCACAGCGGGAGTGTAGAATCCAAAGTTCACTGGGGGAGTTGGTATCCTTGTCGTAGCAAAATGTCAGAGTCCATGCCACAGTCTTCGTCAACATAGGTCAGACAGTGACCAGCAAGTCCATGTGGCAGAGAATGTCATGTGCTGCTATTGGGCCAGAGGGCCAGGTGCCAGGCCAGGTGACCTGGGAGATGGTGATGTTCTGCTGACTCTCACAGTCTTTTTCGTGGACGACCCACCTTCCTGCGGGGACCCTCGGAAGCAGTCCGTGACGATGTCTGTGACGCTCCGTCGGATGAATCCTCCTCCTCCTGATCCCTCCCTGTGTCTGGTAATGGCCTTCGCCTGGTGCCACAGGGAGGGTTGCCCATGTTGTCGGCAATCCGACGGAGTACACCGGTCATTTGGGTTTGCACCGCCACGAGCTCAGCCTGTCTATCCTCCATCCTTCCTTGGTGTTGCAGTTGACAGGCATGTTGCTGGGACTGCAGGGTCTTCATCTCCTGGAGGGTCCCCTTGATGTCATTGAGGGTGGACGCAATCTGGTCCATGCCCCTGGTGTCACGCCGGTATGTATCCAGGATGTTGCTGACCTGGGACACTACCGGGTCCTGAGCTGCCTGGTCAGGTTCGCGCCTCCGCCGTCCTCCACTCCCGCCACCCCTGCCCACGTGCACCTGGCCTGCCGTTGTGGGTGCATCGGGTCTCCGGGACCCCTGAGGGATGGCATCTGCGTTGCCGCCTGCCTCCTCCTGGGTGCCCGGAGGACCGTGTCCCTCCTGGGCAGACTGGCTGGGTGGTCGTGTGCGGGCAGGGCTCCTGGACGTCTCCTGGGATGTGGCAGGAATGGGGGTGGTGGTTGGCACAGTTGTACCTGACGCAGGTGCTGCAGGTGGTTGGACACCAGAGGGGCCAGGTTGGTCTGGGTCATCCACGGAGTGGTGAGAGTCATCGCTGGCGGTGGGGTCATCATCCCGCGGAGCCTGGTCCTGTGTGACTTCCCCCCCAGTGTTGGGGGGTGTTCGTCGACGTTGACCTGTGTGTGAGAGAGACAATGTTAACAGTGTCACATGTGGCATCCATGTTGCATGCATTTCTGATTTGGCACTCTTCCTCTGGGTAGTTGGATCTGTCCTGCATTCCTCTCACAGTGCACTTGTGCATGGCTATGTCCCTTGGCCACAGCTGTCAGGGCTTTACGCATGTGTGAGACACAATCTTAGTTGATGCATCTATTTGGGTACACAGTCAGCAGTGTGGTGTGCGGGCGTAGCGAGCCATGCAGAGGCGCCTTACGTGTTGCACTGTACGTGGCCAAATGGTGTTTTGGCAAGGCAATTTGATGTTGCAGGTAGGGGACTGAAGCATTTGTGACAGGGTTCTTACCGACACGGTGGGTGGGTATACTGGGTGTGTGGTTAGGTCGGTGCCTGCAGCACGGATGGACTCGTGCACAGATTGACACATGGACCGGTCTTCATCTACGGAAGGGGGGGTTGAGGCACTGCCAGACCTGGTCTGCATGCACACAGTCCACCGGCTGACGAGTGGACATGGCCACACCACCCAAGGGTGATTTAGTCTCCCTGTGTCTCCCTTCCTCCCTCCCTCTGTCACCCTCCTCCCTCCCTCTGTCGGTCTCCCTCTGTCACCCTACTCCCTCCCTCTGTCTGTCTCCCTGTGTCCCCCCTCTGTCTCCTTCCCTCTCATTCCCCCTCTCCCTCCCTCTCTTTGTCACTCTCTGTCACCTCAGGCCAGCTTCCTGGGCACACACAGTTAGCCGGTCTTTGAATGGCCATTGGCTTGTTCATGTGAGTTAGTCCCTGTTCTCCGGGCACCCATTGGGCAGTGTGTCTGAGTGTAGGCTGCTGCTGTGGCGGTGTGTGCTGAGACTCTATCAGAGCGATGCATCTTCATTGTCTGCTGTTATGTGCAAATTGTGCCTTCAGACCCATGGCATCCTGCATGGCAGCCATCATTTGCAGGCAAGACAGTACTGTGTGGGTACACACAGTTTGTATGGCTGTGCCCTGGGCCATATGGGCTGAGGGCATTGTTGTGTGCTTGTGAGTTGCTCAATGTTAGTTTTGCTGCCCCCACTCCCAGCATCGACCACATCCTGTGTTGTGTTGGTGTTTTGTGTGGCCTGTGACTTGGCATGGCCCTGATTGATGCATGGGGCATGGAGGTGCCAGTGGCATGTGTGTGTTTGTGGAGTGTTGTTGTGTCCGGTGGTGGCTTGGGGGGGGTGGCATGCATGATTGATTGTGTATGGCATCCCCCCCATGTGAGGTGAGTTGTTTGTGTACTCACCAGGGTCTGGGAGTCCTGGCAGTCCGTGTAGTCCCTCCACCGCCAGCGTGGACATCACCTTCTCCTCCCAGGGATGGTATTGTACCGGTCTGGGGGGCGGCCCTCCTCCAGTGATGTTCCCCTGGTTGTGATTGTCAGTCATCTTCCTCTTGACCGTCCTCCGCAGATCGTACCACCTGGATTGGCACTCGTGCCTGGTCCTTCTGGTTGTCCCAACAGCATTCACAGAATCGACGATCCTCTGCCACATGGCGGTTTTTTCGGATATGCTGGTCTGTCTGACCAATGTCCCAAAGAGCTGTGGCTCGACTCTGAGGATTTCGTCGACAAGGATCTCCAGCTCCTCCTTTGTGAACTTTGGATTCTTGGTGGTGGACATGGCGTGGGGTGTGGTTGTGGGGGTGTGGGTGTGGATGGCTGTGGGTGTGTGGGTGTGGTAGTGGAGGTGTGTGTGTGAATGTGATGAGGGGGTGTTTGTGTAGGTGGTTGTGTGAAGGTATGCAAGTGTGAGGTTCAAGTATGGTGGTGTGGGTCGTCTGTGGGCTCTGGCAGCAGTGGGTCTGTTGCAAAGGCTCATGGTTTGTGTGTGTGGTCCATTTTTATTGGTCCATTTGTGGGTGTGGCTGTGTTTGAAATTTGTGTGGGTGTGTTATGAGGAGTGATTGAGTTTTGGGCCTCTGTTTGG
Organism: Triturus cristatus; assembly: GCF_964204655.1. Classification (NCBI taxonomy): domain Eukaryota; kingdom Metazoa; phylum Chordata; class Amphibia; order Caudata; family Salamandridae; genus Triturus; species Triturus cristatus. The sequence continues at coordinate 866,203,605 of NC_140584.1, read as the reverse complement.
CAGTTTGGCAGTTGCAGGTGAGTGTATGTGATGTTTGTGGGGTTGTTGGGCCTGTTTGGTGGTGTGGGGAAACTCTACTTGACTCTCCTTGTGTAAATATGGTTTGTCCGGGTTCAGTACGTGTTTTTTTGGCGTCAGTACGGTCCGTACATGCACTGGTGGGGGTGCGGTCCGTACATTCCCTGGTGGGGTGGTGGTTAGGTGCGTACATACACGGCTGGGGTGGGGGTTTGGTGCGTACATACACGGCTGGTGGTTCGGTGCGTACATACACGGCTGGGGGGGGTTCGGGGGCGTACATACACGGCTGGTGGTTCGGTGCGTACATACACGGCTGGGGGGGGGTTCGGGGGCGTACATACACGGGTGGGTGTTTGGTGCGTACATACACGGCTGGTGGTTCGGTGCGTACATACACGGCTGGGGTGGGGGTTTGGTGCGTACATACACGGCTGGTGGTTCGGTGCGTACATACACGGCTGGGGGGGGTTCGGGGGCGTACATACACGGCTGGTGGTTCGGTGCGTACATACACGGCTGGGGGGGGTTCGGGGGCGTACATACACGGGGTGGGTGTTTGGTGCGTACATACACGGCTGGTGGTTCGGTGCGTACATACACGGCTGGGGGGGGTTCGGGGGCGTACATACACGGGTGGGTGTTTGGTGCGTACATACACGGCTGGTGGTTCGGTCCGTACATACACGGCTGGGGGGGGTTCGGGGGCGTACATACACGGCTGGTGGTTCGGTGCGTACATACAGGGCTGGGGGGGGGTTTGGTGCGTACATACACGGCTGGTGGTTCGGTGCGTACATACACGGCTGGGGGGGGTTCGGGGGCGTACATACACGGCTGGTGGTTCGGTGCGTACATACACGGCTGGGGGGGGTTCGGGGGCGTACATACACGGGTGGGTGTTTGGTGCGTACATACACGGCTGGTGGTTCGGTGCGTACATACACGGCTGGGGGGGGATTCGGGGGCGTACATACACGGGTGGGTGTTTGGTGCGTACATACACGGCTGGTGGTTCGGTGCGTACATACAGGGCTGGGGGGGGGGTTTGGTGCGTACATACACGGCTGGTGGTTCGGTGCGTACATACACGGCTGGTGGTTCGGTGCGTACATACACGGCTGGGGGGGGTTCGGGGGCGTACATACACGGCTGGTGGTTCGGTGCGTACATACAGGGCTGGGGGGGGGGTTTGGTGCGTACATACACGGCTGGTGGTTCGGTGCGTACATACACGGCTGGGGGGGGTTCGGGGGCGTACATACACGGCTGGTGGTTCGGTGCGTACATACACGGCTGGGGGGGGTTCGGGGGCGTACATACACGGGTGGGTGTTTGGTGCGTACATACACGGCTGGTGGTTCGGTGCGTACATACACGGCTGGGGGGGGGATTCGGGGGCGTACATACACGGGTGGGTGTTTGGTGCGTACATACACGGCTGGTGGTTCGGTGCGTACATACACGGCTGGGGTGGGGGTTTGGTGCGTACATACACGGCTGGTGGTTCGGTGCGTACATACACGGCTGGGGGGGGGTTCGGGGGCGTACATACACGGCTGGTGGTTCGGTGCGTACATACACGGCTGGGGGGGGGTTCGGGGGCGTACATACACGGGTGGGTGTTTGGTGCGTACATACACGGCTGGTGGTTCGGTGCGTACATACACGGCTGGGGGGGGGTTCGGGGGCGTACATACACGGGTGGGTGTTTGGTGCGTACATACACGGCTGGTGGGTCGGTGCGTACATACACGGCTGGGGGGGGTTCGGGGGCGTACATACACGGGTGGGTGTTTGGTGCGTACATACACGGCTGGTGGTTCGGTCCGTACATACACGGCTGGGGGGGGTTCGGGGGCGTACATACACGGCTGGTGGTTCGGTGCGTACATACAGGGCTGGGGGGGGGGTTTGGTGCGTACATACACGGCTGGTGGTTCGGTGCGTACATACACGGCTGGGGGGGGTTCGGGGGCGTACATACACGGCTGGTGGTTCGGTGCGTACATACACGGCTGGGGGGGGTTCGGGGGCGTACATACACGGGTGGGTGTTTGGTGCGTACATACACGGGTGGGGGTTCGGGGCGTACATACGCGGGCGGGGGGTGGTGGGGTGTTCGGCGCGTATGCGGGCACATGTCTCCATGGTTGCTATGGGAGTTCGGTTCGGACGGTGTTTTTTGCGTACGGTTGTGAAATGGGGAGGACGGGAGGGATCGTACTTGCGCAGTCGGACTTTATTTTTCCGCACGGTGGGTTTCTCGCCCGGGGACGTGTCGGTGACTTTTCCCGACCCGAGGACGTGTGGGGAAATCTTCCCAATGCGATTCGTATGGACTTTTTTCCGTTCGAATCGTACTTGGCAGTTTGTACGCTACTTTGACGATTCGGACGGAAAAAAATCCGGATACGAGTCGGACGGGGAATTTTTTTACCGGAT